>NC_044385.1:8367500-9567500 GCF_006542625.1 Nomascus leucogenys
AAACAAAACCCATAGTTCTCTACACAGAAAGAGCAACTTCCACATTGTGGTCCACTATGAATAAAAAAAAACCACAATGAATGACCTTTGAGGATAAAATGGGATGAACTGAAGGAAAGAAGTCAATTTCTCCTCATGATCATGATATCTCATTCTTCACTCCTGTGTTTTATTCAGCTTCGATTCATAATATGCTCCCACCTTCCTGTGCTTTTGCTCTTGGAAATATCTCAAAAGACTGTCGATTTTGTAAAGCCACATTCCATGGATTTTCACAGTAAAATCATAAACCTGTCAACACTAAGGAGAGATAAAAGCTCCCTGAGAAGGGGCATGCTGCCTCTCTCCTGTTGCCACAATGCCTTCTGCTGCTGGAGGCTATAAATCCTCCAAGAGTCAGAGTTTAAGTGGTAAATTGATTTGTTTGGCAATTCTTGCAAGTCTTAGAAAGGCAGGAAACCAGTCTGTCTGCTGTTGTACCCAGGGCTACCTCCCGGAGTTAAATTCAGACAAACGTGCTATCACGACGGGATCTCCAATAGGTGGTTCTGAGAGGGTGGGTGGGTGACCCACTATTCTGCTTCACTCGGTGGAACCCCGCTCTGCTTGGCAATGGGGTATATACTCTTAGCTTGCCTGCATCATTTGACTTGATCACCCTGATCACCTACCTGCTGCCTTCCACACTTGATTTTAGTAGCTGACTATAAAGTTCACATGAAGGGGAAAAAGGTGATCCTCAAGAACATAATCTATGATTAAACTTGACATGATCAGATCTTTGAGCATCAGTGAGGATGGCTGAAGGCACCTCGTGAAATTCAAGGCTCCACGTATCAGCTCTGTCTCATAAAAGGGAAAGTATTCCCTAGGACTCTTGCCTAACATACTGATATAATATACTTTCCTGGGAAATACACGTATTTAAAAAACAATTTTGTAAACCAATTCATGGTTTTGAAAAGAGTGTGATAGTGGAGCTGCTTGCCCTGCATTTTTAAAGTAATTATTATTTTCCTTTTCCCCACAATAGCCAAGAAGTAAATACTATGAAGACATGTACTTAAATTTACCTGTAGAATGTGCTCTAAGGAAAGTGGTCTCTGAATGTATTGCCTGGAGTTAGGCTTTCGTGTTGTAATAACAGACTATCAAAATAGCCTGGCACAATGGAGTCTTGCCCTACTCCAAACTAGAAAGAAGATAAGGCACGCGAATGTTTCCTAACCTCCTTGTTCATTAAGAAAATAGAGCCTTCACCCTGTTACCCCCCAAAAAGGGTTTGAGAGTATTTTATATTGTGATATAAGGAATGCACTGTTTTAGCCATTATGGGGATATCTGTATTTTAAAACAATGGAAGAATATGGCAAAGTTTAGCATGGACCACAGATTGCATATAGTGGATTTTAGCTTTACTAGAAGAGAGATTTTTCTGTGAGGCAGCTTCCTTGCACCTCAAAGTCGTATCTCAGATTAAGATTTAGAAATAACTACACCCGGCTAGGAGAGGTGGCTCACACCTGTAATCCCAGCACTTTGGGAGGCTGAAGCAAGTAGATCACTTGAGCCCAGGAGTTTGAGACCAGCCTGGGCAACATGGTGAAATCCCATCTCTACAAAAAACACAAAAATTAGCTGGGTGTGGTGGTGCACACCTGTAGTCCCAGCCACATGGGAGGCTGAGGTGGGAGGATCACCTGAGCCCAGGGAGGTTGAGGCTGCACTGAGCCTTGATCATGCTACTGCACTCCAGCCTGGGCAACAGAGTAAGACCCTGTCTCGAAAACAAAAACAAAACTAAATAACTACACCTGCCATTTACATGTAAAGTGGGTCCTATGACCCCCTGCTTCTTTTCCTCCCAAATGTGATATACTGTTTTACTGCTGCTGTTGGACAACAGAGGGCACTGAGAAGCCTTTTGATGGGATCCTTAGCAAAGCACTCACAGGGGTAGTGGTGTTTCGAACAGCCTTACTCTGGTGTTTTCAGCTCCTGCTGTATTTCTTGGTTAATGAACTATGTTAAATTTCAGCATATTCTCAACCATTGACATGAAATAACATACAAAGTGATAATCCTGTGTGGTTCAGATAATATTTTTTTCTATGGCACATGCTTAATGGTTATTAGCTTGAAGGAGAGAGAGAGATAAAACTTCAAGGTTTTTGCATACCCTGGGATCTACCAATGATATCAGTCATGTCAGCTTACATCATTTCAAAGCTGCTTGGCTTCATCCAAACTTGAACTTGTACAAAGTTTCACTTAGTAGAAACAATCCAGAATTTCTCATTTTTGGAAATGTCAGGGATTCATTATAGTGAATAGAAGAGAACTAAGTTTGTTTTTGTAGAACAGAGCTATAATGCATAAGCGAAACTGGCCTGCCACTGGGACTGTCGCTAATCCTGAAGCTGCTCTTGGTCACTGGGTATGTCTGTAGGCAGTAGGCATGTCTGTCCTTGCCCCAGGATGAGCTCAGTGCATATCTGGCATCACAAACATGAAAATAATAGTATCACATGTGTGGAGCAATGCTACAAAAGCTTCTAGAAAGTTGAGTCAAAATGCACAGAAGTAGAGAATTCATTCTTTGTAACTCTCCTGATGCTACCCTTTTAAAATTCTATTTATGTAAGGAATGAAACACATTAACTATTCACCTGGTAATGCAATTTATAACAGCTGATTATAGATACCATTTTCCTTTAATTCTGATGGCTGCTTGGCAGGAAAAGTATATATTAGTGAGAAAGTATTGATTTTCTATAAGCCTAGAACCATGGCTTAGTTACTAAACAGAAAACACAGTTAACCTGCTTATTGTTGTCATGAAAGAAACAATAAAGGAATCACTGTCCAGATTCCTATGAGGCACACTTCTCTAATTTTTAAAGACTCTCTTTGGAAACACCAGGGGCTGCCAAATTGCATCAACCTGCTTTATCTCAGCTACTTTATGGAAAACGGTGCCATCTTGTAAACCAAGTCCTGGATAGGAGAGAGAGAGTGGTCCTAGCCCTGACTGTACCTACTTCAGGAAGCCCTAAATCACTGTAGTTGATGGCAGGGACTTTAATGTCAGATAGGTGTGTGTTTGGGGGGTAAACTACGCCACTGCTCTGAGCCTCAATTTCCTCAAATCCAAAATTGGATCAACAATAATATGAACTTCAGAAAACTTCCATGAATAGTCAGTGTAATAGTGTGTGCATTTTGCACCATGCCTGGCTTATAGTAAGAGTCCAATAAATGTTAGTGGTTGTCATCAGCATTACCATCAGGCTAACTACCTAATTAAGCCTCCCTGGCACCCCATTTCCTCATTAGGACTAGATCAGTGCTTTTGAAACTTTTCCTCTAAATTATCCCTAAGAGAAAATAAGAAATGCATCCTCTGGAGGCCAACTGAAAGTGTAACTTGAAAGGGGAAACCTCAACTGGAAAAAAAAATCCCTTACATTTTTCTTACATTTCTTACATTTTTTTTATAGTTTATATTTTTCTTACATTTCTTAATCAAATGTATTCTGCCTCATAATAAATCTTTGTTTAAATATTTTAAAAAAATATAGTTTGATCTTCCACCATATTTGATGCTGTAGGAAGATGAACTATGATCATCTCGTGGCTGTTGGACCCCAGCCCACCCACAGTGATAGGCAGACGCTGTAAGAGGTGCACTCCACCAGATCCCTGTTACTCAAAGTGTGGTCTGAGGGCCAGCATGCTGGCATCTCCTTGGACTTGGACTTTGTTAGAATTGCAGAATCTCAGACTTCACTCTGACCAACAGGCTCAGAACTGTTCTGGGGTGATTGAATCACCCAGGAGGTTCACATGCATGTGAAAGTTGAGAATCATTGAACTAGATGATTTCCAACCAACTTCTGGTGCTAACCTGCTTTGATTAAATAAAGTGGGGAAATCAGCAAACACTTGCTGAGCAGCTAATGGGAGCCCGGCACTGCGCTATTTAATGTGAGGAACAAAGAGATCATGAAGATATCTTAACTTCTCTTGGGAGTTTTGTAGCTGGGAACAAGGAGGCAGCAGTGACCTGGCTCCATGGAACCAGAACCAGTCATTGGCCCCATTGGAACTTTGCTGAGCTATTCTTACTAGGATTGTCCATCCTTAAGGAGAAGTGAACACAAAGGAGACTGATGATCTCAACCTGGGGAGCTTAAAACAGTGAAGATAATTCTCCTTTCTTATATCCCCTTCCCCACACCCCTGCCTATTCCCAGACCTAGTAACAAATTCTTCACTGTTCTCATCTATCATTTTTACATTCACACACTATCATTAGTGTATGGAAAAGCAAAAATTGGAAAACAAACAAAAAAGCTACCTGATACGAAGAAGAAATAATGCATTTTAATAGAATAATAACAAGCAATTTCCCTAAGGCAACCCTCACGGTGCATAATGAGTTAAGTCTGTGGATTGCAGACACCTGTTTACAGTCTAAGCTTCCAACATGCTCTCATTTGATTCTGTTACTCATAATTCATGGGTTCATTGAGAGTTGCAAGGGAATAAATGCTTTTCAGTGTTTTATAGAGCCCTCCTTTTCTCCCCCTGAGACAGGGTTGTGTGAAGCAGTTACAGTTTGATGTTGGGCAGAGTGACATTTTTTTGCCTAAAGACAACGGGATCTGCACTGTTATGAAAAATTGTCATGGCAGAAAAAACAATAAAGTCAGTGGCAGCCTAATATGCTTGTTTCTCCTGCTGTCTACAGTAGAGCTGTGTCACTAAAAGTGACAATAGTGGCAAAGTGTGACCTGTGGACATGGGTACATTGATGGAGAGGAAGATGAGGCTACAACCAGTAGGTTCCCTGGGAGGGTGGGCCGAGAGATTCCATGAGCAGGCTTCCTGGTTCCTCTGAATCTCAGTGCCTGGAGCAAAAACAGCGTGTTCGATCCTGCCCCTGAGAAGTGAAGACTCCCAATTCTGGTAACGCTCCTTGAAGGCATTTATGATTCATTGGTCCTTTTCCTGCCCGTCATCATGAACATTTTCCATACTAGCCACCCATCTTTCCCATAGGCTCTGTCTCAAACTCATTCAATCCGGTGCACTCCACTCCTCATCACTTAAGTTGCTCTCTCTAAGTCTACCCATGACCTCTTAAGTTCCTGGTCCAATGGCCTTCTGGAAGGTCTTCTGCTAAGACTTTACTCCAATATTTGAAACAATTTTCTCTTTTTAACATTCTCTCTTCCATTGGTACCTCATTATTTTGCTGGTTTTCAGCATATCTGGTCTTCTCTTCTGTGTTTCCTTTAATGGATTGACCCTTCACCCTGTCTGTGAAACACAGCTACTTCCCGAGGTCCAGTTCCTGCCTCCTGCTAGCTACACTTTCATCTTTAGACACTCACCCACTCCAACAGCTTCAAACAATGCTTCGCTGCAAATGCCTCCAAAATACACTTGTGAAAATCTCAGTTTTTCCCTAGGATCAAATAATACATGTCCCACAGCTTGACTGGTCTTTGCATATGATTGACAGTATTTCTACTTACCAGCACCTAATTTTAAGATTAGCCATCTCCCAAGCTGAGTGCCAGTCTTATTAACATCAGGAAGTCTTCGATGGCTTCTAAGCCTAGAAGAACCTTTCTTTCTCTCTGTGTCAGTGGAGAGTCACAAAGTAATCCTTGATCTTTGGTATTTCACAGAGCCATTTTTCTCCCCAAGACAGTTCAGTGTTGAGAAGTTTGATGATGTGCAGAGTGACTTTTCTACCTTGCATTATTTCCACCTTTCATATCTGCAAGGTCATTTAGCACATATTTGTTGAGTGTCTACTGTGTGGTCATTTAGCACATATATATTGAGTGTCTGCTGTGTGCATGGGGCTGTTCTATGTGCTAGGAATAGAGGGATCAACAAAAAAGGGTTTGCCATCAAGCAGCTTATACTCTGGAATGGGAGGAAGACCTGGCATATACAATTGAACCTTGAACAATGCAGGGATTAGGGGTGCCAACCCTGCCCCTTCCATCAATCGAAAACCCACATGTAACTTTTGACTTCCCCAAAACTTAACTATGAATAGCCTACTGTTCACTGGAAGTCGTACTGATGATAAACAGCTGATTAACAGAGATTTTGCATATTATATATATGTTATATACTGTATTCTTACAATAAAGAATACAGCAGGAGGGAAAGGAAGAAAAAAGGATGACTCCCAAGTTTTAAGCCTGAGCAACTGGGAAAAAGGAGGTATGAAAGATGGAAGGTTTGGGCTGTGAGAATGTGGAATTTGGTTTTGACATTTTTTTTTTTTTTTTGTAGAGATAAGGTCTTGCTCTGTCACAAACGCTGGAGTTCAGTGGTGCAATCACAGCTCACTGCAGCTTTGAACTCCTGGGCTCAAGTGATCATCTCGCTTCAGTTTCCTGAGTAGCTGCGACTACAGGCACAAGCCACTAGGCCCGGCTAATTTGTTAATTTTTTTGTAGAGACAGGGCCTCACTATGTGGGCCACGCTGATCTCTAACTCCTGGGCTCAGGCGATCCTCCCGCCTCGGCCTCCTGAGTAGCTGGGACCACAGGTGCAAGCCACCACACCTGGCTTGGACTTTTTAAGTTTGAGGTGAGTACAGTATTAGACATCCAGGTGAAGAATCAAGGAAGCAATTTGTTACATATGCCCTGGTTACTTCACTCTTAGATGACCACTGCACTGAAAATACAGCTTTTAAAATGCTTTGGAACAAAAGGAAATAGACCCAATGGGGAACGAACGAGGCAGATCACACATACTACTGCTGCTCTTTTGTATGCTACACACTGAGAAACAGTCATCAAACACATTAAGTCATTTCTATTATGTAATCAAATTATTCCTTTAAGTGGGACCTAGCCACTTTCATATTTTTAAACCAATACCTTGGAGCATTTGAGACCTTTTGTCTTACCCTTTTTTTTTTTTAAAGTATGAGTGTCCCTTTTATTTTTAAAGTTTTATAAAGATTTTTATTTTATTTTAGAGTCAGGAGGTACCTCTGCAGGTTTGCTACATGGATATGTTGCACGATGCTGAGTTTTGGGCTTCTGTGGAACTCACTGCCCAAACAGTGAACATATACCCAGTAGGTAGTGCCCTTGCCCCCTCCTTTCCTCCCCCTTTTTGGAGTGCTCAGTGTCTATTGTTCTCATCTTTATGTCCATGAGTACACAATGTTTAGCTCCCACTTATAAGTGAGAACATGCGGTATTTGGTTTTGTGTTTCTGCATTAATTCACTTAGGATAATGGCCTCCAGCTGCATCCATATTGCTGCAAAACACACGATTTCATTCTTTTTCATTACTGCGTATTGTCCTACTCTTGATGCAAAACATACCAGTGTAGTGTAAGGTGAAAGGCAATAGTCATAGAGTTGATGAATTCACTTTATTTTGTTTACAAACAATAGTGGATAAAGTGTCCTGTAGTGAGTGGAATAGTAGATACTGGAGACTCCAAAGGTGGGGAGAGTGGGAGGGGGGTGAGGAATGAAAAGCTACCCACTGGGTACAATGTACACTATTTGGGTGAGGGACACACTAAAAGCCCAGACTTCACCACTACGCAATATATCCATGTAACAAAAATGCACTTGTACCCCCTAAATCTGTTTTTTTAAAAAAGGTCTTGCAGTGTGACTTGCTGGATGCCAAGAAGGAGTATTGGAAACTGGCCTTTCCTACAACAGAGAGAACGCCTCTGAGACGGGGATCAGCCAAATGCTCTGACCATGGCCATGTGCATTAAGTATATACCCACGAGAGCCTAAGCATATAATTAATTGCACCAAAATGTCCATGAAGCCTACACAACTGATTTTCAGTTCCCATTCATTATTTATGAGACAAGTGATAAGTTACACTGAAACGATGCCAGTGATAGTTGGCATATAACTATGATAAGACCTTTGGTGGTATACGTTCCTCTTGTGTGATTTCAATTTCTTAAAATATGCTGTGATTTTTTTCTGTCCCCTCTGATATACAGGTAAAAATCTTTGTTTTTCACTTCTTTTTTCTCTGTGACTGCCCTCCATTTCACTTCGTCATTATTCTATTTTCTTTCTTGAGCTCTAATGGAAAAGACGGGAGTACCGTGACAGAAGGAAAATATAAAAACTCCAGTACCTACATAGAAGTGCAACCTTGGATGCTCTTCTAGGAAGACAAGACCCCATCTAGGTGTGTATTTAATATATATTTGTTCACAGAAGTCATAGTAATGCCGTAGAATAAACTATAATAGCAACAGGAGTTTCAGCATTTTGCATTTCTTTGATGAACTTAAAAAAAAATGCTCAGCCAAAAGACTCCAAGAAAAGTGTTCCCCAAGCCAGAATGTAAATGTCACTGAACACAGTCAATGTAAAAATATCTGCATAAAGTCCCCTTACACCCTTATCCTTGTGGAAACGATAGTTTATTTATACTCAGCTCAGACTAAGATGAATTGGTCAAGTCCAGTCTGCTGCCAGCTAGGTAAAATGAACAAAATTTCAATTATTTCAAAACGTGATCTCTCCAAATCTGGAAAAAATAATCCACTATTTATGTGAACACAAGGATGATCAACTTCCAATAAAAATTATGAATCTTTTCAATGCTTTTCTAATTTTGAGGTGACAGTACATCCATTAAGAATTACATTATCATAGATCAATAAAGTTCTTTATAGGAAGATGGAAACAAATATAGAAATGGAGAAAAGGTTTCATCTTTATTCTGAAATGGGGAGTTGTTCTTGTCTGTCTTTAACGGACATGTATTTGGACAGTTTACAAGGACTGAAAGAGAGCCAACTTCCACACAGTGGAGGAAATCTGCTTCACAAAAGATAATCAGAAAACTTCCTCAGAGACACTGAGGTGCTAATCCCTGGCATAAGGGGTTGAAATGGGTAATTAATTGTCCAAGTCACTCTCAATGCAATTGCTGAGCAAAACTTAGAGTTACATTAGTCAGAGGCTTACATTTTCTTGGAAGATCTTGAGAAAAACCACCTTTAAGGATCGTCAATTAAAATATCCTTTAAATCCACCTTGGTTAGTAAAATTACTTAGATATCATCAATAAAAATATCCATCATCCCCCACCGACTTCTTATGTCAGTTCATTTTCAAAATGTCACTTGGCAAATCATTCAAAGGATTTTAGGTAAGTTAACACCAGAGAAGCTATTTTCTTTCAGTTAAAAAATAAGTGGTTGCTGCAGAAAATACATTGTTTTTCACATAAAAAGTAAAATATTTATTAAAGATAATTCTGTCCTCTTAAGAATAATCAGTACTACAATATCGTAAAGATTGGTTAGTTCACCAGTGTGAGTTAATTAATGGATTAATGATCTATTCTCATGTATGCATCATGGTGTAAGTATTTTTGGAAATTATCCGATATCAGATATTTACAGAGATATGATATCAAATTAAATACTGTTAAGTGACCAACATAATGGCTATTCTGCTTTTTAAAAGACTACTAAATTTATTGATAGGATTGGAAACATTTTGAAAATAAGTAACAGAACAGAGAAATGGTGGGATGGAGATGTATCAATGTAAAATAAATTACTTAATATCTGAAGTGGTTTAATGTAAACTTGTAAATTAATAAACAGAAACACTACTGCTTGTTAAGAAGATGGTAATTAAAAGCACAGAGTTAGATCTGAAATAAGCCACCGAATTTGTATAGCTCAATTCCCACATTTTAGTGGTGAGAAAATAAAAACACAGAGAGATTATGTAGAAAGTACCCAACTGACACTAACTAAAACAAAATGCAGGATGCATGTAACAGTTTCCTGGTTACCACTCATCTTGCTCTAATGGCTGAAATCTTGAATGTTATTGAATCATCCATTTGAGTTATACAACGATATAACTCAAATAATAAATCTAACCCAAATAATAGGTCACCTCAGGGAAAAAGACAAAAAAAAAAAAAGAACAAACGAATTAATAAGTGTGAGAGGCAAAGCAAAAGGTAACTCTAACTAAGGTGTTTGTTAAACTTGTGAGGGTTTTTTCTGTAACCACGTGCATGTCATCATTAGAAAAAACCACATCTTACTTATTTCACTGTGATCTCTGTACTGTCTCCAGACATGTTAGAGCTAATAGCTGATATATCATTTATTTTATTTAATCTCTATACTCGCTACTCAAAATTATTTTCTGTGAGAAAATAAAAACTCTCAGATCTAAACTATTTAAAGTGGGTAATTTAGGCTGGGCACCATGGCTTATACCTGTAATCCCAACACTTTGGGAGGTGAAGGCAGGCGATTGCTTGAGTAAGAGACCAGCCTGGGCAACAGGGCAAAACCCCGTCTCTACAAAATATGCAAACATTAGCTGGGTGTGGTGAGGTGAACCTGTTAGTCCCAGTTACTCAGGAGGCTGAGGTAGGAGGAAAATTTGAGCCCAGGAGGTTGAGGCTACAGTGAGCCGAGATTGCACCAGTGCACTCCAGCCTGGGTGACAGAGTGAGATCTTATCTCAAAAAAAAAAAAAAAAAAATACGCATTTCATTTCTGACAAGTTCATATTTGCTTATTTCTAACAGAATAGGTTGTGATAAAGTCAGAATTTCCTAAATGCCTCAGAAAATTGAGAAAATTGACAATATCCCACCATTCACAGTATTCTGCTTAATCCTAGCAGGTGAAATGTTTTCGTGCTTATAAGCTCAAAAGGAAAAGAAGAAAAGAGCATCTATGGCAATTCCATTCTATGACTCCTCATCTGATATGTTTAATTCTTCTCTGCCTGAGCAGTTAGAAAAAAAATTAGAACATTATTAGAAATCACTTTTGTCAAATTTGTGGTCTTATTGTTTATCATCAGTTTTTAAAAAGTCCCTAATGCTGACAGGCTCCCTCTCACTCTTTTTTAGAATTATGGTAACTGGATAAAGAATCAAAGCATGGTTCCCCTCAAAGGTAGGCCCACTGGTCTTGCTGAGACCCTCCCTGACAACTTAACCCAGGAATGGCAATATGGTTACTGTGATTTTATTTCATCATGCTCCCAGCAGCACACTAAATTGTCACTCTTGGAAGAAAAGGTAAAACTACATTAAATGAACAATCCTGAAGTATTCCCTGGAGAATGATGAAATCAGTGGTACAATACCATTTAGAATGGCTACTCATTTTAAAAATCCAAACCAAAAGACAGCAGTGATTTACTGATGTTCAATAATTCGTATCTTTCTAACACTGGGAAAAGTCCAAATGTGTGACAAATACTGAGAAATGCTTAAAGTACACTGTAGTGTCGCTGGAAAAAGAACTGTGAAGCAAAGTCAAACTCTCCATCTAGCATCAAAGGACTGCCAGGAAGTTTAGGATTTGGCTTCCTATTGATACTTGTGTTATAAAAGATGATCATTTTCTATTTCACAGCATCTGTAACTAGGCCACAAACAAAGGCGAAGGTCTTGCCATAAAATGCAAATCATACATGTGTCACTCAGGCATGTCGTAATTTATTGAAGACATCATAATTTGATGAACAAATCTCAAGCCTGGGGTCCAGGGCTTAAATTTTAAGCTTGGTTCTATGGTCCATTATTTCAATGATCTTGGCAAGAACCAGGTAACTTGAACTTTACCAATTTAAAAATTAATTCAAGTCCTAAGGTCCTATAACTTTATTTGAACACATTTTAGTTTTAACAAACTTCTATAAATGAGAAGAACAAAGAATTTGGAAGTCATCCTCTGTATAGGTTTTTGAAGGTGGGAAAGAACTCTCAAAATGATTTCATCTATTTGTCTACATTAAAATGCATGTTCATATTGAAAGCTGCTCAGGGTTTGTTTTGACTTGGATCTATGTGAGAGCAAGTGACTTTTTTCTCTGTCAACCCCAAGACCTCACCCAGAGCCTGGCAGACCAGCTTTCTTTGACTAAGGGATGAACACTAATTCTGTACCTTAGATGCTTTTGATGATCAGACTGCAAGCTGTCAGTCTGAGAGATCGCAAAGATTTCAGAGATCTGTGAGATCTTCTTGTCTTGTCCATCACTGTTCCCTGGTGTCTGATGCAATGACAGGCATATAATAAGTACTCAACAACCATCAACAAAAAGCAGAGTTCTTCTCCCTCCATGATCCTGGCGGTGAAAGTCAGAAAGGAAGAAAGGGCAAAGGAATGAAGAGGACTAGCCTTGATGCCCCAGTGGCCAAGGTGCTCAGAGAGAGCCTGGAAGACCCCCAGAGCTTGGACCACAGCAGCAATGAAACACACTGCAGGGTAACGAGGAAACCGATTCCGCAGCTTGACCTGTCCAAATGCTTCTCCTTCTCAATGAACTCTTCTCTGTCTTCTTTTCTAAACCAGTATTTGAAGCAGGATCGATAAGACTGAATATGTATATTTACAGACACGTGCACCCACTATTGTAGGTGCCAATCTACCCTTGTACCTGCCAATCTACCCACTGTGTTTCTGGTAGCCACGTGCCCCCATTGCTGTCTCATGTGCACAGCTGAATCCGTAGACTTCCAAGCCCATCTTTTTATACAACTCGTTGAGGACCTGCTTCCTCCTTTCTTACCCATCTCAGTGTCTGTGCCTATGTGCCTAATGAAATATCCCCAACCCTTCTTTTTCTTTCTTTTCTTTTCTTTTTTCTCAAGCTCTCTGAGCTGGCAGAGATTATACTGAGCCCTCTGATTGGTTTGTGATCTCCCAAGGCAAAGCCAGTCTTAGGATGTCAGGGAAAATGTATCCTTGCCTCACACATCAGAAAATAAAACTGATTAGAAAAACAGAAATGCCTGTAGTAACATTTCTACAGTCACTAAAGAGGTAGCCACACTCCTACCAACTCACTCTTCCCAAGTCTCCCTGCTTAGCAGATCCTTTCATGGTATTACTGAAATTGCTCAACATGCCCCTTTTAAAGAAATGTTTATTGGCTGGGCACGGTGGTTCACGCCTGTAGTCCCAGCACTTTGGGAGGCCAAGGAGGGTGGATTGCGTGAAGCCAGGAGTTCGAGACAAGGCTGGCCAACATGGTGAAACCCTGTCTCTATTAAAAATACAAAAATCAGCTGGGTGTGGTGGTGTGTGCCTGTAATCCCAGCTACTCAGGTGGCTGAGGCAGGAGAATTGCTTGAACCGGGGAGGCAGAGGTTGCAGTGAGCCGAGACGGCATCACAGCACTCCAGCATGGGCAACAGTGAGAGACCCTGTCTCAAAAATAAATGAATAAACAAAAATAAAGAAAAGCTGTGCGACATGCTAGTTTTATGTTTTTTTTTTTTTTTTTTTTTTTTCTTCAGGAGCGACTCCTACGGATATTTTCCTATTTTTTGGTGATATTTTACCAGAAAAACAAAAAAAAAAACAAAAAACAAAATAAAATCTCTATTATTTTTCTGTGAATAAATTTTATTATGCATTTTCATTTTAACAGTACTTTTCACAAACTTATATATGTTTTACATTACCGAGTAGATGAGACTTTATCCTGCCATTGACTCTGATGTCCACAAAGCTGTATTTTGAGGCCCAAGCACAGTCCTTGCTCTCTCATATTTGTGCTCCAAGAAGTTAATGAGGTTTAGGAACTAATATTCTGTAAAAGAGGTCAGGGAGCTTCTCTTTGAATTTTAGATCTGCTAACAGTTTTGTGATTCTCTGCTTAGGTTTCCACAATTGCCAGGCTAGAGAGAGGATACTGATTGTAATAGTCTGTTCTTATGCAGCTAATAAAGACATACCCAAGACTGGGTAATTTATAAAGAAAAGAGATTTAATTGACTCACAGTTCTACACGGCTGGGGAGGCCTCACAATCATGGCAGAAGGCAAATGAGGAGCAAAGTCATATCTTACAGGGTCATATCTTACAGAGCTTGTGCAGGGGAACTCCCCTTTATAAAACCATCAGATCTCATGAGACTTATTCACTACCATGAAAACAGCATGGGGGAAACTTCCTTCATGATTCAATTATCTCCACCTGGTCCCACTCTTGACATGTGGGTATTATTACAATTCAAGGTGAGAATTTGGTGGGGACACAGCCAAACCCTATCATTCTTACCCTGGCCCCTCCCAAATCCCATGTCCTCACATTTTAAAACCAATCATGTCTTTCCAACTGTGCCCCCAAATCTTAGCTCATTTCTGCATTGATCCAAAAGTCCACAGTCCAAAGTCTCATGTGAGACAACACAAGTTCCTTCTGCCTATGAGCCCGTAAAATCGAAAGCAAGTTAGTTACTTCCTAGATACAATGGGTGCAGGCACTGAGCAAATACACCTAGGGTACAGGCATTGAGTAACTACACCTAGGGTACAGGCATTGAGTAAATACACCTAGGGTACAGGCATTGAGTCAATACACCTAGGGTACAGGCATTGAGTAAATACACCTAGGGTACAGGCATTGAGTAAATACACCTAGGGTACAGGCATTGAGTAAATACACCTAGAGTACAGGTATTGAGTAAATACACGGGTTACAAATGGTAGAAATTCGCCAAATGGGGGCTACAGGCCCCATGCAAGTCTGAAATCCAGTGGGGTAGTCAAATCTTAAAGCTCCAAGATGATCTCCTTTCACTCCGTGTCTCACATCCAGGTCACTCATCTTAACTATTCTTCAAAAGACTAATGAGGAATCTGCAAAACTGAGCTAACTCCACACTTATCCAGTGTGGCTGGGAAAGTGGTTGCTATAGTTTGGATGTTTGTCTTTCCAACCCTCATGTTGAAATTTGATCCCCAGTGTTGGAGGTGGGGCCTAATGGGAGGTGGCTGGGTCATAGGGGCAGACCCCTCATGAATACATTATTGCTCTACCTGAAGTTGGGGATGGTAAGTTTGCTCTTAGTTCCTGAGGGAGCTGGTTGCTAACAGGAGCCTGGCACCTCCCCACTCTCTTGCTTCCTCTCTTTCCATGTGATCTCTGCACATGCCACCTCCCCTTCATCTTCCTCCATAAGTGGAAGCAGCCTGAGGCCCTCATCAGAAGCAGATGTTGGTGCCACACTTCTTGTATAGCCTGCAGAACTGTGAGCCAAATATACCTTTCTTCTTTATACATTACCCAGTCTCAGGCATCCCTTTATAGCAATGCAAAATGCACTAAGACAGTGGTGTTCTGCTTAATGATGGTAAAAGTATATGCCTGTTTCACACTGTTTATTTATTGTTCAGAGACTGCTTAATCTTCACCAAATAAATTTTTCTTCCTCCAGAGCATACAACTAGATGACATTTTCCAGTCTCCTTTGTAATTTGGCATAATTTGAGCACTGGCCAGCGAGACATGACAGACGTAATATGCACCACTTCAAACCTGGTCTAGTACCCTCCAATGACCACATCTCACATGCTCTTTTTCTCTTCCGAATGGCTGCAATGAAGATACCCTTAGTGTGACCTTGGAAACCACATTTGAACATGGTGAAGCCAAAGGATGGAATGATCCTCAAATCACTCAGAGAAAAGACGCCTGACCAGGAAGACCCCAAGTGGACTCTACGCAAGCGAAATATAAGATAATGCCGTTTTAATCCACTGGATTTTTAGAGCTTGTAAGTTATAATAGTTAGAATTACTATAACTAATACACATTAAATATCCTTTCAAAGAATTAAAATGGCATAAAATATACTTTACAATTGAATGAAAATTTCATTTTTTGTAGATTTAACGTATATTACAGTCTTTCACTCAGGGTTATCACTTGTTTGTTTTGTTTATTTTTGTTTTTGAGACAGATTCTCACTCTGTCGCCCAGGCTGGAGTGCATGGTGCCATCTCAGCTCACTGCAACCTCCGCCTCCCAGGTTCAAGCAATTCTCCTGCCTCAGCCTCCCAAGTAGCGAGGATTACAGGTGTCCACCACCACACCTGGCTAATTTTTGTATTTTTAGTAGAGATGGGGTTTCACCATGTTGCTCATTCTGGTCTGGAACTCCCGACCTCAAGGAATCCACCCGCCTCAGCTTCTCAAAGTGCTGGGATTACAAGTATGAGCCACCGTGCCTGGTCTCAGAGTTATCATTTGAAGGGAACATGAATTGCCTTTAAAGGACGGTTAACATAGGCCTTAGAGGACACTGGAAGGAAACCTGGTTATCATATGAAATGGTATGAAAGTCTAAATACAACATGTAAAAAAAAATCTAATTGCTGAAGGTCGGTGGTTGTCTGCTTTCTCAATATTAAAATATTTGCTCTATATGAGATTCAGGGGAAGAAAAACAAAACTATTTTTTCATTTTGTCTTGTGGTATTATTCTGAGTTGGGGGGTCTCACTCTGCCAGCCAGGCTGGAGTGCAGTAGTGTGATCATGACTCACTGCAGCCTCAAACTCCTGGGCTCAAGTGATCCTCCCCCTTCAGACTCCCAAGTAGCTAGTACTACAGATGCATGCCACCATGCCCAAATAATTAAAAAAAAAAATTATTGTAGAGAGGAATCTCTTTATGTCGCCCAGGCTAGTCTTCTCCTAGCCTCAAACAATCCTCCTGCCTTGGCCTCCCAAAGTGCTGAGACTACAGGTGTGAGCCACTGCACTTGGCCTACTTAACCATTTAATCTTAGAATTACAGTGAAATAACAATTACAGTGAAATAACAACTGTAAGAATTACAGTGTACTTTAAATATATATATAATCTTTTTAAATTTAATTCCCAAATATAAATTGAGATAAATAGAATTAACTTTACATGTTAGAAAATTACAGGCAAGCTATGTTAAGACACTTGCCTAAGATCAGACAACTTGTAAATGGCAGGGCTGTAATTTAAACTTAGTTGTGGTGATTCTCACGCTCATTCTCATTAACAGAGGAGTCTGAGGTAGTTGTTCCCGCTTCCCCTCAGCATGGGCCAGCACGATCACATTGCAATCTGGGTCCGTCTGTTTCACTTTACTGAACTATCCTAACGTCGCAAGGACCTTTGAATTGCCGAGTCTCATGATACTTTTTCTATCCTAATTTTACCTCTCTCAAGAATCCAGGTTATTGATCTTTCCTGCCACTGGGAGCTCTTGTTTTGGCTTCTAAGATCTGATGTCTCTTGGCTTCCTCCCTCCAGGCTGGCTTCTTTCAAGCTTCTACACGGCTTCTGCTTCATCCTTACTGCCAAGGCTTCATCCTCTGCCCTGGGGGCTCCTCAGTCCATATGCAGGTGACTTTAACCAAACTGCCTGAATCCACAGCTAACCTCAAGGAGAAACTGTTTCTTTCACATCAGACATCTTCCGAGCTCCAGACATGGCTCTTCAGCCACCAAGTGGATACCATGATGAGATGACTCTGGCATTGCAGACTTCAGAAATCTAAAATTAAACTTACCATCTTTCCTTTCCAACTTGGCCTTCCTGCATCCTGTCTGAGTTGGCATCATTCACCTATTTATGAAAGCCAAAATTATGGGCAAGGCCCTAGATTTGAATTTTTTTCTCATGCACCACCTGGTTTATTATAATCACCCACTGATTAGTCTTCCTGACTCCTGTCTGGCCCCTCTGACAAATGTTTCTATGTGGAATCCAGAGGGGTCTTTCTAAAATATAAATTTATCATTGAGTTTGCTTGCACAATGTCCTTCAGTGGCTCCCTGTAACCTCAAACTTTGGTTTCGCTACAGGATTTTCCATGACCTGGTATTTCTCACCAAACTTCCCTCCTTCACTCTCTGTTCACTTGGTCCTTACCCTGACTTCCACTGTGCACATGATTCCCCAAAGCTGGGTGACACTACGGCGTCGTCTCATTTGCTGTGCATATGACACCCTGCAGCAGCATTCCCCGCTGTGGAAGGCCCGCCTGCCCTCGGCACCCTGCAGTGTGAGATGCGGCATTCCTCTGAGCCCAGTGACCTCTGAGCACCTCTCTGTTATAACATCATAAGGCTCTGTCCCTGCCTGAGCTGCTTAGGTAAGGCTCATCTCAGACTAGCACAGAAGCCGTTTAGAAGCTAAACAGATTTATGAGCTGTACCACCAGACTCCTCTCCTACTGCTCATCAGCTGTGTGACCCCTGGGCAAATGACTTACCCTCTCTAGGTCTCAGCTTCCTTATCTATAAGATGGGAATCATAACAATATCTATCTCATAGTAATGTCATGAGGGTTAAATGAGGAAATACACATGGAATGTTTAGAATGGTGCCTGGCACACAGCACATTGTAAGTATAGGTAATTATTATTATTTGCTTTTGCCTCACAGTAATCCAGCATGGTGGATACAAAATACTAATAAAATGAATTATACAAAGCTGAGAGGGGGAGTGCTGTTTCTTTTAAAAATAAAATTAAATCAGACTGCATCTTGACTAAAGTAATATCCAGTCCTTCTGAAATTAAATGGATATCAGGAGAACTATCGGATATGTAGAGGAAATAGAAAAAAATAGGTTAAAAATGAAGCTGATGAACCCCTCAATGTATACTATACTCAAACAAATAACTTGAGACAATATGTTTAAAATATTAGACTGATCAATATCGTGTAAGCACTTCAACCTATTTCCTAAGGCCAGTTATACCCATATGTACTACACATATACATACACAGAGAGGACAGAATTTTAAACACATATAAAATTTTACATAAAGAAAATAATTCTGGTCCCTTCCTTAGGAAAGGCTCCTAAATCTCCAAGCAGGAAGAATTTGCAAACTAAACCCTTCCATGAGGATTAAAACAAAAACCAAAGCCTATTAGTGGCAGCTGCTTCCTTCAGTCAGTTTAGCTTCCATTTTTTTTTTCCATGAAGAAACTAACCCTTGTCAATCCCAGTTGATACCTGTGAATATAGAAGAAGTTGTCCAAGGCAAAGCTAAGCTGAGAAATCTATAAAGCACTGATAGAAATAATAAAAAACTAGACAGACATTAAAAGAAAGAAAGAAATTCTGCACTGAAATAAGAGAGGTAAGTGGGGAAAACATGGAGAGGAAGACTGATGAGGGCGGAGAGGTCAATGGGACTGCAGTAGAAGCAAACAGGCTATCTATGTGGTCTTCACGCGTGCAGACAGAAAGCTAAGGGTTTACACAATTTATTTTTCTATTTCTAAATCCTCAAATGTTCATCACAACTAAATTCCAAAACCCATTTAAAATAATGCAGCCTTCATAACTCACAATGTAACTTCAAGAAGTCACATAACCGAGTTTTATAATGTTTTCCATCTCCATTAATTTCAGCTGATCTGTATAAATACTCCTCAAAGAAGTCACAGAGAGTTCATCTACAATCACGGCCCGAGGATGCTGGACCTGAACTGCTTGGCTTTTATAGGGGAGCAATTGCACTGCAGTAGTTGGAAGGCTTCCCTCTGCCTTCCTGGTTCTATTTATGCCAAGACCCTCAAATTGTGCAGAAGGAGCTGCGAGCCTTGCTGAGAGGTTGCAAAGCTGGCACATGGATAGTGGAAATATTGCCAAGTCAGCATACTGGCAGATGGCAAATTGGAAAAAAAGCAAGGGAACTGAGAAGACAATGAACATTCTAGACAACTATAGGATACAATGTGGATTGTTTTTAATTAACAATTTGGTATGCAAATCTTGTAAGAAATAAAAGAACTAAAAAGGCTGAACTAAAATCACTGAAAAATAGAGCTGGAAGGACATTAGAAATCACTTAGTTCCCTCACTCCTCCAAATGTGTCAAGGAAGGAGAAAGACTTAGAGAGGCTCAAGTGATTTCCATTACCCTTGTTGCTAATAAGTTAATTCAGTCATTAAAAATATAAAGAAACAAAAACCAAAAAACCATTAGGAATAAAAAGGAAAAGCGTTAGAAAAAGAAAAAAATAAAGGAAAAATCAAAACTTCTATTTTTGTATTTTTAAGTAATCTAACAGATAACATTTTGTTCAAACCGTTAATTGTAACAACGTGTTACTAACTACAGCTAATGTATAAGTCAAATAAATGACAGCAATCATATAGGGGACAGGAGGGAGGAATTTGGAATACTTTGCTATTCTAAGGTATTTATATCACCCACAAAGTGGTATAATGTTAATTGAACATGGATCTGAGTTAGTTGTAAATGTATTGCACACTTTAAGACAACCACTGAAAAACAGAAAAGGAGTAAAACTGATATACTAAGAAAGGAGAGAAAATGAAATCACATAGAATGTTCAATTAAAACGACTGAAAGTAGAAAAAGAGGAAAAAGTAAAAATAAGAACAATAAACTTGGGCAACACATAGAAAACAACAGCTAATGCTAATCAAAAGAAAGCAGGTGTAGTCATATTAACTTCAGAGTAGACCTCAGAGCAAGAAAAGTTATCAGGGAAAAAAGAGCGGCATTGCACAACGATAAAAAGGGGTCAATCCCCAAGAAGGCCTAACGATGAAACTTTACGAGAAAGCGTCTAAGTAAGTGAAGCAAAAACTTATAGAACTGACGAATCTTGGAATACTAGGCAGACATCAAAAAGAATGAAATCATGTCCTTTGCAGCAACATGGATGCAGCTGGAGGCCATTATCCTAGGTGAATTAACGCAGGAACAGAATAGCAAATACTGCATGTTCTCACTTGTAAGAGGGAACTAAACATTGACTACATCTGGACATAAGAAGAGAACAATAGTCACTGGGGACTACCACAGTGGGGAGAGTGGAAGTGGGGAAAGGGTTGAAAAACTACCTGTCAAGTACCATCCTCACACTCTGGTGACAGGAGATTATTTGTACCCCAAACCTCAGCATCATGCAACTTATCCATATGTGACAAACCTGCACATATACCCCCGAACCTAAAATAAAAGTTAAAAAAAAAATTAACAAATCTATCTTATCTTGCAATTCTTAAATGTCATTCACATGTATCTAAATTTGAGTCTGTTTTTATTCATTTTGTTCAGTTCTCAGCTGTTCATTTCAGACTTTAGACTCATGTATTTGATTGTTTGACTATTTACTCTACTTAGTTCTCTCTGTTCTTTTTGGGAGTAACCTGGAATCCCTGCAAGATGGCTATTATTACCTTGCATGTTTTATATAAATCCTGCATATACTCTTATTCATTTATTTCTGTGAAATTTACCTTTCTTAGTCTTCTATTAATAGCTTACTATCTTCAGCTGTGTCCATTCTATTTCCATTCCATTTTCAACATAGATACACATACATAATAATATGTATTTTCCCATATATTAAGACTATTGAATATATTTTTATAACTTAGAAATTTTCCAAAATATTATTTCTTATCTCTCTAAGCATAACTATAATTATTATATTAAATTATATTTTTTATCCTCCATTAAAAAAGAAACAGGTGAATCCAATATTATAGCTGGAGACTTTGACATCTACTTATGAGAAACAGATCCAGCAGACACAAAATCAGAAAGGACATAGTTGAGCTCAAAAATACCACAGTATAATGAATATCTGTAGACTATTTCAGACAAAAGTATCAGAGTATACATTATTCTCAAGTTTATATGAAGCATTCACCAAAATAGACCACATTCTGGGCCGTAAAACACACTTTAACAAATTAAAAAAAATATAAATCAAACAATGTCTGCTTTCAGACTACAATGAAACTAAGTTAAAAAACAATAAATATAGCTGAAAAGTCCCCAAAACAGAGAGTAAACACCTCCCTTCTAAATAATATATGGGTCAAAGAAGAAATCGCAAAAGAAATTTGGAATATTTTGAACTAAATGCAAATGGTACACAATTTTATCAAAATTTGTGTGGTGCAGCAAAACTAGTGCTGAAGGGGAAATTTATAGCATTGAATGTATATATTAGGAAAGAAAGATCTTAAAATCCATAATATATGCTTCCACCTTAGAAAAGCAGAAAAGGAGCAAATCAATTCCAAAGTAAGCAGACAGAAAAGAAATAATAATAAATGGAGCAGAAATCAATGAAACCGATTTCTACAAAGAGAAAATCAGTAGAGAACATCAACAAGACTGAAAACTAGTTCTTTGAAAAGATCAATAAAACCAATAAGTCTCTAGCCAGGCCAACTAAGAAAAAAAGTAAGGATTCAAATTACTAAATCATAATTGAGAGAGGAGACATCACTGCAGATAACATGGACTTTACAAGGATGAAAAAGGAACATTATGAACAAATTTTGCCCACAAATTTGATAATCTAGATGGCAGGAATTAATTTCTTGAAAGCTACAAGCTGCCAAAAACTTAGACAAGAAGCAACAGTTGATCAAAATAGGCCTATATCCATTAGAGAAATTAAATCAATAATCACTTTCCAAAACAGAAAGCACTAGTCCCAGATGGGTTCACCGGTAAATTCTACCAAATATTTAAAGAAAAATTACACCAGTTCTCTATGATCACTTTCAGCAGATAGAAGCAGAGAAAATACTAATACACTCTATGAGGCTAACATTACCCTAATACCAAAACTAGACAAATACATTACAGGAAAAGAAAACTATAGACCAGTATCGCTTAAGAACATAGATGCAAAAGTCCTCAACAAAATATTAGCAAACCAAATCCAACAATACATAAAAAGAATATACAATACGACCAAGTGAAATTTATCCCAAATATGCAAGGTTGGTTCAACATTTGAAAATTCATTAATGTAATCCATAATATCAATATGGTAAAATGAAAAACAACTTGATTTTATCAATAAATGCAGAAATAGGATTTGACAAAACCCAACACGTTTTCATGATAAAAGTCCCAGTAAACGAAGAGGAGAGGGAAATATCCTTACTTTTTAAGGAATATCTACAAAAATTTCACAACTAACATCATACTTAATAATGAGAAACTAGTAGCTTTCCCACTAAGATCATGTACAAGGCAAGGATGTCCCCGCTCACCACTGCTTTTCCACATGACACTGGAAGTTCCAGCTAATGCAATAACACAAGAAAAGGGAATGCTAAGAATTTAGATTAGGAAGGAAGAAATAAAACTGTATTGGCATGATCATCTATGTAGGAAATCCAAAAGAACCCATAAAAAATCCCCAAAACAAAAACAGAAGAACAAACCCTCTTGCCCAAACTCCTAAAGCTAATAAGCAATTGTAGCAATGTTGCAGAATGCAGTTCACAACAGTCCATTGCTTTCCTGTACTAGCAATGAACAGGTGGAATTTGAAATTAAAAACACATATTAATGTTAATTTCCCCCAAATAGGTATAAATCTATCACAATAGGTGTAAGATTGACATGAGGAAAACTATGAAACTCTGAAACGATAAAAGCTGTCAAAGAAGAACTAAATAAATGGAGAGATATTTCATGCTCATGGATAGGAAGACTCCATATTGTCCAGATGTCAGTTACTCCTCATTTGATTTCTAGATTCAATACAATCCCGATCAAAATCCCAGAAAGTTATTTCGTGTATATGGGCAAAATGATTTTAAAGTTTACGTGGAGAGGCAAAAGATCCAGAATAATCTATACAATATTAAAGGAGAACAAAGTCAAAGAACTGATACCATCTTACTTCAAGACCTGTTAAAAGATAATCAAGACAGTGTTCTATTGGTGAAAGGACAGACAGCCTAATAAAACAAAATAGAGAGCCCAGAAATAGGCCCACATGAATTTAGTGAACCAATCTTTCACAATGGTGCAAAGGCAATACAATAGACTAAAGATAGCTTTTCCACAACTGGAACAACTCGACATCTAAACATACACACACACACAAAAATAAATGTAGACACAGACCTTACACCCTTCACAAAACATTAACTCAAAATGAATCACAGATCTAAATGTAAAATATAAAATTATAAAACTTCTAGAACGTAATGAAGGAGAAAATCTAGGTGGCCTTGAGTTTGGTGATGACTTTTTTGATACAACACCAAAGTAACCGTTCATGAAAGAAATAATTGATAAGCTGGACTTCATTAAAATGTCTTCTCTGTGAGAGACACTGTCATGAGAATGAGAAGAAAAGTCACAGATTGGAAGAAAATATTTGCAAAACACATAAAGAACTGTTATCCAAAATATACAAAGAATGCTTACAACTCAACAATAAGAAAACCAACCACCTGATTAAAAAATGGTCAAAGCCTGAACAGACTCTTCACCAAAGAGGATATACAGTTGGCAAATAAACATAGGAAAACATGCTCAACATATTTTCTTAGAGAAATGCAAATTAAAACAACAGGATACCACTACATACCTATTAGAACAGCAAAAATCCAGAACACTGAGAATACCAAATGTTGGTGAGGATATGGAGCAGTAGGAACTTTAATTTATTGCTAACGGGAATGCAAAATGGTACTGATGCTTTGGAATACTGTTTAGCAGTTTCTTACGAAACTAAACATATTCTAACTATACAATCTGGCAATCACATCACTTGGTATTTATTCAAAGGAGCTGAAAACTTATTTCCACACAAAAGCCTACATATGAATATTTATAGCAACTTTATTCATAATTGCCAAAACTTGAAAGCAACCAAGATGTCCTTCAGTAGGTGAATGAATAAATAAACTGCAGTACAATGGAATATTATTCAAAGCTACAAAGACAGACACTATCAAGACATAAACTGACATGAAGGCACTTTACATGCATGTTACTAAGGGAAAAAAAAGCAATGTGAAAAGGCTACATACTGCATGATTCCAAGTATATGACATTTTGGAAAAGGTAAATATATGGAGGCAGTAAAAAGATCAGTGGCTGCCAGAGGTTACGGTGCAGGGAGGGATGAATAGGTAGAGCACAGAGGATTTTTAGGTGACACTGTTCTTTTTTTCTTTCTTTGAGACAGTGTCTTGCTCTGTTGCCAAGTCTGGAGTACAGTGACACAATCTCAGCTTACTGAAACCTTCACCTCCCAGGTTCAAGCGATTCTTGTGGCTCAGCCTCCCAAGTAGCTGGGATTACAGGCCTGTGCCACCATGCCTGGCAATTTTTTGTATTGTTAGTAGAGATGGGGTTTTGCCACGTTGGCCAGGCTGGTCTCAAACTCCTGGCCTCAAGTGATCCACCTGCCTTGGCCTCTCAAAGTGTTGGGATTAAAGGCATAAGCCACCACACTCGGCCTAGGTGAAACTATTCTGTATGATACTATAATGGTGGATACATGATTCTGTAATTGTGAATATACTTGTCTGAACCCATAGAATATACAACACCAAGAGTGAAACCTCAGGTAAACCAGGGTCTTTGGTGATGATGTGTCAATGTTGATGCATCTCTTGTCACAATTACACACCCTGGTGGGGGATGCTGAAAACAGGGGAGGATGTGCATGTGTTGGGGCAGGGGGTGTATGGGAATTCTCTGTGCTTTCCTCTCCATTTTGCTATGAACTTAAGACTTCTCTAAAACATGTAGTCTATGAAAAAACAAACAAACAAACAAATAAATAAAAAACACCAAATCTCACAAGTGAAGTTTCATCAGTAAGGGAATATAAAATATTATAAATATTAAGATGGAAATATTAAGCAAATACTAAGATGGGAAAACTGTCCACTTATCCTTCTGACAAGTGGCAGGAAAATATAGTTAAACCATCTTTTTTGAAGGAAGAATAGCGGAAATGGAAACAATCACATAGCACCTTCTTGAAACTATAAGTGTGTCTCTTTTAAGGATGGGACTTTATATGGTCATTGCAAATGTTTACAATTGGAGAAGGAAAAGTTGGACAAAAAAGGCCAAAATGAATAGGACCTGGCATCCCCTGTAATCGTGGCTCCAAAGAGAGGAATTACAGGATTGTGTGTGGGTAATGTCCAAGTCATTTCTGAATCAAATCCAAATCCCCTAGTTGCTATCGAGAAAACACTATGCGAACCAACGGGTTTGCAATCATCCACCTCACAGCAAAGGATATGCACTCTTTGTGACTGCCCTAACAGAATCCTATAATGTTGCTGGAGAAGGGCCAGAGAAAGGCAATGGGAATGATCCAGGTCAGGAGGGACTGCTAAATTTGTATAAATTCTTGTCTGCCAAGATAAATGTTGGGGAGGTGGCTGGTGGAAGTCTGTAACATCAAAAGGGCACAGATAGGATAAACACGGAACTTCAGCCAGATGCTGTTAAAACCAGGATATGGGGAGAGGGTGGTAGATGTGATGACTTCGAGATTTCAGAAGTAAATTTAAGATGTATAACAGTAATATTTAATCCAATATAGAGTAAACATTGGTCACTCATTACCTCAAGAATTGGAAATGCTTGAAAATAGAAAGAACCCTGAAAGATGGTTTGCATAATTTGAAGTTGAATCATTCAGTTTTTATGTTTTGAGACTATATTCTTTTGAGTTTAGGGATGTGGTATTGCTTGATATGCTGCTGTCAAACTTAATACTGGGGCAGATGGTCAACGGCCAACCCAGCACGGTTTCTTTTCTTTTTTAAAACATTTCAATAGTTTTGGGGACACAGGTGGTTTTTGGTTACATGGATAAGTTCTTTAGCGGTGATTTCTGAGATTTTAGTGCACCCGTCACCCAAGCAGTTTACCCAATATGTAATTTTTTATCTCTCCTTCCCTCCCAATCTTTCCGCTGACTCCGCTGAGTCCCCATAGTCCATTATATCATTCTTATCCAGCGCTGTGTTTCTTATATTCCCCTGAAGAAAAGAAACTGGCCAAAGGCATTTTATCTAGGTGTCAGGAAATACAACCCTGTAACTATTTGAAGGATTCACATTTTTGGCTAATATCCTAAGCAGAACCTAGAATAGGTTTTAAACCTTTTCACGGCTCCCTATGAATGTTCATTTCTTTGCTTTTTTCTGCACTTAATTTGCAGGTGAATATCATAAATCGCTGGTCAGCCTTATAGGCTGACAAAGAATATGCTCAAAGAACAGAAGAAAGCTGTGCTTTTTCACCTTTGTGCATTATCTGCACCCCTCACCTCAAATTCCTTAAACAAAAAATTTGTGCCTGGCTCAAATTTGAGACTTAATGTTTATTTACCTAAATGTGATAGATTTAACATTTTATCTTCTTGAAGTTTTCATTGCAATTCAGTCAATTAGTACCACCCCAAACAGCGCAGCTTCCAGAACAAATTTGTATAGAATAATGTTAGTTTTCATTTTTATAGTTATTAAGCTCATTAAACATCCCCTCATTAAATTATTAAGCAATCTATGTTTTCAATCACAGTTCCTTAAGAACCTTCCTCAAACGTCGTTCTGAAATCAAAATGAACTAACACAGCAGTGTTTTGCCTGACTAGTCTCTTCTATCATAGATGATGATGTCGATTTGGCTTGACTATCTTTATTGGATTCTTGTTTATTCCTAGAGATGTCTTCCACTTTCTTGTGGCTTACAACCATCTGTTTAATAACCTTTCCCAGAATACAACATTTTCTAGAATAGCACAGAGTGTTACATAGAGCAGACAGTCAAAATCTTTGGTTGAAAGGATTATTGTGTTAGCTCACGGATAAAGGATATACTATTGATACGGTGTGCGTGTGTCCCCACCCAAATCTCATCTTGAACTGCAGTTCCCATAATCCCCATGTGTCATGGAAGGGACCTGGTAGGAGGTAACTCAGTCATGGGGATGGTTACCTCCATGCTGTTCTCATGATAGTGAGTGAGTCCTCACAAGACCTGATGGTTTTATGAGGGGCTTTTCTCCTACTTTGCTCTGCACTTCTCCTTGCTGCTGCCATATGACGAAGGACATGTTTGCTTCCCCTTTCGCCATGACTGCAAGTTTCCTGAGGCCTCCCCAGCCCTGCGGAACTGTGAGTCAATTAAACCTCTTTCCCTTATAAATTACCTGTCTCGGGTACATCTTTATTAGCAGCATGAAAACAGACTAATACAAGTATATTATATTCCACTATATGGTGAGTACTTTGGCATGGCCCTCATTTAGCGAATTTTTTTCCCATGGACAGATTCCTTCTTTTCTTTTCATCTCTTTGTTCTTCTTCCCTTCCTTACATCAATTTTTTGAAAGGTTCACTATCTGCCAGGGGATAAGGAAAATATGGGGTGTGGCATCTAGTTCTGAGCAGCCACATTGAGAAAGAGGAGAATATACTGAACAATCCTTCATATTATTATTCTATGTAATCACTGAGACCATTTTAAAACTTTTAAGATACACTTACATAATTAATGCTTACTATGTGTTACACACTGTCTTAAGGATTTTGCAATCATTAACTCATGTAATCCTTATAACAACCTTTAAGTCACTTATTATATTATTATCCCCATTTACAGATGAGAAAACTGAGGCACAAAGCTGGTAACATGGAGGCTGTATTCAAATCCAGGGAGTCTGGCTCCAGTCTGTGCTTTTTTAGCCACTGTATTATGCATCTATGAGAGTAATAGGAGAAATGTTCACAGAGACCAAATCATTATTTGATGTCCCTTTGAACAGAGAAGACAACACAAAGAAAGCAAAGAGATAAATAGAAAAGAACAAACAAAAGCTGAGATGCACAAAAGCCATCAAATTTATTTTATTCTAAAATATGTAAGACTTCAGGTCTAGAAATATCTATAAGGGTTAAAAGCCCCTTTCAAGATGCCACAGTGTTACACTATAATCAAATCAATCTTTCCCAGAAATTCTCCTTACAGCTGAATTTCATTCAGCACAGGTGTGAACCTGTATGGAAACTTTCTTTTATGCTCTTTTTGTCACTACTAGCAGCAGTTCCCAGCCTTCGGCTCCTTCTCTTCAAATCCTGGCCTATGACAGTTTGTTTCGCCTCTCAATTTCCCCCGATCATATGATGACTGGTGCAATATGCCACATTCTAGTGTGTCTCATAACATGATGCTATTCTACGATTTCCTCTTTTATAATACCTTGTGCTTTCTTCCACCAGGCCGCCTAAAATGGAATCTTGATCAAACTCCCTACAGGCATTGCCATAGTTATGCACACACCCAGAGAAAACAGCAACTGCTACTTGGCACTGAGATTTTGGAAGTTCTTAGAGTACAAATTAAAGCTGAATTGTACTTTCTGTTTAAAGAGACCCTAGGAGTATGTCTCTATTCATATAACAAAAGAAAATATGTTTTAAACTTTTTCACAGCAGAATTGTTTTAGATAAGGCTTTGAAAACTGAAGAATTCTTCCCATCTGGGTAGAATCTTGAAATCTTGAACATTTTTCGCAGACAATCTTGTGCCTCTTAAAAAGCTAAATGTATTAAATATAAAAAGAGAACTTTGAGTTTCCCAAATACTTTTCAGAGAGTCAACAATAAGTATAACTGATTATTAACATGAATGTCAAAGATAAAATTATTGCTTGATTTTTCAGTAATTCTTAAAACTAATCTGATTTTTTTAAATAAACTTACCCAAAGAGGTAAAACTAACTTTTTTTTTTAAGCCATGATCCCAAGTTAGATAAGACAGACCATCAGATCATGGAAAAATATCAAATAGCACTTAGTGCAAAGTTTTAATTCAGTAGAGTCTCTGGAAAGACTGAACTCATATAAAGACTATATGGTAGTTCTTTTTCTTTTTTTCACATCCTTTTTCTCTATAGAGTTTGATTCACTCTCCTATGACAAGGAGATCTCCAAAACTATTGCACACTAAGGTTTAAATAAGCTTCCCTCACATTTTTCCCCTTCCCTCAAATTTTTCCCTCTCTACATTCCAGAGTAGCTGTTAGAAAACATCTGATGGTAATAAACAATGTCCTTTCCTCTGTGAAGGGAAACACTTCCTGGTCTTTTTTATTAGTAGAAATATCTGACAAGGCAGGAATCAGATAATTATTGTTTCTAAATTGAGGGACTTCCCCCACATCCTTCTGTGAACCAGTGCAACCCCAGGTTTTGGAGAAAGCTGCCAGAAGGAAAGGATGGCTAACATTATTCTGAAACATGATGCAATCTCTCAGACTCCTTATTTTATTTAATGAAATATGTGTCATTGTTGATGAGCAAAAAATTTTATTTGATGAAAACTATGCCATCCAAAGACTTCAGCCTCAAAAGAAATTTCATTCTGCACTGATTTAAATTGAATTTTCTTTTCCTACATCCTGATTATAAAAATCTTTCTTTTCCCCACATTGAAAGACTAATTGGCTTTCATGACTAAGCAAGCACAGGAACTCCTATTGTTTTGAGTACCCCATCCCTCTCTAAATAAGCACATTGGCTAGGTATTCCTACTACGACTATTAAAATACATTAAAAGTACCCCATTTGTATCTAACTCACCCAGCCACAACTGTAAAAAGAGCAGTGACACCAGTGGAATGGAATAGAGAGAGTGAAACTCAAGGACAAAGATGAATCAAGCAAGTTCAATCCCTGCATACAGACCAATTAGGAAGAGTCCTGGTATTACTGGCATGTTGACCATGGGACACATAAACGCTAGGATTTAGGTTAGGTTACCTTGGTTTAGTCCTCCCAATAATCCCATGAGCTAAGTGGTATTTTCTCATATATTACAGACAGAACAAAAAGTCCAGAGAATCTAAGTACTTATCTCAAGTAGTACCCACAGCTGGTCAAAAGCAGAACACAGTAGAATCTTCCTGTCTAACTATTTCTCTAGTATCTCTAAATCTAATTACCTACCAATCTGATAATGGCTATGGAATATTGGAGCAGGTAGTCTGTCCTCACCAAAGACTCTTTCTCCTTCCTTCTTCCATTCTAATGAAACCCCTATGCACTGAGGTAACATGCAGATTCCTTTAATTACAGGAATTATTCTCATCCTCCCAAGACTAGGGATTGAAGCATGATTGATTACAACTAGCCATCTTCCTCTTATTTCCCTTGACTAGTGATTGATAGCTAAAGGGCCAAGTGTGAGGGGCCAATGGAAGGTAGGACTGCTAGTGAGGACTTCCTTTTCAGAATTAAAAGACAAAGAAAAGAAAGTCTTTTGCTCCTTTACTTTCATTCCTGCCTGGAATGTGGCTGTGATTTCTGGTAGTGCAGTAGACACCTTGCAACTGTTATACAAAGCAACGAGAATGGGAATGAAACCCAACATAGTAAGAAATAGCAAAAGTAAAGATGTTCTCCTAATGCCAGGCTTAAGCAGTTAATTCAGTAGCAGCAACTGCCTTCTTCCAGACCTCTTCATATTTGAGATAAGTAAACAGTTACTTAAGTCATTAATAATAGGGTATTTTATTATTTGCAGCTGAATACATTCGTTATAAATATAGCTATAAAGTCATCTTAGACTATAATGTGCTATTCAATGAACAATGTAAAAAGCTTTGGTTTGTGTTGGTTACTTAGATGATGCTGAGAATACCTACAACCTTTCGGTGGTAAAGCAGACCCAAATACACACTCCCCTCTTACAGATCATTAGTGAGTAACCCTTTCCTAGATCGGGACATTTAAAAATTGTTGACATATGAGTGTATGTTGTAGACTTTCCCAAACATTTTAAATTTCAGTGTCAAAATCTCCCTATCATATCACTAAGAATCTCAAAATATCTCAAAAAAGTCTTCCTCTGTATAGATTTAATGAGTTTACCAGGTGCTAGGCTCTGTGCTGAGTGTGGGGATTCAGAAATGACAACATCCTTGCTTGAAGACACTTAGTCTGATAGTAGAGTTGAAAAATAGAAACACGTATGCATTAAAATAAAATGTTGGAAGCAACTTCTGCCTTTAGGGGACAGGAAAGACATGAGAGAGGAGGGATATCTGGCTGAGGCAGTGAGGTATGGGTAAGAGCTTGTTGGGAGGAAAAGCAGGGCAAAAGCTATTCAGAGAAACAAGGGGTAATTGTATAGAGAGGGAGTCACAGAAAGGCATCATGTACAGTGGGGGTAGGAGAATTTGCAAAAAAGGACTGGAAGATAGGAAATGAGACCAGAGCAGACTGTAAACTGCTGTAAATGCTCTGACAAACTGCTTAGAGCTTAGCCTGTAGACAACGTAGAACGATAGAAGGCCTTTAAACAGTAGAGAATAGGGTCGGATCTTATTCATTACTTCAACGTTTTTCTGTAAGATAACTATAATACACAATCATGTAAAAATTTAAATAACAAGGAAGTGTAGGCGGGGCATGGTGGCTCATGCTTGTAATCCCAGCACTTTGGAAGGCCGAGGTGGCCGGATAACCTGAGGTCAGGTGTTTGAGACCAGCCTGGGCAACATGGTGAAACCTCATCTCTACGAAAATACAAAAAATTAGCTGGTTGTGGCGGTGCACGCCTGTGATCCTAGCTACTTGGGAGGCTGAGGCAAGGGAATCGCTTGAACCCGGGAGGCGGAGGTTACGATGAGCTGAGATTGCGCCATTGCACTCCAGCCCGGGTGACAGAGTGAACCTCCGTCTCAAAGAAAAAAAAGGAAAAGTATATACATAGAAATGGAAAGTTTCTTTCTTTGCCTTCACACTCACCCCTCTCAGGGGAAGCTGCTAACAACAATTGTTGTATATTCCTCTGGACTTTTCATTTTTATGCACACTATATCACCTGTTTTATCTTTCTTTTGTTTCTCTTTGTATGTCTCTATCTCCTCTCTGTCTCTGTATCTATCTTTTTAACAAAGATAGAACCACAAAGAAATATAGGATATTTTTGTAGTTTACTGTTTGACCTAAGAATATACTGTGGATATCCTTTCCTGTCCACACATACAGATTGACCACACTGCTTTTCATATCTGCGTATTTATCTAAAACAGGGCTTTGAAACCTATGGGCCTGTAGGCCAAACGTGGCATGCTGTCTGGAAGACAGCCACACCCATTTGTGTGTGTATTATCTCTGGCTGCTTTCTTGATACAAGGGCAAAGTTGAGTAATTATGACAGAGACTGTATGGCCTGCAAAGCTTGATATATTATAATACTATCTGCCCCTATACAGAAAATGTTTGCTGACCCTTGGTCTACATTATGTACACACTAGAATGAATTTCATCATTTCTGCCTTGACGTCCACTTAGATCACACAGTTGTTTTGTCACAAATAAGGCTGCAATGAACAACCTGATACATCTTTGTGCTCAGAAGCGAGTGTTTCTGTAGGAGAGTTTGCTAGAAGTGGAGGTGCTGTATGAACAGATTTCCATTCTTTTTTCTTTTTTGGCGGGAATCCAGGTGGCAGTGTGGAGAGGAGTCTGGAGCAGGGAGTCTCAGGGAATGAGATCAATTAGGAGGCTATTCCAATAATCCAGGGTAGAGAGGAGGCAAGCCCAAAGGTGCAAACGGAAAGAGGCTTGAACTGAAGAGATATTTGGGAGGAATTATTGAGAATGACATGTTGGATGAGATGAAGAAGGGAGAGGGTGGCTAAAATGCTGCTGAGATTAAAAGTTTGGGTAATTTATTCACTGAAAATAAAAAATTAGCATCATCTGAAATGTGAAACTAATAAAGGATGTTTTACTTGAATGTCACTTTTTTTTTTTTTTTTTTTTTTGAGATGGAGTCTGGCTCTATTACCCAGGCTGGAGTGCAGTAGGCTGATCTTGGCTCACTGCAACCTCTGCCTCCCAGGTTAACGCAATTCCCCTGCCTCAGCCTCCATAGTAGCTGGGATTACAGGCACCCACCACCAGGCCCAGCTAATTTTTGTTTTTTGGTAGAAACAGGGTTTCACCATTTTGGCCAGGCTGGTCTCAAACTCCTAATCTCAAGTGATCTCCCTGTTTCAGCCTCCCAAAGTGCTGAGATTACAGGTGTGAGCCACCGTGCCTGACCTGAATGCCACTTTAAAAAATCTTCAGACAAATTGATGTAAAACTCACTTGGGCAGTTTCATTTTGAGATAAGCAGGCATGATTATGAACAAAGGCTTGTGGTTCCTTATATCACCAATGATAATTATTTTAAGTCTAATAGTTCCCTCTGTAGCTGTCATCACTCTGGTCCCTCTACTTTCTTGGGCATGGAAAACCTTTCCTGGTCATTCAAACAGTCATCTTCCGTGCAGTCCTTTCCTTCATGCCCCATAACTGCAGACTATGTGTCTAAGGCAAAGATCCTTGAATCCTTAACATCGTGATTATTGAAATTTTTATCCAGGCTCTTAGCTTTCTTCTGAAGCACATCTTCATAGGAAGGCATATATTTCCTGTCTATATCCTCAAATCACAAGTTAAACCAATTTTCCCCAGCACTTTGGGAGGCCGAGGCGGGCGGATCACGAGGTCAGGAGATCGAGACCACGGTGAAACCCCGTCTCTATTAAAAATACAAAAAAATTAGCCGGGCGTGGTGGCGGGCGCCTGTAGTCCCAGCTACTCAGAGAGGCTGAGGCAGGAGAATGGCGTGAACCCAGGAGGCGCAGCTTGCAGTGAGCCGAGATCGCACTACTGCACTCCAGCCTGGGTGACAGAGCAAGACTCCGTCTCAAAAAAAAAAAAAAAAAAAACAAACAAACCAATTTTCACATTTCACTAAGATTATGTCTTTCACTTGACCTTTTTTTGTTGTTGTTGCAAAAAAATAAATTTACCATACTACAGGCATTACTGATTAAACTGAGATGAGGAAAGGGCCACAAAGCCAAATAAATCTGCAAACACATACACTGTCTAGGCCTACCCACTGATCTTGGAGCCCATTCAGATCTAGGCCTCCACAAACCTACGTCCCGTGAATTTTAGGAGCAACAACACGTGATTGAAATGAAAGCTAATAAATCTGAAAATGCCATAGGTCGGCTGTACTCTCCAAGCACTGTGGAATTTTCCACAGACAGTGTTCAACATATTTTGATATAGAGCTTTTGTGAGTATGAAATCAGAGTGCTCCAGAATCTAAAAAGTACTTGAAAATGAGGTAAGATCATTACATTTGGCTTTTTTGGTTAGTTTCTGTAATTTTTAAGCGGGAGGTACCCCAGTAACAGACTTTAGCTAAAAAGAAGGTGATGTATGGCCCTAAAAGAAACAGGTGAGCTCAACACAAATAATTTTTTTTTTGAGACAGAGTCTAGCTCTGTCGCCCAGGCTGGAGTGCAGTGGTGCAATCTCTGCTCACTGCAACCTCCGCTTCCTGGGCTCAAGCAATTCTCGTGCCTCAGCCTCCCAAATAGCTGGGACTACAGGCACCTGCCACCAGGCCTGGCTAATTTTTGTATTTTTAGTAGAGATGGAGTTTCGCTATGTTGGTCAGGCTGGTCCTGAACTCCTGACCTCAGGTGATCTACCTGCCTTGGCCTCCCAAAGTGTTGGGCTTACAGGTGCCACGCAAATAATTCTAAACCTACAGGAGGAAAATGGATGCATTTACCGAGTGATCTGGAAGGAGAAGAGCTACAGCAACAAAGTCAATGGCAAAATGTCACGACTCTTTTGGGAACACAGTGCTTATACAACTGTTCTACATGCTGAATAGATCAGTCATCTCATTACCAAAATTCACATTTTAAAGGAAAGAACATCTTGGGGCTCTCTGTCTATGAAATCCTGCAACTTTGATACTAAAGTTCTTAGCTCTGAGGCCAAGTCTTACAGGGTTGACATAACAATAACATCAATGCCTTCACCTGAGACCTTTGAGATCATATCCAGGGAAATGCAGAGTAGGACAGATCAAAGCCTCACCAGGCCGGTGGCGGGCACAGCAGTCCTTCCCTACTTATCCATTGCCTACCTGTTCTCCCCATCCTGGGAGGGAAAGGCAAGTGTCAATATCCCTGCCACTTTCCCTATAGAACAATTGAATGAAAGAAGAAATTCCTGGCATAGATGTACAAAATCATGCAGAACATATTCTGAAAAAAAAAAAAAAAAAAAAAAAAAAAAGTCGCTTAGGTCAGGCACAGTGGCTCATGCCTATAAACCCAGCACTTGGGAAGACTGAGGTGGGTGGATCACTTGAGGTCAGGTGTTGGAGACCAGCCTGGGAAACATGGTGAAAATCTGTCTTTACTAAAAATACAAAAATTAGCTGGGCATGGTGGCGTGTGACTGTAATCCCAGCTACTCAGGAGGCTGGGGCAGGAGGATTGCTGGAACCCAGGAGGTGGAGGTTGCAGTGAGCTGAGATCATGCCACTGCACTCCAGCCTGGGTGACAGAGAGAGACTCCATCTCAAAAAAAAAAAAAAAAAAAAAAAACTGTCATTTTACTCTGGCTCCTAGGGAGAAGTAAGGCAAAGAAGACACTTCTGATATGGGAAAATGTTACATCTGGAAAACATTCTCAGCCCTCTACATCTCTCTGTGAGCAATCACCACAGCGTCTAAGGATTTTAATAAAGGAACTATCAGATGAAGGAAAAAAGGAGAATTCCAAATCACTACCAGATGTTTAGAATCCACAATTCCTTTATTCTTTACAGCATGTTTATTTATTTATTTATTTTTTTCTTGAGACATATCACTTAAATGTCTCTTTCTTTTTTTTTTAATTTATTTTTATTTTTTATTATTATACTTTAGGTTTTAGGGTACATGTGCACAATGTGCAGGTTTGTTACATATGTATCCATGTGCCATGTTGTTTTGTACAGCATGTTTATTTCAACCTGCATTTAGCATTTATTTAATTTTGCCCTGCAATTAATTTTTATGTGTTTATTTTCACCATGTTGGGCTTTCTGGAAGGCACGAGTGCTGCGTTATTCATTTTTGTATCACATATTCATCCATCCCTTCCCAACTCCAGTATCAACCTGGCACACATTAGGTACATGAACAGCTATGTAATTTTACCCTATCCTGACTACTGCCTTTATTCCAGTGTTTTACCCCCAAAAATCTGATCTTTAAATAGCTTGATGGAGTTCAGTGCTTCTGAAGTGAACGCTAATCCTAAGATATGCTTTAGGAGAAAGAATTTACGTTACCAAATAGGTCTGAAAAATTGGGCATACTCTATTCTCTTTCTGGAAAATCACAGTGCATATTAGTAAATTAAAGCCTCTAAGATGACTTGCAATGAAGAGATCATTTCAAGCCTGTTTTGCTCAGTCTTTCCTATTATGTTGAATAGGAGCATTTTATTGTTGTTGTTGTTTTAATCCTATCTATTGACATACTCTGGAATTATTGTTCTTTAGAACATTGCTATTCAAACTGTGGCCTATGGACCAGTAGCATTGAAATCACCCGGGGCTTGTTAGAAATGCAGGCTCTCATGTCCTACTCCAGCCCACGTGAACCAGGGCCGGCTCTTAAACAAGATACCCAGGTGATTCACATGCACATCACTGCAGAAAAAACCTGAGGAAACTCAGGTGTAATGGAAAAGGATTTAGCTTGAAAAACCAGGTAGATCCATCTGATTCCATCAGTTACAAATTATGTGATCTTCTGCAAGAAAATCTGTATCTTGCATGATCATTGTGAAGATTAAATAAAATAATATACCTAAATCACCTGGCACATAATAAATACTAAGTAAACTACAATTTATATTAGGATGATTATTCACGCTCTACATATACTTCACTTATTATATAATTATAGTCATTGATTTTAATTGACCAACAGAATTGATGTCTTAACCATATTGATTCTAGAAAGTTAGTATAATTAATGTGTGCTACAATCAAAGGAGAATATAATAACCCCCAAAGTCCCCTTTTGCTTCCTCTTTAAAGAAGCTGTTTTTATTATAGGAAATCTATGCTTACAGAGGAATAGGAAGATGTTTTATGCAAGTCCAAGATGTTTGTCTTTGAATTGCATCCCCTCCTTTCCTCTGGAGCAAAAAAATGGAGGACTCACAATTAGAATTTCTCATGCCTGAAAGTTTAGATTCCTAAGGACCACACATTTTATGTCATTAATACCGTAATATTTAATTAACAATTTAACTTTAATTTATCTTAGGCATGTATAAACAATATCCACTTACTTAAAAAAAATCACGCCAGCCTGGTTTTCATGTTCCATGTGACAGAGATTTTCTGAACTTTTATCAGGAAAAAAATACAAAAGTCAATTGGGGAAGAGGTGAAACTAATTGAGAAAAAACATAATTAGCAAGCAAATACCCTTTCTGTCTACATTTACTATTTTTGCTATATTATTTAATATATATACTGTGAGGCCGAGCACGGTGGTTCATGCCTGTAATCCCAGCACTTTGGGAGGCTGAGGCAGGTGGACTGACTGAGGTCAGGAGTTCGAGACCAGCCTGGCCAAAATGGCGAAACCCTGTCTCTACTAAAAATACAAAAATTAGCCAGGCATGGTGGTATGTGCCTGTAGTCCCAGCTACTCAGGAGGCTGAGACAGAAGAATCACTAGAACCCGGGAGACGGAGGTTGCAGTGAGCCCAGATCGCACCACTGCACTCCAGCCTGGGTGACAGAGCAAGACTCTGTCTCAAAGAAAAATTATATCTGTATCTATATATCTATGTCTATGTCTATATCCCTATCATATCTATCATCTATATCTATCTATATTTATATCTATCTATAGATAGATATCCTGTGAACTTCGTTTGTATTTTGTATCCACAAATGCTTTGAATGGCCAGAGAACATTTAATTTATTCCTTTTTGGGGGGCTTTTATTTTAAGTTCAGGGATACAAGTGCAGGTTTGTTACACAGGTTAACTTGTGTCATGGGGGTTTGTTGTATAGATTATTTCATCATGTGGGTATTAAGCCTGATATCTATTAGTTGTTTTTCTTGATCCTCTCCTTGTATTTATTTACTATAAATCTATTTATTCAGCTTAAAGGACTCTTGTTATCCATCTTAGATTCCAACAAGTCTTGGTGACAATGCACTGTGATGCATGGACTGCTTTTCTTCTTGTTTTTCCTCCATTTTATTCTCCCCATATGGCATTATATCCATGTATGGTAATCCTACATTTGATAATAAGCCCTCAGGGCTTCAGTTATTTAGACATGCCATTTCTTCTTTCTCATCTCTCCCAGATCTAGCATTTATTTTTGTTAAGAAAATACTCATGCATGGCCGTGTGCAGTGTCTCACACCTGTAATCCTAGCACTTTGGGAGGCCAAGGCGGGTGGATCACCTGAGGTCAGGAGTTCAGGACCAGCCCGGCCAACATGGTGAAACACTGTCTCTACTAAAAAATACAAAAATTAGCCGGGTGTGGTGGCGGGCGCCTGTAATCCCAGCTACTTGGGAGGCTGAGACAGGAGAATTGCTTGAACCCAGAAGGCGGAGGTTGCAGTGAGCCGAGATTGCGCCATCGCACTCCAGCCTGGGCAACAAGAGCGAAACTCCGTCTCAAAAAAAAAATAAAAAGATAAAAAAGAAAATACTCATTCATTTTATTAAACTTAGTTCATTGCCAATTTGATTTTTTTCCCCCAATTTGGCCATACGGATGCATACTGAATATACAGACTGCTTGAGGCCCTTTTTAACATATCCATACATTCTTACATCAAATACAGCAGTTAAAAGAAAGAAGTTGGGCTCTCTCCCTACAAAGCCATTTTTTGTGTGTAAGGAAATAAGTAGGTTTCGATTTTTAATACCAATCTGACACCAGCAACATCAAGAAATTCAACCACTTGGTTTTTTGTCCTAAAAATGTGTATTCAGTTGATTTCTGTCAAATGTCACAGACTGTCAAAATAAAGTCTGCATAGGTTTCTTGTCTGTTGCTATAAACAATTAGCATCACAAATGTCATAACTAGAAAATAATAAAGCATTAACCGGGCCTGACCCTGAACAGGACTTACTTCCCTAGTGGTAAGTGCGTAAGTAGCAGGCAAGGCACCAGGACCAATGGCCAAGGACCCCAGCGTTTGCTATGAGGCAATGGAGCATCAGGGAGGACAGAGATAGATCCCTAGGCTGCCTGAACGAAGAGATCTGCAAAGAAGTTTTCTGCTTCTGTCATGCACGATCAACCTTTACTGCAAAAAGACTGGGTGGCCCAACTGTAGCACCCCTAGTGCCATCTCAAACAATCTGGTTAAGGCATCCTGTGCCCAGTCCCATCACCTCATCTCTAAAATGAGGAATTACTAATAATCCCTGAGGCTCTTTTCATTTTCACACTGTTGTAAGTCTGTGATTCCAGATGGCCCAAGGAATTTTCTTTTCTGGAATATTCTGAAATGTAGATGATAGAAAAAGGCAAAGCCTTTCTAGAATCATGGTATTTCACCTCAGTGGAGGCCAGTCAACTGCATGACTAAATTCCTTCACAGGATCACAGTTGTTCACCAACAAAAGGCAATTTCTGGCTCACTGAACAGTATTCTCTTGAACAGTAACTATGTGGAAGATGTCTTCACCTGTTCAGAATTTGTCAAGCCCAGAGATAAATCTCATGAGACATGGCTAGAGAATAGCCTCTCCTTGCCAAAATGATTTATTGAGTTAATGTAGCTGAATTTATCAGCTCATTTTCCCATAGTTGGAGATTTGCCTGTTAACCTAATTGTTTTCTGTTATGGACAACTGCAGCAGGCATCTGTACGCACACTGGGAAAGGAGATAAAGTGATTCAGAGAAGTGGGTTTTTGTACAGCAGCTATTTAAAACCTCTTTGGGTTTCCTTAAACCCCTATTCCACTTCACCCCCTTGCCCAAACCCAAGTCTCATGCCCAATACACACAAAGAGCAGCTGATCGGCCCCATAGTATTCTCTGAGACAGCAGAACAATTTGGATGGGAACTTGCTCAATATGCACTCACCATGCAGCTTCTATGCTAATTCTTTCCTCTTTTCCTTCTGTTCTAATGGAAGAGAAGACCCTTCCTCATGCCAAGGATAATTCTTCGAACTAGCGTCAATATTCCCCTTTCTGGCCAAATTTTCAACATCCACTTCCAAGGACCCTGTTTGTCAACTTAGAATTCTTAAAGAGATATACAAATCAACATAAGATAACAAGAGTAATGAGGGTGGCACAGTAGGACAAATTACCAACTCTGGCACAATGGGGTAAAAGTTGGAAGTATAATCAGCTTATCATATTAATGTCCACTTTAGCCCCCGAGGATTTTTTTTTTTTTTTGGAGATAGGATCTCACTCTGTCGCTGGAGTGCAGTGGTGCAATCATAGCTCACTGCAACCTCAAACTCCTGGGCTCAAGCCATCCTCCCACCTCAGCTCCTGAGTAGCTGGGACTACAGGCATGTCCACACCACGCCTGACTAATTTTTTTTTTAAGCTATGTTGCCCAGGCTTGTGTCAAACTCCTGGCCTCAAGTGATCCTCCTTCTTAGGCCTCCCAAAGTTCTGGGATTACAGGGATGAGTCACCATGTCCAGCCAGCCCCCATGGACTTAATGAGATAAAAGCTCCACCGAGAGAAAAGGTCTTAAATTTTTTGTTTTTTATATTCCCAGTGCCCAAATGTGAAAAACAATTAATGAGTCCTTTTTTCTTGAGTATTGAAATGATTCGTGGGAGTTCATGGCAGCACTTTTTCAGGGGTGGGGGCAGATCTCCAGATTACAGACAATAATATTTACTGCCTCCCATTTCATAGCACTTTGGTGCTTTCAAAGCACTTTGGCCTATATTCATGCATTTGGGATTACTATTTGTTCTACACAGTATTGTAGAGCGCTCTATATTTGTCTAAGTGATGTTGTTAATTAGCTACCTGACTTGAAAGAAAGTTCCTTTCTCTGGGACTACTCAATTTTATCATCTGTGCAATGGAAATAGTATTTCACAGAATAGCTATGAGGTTTAAATGATATTATATATTCATGAGACATTGAAAAGTCAAAGGAGCTATTTGCATGCTAGGTATTCTCTGCATGCCTTAAAAGCAGATAGTATAGCGTGCATTGAAAATCTAGTGAATGTTAATAACCATTTGCCATGTTTTTCATTTATGAACTCCCAATACCAAGGCTTTTGTTTCAATTTAAGGCAGTGGTTGTTCTTTTTGGTTTGAATGTTTTCTTTGTTAAAACATGATAGTTTTCTGTATATGCACCTTGTTCTTCCAGAAAAACAAAAAAAGCAAAAGGGAAAAAGGGAATAAGATTTCCTCATGGGTTCCATTTGCAGTATTTTAATAGCGTTCTTCTTAAAACCCTATATTTTCTGGTCCTCTTAAAAATGGACCTCAAAAATGCCACAGAATTTTATAATAGTTTTACAATTATGACTAAAAAAGGACAATTATACTCTGCCATTCTTACACAGCATCTTATCACAACAGGAAATTTCATTTTCAACTCATTTTTAACTTGTGATTCACTGTGGCTCCTACAATCTTATTTGAATCCAGCCATTTTTATCATGGCATGTGGCTTGGTTTCCTTTTAAAATTAAATACCTTGTAGTTTCATTTAATTTTACTTGCTTTCTTTGTGATCATCCTACTTGTCAAGGACATAGTTAGCTCTAATCTTATATTTTGAGATTATGATTCCTTTTGGATTTTGGTATCATTTACAAATTTAATGAACATTCTTATTATTTCTTCATTCTTGCCATTGGTAAAACTATACAGAAAACTACAGGGGAGAAAACAGAGTGAAAGCAAATTTGGCAGGTGTATTTATCTGCAATGTTAAACACAGGCTCAATGATCACATATTAATTAATGTGAACATGTTATAAATACCCTTGGAGACACTTAATCTATTCATTAAACTGACCTTTATTAAGGATCATTTATGTACCACACACTTTGTTCTATGCAACCGGGGATTTAAAAAAGTATGTGTCATAAAATCTGCTCTCAAGAAATTCCTGATTTATTGAGAAGCAACTTGTAAACCTCTTAACATAGAACGCAGATGTTATATAATGACGCTAGAGAAAGTAAAAAACTGCAAAACTGCAGATGAAGTCACAATCAATTTTCTTGGGAAGAAGAGGGATTCACAAACTTTGGTTAGGGATGTGATTGTTGAACTAGTATTAAAGGAGATGAAAAGGGTAAGCTAGATTTTTGCTCTGGTTATGATAGAGTTAAAGAACTGGATTTACCCTCCTGCCTCAACTACAAAACTGGATAAAAATAGCTGAAACAATGGTTTTCAGACCCTGGGCAACAGGCAATGCATGACAGTGATCTCCAAGTAAAGGGAACCAAGCAAAGTGAACCCGAGGATCATTCCAGTGTACTCCTGGGAGACAGCTTCCAGGCTGCAGTGCAGGGAAGGGACATTCAAACGGAGCTCAGGTTCTTGCTGAATTGGAGAGACTGAATTGGGAATTCCAGGAGGCTAAGGGGGCTAGAGTCAGCAGGACAGACTACCAAAGAGAAGAAAGTGGCAAAGCAAGAAAATTCCAGACATCCGTCCAGTGTAACTGATCATTGTGAGTGTGTGAGAAATCCACCTGCGTCCAGGGACAGGACCACTGGAAAGAAGCTGCAGGAGCAATCTGCAGAGCACCCAGGCCAGATGCAGTTTGTATTTCCACCAGCCAGAGTGAAAAGGCCCCCTAGCACATGAGGCATTTGGCCGAGCACTCTGAAGCATATTGCCTCAGTGGTAGTGCCAGAGTAGGCACTTTTTGGTTCCTCCTAACCCAGTTAAAACGCAAGCCTAGAAAAGACTGAACTGTTTCCAATTTGAATGCATCCCCAAACAACGATAAAACATTTTAGAGGAATACAGAAAGTCTACGACCCAGTAATGTCCCCAGCAACTCAAAATACCTGGTATCAAATAAAAGAATTCTTAGACATGTAAACAAAGCAGAAACATACAACACATAAAGAGAAAAAGAATCAATCAGTATAAATGGATCCAGACATGACATAGATGATATCATTCGTAGATGAGGACATTAAAAGAGCTTATACACATACACAATCTCTCTCTATGTTGAAGAAGGTAAAGCAAAAACATAAGGAGAATCATACAAGGCATAAAAAGAACCAAATCAAACATCGAGAGATAAAATATGCAATGTCTGAAACAAAATATACTCTATCTTGGATTAATAGCATATTTTGAAACTGCTGAAGAAAAGATTAGTAGGGACATATAGAGATATTAAACATCGGAAAGAAACCAGGGAGAAAAAAGACCAGAAAAAAATGAAAAGCATTAAAAAAAAGTGAGCAGTGGGACAATATCAGATGGCTAAATAAAAAGATAATTGGAATCTCACACATATTAGTGGTTTGGGTGACGGGAGACGAAAACAGGTAAGATATTTGAAGACAAACAAACATCTGAAAAATCCCCAAATCTGATGGAAATGATAAGTGCATAGATTCAAGAAATGAATGCCAAGCACAAGAAACATGAGGAAAACGACACCAAAGACCATCATCATGAAACTGCTTAAAACCAGGGATAAGTTCTTTGGCTGTGCAGAAGCTCTTTAGTTTAATTAGATCCCATTTGTCAAATTTTGGCTTTCGTTGCCATTGCTTTTGGTGTTTTAGACATGAAGTCCTTGCCCACTACCATCAGAGTGAACAGGCAACCTACAGAATGGGAGAAAATTTTTGCAACCTACTCATCTGACAAAGGGCTAATATCCAGAATCTACAATGAACTCAAACAAATTTACAAGAAAAAAACAAACAACCTCATCAAAAAGTGGGCAAAGGACATGAGCAGACACTTCTCAAAAGAAGACATTTATGCAGCCAAAAAACACATGAAGAAATGCTCATCATCACTGGCCATCAGAGAAATGCAAATCAAAACCACAGTGAGATACCATCTCACACCAGTTAGAATGGCCATCATTAAAAAAGCAGGAAACAACAGGTGCTGGAGAGGATGTGGAGAAATAGGAACACTTTTACACTGTTGGTGGGACTGTAAACTAGTTCAACCATTGTGGAAGTCAGTGTGGCGATTCCTCAGGGATCTAGAACTAGAAATACCATTTGACCCAGCCATCCCATTACTGGGTATATACCCAAAGGATTATAAATCATGCTGCTATAAAGACACATGCACACGTATGTTTATTGCGGCACTATTCACAATAGCAAAGAGTTGGAACAAACCCAAATGTCCAACAACGATAGACTGGATTAAGAAAATGTGGCACATATACACCATGGAATACTATGCAGCCATAAAAAATGATGAGTTCATGTCCTTTGTAGGGACATGGATGAAACTGGAAAACATCATTCTCAGTAAACTATTGCAAGGACAAAAAACCAAACACCGCATGTTCTCACTCATAGGTGGGAATTGAACAATGAGAACTCATGGACACAGGAAGGGGAACATCACACTCCGGGGACTGTTGTGGGGTTGGGGGAGGGGGGAGGGACAGCATTAGGAGATATACCTAATGCTAAATGACGAGTTAATGGGTGCAGGAAATCAACATGGCACATGTATACATATGTAACAAACCTGCACATTGTGCACATGTACCCTAAAACCTAAAGTATAATAATAATAAAAAAAAAGAAAAAAAAAAACCAGGGATAAAAATACAATCTTCAAAGCGGTCAGAGAAAAAATGCAAATTATGAACAGAGGCGTCAAGGTAACAATAACAGCTGAATTCTGGTCAGAAACAATGCAAACCACACATGAGCAGAGCGGCCCCTTTAAAGAACTCAAAGGAAAGAAAAAGTGAATCGACCTGGAGCTCAGAGCCAGAGAAAATACTTTGTAAATATGAAAGTAAAAAAAAGAGAAGAGGAGCTCATGAGGGGAGAGGGACTAGTGTAAGGAAAGGTGTGTAGGTGGGAAAAGGCCCAGTGTGTTCAGCAATAGATAAGAAAAGAAGACCACGCAAAAAGGTAGCCAAAGAGGCAAGGTTGGTCATGAGGTGAAAAGACAGGTTAGTGAACGATCAAAGAGGCTCTTGACTATCGTGCTACAATAAACTACATATTTTTTTTTTCAGGCCAAATGAGGATTTCAGTGATGATTTTTAACATGGGATGATATGATGCACAGTATTTTGGAAATATTGTTCTAAATCAAGAATGGAGAACCCGCCACGGAGACAAATTCTGGAGAGAAAAATAATTATAAAATTATTTTAAAGAAAAGTATTGGCTGGGCGCGGTGGCTCACACCTGTAATCCCAGCACTTCGGGGGACCGAGGCAGGCGGATCATGAGGTCAAGAGATCGAGACCCTCCTGGCTAACATGGTGAAACCCCGTCTCTACTAAAAAAAAAAAAATTACAAAAAATTAGCCGGGCGTGGTAGCGGGCACCTGTAGTCCCAGCTACTCGGGAGGCTGAGGCGGGAGAATGGCATGAACCCGGGAGGCAGAGCTTGCAGTGAGTCTAGATCGCGCCACTGCACTCCAGCCTGGGCAACAGAGCGAGACTCCATCTCAAAAAAAATAAAAATAAAAATAAAAAAAAGAAAGAAAAGTATCTGATACATCAAAAGACATGACATCTTGGAAGTGGATTCCAGATGATTCAGCGAAGCTTCTCTAGGTGCTGTAAAAAATAATGACCTTACTGCTTAATTAACTAAGCACTCAAAATTTTATTTCAGTAGAAAGAAAGCAGGGGCTGGAACTTGTTTGCTCGGTCTTTCTGGCTGTGTAAAAATGGGCAAAACTTGGCATGACCGCATCTGTTTTTTAATTTCAAAATCTCTTAATTTTACAGTTTATTTCAAAACAAATTTTAAAAAGCAAATGACTATTTTTGCTTTTTTTATACACAGACTTAAGAACAAATTTGGATATCTAAAAAGACATACTGCTGTTTTATTGGAGTGATAAGGCTGGATAATACTGCAGTTTAATTCTCCAGCCTCTTTTGTTTTGTGGTTAAATGGCCAAGATTTATTTGGCCAAAAAGGCTGTGATTTCCTTTGCTGCAGCTTTTAAAAGTTTAGGGTACTCATATTCATCCTCACTTCCATTTTGATAAATTAATATAAAATAAAATCCTAGGTAAAATTTAACAGATAATATACTAGCTTTTTTTTTTCAAAATAACGTGTTTTCTATTGAGATAAAATTCAGCCAAAGGTGTGTATATACATATATATTCAAATATGAGTTTCATCTCTGCTAAAGCATGCAGACATTCAGGATAAGCCTCTCCAAAAAAAAAAAAAAAAAAAAAAAAAAAAAAAAAAAAAAAAAAACCATAAAGCTCAGGGGGGAAAATGATGCTCAAGTTCTGATTGGTTTTCATGCCTGCTTTTTTGCTTTAGGTATGGAGCCATTTAATAAATCTGAATGCTTGACTTCCAACACTGTGGAAATATCTACAAATTTAAGCATCAAGTACCTGATTATAAGACAATCTGTACTGCTGATTCTCTTACTTCTTACAAAAGAAGCCTTAGACTTCACATTTCCTGGCAGGAGGGCTCAGACAACCAGATGCATGAGGATTAGAAATCGCACCCCTGTCTCACTTACATTTCTGTGACAGTCCAAGCTCTACTACATGAATATCTATGAAACCAACTTGCACGCTTCTGAAATCCATCAATAGCTGCAATAATTTACCAAAAAACATAGTAGACTCTGTCGACAAAGAGTTTTTCTAAGGGGGAAAAATATCTTAGAACTATAAAATAAAAAATAACCTTTCCTTTGAAAAATTGCTTTTAATAGTCAAGGTGATTTGAAGCAGAACTACTTTTAATAAATAAGCCAATTTTTTTAAAACTGTGAGCATTCAAGCATTTAATAATTTCAGTTAGCTCAAAAATTATAAAGCATGAAGAAAACTCCCAAAATGTTGGATACATTTGGAATCATTTACATCTATGCTATTAATATCTTCATATTCCAATAAGCAATTGCTAACCATTTTCATGTAAATGTGCTGCTTCTTGTACAATATCATTACAATGATTACACAGCACCTTGTTTGTTTGGGTGGGGAAGGGATACACGTAGCCTACCATTCACTGACTCATTGAACTTGCACTAATGAAGACCTGCTACGTGCAAGCACCAAGCAAGATGCTGTGGGAAATACGAAGATGAACAAAAATATATCTTCTGCCCACCACTTAGTACACAGGTACTTAAAATACTAGATATAAAAGGCTCTATCCTAACTAATATTTTGAGACATTTATTTAAAGTTTCAAGATCTATAATTCTTTTAAAGTATCTTATTACATCAAGACAAGCTTTTCCCTACTCTAAGCCTCAATGGGCAGTTTCAGGTATCCATGCTAAGTGCAGGAGAGTTGTATAAGGTATTCGGAGTTATAAACCAGTATCTGTTGTTGTTATACAACAAACACCAAGATCTAGCATTATTTTCTTTGGCAGTGCTGGGAATTACTTAATTATATGAAATAACCACACATAAGGTGTTCGCAATTGACTGACTGTGTCTAACCTAGAGTGGCTCAGGAAGAGTGACTTGTCTTTAAACATCTTCATACCACCAGGATTAAGTGCTTAAGCCACTGCTGCTTTATTAAGATACCTACTTTCTTTTGTCTCTTTCAGGAGATGCAAACAGAATGCATTAACATTCAACATTCATTTACCAAATGTTTATTAAGCATTAAAGTGAGGAAAGCACAGGATTAAAATGGATGGCTTTTATTGAACTTCTACTTCACATGGCCACTGGCAAGTACATAAAAAATATACGATTCAGACATTCTTAATAAGGATGTCTTTTCTTTTTTTTTTTTTTTGAGATGGAGTCTCGCTCTCTCGCCCAGGCTGGAGTGCAGTGGCGCGATCTCGGCTGACTGCAAGCTCCACCTCCCAGGTTCATGCCATTCTCCTGCCTCAGCCTCCAGAGTACCTGGGACTACAGGTGCCCACCACCACGCCCGGCTAATTTTTTGTATTTTTAGTAGAGACGGGGTTTCACCATGTTAGCCAGGGTGGTCTCGATCTCCTGACCTTGTGAGCCGCCCACCTCGGCCTCCTTAAGTGCTGGGATTATAGGCATGAGAGGATGTCTTTTCTACAGGTCCTTTAAAATAGGTTGTATATACGGAATGGAGATGTAATACACATTCATTAATAAAACAAGATAAGAAATGTAAACAGTTGATCTTTCAGTATCTCACTCCTTGAATTAACAACGAAATGAAGTTTGGGATAAATATTAATTTGAAACTATTTCACGGATGAAGGATATAAATTGTAACACTTTTTTAAAAACCTTTCATACATTTGTCTTGAAATTCTCAAAGTCCTTTACAAATCATATTCACAATGTCATGTGAGAGAAAAATGGTAATTTTATTGTCAAGTGAAAAATTTGAGGCTATAGCAAGATATTGGTCTATTTTAAATTCCATTAAATAGAGTATGGATAAAACTCTTCAGTGATCACGAGTCACTTATCTAATGCTTAAGAACTCAAACAATTGCATACACCTCAGAATTCCCTTATAAATTAAATACAAACAGTCTAAAATATACCTCTGTGCAAAATTATTATGCAAAACATTATGCAAAATTATGTGAAAATATTATATTAAACATCTCAGAAACGAATAATATCAGAAGAGGCAGCATTGAGAAAAGCGAACAGTTTACCTATGCTGTCAACTCTGGGCATCAAAATTTAGTTATAGAACTCGATGATTCTATAACTCAAAACTTCACATAGAAAACAGGTCAGCCATTACTCTCCACCAGTTTTTGAACTTATAGCACCTGCTTCACTCTTTCAGAGAACCTTCATTGTTTATCATTATTTCAGCAATGACTATATTTTTCCTCCTTATTAGACATTGGGTATTAGAATAATAGTGGTCCAGTACATACAAACATTTTAGGGCTATGCATATTATGTTATCAACATCTATTAACATCTCCCTGAAATAAATTGGTAGGTAGAATTCTAATCCACAAATACGAATACAATTATATTAACCTAAGAGTTAATAAAGAGATAATGATCTGTTATGCAAGCTTTAGTTATTATGGAACAGATATGTTTCATTTTGGTAGCATTGAGGTTCAGTCAAATTCTTAAGTCCTCTTCATCATAGTAGAGACTGACTAGGAGAAGCTCCCTTCATCACTGTAATAAGTGTTGAGAAGTTAATGGACAAGCCTGACTCTGTATGTTATAGTGAGATTGAGTCATTATGGATCCAAATGCACATGAGAAAATCAAGTGAATTATTAGGCTGGTGCAAATGTAATTGCGGGCTTTGCCATAATACATACAGTACCAAGAAGTCTGTAGGTCAGAATGACATCTATCATTTGCTGGGGAAGCTTAGGAAACTAGAGAATTTGTTGTTTTCTGCTTTGAATAGTTCTCACTTTCAAAGGTGGATTTCTGGAATGAGTTCTACATACAACTGCCTCATCTATATAGTTTTATTAGGGAACACGATATTCTAAAAAAAGTGATTTTTTTCTTTGTATTCCCTGTAGCGAGATGCTGTGGGGAATATGAAGATGAACAAAATATATCTTCTAAGACAACTGTAGCTTAGTCTTATAATTAACACTACTTTCCAACATTCCCAAATTTGAGAGGAACCTTGTAAAGTGTGCTCCAAACCACTCTGGCTTGCTCCAGTATGGTTATGGTGATCACCAGTGACTACAAGATCCCACCAAGAGCTGGGAACCAACAGTGCTTTAGAAACTACCCAGTGTGCTGGCTTCTCTGAACACAACCACCTGGTCTCCGACCCTCTTGGCTTGGAAGCTTCTTAATTATTTTTAAGTTAATGTTTCATACCTTTTTTCTGTACCTTTTCCTTGCTAGGTTATAGGCAGTCTCCTTTTGTGGTCAATCTGAACTAAATAAATCTCTGGCTGTTCACTTTCTGTTGTGAGCTAGAAAAGCAGATAACCAAGTTTCTTAGAATTGTATGTCAATTAGGAATAAATGGATTTTGAGGATAGCATAAAAATCAGGAACTTTCTTGCTTCTACTATGCCCTAGATATTTGAGGTTTACAGTTAACTCACTTACTGATAAGTGAGGTTTTATTGTGTTACTTAAATGAAATGCAATGGTTTACAGAACTCAGCGGGGGGCTGCCTGACATACTTAAGGTAAATAAAACCTTTCAGAATGTTGATCACAACATCCCTGATGGTTTCGGACAGATTCCTTTTAAAAAACAGGAGGGTGGAGTCATCTGGAATCTTTAACCTGGGTAATAGAAGCATTGGTAAGGGTATGGTTTGGATTCAGTTTTAAGAGAACAAAGAAAGGAAAACCCTCATTAGAATTAAAAAGAATTCTACCTCAGTAAAATAGGAAGGCTCTTGTAAGCTTTGATGAAACAGGAAAGTCCCTTAATCCAATGCCTAATTCTTTTAAGACAAGATAGGATAGCCTTGGGTCGGTATTTTTAAAATTAATTAATGATCTTAACATGAGAATTAGATTGCTCAATTTTTTTCCATAATAAGACAAATTACGGAAGAAAATCTTCCATCCTACCCTGTGCCTCCTTTAGCCTCTAGAGGACTAGACCATAACTCATGAATTTGAAATTTTTTCTTCCTTGCTGTTGGTTAGGTAGGGGTAACCCAAGGGTCACAGCTCCACTATAAACACAGCACTAGTCCCCACAGATTCTGGTAGGGTTCTTTGGGTCCTGAGCCCCATAGTGTGAGTGGACTGCCTTTTCATATACCATCGAAAGCAGGACCTTCAGAACACTGATAGGGAGTAAAATGACTTGATATCTCCCAGACCTTCCCAATGTGGAACTGAAGACATTCTGCATAGGAGAATCCTCTGCATGACTGAGCTGTCTTGTTTACTGTAGAGTATCTAGGAATCTTGGCCTCTGCCCAGTGTCCCCAGTCATTGGGAGAACCAAAAATATTCTGATAACTTTGCAAATGCCTCCTGGAAGGAAGGTACTGCCTTCAGTGAACTACCATTTTAGAAGACCTGCTGAAATGTCTGTGGAAACAACCACCACCACCACCCAACAAAAACATGCAGGTTAAAATAAAGCTAGCACTGGTAACAAATCTCATTAAATGATTGGTAGGTCAATACGCAAATGATATTTAGGTTCCAGATTATTTGTTCATGTGGAACACAAATATTTATACTTTATAACTGTGGTCATAAGATACATGTCCTCTGACCCAGATACTGCAATTCAAAAATGTTCATGTATAGTCTCTGTTAAATAGTCTGCACATACTTAAAAGCTGGTGATTGTATTTGCCTTAAACTATAAGCTCCCTTAGGGCAGGATCCTTGTTCCTCTTGCTTGTAACTATAATCACAATGCTAAGCACAATGTTTGGCATAAGTAAATATTAAAAAACAACTAAATGAATGAACATATCAAAGCCTCTAACCTACCATCCGAGACTTCTACAATCAAACAGAAATGAGCTCTGTCACACATGACTGACGATGTTGGAAGAATCAACAGAATATACTGTTTACTTGTATTGAATTACTTTTCTTACTCTGTAGAAAAATATCTTTAAAAAATTATCTTAGGAAATATCCACTGTTGTCTTTGTAGCAACCATGGTCATTTGCTAAATAACAGCTTCCCAATATACTGCTTGCTGATATAACCCAGGATTCAGCCAAGGCCACTCACATGCTAAGACTTCTGCATTCGTTCAGTCAACAAAATATGACTTACTATCTGATATGGTTTGGCTCTGTGTCTCCACCCAAATCTCATGTTGAATTGTAATTCCCAATGTTAGGGAAGGGACCTGGTGGGAAGTGATTGAATCATGGGGGTGGATTTCTCCCTTGCTGTTCTCGTAATAGTGAGTAAGTTCTCATGAGATCTGATGCTCATAAAGTGTGTGGCGATTCCCCCTTATCACTCTCTCTCTCTCCTGCTGGCCATGTGAATATATACCTGCTTCCCCTTCACCTTCTGCCATGATTGTAAGTTTCCTGAGGCCTTTCAGCAATGCTTCCTGTAGAGCCTGTGGAACTGTGAGTCAATTAAGCCTCTTTTCTTCATAAATTACCAAGTCTTGGGTAGTTCTTTATAGCAGTGTGAGAATGGACTTATATACTATTAATATTAGGTATCCCTCTAGATCATAGGGTTGTACCCTTCTGAACAACATAGACATAATTCTTGCCTTCAGAAAGTTACAATGACATATCTATATGTTTGACCTGAAGTCATTCTAAGTGCTTATCTCTTTGATAGGGATTTTTGTGCTCGCTATAATAGATTTCAGAAAGCATATAAATTATTTTAGTCTCATGCACAGTAGTTTATGTCTTTGCAGTCTTGCCCTCTACCTGAGGCAGATTACCAAAATAGTTCTTTCAAACAAATACTGTGCTTCCGCAGAGAGAAATTAAAAAAAATTGCCTATCTTCTTCTATGTAAGTATCAATAAAAATGATATATATCTTGAAGCTTCACATTTTCTTTACCAAGATATGAAACGTTAACCCTTTAAACCCTGACCCTAATTCTTCTTTTCTGTTTGACTTCTGATGTTTGAACCCTATTATAGCTTAAGCCTAGTGAAAAAAAAGGTTAAAAATAAAATTATTATCACATTTCAGAGTAATTTCAGAATTTTCCATATTAGAAAAATTAGCTTTATTAAACTATTCTATCTGTTTTTTAAATGTTTGAATGAATAAATATGACAGTCGTTTGTCACAACCTGACAACATTATTCACATTTGCAAATGAAAAACAAAAGGTAAATCCACATGGTACTTATCCTCTATTTTTGTATCCTATAATTTTTCAATCGGGCAAGATACTTATTCAAAGTGGTATTTTGCTAAGAAGTTAATATTATGTAATTCTATAACATTGAGAACTGGAAACCATAGTGCAAGCTATTTATTTCCACTCACTAATTTAATAAGAGAAAAAAATCAAAACTAGAAACTATAGTTGGCTCATATACTCAAAAAGCAGGCAATTTCCCTACAACCTGTGGGTGCTCTGGCAATCTCTCTTAGAGGACTCAAGAAAAAAATCCTTCTCTTCTCTGACAGAAATAGAACAATGGCTGGACATATGGCTGCCTAACTTCAGTCTTTTTCCCAGCATCCCTTGCAATTATGAATAGCTCTCTGACGATTTCTTCCCTAGGGCAATCAGGTCAGGAGTGGACCTGATGGGTGCTGCTTCCATGTCTGACCACAAATCCCCCACATTTGCTCCTCCATATTCTTTTGCCTTTTGCATATGCTGCAATGATACTAATTAGAGTGACACTGAAAATGACCCCAAGAAGATGAACTCACTGTCCTGGAACACTTGTTGAAGAGCATTAAGCAAACAATACATAAACTTATGCATCCCTTGAGCCACAGAACTACAAAGGAGCTTTTGTTGGGGCAACTTCACAGCTTCACATTCCCTATCCCATATGTAGTCCTGATGAGCTCTTCAGCAATCTTACTCCATTTTGTGTCTTCTCACATTCCTTTAAAATAATGTTAATATTACTATAGTTTCTATTTTTTAAATGCTTAGTTTGTGTTACACCCAATATTATGCACTTTACCTGAATGACTTATTCACCACAAATCTTATCAGGTAGATCCTATTGTTGTTCTTGTTTTGTAGGTGAGAAAATTGAGGCTCCTTGAATAACTTGGTGGATCTGAGATGGGAATCCCCATCTCTCTGACTGAGTGCCTATGCTCTTTGTTCTAAACTGATCATTTTTTGTTTCTCTGGAGTTTCACTAGCTGCTTACATAAATTAGCAGTTAGCCTAGAGGTTCAGTATCTAAAAAATTATAAGTAAAAGCATCTTAATAAAAAGAATCCCAATAATATAAATTTTATTTAGGTGCCCAATGGGCATTTGTTCTTATCAGTATAAGTCAGTTGGAGATGACTGATGTAAATTATAGATTTACTTTGCAAAAACTAAATTATAGAAATGTCCTGGGTGGTTGGCACCTATCTCAGAAACTTTGCTCTTATTTTCCCCTAGAATAACAAAAAGGATGCATATCGAAATCGACAATGAATAGTGCTTCAATGAATATCCTTGAAGGCGTAATCAAGTCATTTCATACATCTTCATATTAGCAGAAATCCAAAGAAGTACTTTTCTCCTTTTTTTTTTTTTTTTTTTTTTTGAGATGAAATTTCACTCTTGTCATCCAGGCTGGAGTGCGATGGCACGATATCGGCTCACTGCAACCTCTGCCTCCTGGGTTCAAGCAATTCTCCTGCCTCAGCCTCCTGAGTAGCTGGAATTACAGGCACTCGCCAACACGCCTGGCTAATTTATTTTTTATTTTTAGTAGAGACGGAGTTTCACCATGTTGGCTAGGCTGGTCTCGAACTCTGGAGCTCAGGTGATCCACCCACCTTGGCCTCCCAAAGTGCTGGGATTACAGGCGTGAGACACCTCACCTGGACTCCTTTTCTCCTTTCTTAAGGATACAATGAAAGGATACATCAGGAGATAACTGATGTTAAAAGAAAAACTTTAGACAAATTAAATTTAACAAAGTTTAATTGAGCAAAGAATGATTTGCAAATTGGGCAGCCCTACCAACCAGAAAACAAAGACACTATGATGCTACATTGTAAGAGAGAATTTATGGACAGAAAAAGGAAAATGAGGCACAGAAAATGGAAGTGAGGTTCAGAAACAGCTGGACTGGTTACGGTTTGGCATCTGCCTTATTTGAACAAGATTGAACAGTTGGCTGCCTTTGATTGGCTAAAACTCTGTGATTAATGCAAGACTAGGTTACAATCTGTTTACACATCCTGTTAGGTTACAGTTCACTATAACCTGAGTGAAGAAACCTGTAGGCCAAACTTAAAATATAAGAGGAGGCAGCTTTAGGCTAAACTTAACATTGGTGAGAAGAACAAGTCCTCAGATGAAAATGGCATTCGGAGAGTTGCTTGAATGATGGAAGCAACACAAGCTGTCAAAGAGACTTCTAAATAAATTGCAAAAATACATTTGATTATAATAATATGTATCACTGGAGACAGCCTAGAGCATTCATTCACCATAGGTCCTGAATGTTCTTTTCCATTTTATTGTTGTAGCCTTTCATGTACTTTCTTCCAAGTGCTTTTACATCTCTCCATTTATCATTTTTCCATTTTTTCCTTCTGCACACATTTATTAAATCATCTGCCAGCCGGCCCATCAAGTACATGGAAAACTCTACCACTGAGTTACAAGTGCAATGATGAAAGTGTGTACAGATCAAAGTAGCATGAAAGGGGGTGTTCAGAAGAGAGTGGTAAGAAAAGGTGTGTCTGAATGGGTGATTCTTATAATATAACGATGTAATAGCACAAGTATGTTACCAGTTAATGAACATTCAATCTTTGAATAATTACTTCTTAAACAACAGCCGTGGGGCTTTTTAAACGTTTAACTGAGATTTAATGTTCTTATTAAATTAGTGAATGTTACTCTGTAACATTCACACAGCTTCTTATAACTCAAGTGTTTTCTCACCATTTGGCCAGGCAACTTCTTCAATACCTTAAATGAAGTATTTTGAGGTCAGAATACCCTACTTAAATTTTAATGTCTTTTACAAGAGAAACTCTTATTTAACAAATATGAAAATTCTGGTTAGTGATTAAACTGCCCTTGCACAAACCAACTTCCAGCACCCTGAATCTCAAATGCTCAGGAAATATACAAAGCTACCCTCCACACTTCAATTTTTTTTGAGACGGAGTCTTGCTCTGTCACCTAGGCTGGAGTGAAGTGGCATGATCTCTGCTCACTACAACCTCCATCTCTGGAGTTCAAGTGATTTTCCTGCCTCAGCCTCCTGTGCAGCTGTGATTACAGGCATGTGTTACCACACCTAGCTAATTTTTGTATTTTTAGTAGAGACGGGTTTCACCATGTTGGCCAGGCTGGTCTTGAACTCTTGACCTCAGGTGATCCACCCACCTCGGCCTCCCAAAGTGCTGGGATTACAGGCAGGAGCCACTCGTGCCCAACCTACCCTCCAAGCTTCTTGCAAGAGCACTTCGGAGTTTAAGTGGTAAGGACAGCACTTCTGCTCTCCCACCGTAGGGCTTATCTGAAATATTATACCCAAGCACAGTGGCCCGGACAAAGTCAGTCTCCCCTCTCCCCAAAGAAAAAGAAAACAAAAGATCTCATTTACAATCACTACTTCAAAGTTGTCAAGGGTTAGAAGTTAAACTCTGACCACCTATAACGATTTGTCTTTCTTTGACGAATAGTGCCTAACCTAAATTTTACTAAAAGAGAAGGCAAAAATGAGAGGAGAAAAATAAATATGTATCTGGCCTTCTGAACTAGTGAGAAACACAGTCTGTGGTCCTGGTGACCGTACAGCTCAGACCCCAGGTTTTCCCTACCTGCACCATAATGAGAAGCCGTCTTTCCTGAGCATTTCAGTACTGATACTCACGCAGCACCCATTTGCAAAGAGCCGCCAGTACAGGGCTGGTGTGCCCCAGAAATCATTTTCCTTCAGTAAAGCTAGCCACTTAATATGAAGGTCAAGTTATCTTGCTCTGCATAAATCTAGAGAAGGACTAACATAAAATACAAGGCACACCAGAATTTGCATAAAACTCCATTGTGTTCTATAAATGATTCCTTGTTAAATGAAGTTGGTGTTTAAGGGCTAATTATGTTTATCAAGTGAATTAAATCCATCCAGTTTGGACTAATCACACATTCCCTGGCCATTCTTTCCTTCTTTCCTAACATTGAGGTAACAAGAAAGCAAGATATACGCAAATTGATTATGGTTAATAACTTCGTAGTTTAAATTTTTCTGACCTAGAAATCAGCTTCTGCACAGAATTTATGACTCAGCTGTCCAGACATTTCATTAACTAAAACACATTGTATATTTAAAAATTCTATGGAATGAAAGAGTCAAGGACAGATGGGTATTAGGATTTATCCTTTTCCAGAATAATGGCTCAGGAAATGTCCACCATGGAGTGGCAGTAATGGGAAATTGATCAGTCAGAGAGTTAAAAAAGAAGTGTCAATAAGATTCAGACTGCATCATAAGAGAGAAGTGATGTTTGGAAAACCAAAATGAAACAAAAAATGAGGAATGTGAATCCCATAATCAGAATTAATGATAAAAAGCAGTTATTTAATAATACACAATACATCTTCAATTAGTGCAGATAACGGGTGTGTATACACTTTCTTCTTAAGTGGTGGTTTAAAATAATGCAAAAGTTGGCAATCCAGTACAATTTTGGAAGACAATGAAATCTATAGGGTGTCTATTCAAATTGTAAGGGCTTTTCCTTACTCCTATTTTCACAGTGTTCCTTTAAATATCAGTGTTTACTTTTTTGAGGCAGAGTCTCACCTGTCGTCCAGGCTGGACATGGCACGATTTCAGCTCACTGCAACCTCTGCCTCTAGGGTTCAAGCAATTCTCGTGCCTTGGCCTCCCAAGTAGCTGGGATTACAGGCATGTGACACCACGCCCAGCTAATTTTTTTTCTGTATTTTTAGTAGAGATGGAGTTTCGCCATATTGGCCAGGCTGGTTTTGAACTCTTGGCCTCAAGTGATCGGTCCGCCTTGGTCTCCCAAAGTGCTGGTATTGCAGGCATGAGCCACAGCACCCGGCCTAAGCATCTATGCTTCTAATAGATTATAAGCATTATTTTACTTATAAAATGGTTTGAAAACAAGTTACTAATACTTTTGAAATGCAGAGCAAGCCACACATTCTCAAAGCAAGAATTCTGTGCTCTATTTTTTCTCAAATTGCTTTCCATGCTTCACCAAAGGGTAGGGATTTGAAAGGGAAAGAGGAGCAAGAACAGGTTTAATGGGGAAATAATGTGAGCAGCTGCTGCATTAGTAAAATCTCTCATTCCCAGATTCCTAATCACAACCCCCAGCAAAGCTTTTACAACATGTAAACCTCCTAGAATCCTGAATGGAAGTTCTCTGCATCTTTAAACTGCTCTTTGAGTAATTCTGATGAACATCTTTAGTTGGACTTACTACAAACTTGAACTGAATTTATGATCCAAAGTCAGGAATTTTTGTTTATTTTGTTTACCATTCCCTAATCAGCTCTCAGATCAATGCCTGGCAGATAGTGGGTGCTCAATAAATATTTATGTAATGAATCATATTTATTGAGTCCATTGATAAGAAAATAATACTAGAAATCAGTTTACTTATATGTGGGAAAAATAAAATAATTTATATTTTTACATGATATAAGAGCTAACTTTGATTTTTCTTGTAATTTCTTTAATTATTCATCAAACTTCAACGAATATCGTGTTAATGGATTGAGATAGAGTAACAGGCCAGGTGTGGTGGCTCATGCCTGTAATCCCAGCACTCTGGGAAGCTGAGGCGGGAGGATCACGAGGTCAAGAGATCGAGACCATCCTGGCCAACATGGTGAAACCCCATCTCTACTAAAAATACAAAAATTAGCTGGGGTTGGTGGCACGCACCTGTAGTCCCAGCTACTTGGGAGGCTGAGGCAGGAGAATCGCTTAAACCTGGGAGGCAGAGGTTGCAGTGAGCCAAGATCATGCCACTGCACTCTAGCCTGGTGAAAAAGTGAAACTCTGTCTCAAAAAAAAAAAAAGAAATAGAGTAACAAAGGCAAATATCTGGTAAGGCTTTTAAGTCTGAGAAGGCAAACAGACAAAAGAAATTCCTTTATTTAAATATATTTTTTGAACCTTCAGACATATCTACATCCTGACCAGCGATGAGACAGAAAGAAAGAGAGTTGATATTTGTTAATGAGATAAATAAATCTTTATAAAAGTATTTTAAACTTTCTATGAGATACAATATTTATATAACCCTTCAACCTGTTTATGTATATTTTGCTTTACACACACATCAAGTATGTCTTCTCATAAGTTAAGCAGAGGTAAAATGGAAATAACAATCACTTTGGAGAAGATTTGATTGTTCTTGGTCACATTATTTACTCTCTGAGCTTCAGTTTTTTCACTCGTCACATTACACCGGTACCACAGAGTTTTAAACATTAAGTGAAAACTCATGTGAAAGTGCCTGGCACAGAACAAATGTGCAAGAAATATGGCTTTACACTCAGTCTCTATTAACACCAAGAATAAACTCATGTTTTAATTACGAAGAGTTACCTTCAACAAACATTAAGGTATACAGATGCCTGGCACCTACCGCTTGTATTTGGGCAGAATGCTCCATTGGTTTTCCACAGTGAAATGGTAACATTTGATTAGCATTATGTAGGTAATGTCATTGCAGGATAGAAAACTCAAGGGCATTTCTGAATTGACACTATCTTTCTTTTTCATATGTTAAATCAAAATGGGATTTAATCTAGTTCCTTTCGAATTAAATGAAATGATTAATTACAGTGACACCTGAGGGTCCAGCCCTGTGTAAAAGATATGAATATTTACAATGCACTCACCTTTAGAAGTAGACTATAATTTTAGAAGGAAAGTTGTCAAGATAAGAAACACCTTCAAGACAAAGCTGTTAGCCATATCATATTATGCTCTATTAAAAATTATAAGAAAAAGTAACATTAGCTGCATAAATGTCTTCTTTTGAGAAGTGTCTAATGTTACTTTTACTTATAATTTTTGATAGAGCATAATATGATATGGCTAACATCTTTGCCTTGAAGAACTTTCTTATCTTGAAAACTTTCCTTCTAAAATTATAATCTACTTCTAAAGGGTGGTGGGGGCGGGTAGGAGAGGGACAGCATTAGGAGAAATACCTAATGTAGATGACAGGTTGATGGGTGCAGCAAGCCACCATGGCATGTGTATACCTATGTAACAAACCTGCACGCTCTGCACATGTACCCCAGAACTTAAAGTATAATAATAAAAAAAAGAAAAAGTAACATTAAACAAAGGCCACTACTGGTCCCTTTGGAATTTTTTTTTTGACAAGAAAAGGTACATACAACCTTTCCATAGCTCTTGACTTGCAAACCTTGTGACCATCACTTTCAACTTTCAACAGGTAGGTACACATCTACCTGTGTACTTCCTCAACATCTCCCTGCGGATACTCAACTTTATTGAAAGTTATTATGTATATGACTTAAGTTTTTTCTCTTCTTCAATTTAACCTTCACGATGCTGCCAGTTATTTTTCTAAATGATGCATCTGATCATGTCACTTTCCTTCTTAAAAACCTTCAATGTCTCCCATGTGGTTGCAGAACAAATACTAAATTCCTTAGCATGTCATAGAAAGACAGCAATCTGGCTCTCCAGTCTGTTTCTCTGACCTCATCACCACTTCCTCCCACCTTTCTTGCCTCTCCATGTCATGTCCTGAAATGCCACATCTGACTCCTCCCTGCCCCCTTATCATTCCAAACCACCCCTTGCTACATGTCCTTGCACTAAGCCAGTCCCTTTGCCTGCACTGTCTTCCTCAATTTCTGCCTCTTGACCTTCTCATGCAAGGCTCAGGATCCCACCCCAGTGGATCATCTCTTCATGGACAACTCCCCAAAAGTCTATTATTCTCTTCCCTCTCTGAGCTGCTGCAGCTTTAAACACTCCGTAGGGACCAATGACTTCCATGGGTATTTACTAGCCCAGATGTCTTCCAGGCATCATTACTGACTCTTATATCTACCTATGTACCTCCTCAACATCTCCCCGTGGATATTCCATGAGCACTGAAAATTAAAATCTCTAAAATATACCTTTCCCTCCCAACCTGTCCTCTCATCTTCCCAGTCTCAATGAACATCCCCTAGCTTGCTGACCTGCCCGGCTGACCTGGGTGCTTTTTGGGAACAAGCCGTTCACACACCTGTCTCAGGGCATGTGCACCTGCTGGTCCCTCACCTGAAAGGTCCCTCCTCCATAGCCACCGGCCGCTCCCTCAACTTCTCCAGGTTGTTGCTCAACCATCACCTCTCAGTGAGGCTTTCCCTGAAATTCCTACCTAAAATTGCAATCTGCAACTCACCCATCACCACCCCATTCCACACACTTTCCCTTTTCGTATTTTTCCCCTAGAATATTTATCACCTACTTATACACTACATATTTTACTTCTTTTTGTATCCATTCCCCTGACTAGAATGTGAACTGAATAATGTCAGGAACTACATCACTTTTGTTCATCTCTGAAACCTAAGGGCCTAAGAAACTAAAATATTAATAGTTCCTAAGACACAAGGTGGTTCAATGAATATATGTTGAATGAAATAGTTATTAATTTTGCCATTAAAATGGAAGTCATTGGCTGGACACAGTGGCTCATATCTATAATGCCAATGCTTTGGGAGGCCTAGGTGGAAGGATTTCTTGAGGCCAAGAGTTTGAGACCAGTCTGAGCAACATAGCAAGACCCTGTCTCTACCAAAAAAAAAACTTCATAAAAAAATTATCCAGGCATGGTGGTGTGCACCTGTAGTCCGTCCTAGCTATTTGGAAGACTGAAGTGGGAGGATCACTTGAGCAGGAGTTCGAGGCTGCAGTGAGCTATGATCGCACTGCTGCACTCCAGTCTGGGTGACAGAATGAGACCCTGACTCAAAAAAAAAAAGAAAAAAAAAAGGAAGAAAGAAAGAAAAAAAAAAAGAAAAAGAAAAAGAAAAAGAAGATCACCGAGGCAAGGAGATACTGAATTATTAGTTTTGACCAGCTTGAAAAAGGAGTGAAAGCTGGTGGTTAGTAATCTGGTTTGGATCTGGGCTGTAATTCACACATACTGGATCTCCGTGATCCCAGACATGTGGCAAGATCCTCTCCCTTGGTTTGCTCATACGTGAAGTGGAAGAACTGAAATACTCATCTGGAAGGTTGGGTGGGATGTATGTGTAAAGTGCCCACAAGAGTCCTGGCACATGTTAAGTGCTCAATCCATGTTAGCTGCTACTATTATTAGAACTAGCTCCCAGGACTCTCATGCTCAGGCCACCTCCATTAACATCGAACCACCTGTATCTATTGTTCTGTTAAGGAGCATGAACTGAGCACTGAGTTAGACATTGGGAATTAAAATTCAAATAAGACATGTCCCTTGTCGCAGAGAGTACATATTAGACAATGGAGAGGACCAACAAGTAAAGTGATGAACTGAAAAATATCTAAAATACAATAAAAAGTAATGACGAATGGCATTCATTGCCCCCTTGTTGCTAATGTCAAAAATAATCTGTTTCCTTTGAAAACTCATTTCAATTTTGGGTTTAAGTTATAAATAAAATGAGTAGTAAAATAAAGGTATCCTCATTACCTAAACAATTATCAGAGTTTATATTTAAATAGAAGACTTCTTTATTTTTCCCCTGAGTAGTTTTACTTTGGGCGGCAAGTCACTGCTTCATTAAATATTATGAGCCATTGAACATATTCTGACATGATTCCTCTGACAATAAATTATAAACCTGGTAGCTGTCCAAAAAGACCTATCTTCAGTAGATGAAGCTTAGATGGCGACAGATGTCAGTAAGTGTAAGTAAAATGGAAAACAGAAATATTTTTGTGGTTTCATTTCAACTATCACGGGGTCATGGTTTCTGAGTGAATCTTGCTAGAGATTTTTAAATGACACCAGGCTCTTGTTTTCCCAGTTTTCAGACTTGCAACATGCAATTGTTATTTCTCTTATTTGCATCTTTACTACTAATTAAATGAATTCCACAGAACTTAGGATGGTTGTGATAGATTAAACATGTTCCCAACCTGTTTGCTGCTCTTCCTGTTATGCAAGCCTGTTTCCTCACCCCTTGAATGGGGCTGGTGGTGCGACTTGCCTTGACCTACAGTAGGATGGGAAGAGCATGACATTTGTGACTTCAGAGGGCTGCTGCCTCCGCTCTCCCCATCTTGGACTGGCAAGACCATCATAAGAAACCCAACTGTTTTGCTGGATTGGCCATGTAGAGGAGAATGTAAACACCCGCAGAGAGTCCTGCTAGCCACGCTACTTGTGAATGAAACAATCTTGGGCCATCTGGCTCCAGTTGAACCTCCAAGTGACTGTGGTCACAGGAGTGACTCCAGGCCAGACCAGCAGAAGACCTACGTAGCTGAGACTACCCCAAACTGAAGAAATGTGAGCAAATGGTTACTGCTTTAAGTCACTACATTTTGGTGTGGTTTGTTTTATAGCCAAAGGTAACTGAGATAGCAGCTCTTCAAATAATTTATGTATTCGATGACAAAAATATTTTCTAACATAAATATGTCCTTTTATTATAAAATTGACTTTGTATCAAGTTTATCCAAAGCTATAGGGACAGAGAAGGGAAAAAAAAATGTATGCATGCTGCAGAGATAAGGCAAGAATTATAACACTGTTTTTCCTGCAGTGTGAAAAGGCTTTGGTCACCACAGAGGGGGCTGAGAGGACAGTAACAGGAAGAAGAGAATCAAGAGATGAGTAGAAGCTGGAACTATACGATGCGTGGGGCTGACTTTACCTCTTGCAGACAATGTTTGATGGATAGGTAGAAATGAGGTTGATGGACAAAATAAAATCAGATTCATTTTTTAAAAGAATGTCTTACACCGCAGCTCTCATAAACTCTGTCCTTGTGAAGCTAAATATAGCTTCTATGTTTACATATAAATGTAAGACATGGGTTTTTTTGCATATAAGTGCATAGTACATATGTGTGTAGTGTGGGTGCATGTTATAAAAAAATCAAAAGGCTTTAGCTGATTGAATTCAACCAATATTTGACTGATTTCAGTGGTGGAAATCCTTTCACTTATTTGTTCAAAGCCACATGCCTTATGACAAGTATATGAGGGTTGATGGGGTTTAGGACAGTCTACCCTAACATATGGCACCTTGGCATTTGAGAACATAGCAGAAGCAGAAAGTCACTCTCTGACCTTCTCCTGCCCTCTTCCCCTGAAGCAGGCCATAAAACCTAGAAAGGATGCCCTAACCTTCCTTGAAGAAGGTCATAAGACCCTCATGTGAGAAATGTCCACCCTATACCTGGCAGTATGCAGGAACACCAGGAATATCCCTATCTTTGAAGACACAGGGACACAGAGAAGAATCTGAACAAACAGGCTTTGCTAAGTTCTCCCAAGTTTATTACTATTAGATTATGCTTTTTTTGTCCTCTAACCATATTTCTCCATGAGTATCTTCATCAGATCTAAACATAAAAATACCTAAGTTGGAGGTGGAGCCAAGATGGCCGAATAGGAACAGCTCCGGTCTACAGCTCCCAGCCTGAGCGACACAGAAGACGGGTGATTTCTGTGTTTCTGTTTGAGGTACCGGTTTCATCTCACTAGGGAGTGCCAAACAGTGGGGGCAGGACAGTTGGTGAAGTGCACTGTGCGCGAGCCGAAGCAGGGTGAGGCATTGCCTCACTCGGGAAGCTCAAGGGGTCAGGGAGTTCCCTTTCCTAGTCAAAGAAAGGGGTAACAGACGGCACCTGGAAAATCGGGTCAGTCCCACCCTAATACTGCGCTTTTCCAATGGGCCTGGAAAATGGCACACTAGGAGATTGTGTCCTGCACCTGGCTCAGAGGGTCCTATGCCCACGGAGTCTTGCTGATTGCTAGCATAGCAGTCTGAGATCAAACTGCAAGGCGGCAGCGAGGCTGGGGGAGGGGCGCCCGCCATTGCCCAGGCTTGCTTAGGTAAACAAAGCAGCCAGGAAGCTCGAACTGGGTGGAACCCAACATAGCTCAAGGAGGCCTGCCTGCCTCTTCAGGCTCTACCTCTGGGGGCAGGGCAAAGACAAACAAAAACTCAGCAGGAACCTCTGCAGACTTAAATGTCCCTGTCTGACTGACAGCTTTGAAGAGAGTAGTGGTTCTCCCAGCATGCAGCTGGAGATCTGAGAACGGACAGACTGCCTCGTAAAGTGGGTCCCTCACCCCCCAGCAGCCTAACTGGGAGGCACCCCCCAGTAGGGACAGACTGACACCTCACTCAGCCGGGTACTCCTCTGAGACAAAACTTCCAGAGGAACTATCAGACAGCTGAATTTGTGGTCTCACGAAAATCCGCTGTTCTGCAGCCACTGCTGCTGACACCCAGCCAAACAGGGTCTGGAGTGGACCTCTAGTAAACTCCAACAGACCTGCAGCTGAGGGTCCTGTCTGGTAGAAGGAAAACTAACAAACAGAAAGGATATCCACACCAAAAACCCATCTGTACATCACCATCATCAAAGACCAAAAGTAGATAAAACCACAAAGATGGGGAAAAAACAGAGCAGAAAAACTGGAAACTCTAAAAAGCAGAGCACCTCTCCTCCTCCAAAGGAACGCAGTTCCTCACCAGCAACGGAACAAAGCTGGATGGAGGATGACTTTGACAAGTTGAGAGAAGAAGGCTTCAGACGATCAAACTACTCCGAGCTACGGGAGGAAATTCAAAACAATAGCAAAGAAGTTAAAAACTTTGAAAAAAAATTAGACGAATGGATAACTAGAATAACCAATGGAGAGAAGGGCTTAAAGGAGCTGATGGAGCTGAAAGCCAACTATCGAGAACTACGCGAAGATTGCAGAAGCCTTGGTAGCAGATGTGATCAACTGGAAGAAAGGGTATCGCTGATGGAAGATGAAATGAATGAAATGAAGCAAGAAGGGAAGTTTAGAGAAAAAAGAATAAAAAGAAATGAACAAAGCCTCCAAGAAATGTGGGACTATGTGAAAAGACCAAACCTATGTCTGATTGGTGTACCTGAAAATGACGAGGAGAATGGAACCAAGTTGGAAAACACTCTGCAAGATATTATCCAGAACTTCCCCAATCTAGCAAGGCAGGCCAACATTCAGATTCAGGAAATACAGAGAACGCCACAAAGATACTCCTCGAGAAGGGCAACCCCAAGACACATAATTGTCAGATTCACCAAAGTTGAAATGAAGGAAAAAATGTTCAGGGCAGCCAGAGAGAAAGGTCGGGTTACCCACAAAGGGAAGCCCATCAGACTAACAGCTGATCTCTCGGCAGAAACTCTACAAGCCAGAAGAGAGTGGGGGCCGATATTCAACATTCTTAAAGAAAAGAATTTTCAACCCAGAATTTCATATCCAGCCAAACTAAGCTTCATAAGTGAAGGAGAAATAAAATACTTTACAGACAAGCAAACGCTGAGTGATTTTGTCACCACCAGGCCTGCCCTAAAAGAGCTCCTGAAGGAAGCACTAAACATGGAAAGGAACAACTGGTACCAGCCACTGCAAAAACATGCCAAATTGTACAGACCATCGAGGCTAGGAAGAAACTGCATCAACTAACGAGCAAAATAACCAACTAACATCATAATGACAGGATCAGATTCATACATAACAATATTAACTTTAAATGTAAATGGGCTAAATCCTCCAATTAAAAGATACAGACTGGCAAACTGGATAAGGAGTCAGGACCCATCAGTGTGCTGTATTCAGGAAACCCATCTCACATGCAGAGACACACATAGACTCAAAATAAAGGGATGGAGGAAGCTCTATCAAGCAAATGGAAAACAAAAAAAGGCAGGGGTTTCAATCCTAGTCTCTGATAAAATAGACTTTAAACCAACAAAGATCAAAAGAGACAAAGAAGGCCATTACATAATGGTAAAGGGATCAATTCAACAAGAAGAGCTAACTATCCTAAATAGATATGCACCCAACACAGGAGCACCCAGATTCATAAAGCAAGTCCTGAGTGACCTACAAAGGGACTTAAACTCCCACACAATAATAATGGGAGATTTTAACAACCCACTGTCAACACTAGACAGATCAACGAGACAAAAGTTAACAAGGATATCCAGGAATTGAACTCAGCTCTGCACAAAGTGGACCTAATAGACATCTACAGAACTCTCCACCCCAAATCAACAGAATATACATTTTTTTCAGCACCACACCACACCTATTCCAAAATTGACCACATAGTTGGAAGTAAAGCTCTCCTCAGCAAATGTAAAAGAACAGAAATTACAACAAACTGTCTCTCAGACCACAGTGCAATCAAACTAGAACTCAGGATTAAGAAACTCACTCAAAACCACTCAACTACATGGACACTGAACAACCTGCTCCTGAATGACTATTGGGTACATAATGAAATGAAGGCAGAAATAAAGATGTTCAACGAGAACAAAGACACAACATACCAGAATCTCTGGGACACATTCAAAGCAGTGTGTAGAGGGAAATTTATAGCACTAAATGCCCACAAGAGAAAGCAGGAAAGATCCAAAATTGACACCCTAACATCACAATTAAAAGAACTAGAAAAGCAAGAGCAAACACATTCAAAAGCTAGCAGAAGGCTAGAAATAACTAAAATCAGAGCAGAACTGAAGGAAATAGAGACACAAAAAGCCCTTCAAAAAATTAATGAATCCAGGAGCTGGTTTTTTGAAAAGATCAACAAAATTGATAGACCGCTAGCAAGACTAATAAAGAAGAAAAGAGAGAAGAATCAAATAGATGCAATAAAAAATGAAAAAGGGGATATCACCACTGATCCCACAGAAATACAATCTACCATCGGAGAATACTACAAACACCTCTATGCAAATAAACTAGAAAATCTAGAAGAAATGGATAAATTCCTTGACAAATACACCCTCCCAAGACTAAACCAGGAAGAAGTTGAATCTCTGAATAGACCAATAACAGGTTCTGAAATTGTGGCAATAATCAATAGCTTACCAACCAAAAAGAGTCCAGGACCTGATGGATTCACAGCTGAATTCTACCAGAGGTACAAGGAGGAACTGGTATCATTCCTTCTGAAACTATTCCAATCAATAGAAAAAGAGGGAATCCTCCCTAACACATTTTATGAAGCCAGCATCGTCCTGATACCAAAGCCTGGCAGAGACATAACCAAAAAAGAGAATTTCAGGCCAATATCCTTGATGAACATTGATGCAAAAATCCTCAATAAAATACTGGCAAACCCAATCCAGCAGCACATCAAAAAGCTTATACACCATGATCAAGTGGGCTTCATCCCTGGGATGCAAGGCTGGTTCAACATACACAAATCAATAAATGTAATCCAGCATATAAACAGAACCAAAGACAAAAACCACATGATTATCTCAATAGATGCAGAAAAGGCCTTTGACAAAATTCAACAATGCTTCATGCTAAAAACTCTCAATAAATTAGGTATTGATGGGATGTATCTCAAAATAATAAGAGCTATCCATAACAAACCAAAAAAGAGCCCGCATCGCCAAGTCAATCCTAAGCCAAAAGAACAAAGCTGGAGGCATCACGCTACCTGACTTCAAACTATACTACAAGGCTACAGTAACCAAAACAGCATGGTACTGGTACCACAACAGAGACATAGATCCATGGAACAGAACAGAGCCCTCAGAAATGATGCCACATATCTACAACTATCTGATCTTTGACAAACCTGACAAAAACAAGAAATGGGGAAAGGATTCCCTATTTAATAAATGGTGCTGGGAAAACTGGCTAGCCATATGTAGAAAGCTGAAACTGGATCCCTTCCTTACACCTTATACAAAAATTAATTCAAGATGGATTAAAGACTTAAATGTTAGACCTAAAACCATTAAAATCCTACAAGAAAACCTAGGCAATACCATTCAGGACATAGGCGTGGGCAAGGACTTCATGTCTAAAACACCAAAAGCAATGGCAACAAAAGCCAAAATTGACAAATGGGATCTAATTAAACTAAAGAGCTTCTGCACAGCAAAAGAAACTACCATCAGAGTGAACAGGCAACCTACAGAATGGCGAAAATTTTTGCAACCTACTCATCTGACAAAGGGCTAATATCCAGAATCTACAATGAACTCAAACAAATTTACAAGAAAAAAACAAACAACCTCATCAAAAAGTGGGCAAAGGACATGAACAGACACTTCTCAAAAGAAGACATTTATGCAGCCAAAAAACACATGCAAAAATGCTCATCATCACTGGCCATCAGAGAAATGCAAATCAAAACCACAGTGAGATACCATCTCACACCAGTTAGAATGGCCATCATTAAAAAGTCAGGAAACAACAGGTGCTGGAGAGGATGTGGAGAAATAGGAACACTTTTACACTGTTGGTGGGACTGTAAACTAGTTCAACCATTGTGGAAATCGGTGTGGCGATTCCTCAGGGATCTAGAACTAGAAATACCATTTGACCCAGCCATCCCATTACTGGGTATATACCCAAAGAACTATAAATCATGCTGCTATAAAGACACATGCACACGTATGTTTATTGCGGCACTATTCACAATAGCAAAGAGTTGGAACCAACCCAAATGTCCAACAATGATAGACTGGATTAAGAAAATGTGGCACATACACACCATGGAATACTATGTAGCCATAAAAAATGATGAGTTCATGTCCTTTGTAGGGACATGGATGAAACTGGAAAACATCATTCTCAGTAAACTATCGCAAGGACAAAAAACCAAACACTGCATGTTCTCACTCATAGGTGGGAATTGAACAATGAGAACTCATGGACACAGGAAGGGGAACATCACACTCCGGGAACTGTTGTGGGGTGGGGGGAGGGGGGAGGGAGAGCATTAGGAGATATACCTAATGCTAAATGATGAGTTAATGGGTGCAGCAAAACAACATGGCACATGGATACATATGTAACAAACCCGCACATTGTGCACATGTACCCTGAAACCTAAAGTATAATAGTAAAAAAAAAAATACCTAAGTTTACCTGTTTCTTTGAATCTCCTCTTCTGAAGGTTCCCATGTCATATAAAATTTATATGAAATAAATATATATGCTTTTCTCCTGTTAATTTTTGCTATGGGAACCTTAGCCATGAACCTAACAATGGGAAAGATGGCTCTTTCCCCTCTGAGACTTACAGAACACAGACAAAGAGTTAGGAAGGCTAGTATATGAATACATAAGGACAAAATACCAGGGAATGATGAGATTAAGCTAAGAGAATCATTCAAAAAATATCATTGATACATTTATTTAATATCTAAATTTAACCTTCACCTCACCTCAGTGCATGTTTATAAAAACACCCTCCAACAGTGTAAAAGCATTCTTATTTCTCCACAGCCTCACCAGCATTTGTTGTTTCCTGACTTTTTAATAATTGCCCGTCTAACTGGTGTGAGATGGTATCTCATTATGGTTTTGATTTGCATTTCGCTAATGACCAGTGATAATGAGCTTTTTTTCATGTTTTTTGGCCACATAAATGTCTTCTTTTGAACACATAGACACAGGGAGGGGAGCATCACACACTCGGGCCTGTCAGGGGGTGACGGGCAAGGGGAGGGAGAGCATTAGGACAAATACCTAATGCATGCAGGGCTTAAAACCTAGATGATGGGTTGATAGGTGCAGCAAACCACCATGGCACATGTATACCTATGCAACAAACCTGCACGTTCTGCACATGTATCCCAGAACTTAAAGAAAAAAAAAACACCTTCAATGTCAACTTTCTTGGTAGTCAGTGGTACCTCACAGCAAGCTAGAACATCTTGTCAAAATTTCAGATTTCCGGCTTTGAAAATCAGTAAACAATAGTGAGAAAAAAAAAAACAATTTTTCTTCCAAATTTTAGGCAAAGCACTTCACAGTATTATTTTGAAGCAATTTTCAGTTGTAGTATAAACAGACAATAGTTTTCTTAACTTCAGTTTTAACTGTAAAATTCTTGGACTAGAGTATATCCTATTCCATTGTATTATTTCTGCCCCAACAGGAAGTGGAAGGTTGTATGACAGGAAGTGACCTTGCAAGAGACACCCAAATATTTTACAGCAGGGTAACTCTTCTCTACTACACTATCCCATCATGCTCCACCCCTTTTGGAATATATTCCTTCTCTATCACTCTTCTGACTCCAAAGCTAGCACATGTATTCCATTAATTCCCAGAGAGAGAGATGAAGCCCCATACAAACACACATCTCCCTGGACACCTCTCCTGTGCAAAGCATCTCATGTTTGTGTCTTAAGCACCAGGACAAAGAACAAAGTCAACTGGCCTCCAGATGTGAAGGGCCCATCAGCCAGCAGAGTGCAAGAACAATCCAAATGTATCAATATCTTTAGAAAACATTAGATTGCTAAAGAAAACAGACACTAAGTCTTTTGATATCATTTTCATTATTTTCCTTGAGATGACTGGGACATGCTCCATTTTTCTAGTTTAGTTTTTAAAACTAGCAAAACATTAAAAAAAAAATCCTCCAGCATGTGACTGAGGCTATCTGAGCATATAATACGACGCTGAACTCTTCAGAATAATATAATGTCCCAGCCTTATTAGCATTATAGCTGAGTTAGCCAGTTCCAAGAGTGGGTGGGAAACCTCAGTATTCACCATCTTCATTCAGTGTGGACTCTAAAATATTCTGTGCACAAGGGGAGTTTCTTGCTTTAAAATGAATGTGATTTAGCTCACCTGACTAAAGTTTCAACAGCTATACAATGTTATGGTGAAAGATTGCTGCAGTTGGCTTTGATTGGTACTGTTTTGGAAAAGCAATACTTTTGGATTTTTTTCTTTTATAAAAAGGGCAATACAAGTGTTAAGTCCTGAGCTCCTATTAATAGCCCCAGCAAGCACAGCAGCAAAACTCAGTGCATGCCCGTTTTCAAGTGCTTCTGAAATGACAGGAGCTTTCAAACAGAACTGGGCAATGCATTTTTCCAATGCCAATGCATGCTGGTGCTGCTGTGCCCTGTCAAATACATAATATTGAAAAGCCCAACTGGGCACCTATTTGCTACAATGTTCTTGGCTGTTCTCCACCCATCATGTCCCAAGATAGAATCTGCTCAGAACAGCAAGTCTATTCTTAGGTGCTTCCTGTAGTGAGCATTAACAAAACGATTGAAATCTATGGAAACAGGTAGGGACGATGTAAGGGGAGGCAGGTGCAAAAATCTTCCAGGAGCAACCTCAGAAGAGATATTGCAGGCACTGTGCTTTAGCAGTGACCAAGGCTTCTATGTCAAAAACAAACCTTAAATGAAAGCTGTCTTTTCCAGGACGATGCATGGAGGGGAATAGATACAGGACTCTCTGAATAATATCTGCTATTTACACAGTGATTTTCTAAGCGAACAGAGTACACTCTACAAGCCCTGTTGAGGGAGCAGAAAAAGTGTTCAAATGGTTCATTTTAAGTTTCTGTTCCCAGTGCACAAGATCTGGGAAAAGAAATTCATGGGTCTGTATAGACTGCGCTTTTGTCCCTCTCTCATTTCATTCCTCATGTTCAATCATTTATTTGACATGTTTCTAGTATCAAATTTACCACACGCATCTACTCAAGAGGACAGTCACACTTTCCTAGGGAAGGACTGTTTTCTGACTGCCCTGAAATTAATGTATTCTCTTCTCCCATTTGTACATGCTTCCTGGACTCCCAAACACCCCCTGAGCCTGGCCTTGGGATAATAATCCCCATTTGGCTGGCTGGGACCACCTGATGACCCGACTGTTAAGCTCTAGTACTGACTGCAAGCCAGGGCTCTCCTGACAGGGCACTGGTGCCGAAGAGCTGAGCAATGTAGCTTCTCTCAAATTCCCTACAGATGTGCATCCTACAGTTATAGATGACTTCAGAGCAAGAAATGAAGGTCATGAGGTTATCAGGGATGAGGACTGGGTGAGAGAAGGAACCAAAAGCTTGTTACCAAAATGCAGATACAAGGTACCATTAGAGAAAATTTAGTCATATTGATGTTTCACTGCAAACCTGCCATAGTGGAGGAATTGTGAACTCAAACCCCATATTCGTTTTTAAAGTTGTTCTTTTAATTCTTGCTGCTAATAAAACAATTAGATAAATTAAAGAAGCTTCATCCATAGGTAATTATTTCAGTTTTGTTGTTGTTGTTGTTGTTATTTTTGTCATTCTCATTCCCAGGTTAGTATTATAAGGAAGAAACAAAAGTAGTCAATCATATTTTCTGTGAATGGTTTCTGGGTGTTTTTTGTTTGTTTGTTTTTTAATTGCCCGTATGTGTTCTGAAAGATCAGCTTACTTCAGTTGTTGACTCTTTGAGATCTAATCAGATATCTTAACAGATAACTTTGTAATTCATAACTATTGAGTCCTAGGCAGGATGTCTTATGAAGAGTTTTCTGGGTAATCTATTGAAGAGTTTTCTGGGTAATCTATTCCTTCAAAGAAATAAAAACAACACAGAGAGCAGGGTAACATTACAAACAATGCCATCCCAACTCTGGAAAACACTGCTCTACCCTAGGTCAACCCACAGTGCCCTAAGCAGCCAAGAACCAGTGATACAAACGTGCAAGAAGAAAGTGGTTATAATTTCAGGTTGAGGAGCAGAGGATGTTGCAAAAGCAAGCGAGGTCAAAGCTAAGAGTCAGGGCTTTAGTCTTGAACTACGTGCTTAGGACTTTGCTGAACGGCATTGGAAACATCTGAACACCTCTAAATGGGGTTAGTTGTGTGTTTTTTTTTTCTGAATTTAAATGATTTGTGGCAACCATCCCAACATTATCACACTTTCTATGACTGAGGATAGATTTAGTGGTTAAAGTTCCATTATTTGCTCAGATTTTCTCTGGAAAATTTATTTTGTCAAAACAGATCATTGCAAAGTGGCTTTACTCACTACTCGTGGTGATAAAGGGCAATAATTGCATTGTAAAAGTTATTTGGTCATTTTATTAAAATGTGGGATGAAAATTCTTCTAATAAATATGCCCTGATGACTAATGGTTTTAAGTAGTTTTAGGCACATCATTGTAATTACTTATACTTTAGTGTAATATATTAGAGAAGTAATATGCATGAAGAAAATGTTGATATTAAGTCACATGTATACTTACTTAGCCAGAGTTCATTTTGGGGATAAAAAAGTCCCTTACATGAACCAATAACAATAAACTATTTTAAAATACTTCTGCAGCAGCAGTAATTCTATACAAATATAAATGTGTTATATAAGTACATTCACACGTTTTCAGCAAGACTGAACTTTCATGCAAAACTAAATTAAGAGTAGAGAATCGATTTCTATGATTACCCAATGGAATATTTTAAGTGGATTTCAAGTTGCAGCCATTTTTATAGGCAAATTCTTTACAAGTTACTTAATTACACTTTATTATATATGAGAAAACAAAACATTAACAACACAATGCTGCCAGTGCAATGCCAGAAAGGTAAATTGTATTGGCATAGCTGGTTATGGAACTATAGCAAGGTCAGCAATTTATCTTGGAAGAACTTCAGAAGCAAAATCCTGAGATGGAGTTTCAAACATAGGCTATAAAGCAAAATCTGTAGCACTGTATATTAATCTGAGAGTCATTAGGTTCAACATCCGATAATACATCCTGAAATCAACTGTTCATTCCCACACCAATGCCCCTATGTATAATGCATGTAAAGATGGTATCATTTATTTTAAGGAAGTATTAAAGTAGAGATGAAGGTAAATAATGATGTATCAAGTTTTAAATTATTTATGTTGTTTTTATTATATTATTATTATTATTATTTGGTTATTGATTGTGGCTCTAACTACACCTTGTTTTTTAGCTAATAATAATAAACTATTTGCCCTCAAAGAGGCTGCTTTAAGTAAGGGATGGCAGGGAGAATTCAAATCCTGGTTCTATTCGTCTGGCTCATAGGCTTTGAGGCAGCTTATTTACTTACTGCCAGATCCTTAAATGACATATCTGCCTGCAATAATGAATAATATCTTCCTCATGGGACTTTTGTGAAGATTAAAGGTGTTAATATTTATAAAGCACTTTAGTTACATGTGCACATAGGGAAGGTGGAGTAGTCGATACTAGCTGCTATTATTCAGAGGGGAATACAATAACATTAGGGTGGGTTTAGTTCTCCTGACCCTTCTGACTTAAATCTTATGGAGGGTTGGGGATAGGCATTGAAGTTGAGGATCAAGTTGTCATTAATTTATTTTCCATAGTGTCTGCAGAAGGATTCCTTATTGATGAAGGGAGTGGCCAGAAAACATCATGGCACATCCATGTATCCCCAAGGAGACCCTCCTGTATGGTCTCAGCTGCTAAATTACTTTAGCATAGCTGCTTTTCTGATGTGTTTGTGCTGTTGTAAATTGTATAATAACGTAAATTTATCAGCATTTCTCGGAGCGGGGAAGATTTTTCTCCAGGTGGCACATTGTCAAGGACAAAAGAAGAAAAGAACTAATTGATCCAAAATCAACCCTCAAGAGGCAATGATCAAATAACATGCTACAGATGGTCAGCAAAAGAAATGGGGCAGCAACTTATACCTCTAGCCAAAAATAGTGCTTCATTTATTATTTGTTGTTTTTATTCGTCACTTTTATTTGATTCAAAATTAATGAATCCATGTTTGCAAAAAAAGTTTGACAGTGGCCTGTTTTGAGAAAAACATTCAAAACGATTTCAAGATTTAAAATTTGGCTTATCATTTTAAAAGAATAAATAATAAAAGCAGGAAAAATTGCCTCTCATTTAGTACTTGTCAGCTACATGAAACATCTGCAGTTGCAGCAGATAGACAGTAGCAGAGGCAAGTGCTGAACACGATTATCTGGCAGTACAGGAAATGGACACAGGCAATGTGCTCTGAATACCCTATTTATGCATCAAGCAAATCAGCATCATCTATAATGTGGGGATAGAAACTATTTGACTTTTGCTTTGAAAGAAGACACATGCAGGACTACTGGGGTAATACTTCAGTCACACTGATCTCCACGAGGCTGGCATTAGAGATGTTAACCTCAGGTTACACTGATTTTATAACAAAGTTTTCTCTTTCTGACTCTGAGCAGAATATTCAGTCTATTTTCTCCCCACAAAAATCGGCAAATCAAAAGTATGATCATTCTTTTCCTGTTCTAACATAACCACCCTTTTGGAGCAAATGCAAATGCCCTATATTTCAAATGAATACATGCTATGGAATAGGAAGACTTTTGAAAAATTTAAATAATGGAAAATTTCCAACATACACAAATGTAGAGACATAACGAATTCCATCACCCAGTTTCAATAATCGTCAACATATGGCAATCTTATTTCATCTAAGTTCCCACCTACTTCTCTCCATCTTGGGTTGTTTTGAAGCAAATCCCAGATATCTCATCATTTTGCCTGCATACTCATCAGTATATATTGCTAAAAGACACTTAAAAGAATGTATAATCACTATACCAGTATACCAACTTAAAAATAAGAAAAATTCTCAATGCACACTTATAACATGTATCTGATTATATAATAAATGTTATCATCAGTTATTCACTGGAATTCTTCAAAAAGGATAATATTTCCTTCTTCAATTACTTGGTACAGCCTGAGGTACAGCTTGCAAAGGAAAAGCAGAAAAAAAAATGCTTGATTCTTTTATTTAACAGTTTTCAGAATGTTGGGTTGTGCTCTGCCCCTAGCATTCTGTAAGCTACCAATTTTCTTGTATTATTATTATAAATCCATGGAATTTTAACACACTTAATGTGTTTCAATTAACTGTGAATATTCTTTCCGATTTTCAAAATGTGCCACTGGTCACTAGCAAAAGTCCTTTCAAGTTGGCTCTGAGTCTTTTCGACATTACCTCAGCAGTCTCTGGATTCTTAAGTGTCTGGTGCAACAAGATACTTTACACTCATCCTGAACATTTCCTGCCCCAGACCTGGAGTCTGTCATCTCTCCAAGAAGAACTATTTCCTTTAAGTGGTAAATTACTGTTAAAAAGCTACATGTGAATGCTTGAAGTAAGTGCTCATTGCTATTAGGTTGGTTGCCTGTTATGAATGAAAGTTTTGCTTTCTGTAGCTAGAGATGGAGGTAATAGTCACATCATGGATAAAAATAACTGACCATTGACTAGCACCCTCCACATTGTGTAAAAGCGTGTACAGTAATTTCTGTCCTTTGAAAAAATTCTTAAGTAAAAATAAAATTTGGATTCACAACATCTATAATCAAGCTTAATATGTTACATTAAGAAGCATAAGAGACAATACATTTTATATTAAATTAAATAAGGTATATGAAAGCAATGTCTGATTGACAACAAATGCTAAATAGGTGCTTAATAGGTGGTTACTTCCTTTTCTTTTTATTTTCCCCACATAAGAAAAATGTAATGAAGCCATACATTAACCAACAGTTGAGCTTACTTTAATTCAAAATTAAATTGCCTATTTAATCTTCATCCTTTAATTTTATCTCAAAATATTTTTTCTCTCAAATGAATATAAACTTTCTTACAGAAGATGCTTTGTAATGCAACTAAAATACCTCTGTATGCACCTCCAGAGCCTGATAGCAAAATAAACACTTATTAATAGCCTCTCATTTATGACTACCTAACTTGATAATAACTAAATAAGTATAGTAATGAAATATTTCTCAGATGCTTACTAGATATCAGGTTTATATCTACAAATAACCACTTGCCCCCCATTAATGGAACTTTTTGCTCAATTATCTCCTTTTGTTCATAAGTCTTTGAGACAGCAGGGGAAATCTCTGGTATCTTCATTTTGAATTTTCTCTGCGTTCTTCTTCCCTCTCTTCCGACTAAGCATACTTTGGGGGAGCTCTCCAGATGCTGGAGCCACACCCAGTCTCCACTTTGGCTCACGGCTAGTTGAGGTAGTTGGTGGATCCATTTGGGATTAGAGGGCATACAGTGGTTAATAACTCTAACAGGTGGAGAGCTCAGGGAATATTTAGTCAGCCTGAATAAATGACCAAGGAACAGAAGACAAAAGGATAATGTGCAGTAACATCTTTACTGAATAAAATGGCATTTAGGCAATGGAGATGTCTGGAGGGAAAATAACACTTCTAAGAATGTAAGTAGTGTTAAAATATTTGATCAATTTTTGGATAAAGTTAATCCAATTAAACAAACACAGTGAGATATGAGGTATACTTATCTAGATGTTATGTATTTTAAAGACTTCATTTGAATCATTGACCTTCATCAGCACATGGATAGGAGGCAGACCAAGTGCAAATCTGCGGAGTAAATCCCTCAAGCTGTGTCCCATAGGTATGTGGCTGGGCATTTTCAGACCCAGAGATTTTTCTGAGTTAGAACTAAAATGGAAAGGTTGCTAAATAATTGTGTTTGGACCTAATTGTTTACATTTACTCTCTGTAATTTGGAACCAGAATCCCCATAACGTAGCTTAATATGTACTTAAAAATATAAAATGCAAGCACATATGGTTAATTACTGGTTAATTTTTTAGCTTTGGACTAACATTTCTCTGCCAAACCACGGAGGCAACAGGAAAGATTTTTCTGTTTTTCAGGAAACAATCTTTATAGATCATAAATGGTTGGCAAAAGATGCATTTGAATCTAAACCAAAATTAAAATGTTTTACATTATCTAACTGCTGCCAGATATTCAAAAGGGGAAGATTTGTACTAGAAAGTGTTCACAGTTTCCATATACATTCACACTCACTCCACTCTACCCTCCTTCCTCTACTGTTCTCTCTCCGCTTGCTCTCTCCCTCTTCCTTTCTCTTGTTCTTGCTCACATGAAAAAAATGCATACAAATTACCACAACACTAATGGCGTATAAGAATAGTGACAGAACTTATCACTGAATTCTTCAGTTCTGAACAGATCATCAACTGGAATCTTCCTTAATCTTCACCTTAAATAAGACAGCGTGTATTAGAACAGCCAATATCACTTGCAATATAATTCCTCTTCCTCTATTCATCTCTTTGATGTAGATATCCTCAGGCCGGCTATGTTCTCATCCTCTACCCACTGCCTGAGTGCTCTCAGTCAGACTCATGGATTCCGCTGACATCCATATAGTGATGACTCCTGGATCTCTATTTTTAGCCTCTGCGTTTTTCTTACCTAACAGAAGTGCACATTCAAGTGTCTACTGGCTATCTGCACATGACGGTCCACAGCCTTTAAAGTTCCAAAACGCTATAGTAAATTTATCAACACCCTCCTTCCCCAATTGTTTTCATTTTTAATTCTCTCATTCAAGGAATGGCACAACTATCTTCCAACCACCTAAGTAAAAAACTTAAAGTTGTATTTTTTTTCTTATTCTCCTTCATCCTTTGCATTCAGTTGGCTACCAAGTCCTATAAATTCAACCTCCTTAACACTGCTGGACTCCATTTCTTCATTTTCCTCCCTGATGTTATTGCCTTAGTACAGCGTTCATTAGTGCTCTCTCAGATCATTGCAATAGAGTCCTAAATTATCTCTCTCTCTCTCTGCCTTCTTTCCCAATGCCCCCATGAACCTCCCTGCTTCTGCTAGAGTTATCTTTCTAAAATAGTTACCTTTCAAAATTTCTAAAATTGTAATCTTTCCATTGTACCCCCACTGTCAAGACCCTGTGAAAATTGTGCTGCTCTTCGTCTCCACTCCAGACTCAGCGTCCATGGTTCACTCATGCAACCTAAACTTGCAGCTCCTAGAACATGGCTTGTTCTCTTATCATCGGTTTCTCTGTACAGACTGTTCCCTCTACAAGAATGCCCACTCTCTCCTTATCAGTCTAACATGTACTTGAACTTCCAGATTCAGATAAACTTTGAGGCTCTGATAGAATAATATTTCCCGTAAGAAGCCTTCCTTCTCCCACTTCTGTGAGTTAGAAACCCTGCCTCTGTATTCTCATAGCCTGCTTACAGACCTCCACGACATCACATGAAAGGTAGGGGCTGCATTGCTTGTTCTACCTCCTCTATTAAACTGTGGGGATGGAGTCCGTGTCTTTGACACTGCGTTCCCCATATCTAAAACTCTAGTTCTCAAAATTTTTGCTCTCAAGTTCTCTTTACTCTGTTAAAATTATTAAGTATACCAAAGCAGTTTTGTTTATGGGGATATGTATCTATACCATATTAAAAGTTAAAATTGAGAATAAAAAACAATTTTAAAATAAAAAACCAACTACACAGTTTTTAAATTTACATATTTCTTTGAAAACTGGCTATATTTTCTAACTTAAACATTTATTGATAGGAGTGGTATTGCCTTACATCTTTGTAAATCACATTAATGTCTGGCTTAATAAAAGACGGCTAGATTCTTGTGTCTTTGTTTCTAAGTTCAAAGATAGTTGTTTTGGTTTATACAAATGAAGAAAATCCAGATACACAGTTAGAAAGAGAGGAGCATTTTAGTATTCTTTTTGGATAATTGTGGATATTTTACTTTGAAAATACACCCAAACTCGAAAGTAGTAGTTTCTTAAATATGTGATGCAAAGTGGAATCTAAAACCATTTCTATAAAGTTTTCACACTATGTTATATTAAAGCCTGTTGTATTTTGAATGAATCTTTTATCCATGCATGATTTGTAACATCATGCATTTTTAAGGCATTTGTTCACTGAGCTATACAGATCATCCAAATTTTGTCACTTTCATTATATCTAATACAAAAAAGCCACATTAATTAATCTCACCATCAATCTCACCAGAAAACTCTGTAACTATTATGAAGTTGTCAAGCTCATTGTGGACACAATTTTTCCACAGTTCAAATTTTGCTTGAAAGCTCAAAATTTTATCATTGACAACAAGTAATGTCAACTGTTTTCCTTGTAGTGACAGCTCACTTGATTCATTTTTGAGAAAATGTCTGCAAAATATCCAAGTCTGAATAACCAGAGTTCATCTATTAGTCCTTTCAATACAAATGACCTTCCCTGAAAGAATTACGTAGTTCAGCTTGCATCTGAAACAAGGCCACTGGGATTTTTTTTCCCTTCATAACAACCATTATGCTTCAGTATGAAACAGACATTTATGTGTACTTCACACTGTGCACACAGAATATTAAAAAGATGTTCACTCAACGATGAAGATTTAACAAAATTATTATTTTTTTTTTACTGCTTCATCCCAACATTTTAAAGTAAAACCTGTGTGAGCAAGGGGTAGTGAATAATATAATGGCTAATACAGTTTTGTGTCCCTGCCTTGGTTTGTACTTAAGGACCAGTTTTACTTACAATTGCTTTTACACCAGCAATGCAAATGTCAACACAGTGAGTTCTTATGAGTATTAGTGTTATAATAAAGTTCATGTCATTCTCAGTGTTCTCATCTCACGCACTCCTTGAAAGGGTCTGGAAAACACACAGCTTGACAACACACTACACTTAGAGAACTGCTGATCAAGGCAATGCTTTAAACACGATGGGCACTCAAGACATTTTGAATGAAGGATTGAATGAATGAATCCACATTGGCTTAATCTATAGTAATAATAAAAGTGCTTGTGATGATTCAAAGGGCGTATATGTGAGTGTGTGTGTGTGCACACGATGGAGACTGTTTGACAAAAAAGTTTAGTAGATCCTGGAGTAGGAGTTAGAATGAAAAAAAAGAGACCTTGTGACAAAAATTCCATTCTGGTTTAAGAATATATTAATGTTATTCCGTTAACTCCACCACCTTCAGCTACATGAGAAGATCATAACATTTTTCCTGATTTTTAGAGACTTGCCAATTGTTATTGTTAATATTTTGAAGAGCAATTTATCCATATAATACTTAACTGAACTACCATTGTGAACTTACAATATATAGGGCAAACAAAGATTCAAAGATTTGAAAGACTCGCTTGACCAAACCAAGTAGGAATATTGATGGATGGACATGGTGTCTTCTAGATGATTCCTCTCCTAATCACTGTACCTACATTACTTCCTTTATCAGAGAGTTGGTTACAGAATAGGCATGTTTTCATCTTATACAAAGCAGGTATTTTTGCCAGAACTTCTAAGGTCTCATTCTGTTATATCCCAATCTCATTCAAATGGGATATAACCATGAAAACTAATGTTAAATTCAGCTTCTGTCAGTGGGGGTGTGGTGAAGTATGTGTTTGTTAAGAGCGAAGCATATTTGCTCCACTTCCAGAAAACCCTTAACAACAATGGGCAAAAAGGTAGTTGACTCTACAATCCTACCAACATTGTGTGAAAAGGAGTCGATTATGTAAATTAGCTTGATTGGGGTGTCCCATCTTTAAGAAAAGTATTTATTTTCTAGTAGTCTTACAGCACAACAAGTGTAATCTTGGAAAAGCTCAACAAGGAAACTTCAAGGGCAGCAAGAATTTCAGAAAAAAAATAGTGAGTAGGGATAGTTGGTGTCATGTGCTTAAGGTGTCCTTGTCCCAGGATTGTTATATTGTGCAGGTACAAGCTAAACAGATGTGGGGTGATTAACCATCCACTCCAGGGAACACATGTGGGAAGGTATCCGTCAGTGGAGCAGGTTTGCAAATACACGACACACGAGACTTGCCACTGGCCTTAATGAAGCATGCATCATTCAGTGCTGAAAGCAAACGGTGAGCTCTTTTTTTTTTTTTTTTTCCCTCTCTGCCTTCTGTAATGCTTCTCTCATGTTCTCTTTAAAAAAGTCATTTTGATCCTTGCTGATCTGTGGAGGCAGAATGCCCAATTAAATTACTTTCATTACAACAGCACATACAACCAAATACTTTTTATAGCACATGATTTCAAATTCATAATAAGCATCAAGGAAAAGTAGCACAAAAGCTTTTAAAAATTATATAGAGACTTTTAAACAATTGGTGCTACCAAAAAAGGTCAGAGAGAGTGCCTCACTGTGGAAGGTCCAATTGGCCAAGAAATTATGAAACTGACATTTTAAAATAAGAATACATTTTAATATTCATTCTTTTGGGGTCAGACACAGGCTACTCAGAATAACAATTTTGTCCAAATAGAAAATGAAAACCTTCCAGGAAGAATTACCTTCAAAGCAGACTATAGCTCTCCATTTAAGAACTGCATCGAAACATGACAGTGACTTACATTTACTGGGTACGGACTATGGTCAAGTACATTGTTAGTGCTTTATTTTGATTTTTTTTTTGATCCTCACAATAACTCTATGGGATAGGTACTATTATTATCACTATCATACAAATGAGAAAATTGTGGCTTAAAGCTTAAATAATTTTTGTAAATTTTTGGAGACAGTGAGTGGTGGACCCAGCAACCAAACTAAAAGTTACTAAGTCTAGAAGCTAGTTCTATTGTTAATGGTAGCTTTCCAGAACATCTACGATTTTCAATTGTATAATTATTAATTTAGACAAAGAGTATTCACTGATAGCACCTGATAGCACTGCTATCAGGTACTGCTAGATGCTGGGATTGTAATAATGAAATTGTTCTTATTTGTTCACAAACACACAGTCTCATCAACACACCATTTCTTGAAGCTGGCTCAATAAGACATTTATTGTCATGTCTAATTTCACAGAAGAAAAGCTAAGCCAGGGGTTGTTAAGGATTTTACATTCAGCAGAAAACAGAATTATTGCCCATTGATTTCAGTCAAGTGTTCTGTACACTAGATATCACCATGCATCTTACAGAGAATCAGACAAGTAATTGCTGAAGCCATTAAAGTCAGTTCTGAGCCCCACAAAACCTGATACAACCACCTGATAACCTCTTTAGGTATAGGAACTACTTTAATATGTTATGCTTAAACCCAGCCACGAGGCAAATGAACATTAGGTTTTTTCAAAGGTAAATCAAGATTAGTCACAATGTAAGAAAATATGGCGGAAAAAAAACTAAATGATCAATAAATGGAATCTAGTTTTGTAACATATGGCACATTAACATCATAAAATATTATCCATCTACTACTATTTTATTCAAAAGTTTGGTACACATAGGAGTATTATTTTAATGCATGTGTAAAACCTACACTGACTCACAATGCACCAAAATTACATGTTAATATAACAGCATCTAGACACAAAAGAATTAGAATAGCACACGATCTAGAATGTGCTAGAACAGCAGTCAATACACTTTTCAGAAAAGGGCCTTAGCGGTTCCAAAGGCGTTGTTGGAACTACTCAACTCTGCTGTTGCAGTGCACAAGCAGTCATAGGCAACATGTAAATGAATGTGCAAGGCTGTGTTCCAATATAAATTCTCTTATAAAAACAGGGAATGGGCCAGATTTTACCTGAGGGTTGTGATTTTTCTGATCTCTGTGCTATAATATACAAGTATGGGGCAGTTTAAAGACATTTACACTGGTGTTTTTGTAATATTTTATAATATTGCTTAATAAACTTTAAGAAAAGTCTGTACATCTGCATAATCAAGTTATACATTTGCTCACTTGAATTCAAGCCATTATTTTTACCCAATCTAAATTATTTTTACCCAAATCTACCCAAGAAGGTAGCTTTACCTTTTTGAAATAGTTTGCAAATTCCAGACCAGACGTCAGGGCAAAGAGTCTTTATAAAGTATTTAGCCAGACAGCAAAGCTTTCATTACTGTTGTTTAAACAATCCAAAAATCCATGACCTGGCCACCAATCAATCAACAAGCATTTACAGATTGATGACAAAGTATTTTGCCCTGTTCTAAGCACACTTGTCAGACAGTTTCCCTTCTGTCAAGCAGTTTAAAATCTAATAAATGAGGCAATCATGTTATCTTTATTTATTCAGTGAGACATTTTGGCTTAGAAACATCAGGCATGTCCAGTAACTAGAAACAAAAAATATATCATGCTGAATAGGGTGGAATTACTCTAGTGGATAAAAATATCTTTTCATCGATTTTCAGTAGAAATATATTCAGTTTTAGTTTGTATATGCAGGCTTTTTACCTGATCTGTTTATTCACTGATAACATAGTATTTTGGGAAAAAATGGTCAATAATTCACCAATTACAGGTATTTATGTTTCCCAAGCTTCAATTTAAGCCTTCTAATGGTAGAAAAAGGACATAATCATTTCATAAAGTATGCTAGCATTATACTACCAAAACAAAGAGAAATACACTGCCATTATCCTCCAGACAATAATAAAGCTTACTAAATACTTTTCTAAGTCTAAAATAGGTTGTTAGAGAAGAAAGCAGCAGCTAGATCAAAGATGACACCATCCTAACGTGCTTAGTCTGTATTGCTAAGTAATAGGAAGAGCAACACGGTTGAGAGTGCACATAGGCATAGCAGAGGGGAATAGTAACAAGATTAAATATAAGAATAAGTAACTGGGCTGGCCATGGTGGGGTGGGTCATGACTGTAATTTCAGCACCTTGTGAGGCTGAGGCAGGAGGACCGCTTGAACTGGGAAGTTCAAGATCATATTTAGATGGTAAAACCATCAGGCCTTGGTACTTCATTAGATGTGGGGGCCAGGGAAGGAAGAGCTGGCAATTAGAATTTCTAGCTTCAATAATTTGGTAAAACATTGGAATATGACACACAGAGGCATCAATGGATCAGAGGGAGGAAGATGAAGGAGCTCTCTTTCAGATATATTTGGAATATCTATGTGAAAATAAATGCCCAACTAAAGAATCCTTACCCTAAACATTATCTTATTCTCACATTAGCATTTATTGAGTGTGCTGTATGTATCAGACACTGTGCTAAGCACTTCACCTCTATAATCCCACTGAATCCTCCCAACAGCCCTACTGATATATGCATTTTACACCTAAGGGAAATAGAGTGAGGTTAAGTAAACTTCCAACGCACAAAAAATTGAATGGCAAAGCCTAGATTTATTAACTCATAATTCTAAAACTGACTCTTAGCCACTACCATATATGGTGATAAAAAGAAAAAGAAAACAGCTTAATCTGAAGAATACTGCAAAGATGTTATTGCTTTGCCAATATCAGCCCCACAGGTGTACTGTTTTGGGCTTTGCCATGAGTCTGCTCAACAAATGACCTAATGCAGAGAATTAGACTTAGTTCATTTCATTAAGAGCTCAAGAGGCACTTCTGTAAATCTGGGAGGTTTATAAGGGCCAGGATGTGTTCATGCCCTCCTAAGTCAACATTCTTACCAAGTGGACATTGGTCCAGCATCTACAACATGACCAAAAAGGGCAAGGCTTCTGACTTTGGGCCAATATTGATTTGGATGGAAAAAAAAAAAGGCAGGTTTGTGGGTTTTTAAGCATATTTGAGAATACCAGAGGCTGTACAGCTTGGCTTCAGTGAATATCAGCTCAGGGCCAAAATATACCCATTCACAAAATGGAGTTTGTTTCCCTACTTTTTGTGGTGAAAGCCCCTGGAGTTTTGGCAGGCTTCTCAATCTGGCACTCAGTTGAACTGCTGCAGCCAGGATGCGAACTTCCACTGGCCTATACTCTGAGGCCTCATCTTTAAGTTCTAGAATCCCAAGACGCTAAATGGTGAGAGAGGAGGGCCTTAAAACGTATTAGCCCTGGGCCAGTCATGTTGACCCGCAGCAACTCCTACTCTAATTCTACACACATCTCATACAATTTGCCCCAAATGATGGGGATTATATTTAATCACCTTATATCCTGCAAATGATCAGTGTGGTGAGGCAGAACATATGAAGTACTAAGCAGTGTCTGGCATACAGGAATTTTTCGATATATGGCAGCAATTATTACAGATATTTATGGTAGTACATTTTAGTAATAGCCATATGGGAGCTTAATAAACATTTGTCTAAGTATTGAATTTGGCAACCCTTATTGACCCATTATTTATTTTAAAAGACAAGTTGAAACATCGGTCCAAAATAAGGCAAAATATAATTTGATTCATGTGATCTCTATTAATATAAATTGTTAACCTTTCAAAGAAAAATATTGACAAAACATTAACATTTAAAAATTAAAGCTATAATTAATTATACTTTAGAATGCATTTATTTTTTTCCTTATTTCATCCTTAGAATATCTATAGAAATTACTTAGGCACTGTTTTATCCTTATTGAACAGAATTGTTTCATGTATTTAGCATTTCTGGCAAGTAATCGAGTGCTAGTGCCTGGTGTATAGCTAAATAAATGGACATAGTTACCTCTTCTTAATGAAAGCCAGTTTAGATATTATTGACATTCCAACTGAACAGTATTTCTCACCTTACAGAGGTGAAATGAGAGATAGAAAGCAGAGGATACTGAGAAAATTCAAAAGTCTCTATTGGCTCCAAGTGCTAATCTAGGTACAATATATGCATCAACATGGAATTTTTGTACTTTGAGGAAAACGAATTAGTACAGTGATGACATCATCAACCAATTCTAGCTTGATCTTTATTTCCTTTTTAATTTTTTATATTCCCTAGTTGATACATGTTCATATCTACCCTGGAATGTGCTGACAATGAAAACAATAAGTTAAAAGAAATATGAGATTCAATAAGGTACAATCATGTTTATGAATGTTCTTAACCATAAATGCATAGCTTGTCCAGGCCGGAAAGAATTCAGTTTCTGAATTCAGTGCCACTCTTGAATATGTTAACTCAGTTCTAAATGAAATGCATTATTTGTACAAAGTTCTACTTAATATTTAACGTGATGAAGATTGTCAATTCCAATACATTTGCACTGCAGAAAATGTATTTGTATTGCTCAGAGCGCTTAATGAGTAATATTGCAATGAAGAAAAACCAAGACGAAGAGATGTCAAATAAAAACCAAAGTCACAAATCCTATAGGCAATGACATTAAGACTAGCATTTAAGTCTTAAGATTTTGTTATTTGTGTCCTGTTAAATTGCAGGATGAAAGTCTTTCTAAGGTAGCAAAAATAATATTTGTGGGGAGGAGACAGCAATAATATCTATTCATGCTGCTAACTAGGTGTATGTGAGTGGGTGGACACATAAGGCCACCGGGCACTGAGAAACATGTCTGTCAGGTTCTTTCTGTTTTGTTAGCTATTGAGTCAACCTGACTGAAACAAAGACGCATTTCACAAGAGTGAAAATTGGTTTCAGTCAATCCTTTTAGCATTTTCCAGGTGACTACATTTTTATAAATCGCCTGACAAAATCAAGCAGTCACATTGCTTCACAGACTTTGGCTGGAACATTAAAGGAACTGAACGATTTTTGGAGGAGAAGATCAAATAAGTTGCGTTGTATCTAAATGCTTGTCCCATGAACCAAAAGCTGAATGTGAACTGGCAAATTAATGATTTTTCATTTTCTTCTAGGATTTCATAGTTTGGAATGCCTTTTGTTGAAGGGACACATTTCACCCCTTTTTAAAGTGCATCTTAAAAAATACGTCACTGTCCTGCAAATCTCCCACGTCAGCTTTGATTTCCCTCTCTCACCTGCTGCAATATTTATTTTTTCATGCCACACCATTACATTGTTTTGTTTTGTTTGTATTTTTCTCCAATTGTTTCATGAGTGCCTATGATACACATGAGTGCATATAATCTCCAACCAGATTATATAGTAAAGACTTCTTTTGTACTTCTCATACTGTAGAAAGATAATACCTATTGGCTATTGCATGATGAATTTTCAGTGTAGGAATTAATTCAATACATGTTTTTCATTTGTACTGACAATATGTAAAGGACATTTTTGAGTCCTTTTTGGTCTTTTAGGAGGGCAGCTTTTCTGTACTTCATTAAAATACAAACTCTTACTTTGATTTACTTTCAGCTCTAAACCTTGTTCTCGCTGTTAATGAAATGCATTTATATCATGCATGAGATTCATACTCTTTATTATGATTTGGAACCTTCCAAAACATTAATGGTTGCTCAATAGAAATGCCATACCTAAGATTTAATACCATGCCTATCATATGCTTGTTTTTCATTCTCTTCATCCTGAAGTACCAGGATTCTCATATAAGTAACTTTGTCTGAGCTTGGGTAAAAGTTGACTCCTAATGTAAGGTGAACTGGAGAAGAACATTTCTTTCACCTCTTTCCCTGGTCTTATCTTTTTTATTCAGCATTCCCTCTAAAGAGAATTTCACTCACAGAATTAGAGAGAGACTCTGTGCTCTTTTATTGTGTTACTTTTAGAAACTAAAACCCATTGGATTTTTTGAGAATTAGGAATCATTATACTGTGCAGAGTTTGGGCTTTTTGACACATTTCCAATCCTTCAATTGAGCACTCCTTTGATTGGATCACTGGAATAAAATCATGATTATTAAACATGTCACAATATACGATTCTTATAATAATTTATGAAGATCTTGCTTAAATATATGTTCTCAAATCAATTTCAGTTGAGCACAAATTAAGCAAAAATAAATTTAAAAATGCATCTCGCCTCTCGACAAAATATTTCCTTGCCTGAGTTGTTCACACTCCTGCAGATAAAGCATATTTAAATAAAGATAAGGGGCTATCACTTGCTCTTATTTTCATTATATTCAGGAGATGACCACTTTGATTATAAGTATGAAGACTTAACAATACTCATGATTTCCAACATGAATTACAGCACTTAAGACTTTGTCTTCTCGTTAAATCTTGCTTATTCATGCATTTTATATAAAAACTCTGGAGAATAACAGAAAATCTAAAATAAGAAAAAGAAACACTGAAATTCCCCAAATCTCTATAGATAAAGCCCTTTAAGGTTTAGGATTAAGCATTTGAAAATATCAGGAGCACTTAAAGTATGTTCGTGCTTAGCTTTCTGTTCACTTGCTGACTATCTGCAACATGAAGTCTGGGGTTGAATGGCACGAGAGCATTACTGTTTCATTTTCATAATCCAAGTTTAATTTTAATACATCTTTTAATTTTATTTTAATTTAGGATTTTTGGGGGGTTTCAGAGGGAGAGCACTACTTTGTTTCTGACTAAATGACAAAAATCATTAACTGCCAGTGACTATATGAACATGATGTGAAGAATATAAGCAAAGAAACTAGGGCAAAGTTTTTTTTGTTTTAGAAAAACATATGCTTATATTCTATGTATTCCGAATTATCCTCATATGAACAACACAACATACAATATCTCAAAATGTTACTACAACACGGCTCATTAGTTTGCAGGCTGGAAATGCGGCATGTTAAATCCTTTTCTCTGAACCATAGTAAGTAAAGACACAGATACAACACAGTTTGCAAGTCTTAGCTCTGCTCTGTAAACTTACTGCTATCATAGGTCTTCTGTACAAGTATTTTTAGTGCCCAGTTCCTAGTTCAGTGCTTAAAAATCCTGCCGATCCCTGGGTTGGAACAAAGCTTTCGGAAGCAATTAACTGCTTTTGCCATCCCAGGTGCCAAACACACACACAATGTCCTTTTATTTGTGGAAATACACACAGATCTATTCTGCATGTGCTCAGAGCTCAACACAAATATCACCCCTTTCCCACAGGCAGCAGGAAGGATGTGGTTTGAAGGACATAGTTGCTTCATCTGAATGTTCAGTTGTTCAAAAGATCTCTTGTTGCTACGCCGAGTCGCGGCTCTACTACTTATGTTTAAGAAGACATAACCAGGCCGTGCCCGAAATCCCACTTTTATCTATTTAAACAGGCATTCAAGTAGATCGTGCAATTCTTTGCCCCTTACCTTCAGTGGACACATGCTGAAAATGTGTTCATAACCAAAAGACATTCCCCTGAGCTGATGACCCAGTAATTCCTTACATATACAGGTCAGCTGCAACAATACTGTACTAAAATCGCCAGATGAAATGGTCAGAATTACCCGGTGGCTTGATAAAATCAGCTTACTTTGAGTCTAATCCAAGGATAAATATACAGAAAGCTCCAAGCAGTGGAAACTGTAAGCACCATAGAACTGCCCCCTGAAAGTGTAATACTGCCAGGAAAACAAATATTTGCTGAATTACAGGGTGCTATCTTGGTTTTACCTGAATGCAAATGAGGGCTAAATAACTACAAGCTACTGTTTAAAGTGGAAAAGTATAACACAAGTGCAGGGGACTAATTCTGCCAACACCACTAACACCAGTCCTCCAAAACCCTAATGATACACTCAGAACAAGCAAACCAGTAGATCTGATTACCAATTTCACATATCCTGCATTCCTGGAGCTCACCAATTTCATCATTTCCGGACACTCAGACTCTAACTAGGAACACCTAACTCACAGCCCTGTATTTTGCTAAGTTTTTCCTCTACTCTTGAGTCCCCCTTTAATCTATAGGGTGTTATTCTACACAGGACCTCTTTCTTATTTTTTGGAGTCTAGCATCTTGCATCTTCCTGGAGCCCCAACTAAACTCATAACTTCTAAGCTTCTAAGAAATATGTAAGTTTTTCAACTCTGTACATTAAGTCTTTTTGTGACCTTAAACTTACCTTAGAAAAAGATGTACTGTTAGTTACCAGTTGCTTCTTCGGCCTTGTGTACAATGCCTGTTCCTCTTTATGACTCCCCTGCAAAGTTACTAGCTCATGAGAATCTGTAATTTAAGAAGAGAGCTTTGGCAACAGGGTAGTTAAATTGCTACTAGTGGTTACTTCTGAATGACTTCAAGTTGATTCTTTCCTTGTGTTTTCCTCAGCCACTTCTTATTTTGACTAATCAGTGTCACTATGTGTGAGCTATGACACTCCTTAGAACTATGCAAGCAGGCTTCAAGAAAAAGAAGAATGGAAATTTGTTGAAAATGTTTTATTGGTAACACTCAGCTACAAATACCACCTCTGAAAAAGTGTACACAACTCCATGTACCAGGTGGAATATTACTCCTGACCCAGAGTATTATATAAACATCTGTATTTTCTTCCCCAATTAGAAACAAATAGCTCTTGATGAAATGTCTGTGCCCTGGTCCTTCAGAAGTCGGTATCTGACTCTAAGATGCCAGGAAAATTTCACCTTGTGTCATGTTTCACGCTGAGGAGTTTGTATAGTGCTAGTGTAAACCTTGGTCTCTAAGACACATTCCACGGTGAATTTATTTCAAATTCCAAACTGAGTTTATTCCATTTCACTCACTTAAAATTCCAGTTGTGATTGGAAAATATACACTTCATTTACCTTCTGCGCAGTGTTCAATGAACCACTTGTCATGTTTCACCCTAGTAGGTTGCATTTCAATCCTGAGTGTGTCTGTATATCAGTTGATTAAAGCTTTGCTGTTATTTGTAAGGGATGTTATAACATGCACTGTCATCTTTCTTGGCATTTTTTGAAACGATAACATGAGGATTCTGGCAAAATAATATGGTAGTTGCTACTCTTTCCTTACACCTATACCATTTACTTGTCAGTAAACAAAATCATGTTTTCAATGAAGTAGACAAATAGAAAACTCAACTTCCCTACCCTGTTGTATCTTGTGCCACTCTCTATAAACTGACATGGCATAAAATGACATAGCTTGATAAACTGCTGGAGTCAAACACAGATTACTGCCATTTAGCTAGAGCAGGACACATCACTTGAGGACACGGCTCCAAGGAATGTCAGTTCTAGAGGAGGAAGGATAGAACCGAAATGAGGGATCTGGTTCTTTGTTGTGTGTGGCGGGATTTCCTGGACATTGTTTAAGGCAGAAATGACAGGTAGCATTAAAGAGTAAACCTTACCTTAAGAAAGCAAATTATATAAGCACCCCCTTCGAATCCCAAATTCTTGCCACACTAGGACTTTACCACATAGGTTATTGCTCAGATCTGACGAAATGTTAACTCCAATCCCTAACCAACTGATAACAACCAAAAACCACATTAGTCATTATTTACTAACATAACAACGATAAAAATCATGTGTGTGTGTGTGTGTGTGTCTTTTCTTGAGTTCTGTATCAGGATTTTATAATGCTGAGAGAGTTGTCTATTAAGAAACATGTTTCAACTTTATTCCAAAGAAATGGTCCCCACTCCTCTCTGTGATACTGTTAATGTCCAGCATGGCTCTTGTTATCAACAGGATCTATTCTATGCTTTCCTGGTACCAGCATAATTAAGTCAACAAAACTGGTTGCTTTCAAAGCCAATAACTATTCAAGGCTACTTCCTCTGCAAGGGCAGTTTTAATATACCCATAAGCCTTATTCAGGATCTCAATCTTTTGCAGTTGAGAAATGAATCCAAGAATACTGTTTGAGAAGCTCACAATTCAACTCAGATCTTACATTTGAACTTTTTCTTTTCTGGAAAACGTACTCATGGTAACTTTATTCGTGCAAAAAAAAAATACTGGAAGTGATTGAGAACATTCGTTTCTCTGGCATTGAGGACGTTTCAATTATTGTCCCTTAATATGTCATCTCATAACTATTATCTGGAACAAGTATTCTTCAAATATGCCATATGGATGGTTAAAATCAAAACAAACTATTAATAACAAATCTAAACAAAGCCAAACAACCAAATACACATACAAATAAACCAAATGAACCCTCCTGTACATTCTCATTTTGTCAGAGAGCTACATCCCTGTTCCACTTGAGCTACGTTTGGGCTCCTCCCTTCTTCTAGCAACCATTTTTAAAGTTTATGTTCTTCTTTCCTTTCCCTTCTTTTCCCTTCCCCTCTTCCTCTTCTTTTTTTTAATCCTCACTATTTTAGGACCCACTGGTTAGCTTTCTTTACTACCAAATTAAAAATATTATTTATTCACTCTCTTGCAAAAAAAGGCTCTTCTCAGAGTCACACTGTTTAGCTGTAAATATCATTTCTCCCTGTGAATGGCTGGAGTCCCAGTGAAGCCTTCTACATTTAACAAAGGCTTTGGTATGTGGCTTAAAGTCTTAATATCCAACCCAAGATCCCGGATGACGTTGATGCCCTTTTCAATTATCATCCAGCACCTGCTTTATAGCTCCCTATTATTCACTACAATAGTCTTTTTGAACCTCTACTCTGCTTCAGCCAGTCACAATCATGGCGACCCCAAGCTTGGCCACCTCTATACTTGTTCATTCTGTGAAGTTATTCTCTAAACAGCGCCAACCAACTTTTCAACTCTACCGACTTTGTATTTCCACTCCATCGGCTCTACAACCTCATTCGTATCTCAAATCTCTTAAAAGTATCACTTTCTTTACTTCTAAAAGCTCCCCTTGGCTCTACTTTCTTTTCTCTTTAACCTAGACATCATAGCCTATCACTTCAAACATCCTCCTCTTAGTACCCACTTCTCACTTGAATTCTTGTCGTCCCTCCACATTTTCCTCCAAAATTTCAACCCAAGATCAATGCAATTATTTTATGTCTGTTTTCATATACCTGGGTTGCTACATTCTGGATAATTTCATGTGACTCTGCAGAATGGTACTGGTACAAAGCCCTGGTCTTCCACATCACTAGGACTTCAACACTGTCCAAATTTCCTTCCACATCTCCTTTTCTTTCAAGCTTTAACTGTTTCTTCCAATCCAACATTATGTACCAACTACAACTCTTTGCTCACTCTCAGCAAAGCCCTCCTGTCCTAATTTACAGGTAAAATAGCCTGTGAAGTGAGAATTAACTCAATGTCCTTTCCTCCCTATGAACTGATTCCAGCCTAACTCTTTGCCACCCAACTCATTAGAAGAGATATCTTTTCTCTTATCCAAAACTAGTCTTCCCACTTTTACTCTTGATCCTACCTCCTTCCCTCTTTATCTGTTTTATTAGCAATCCCACTTCTCACACAAACCTTCAACCTCTCCCATCCCACTGGTTTCTATGTGGTGGTGAACTGGAGCTGATAGCTAATTGTAAGTATCTTCTCAAATCTGCATTGAATAAGGTATCTTGAATGCCTTCTGCATTCTTCCTTGATAGTTTTACTCCAGCCACGGTGAGGGTATTTATGCCATGGTCATCTGTAATAGCTACAAATTAGAGCTTTTATTTCTCCTCTGGAGGCCTGGTTTATCAGAACACCACTGCACACATGCCTTCTCAAAACAAAACAAACAAAATCATTGACAAAAATTCTTGTACATAGCCTATTTCCTCTTCTAGTTATAGTGCCCTCTGTCCTTTTATGTTCTAACTACTTAAAATATGTAGTGTGTACCCAATCATTTGCTCTTAACCAATCTAAATATGCCTTTAATTCTTAACAGTTCTTCATTGAAGTTGATATTTCCAAGGTAATCAGTAACCTCATAGTTGATAAACCTAATGGGTCCTTTTCAGCTTTTACTCATTTAATCTGTGGTATTTGATATTGTTAGCCACTCCCGTCTTATAATTCACTCTTTCCCTGGCTTCAGGACATCATCATTCCCTGAATTCCCCCTTACCTCTATGGTCTTTTCTTTTCTGGGTTCTTTTCATTTGTCTACCTTTTAACAAGTTTTTCCACAGTACTCTTTCTCAGCTTAAACTACTGGCAAAATCTTCATCCCATGCAATGCCATGTCTCTCTCGCATCTCTCTCACATGCTGTAGTTACCACTGTACAACTGTCCACTTAGGTTGTTCAAGACATCAGGCATCTAAAACCCCCAAACTCACCAAATTTTGCCTCCTTCCTTGTCACCTCACCTACTCTGGTTCTCCTGCCCCTCAGTCTATTCTTCACAACTGAGTTGAGCTAATATTTTCTAGGCACAATTCTGATTGTATCACCCCTGGCTTAAAACACTTGAATTTCTTCCCTACCTCTTCAGCTACTTCTGCAGCCTCATTTTCCACTAGGCTTTCCCTTCCTGCTGTGTTATGTGTTTGTGCAAATTCTGTCCTTTCTGTCTCCTCCCCGTCCTGTGCCTGTGCACCCTTCTACAGCAGGGCCTTGGCACAAGCTGTCTTCTGCCTCTGTTCATCCCTCCTCACCCAAGTAACTCTGATTTATCTTTCAGGTCTCAGCTTAATTGGACCTTCCACGAAGAAACTTCCCCTGAGCATTCTTGACCAGCTCACATCTCACTATCAGGCGCTCTCAGTGCACTCTCCACTGCCACCTTTTATCTGAAGCATTGTGAGTTAGGTGCAGTATCAGAAGAGCAGCTTTTTGTTTATAAAATTACTAATACCTGTTTCTCTCTTTAGATGATGAGCTCCATGAGGGCCAAGGCTGTCCTTTCTTGTTCACCACTACACACTCAAGAGCATGCTGGCTGTGCTAGTCCCGTGAGTATTTATTGAATTAATGGATGAAGATCCTGGAAATTTCCAGAAGTTCTTCAGATGGGAAAACTAATAGAAGGCTGGGTTCCCGCAGGCAAGCAAAAAGCAGTTTTAAGTCAGTGAACTAAGGCCTTGAGAGACATCTCCTAATTTTGTAAGCATTGCTGGTTAGGCATACACAGATGAATTACCCAAATGATAGGAAAGAAATCTGCCATATTAACATCATGTCTGGTTTAAAGAACAGGGCTTAAAACCTTAAAGAGCCACATACATTTCTCTGGGCTTATGTTTTGTCCCTCGTCCATAAAACAATTTAATGGAACATCTTTTTTTATACTTAAATAAGGTGATCACACAATTTATCATCCAGACTAAGGCATGTTTGTTAGTGAAAGAGAGTAATCATAATTGTGCCACAGCAACAGAGGTAAACTGCAGAGGTCTCCAGCAAACTGGGACAAGTGGTCACCCCAGCTGTGGCTGACATAACAGTATGATATAGGGAAATGCAAAATTCTCTGTCCATGGAGATCTGTGTGGGAGCTATAGAATAACTAAGCCCAACATAGAGGGAGGCTTCTCATCAATGTGATGTTGGTGTTTGTGCAAATTGTGGAAGAAGCAATGCATCTTCAATAATGCAGTTAAACAGAATAAAATTAAAATTGCATTCAGCATTCTACATTTTATTTGGAGCTTGTTCTGTTTATTATTTTATTTTGTGTCCCACAACATACCTATTTTAATTCCTCAGAAAGCCTTTGTTGAGCAATGGGCCAGGCATAATTGTGATGGAAATGAAGAACAAGATATCAATAGTCCCTAGAGAATCGACAGTACAATTACAGAGCAAATAGTGTCATCCATAATTACAGATTAAGGAATGGACACCCAGAACTCAGAAATGACTTGGTTAAGGGTGTGCAGATAATAAACAGTATAACTGGTAATTCAGATCTCTGACTTCCAATTCGGAATTCACTTTATTTTGCTCAGCTGCCTCCCAAAAATGGAGTTAACACACTTAATGTACTTTATGCTCTTGTCTTCTACTGCACAGAAATGCCCATGAAGTACGTTTACACAGTCTTTGCAGAAGCAGATTGTGCCCGGGCTTAGCAGGCAGTGTTTGTGTTGCCCATGTGGACTTCCTTTTTAGGCACTGGCTTCTGGCCCTGTGTCAAGGATTTGAAGCGGATTTAAAAGGCCAAACACATTTCTGATTAACTTGTCGCTGTATCATACCTATGTTTAAATCCTGGGTAAATTAAAAGGCCAAAAATATGTCTTTTTACTTTATGACCAAACTCCACTGCAGAGGAGTAATGAAATAGTCCAGATATGGTCAGGGGATAACCCTGCGGATAACAGACCATCTCTACTCCATAAAATGTGGGTATTTGTCCATGATGAAACATTAGACCTTTTCATTAATGAGAAACACTATTTATTAGTGCTTTGGGGTTTACAAAATACAGTCTTTACCAAATAGATTTATCACTGTTCTTAGGTTTCTAAGGGAAATAGCTTTTGAGATTGCAATGCTAGTATTCGAGGAAACATGGCATTATGCTTATATTCTTTTAAATGCTAGCAACAGACACTTGTTAAAATGTACAGTATTTTCAGTAGTTAGAAATACCCCAGCTTACAGAGACTTCTGTTTTTTTCATTCTTTCCAACTACATAGTTCTGTTAGTATAAGATCCTGATGACAAAACTGAAAGGTGAATTTTGTCATTTTCAACTTTCAAAAAAAATTTCACTTATTTTACAGAAATATTTATTTCCTAAGTAAGAAATGACTTTCAAATAAACTTTTTTCTTCTTCTGACCTGAAGAGAATTCTGTAAAGGACAAAAGCAAAATCAAAATAGCTCACAAATCAACGAAGTCATTCAAATCACAACCAAGGATAACTAAAATAGAAGACTCCTAAAGTTACCTGAAATTGATCAAGGACCAAGATAAGTGGGACAATTATAGTGAATAAAATTATTTTTTAAACATCTATAAAATTATTGATCCTGTGCTCATGACAAAGATGGATACAATGTATAACTGAGATGAAAAAAAAAACCTCTTTTTGGGTAGTCTGAGAGTTTATCTTAAAGGGAGGGTTTTCTTTGTTGGGAATATTTCTGAATGGGCTTACTAGAGGCAAAGGCTGAGATCAAAAGGCATCTAAGTCTGGAGGGATCTGCTCTGGGGAAGCCCTGGCAAGGATCTAGCTATAGCTAGAGGGGAATGGGGCTGGATGTGGAGTTTGAGACCAGCTTGGGCAATAGAGTGAGACTTCATCTCTACAATTTTTTTTTTTTGTTTGTCTTAAAGTTAGCAGAGTATGGTGGTGCATGCCTGCAGTCCTAGCTACTCTGGAGGCTGAAGCAAGAGGATCCCTTGAGCCCAGGATTTTGAGGCTGCAGTAAGCTGTGATCTCACCCTTGTTCTTTAGTCTGGGCAACAGAGTGAGACCCCGTCACTAAAAAAAAAAGAGAGAGAGAGCGGGAACTGGGGATGTGAGGATGGAGAGAGACAGGAGCGTGGCAGTGGACTAAAGATTTGGTGGAAGGAGATCTATTGTTTTGTGATCCTCTCCTCAGAACCCCTCAAGTCCTCTGGAACTTGATGAACTTATTAATGATTTATCAATAATAATTATTATTTCTTACTATTTAATATTAATATCATGTATTATTATTTAATAATCACTGATTTATTAAATCATTGGGCTGATGGATGGAATGGGGGGTCTGGGTGGCTGAGCATTATTGAACCACATGGAAAGAGGAGTGCAGACACTGGGGACTGAACAGGAGTAAACTCTGAGTAATGTTCAAGACTTTTGGGGAGCACCCCGGACTCAAAGGATGCAAAGTTGGATGGGGGTCAGTAAAGTTTATCGAGTCTCAGAGGAGCAAGAAAACTCCAACTTGTTATTGGGGTTACAGACACGATCCATGCATGACCCCAAAACCTTATGGTGTAGTGGAAGAAGCAGATGGGCAAACAACACACAAGAGATGTGTATTTGTGTATTTATTTAAGGAATCTCATCTGTGCCACTGCAGCTGCATCTGCCCAATGACAAGGGCCCAGAAGAAGGCTTCACTTATGCTACCTGGAAACTCAGGGCGGTATCGTGGGGAGGTGGCATTTTTCCTCGGTCTTGCAGAATGAGTGAGAGTCGTCAAATAGTTTTGAAAACTCAGAACAGTATTATTTCAATTTCCTAAAATGAAGCCAAACAAAGGTGGGAAAGAGGGAGACGGGCTTTCTTGGTGGGAGGTATGGCATGAATGAAGTTAGGAACACGGCAGGTTGTTTGGGTTGTGGTGAGAGGTACCAGGGTACATGGCTGAGGAATGGTCAGCCTTCACTCTAAAGCCAAATTTATTAAGGCCTTAAAGGCTATACTTATTTTCTTCATGGTTAGAAAGAAGCAACTTGTCAACAATTGAGATATAAGAAAAAAATATTAATTTACTTTATCTAAACTTGGCATTCAATATAGTTACTAAATTATCTGATACCTGGTTAAATGACTAAATAATAGTCAGTAAACTATTCTAATTTAAGTGCTTAACTGAAGCTTGTATCTAAATGAATCACAGGTCCCCTCCTCATCTCTTCATACCCTCCTGCTCATATGTCACATACCCAAACCCATAGCATATCTATCTCCACAGTTTTAATGATCTTAATCATTTACAATGCTATTTCTCATCATTTAGGTTGTCAGGTGTTCTTGCATTATCAGCCTGCTTATAGATATGGAATTAATAAGATTATACAAAACATTTGCCCAACTTAGATCAGAGAATTTTGCAATTTTCCTGATCAACTGCAAGATTGATCTTCCATAATATGGATGTAGTTATGTACATACATACACATATATATGGGTATAGTTACATATATAGAGAGTATCTATATGCATACAGTTATATATATATTCAATAATATGGATATAGTTATACATATAACACATAGAGGCAGACAATGTAAAGACTGTTACTTGTCTTTAATTGGCTATTTAATTATTTGATTCATAATGGTTTCTGGAATTCCATGACAAGCCCAATAACATTTACTAGCTTTCAAGGTCTATGTCGGCAAAATGAAATTGCCATTAGAAGCATCACAATCAGTGTCCTTCCTCATTTGGCATAGGTGGAGGAGGACTGCAGAGTTACCTTTAGTAATATCTCATGATACCATGACGCTTCATGTCAAACAGCAATTAATACCATTTTAACTTAAATAATGTGGATATTGTTTTAAATTTTTATATTAATTTTTTTAAAACACTTGAGCTTTAAAGAAAAGATAAAACGAGGTAGCTTTGTCAATAATGAGAATTTAGATCTGTCACTGGTTAATCTCTTTAATTTGAAATTTAGCTACTTAAGTGGAACTTCCCAACTTAAAATAAACGTCTAGAAATTGCCTCACAGGTTAAAGAACTCTCAAAAATCTGTCCCTGAAAATGGCATTTCCAAAAGCAGCTAGTGACAACAAGTTAAAGGGATTTACAGCCCGCTTTTAGCAGCTTAATGTCTATACAAAGGAATTCATTCATTCATTTCTTTTTTCTCAACACGTATGGAACCCCGCCACACAGGCAGCACCGTCCTAGCTGGAAACATGAGTAGATAAAGTCACTGATTCAAAGGAACTTCATTCTACTGGTGAGCACAAAATGGCAGCTAAATTTATAAGGTAACATTGGCTGCTTTACTGAAAAAAACAAAGCAGGGTAGGTGGGTACAATGAGTGATTGTCAAGAGTATGACTATTTTAGATATGGTGGTCAGTAAAATCCGCCTCAAGGTGGAGGCATTAGAACCAAGACCCCTGCTCACCAGGAGGCAGTCTGAAAAAGTATTAGACAAAATAACCCAGAAAACAAAGACTTGGGGTGGCAAACAAGCTTCAAGTGCTCAAGAAACTGTAAGAAATGTTGATGTGACTGGCCTGAGTTTCAGTCTTAAGACTTTGGGTGCTAAATGCTGAACATAGTTGCAGAAAAATAGAAAGCAAAAGAAAGCATTGTACGTTTAAACATATGCAAATAAATAGGTAGAAAGAGATAGAAAACAGTATGTTTTAGGGAGTATAATTTTGGGGTAACATATCTTTTATTATTTTTCCTAACTGGGGAAGGGGTGGAAGACTATATTGCCAGCAAAAATGAAAGATTTTACCCCCTAAACATGTCAAACAATTCAGCAGCAGATAATTACATTTATTGGAGTTAAAAAATAAAGTGGGATCTTAAGGAGAATTAATTAGTTTATTTTGAATCATGGTGACTGAGAGTGAAAAGAGAAAGAGATAAATGTGAAACTTCTGTTTCATCCACTAAGAATACAGCAGAAAGTACCATGGAACCTACAGACCTCAAAAAAAAAAAAAAAAAAAAAAAAAAAAAAAAAATTAAACCAGAAGAAACAAAGAGCCAGGAATAGAACAGTAACTTTGGCAAAAATTGGCCCTTTCTGGATGGGGCTTATATTTTTAGGTGGTTAAGCCCACAAATAAACACACAAAATTATGGGATGAACGTTGGTGAACAGTGCAGTGGAGAAAAATAAAGGAGGTGCAGGGTTTAGAGAGTCCCAGGGATGGAGGTGCTGAGATGTTCTTTTATGTAGAATAGTTAGGAAATCCTCTCCAATAAGAGAGGCTGGGAAGCCACTGGAGGGTGTTGAGTAGAGAGTGAATTTTAGAATACGACTCCAGCTACTGTGCAAAAAATAGGTTGAAGGGGTCAGTGCTAAAGCAAGGAGGGCAATTAGAAGTCTCCTGCAATCATCTGAGTAAGAGCTAATTCAAGCTTGGACCAGCATAAACAGTGAGAATTTGTGAAATTCTAGATACAGCTGATGAGCGCTGATGAATGAATCCAACTGGGAGCATGAAAGAAGAGCCAGATTCAAGGATGGCTCCAAGGTTTTGGCCTGAACCACCACAAGCTTGTTGCTATCATTTAGCAAGAGGCAGGGGAAGATCACATATACATGGTTTAGTCTAAAAAATAAAGTGTTATTACACACCCTCAATTATCCTTCAGGCCACATCTCCTCCCATGTTGCAGAATTAGCACATTTACTTACTGCCACTGCCCGCCTACGAGGAGTTAAATGGTATTTTTTTCTTCATGAAATATTCCACAGTAGTTATTTAACATGTTAGAGACAGATTGAAGAAAGAGTTAAAATAGTATTCATAAATGAATTTCATCTGTATCATAGTCTGAAAGATTGTTGCAAGGCCAAGGCCCAATACTCTTCTATATTAAATTATCTCAAGGTATGTTTATTTTCAATCCATGCTTAAGTTTAGCTACAGAGTCAAGGATAAAGTAGGATAAGTGAAGGTATTTAATTATTGTTTTCTTTTCCAGATCCTCAACAGAATAATTGCTGACAAACTCTCTTGCCCAGACAATGTCTATTGGAATTATGGAGTACAAAAAAACTACAAAAGCAATGAAAAAAAAGAAGGATGTTTTATTTACATCCTATTTCAAAACCATTGCTTTCTTGCTATTGTATGTCTCTGCAGGCCCAATATCGCGCATCTGCATAAGAAGTTTAGAATTGTTCCTTATGTTTCCTTCTAACAAACACTGGTATATTCACTTGAAAGTGTATATTTTATTCACTTCCAAAACAGTTAGCTCATAATTCGGAACATTGAGGTTTGCAAAATGACTGAAGGAAACTTTACCGAAACAATAGTTGCCAGTTCTGCTGAGAATTATCACAGGCCCACAACGGCCGTGTATTTTTCCTACAGATATTCTAATTTTTTTTTATTATGCAGCTAATTTTTTTTTAGACTCATGAATAAAATAGCAAGTCAGTCTGTGCATAAGCACATGTTTAAATCTACCAGGAGAAATGTCTGGAATCTTCTTGGTTATTAAAATTAAAATTAAGAATAACGAAAGGCATATGCAACTTATTGTATTCTTTATATAACTTATTTCATCTAGTCCTCCAAATAGCTATCTAACATATTTATCCCCACCTTACATAGATGTTAGCCAAAGTCTGTAAGGTTAGTTCATTTGTCCACAGTTACCGAGAAAATTGTTTGTGGAGAGCTCAGTACAAGGCTGACTGCCAGACTCCAAAGTCTACGTTCCTTCTACTACCATACGTTGCCTTTGCTTTTCTTTTATAAAAGTTGAAAAAATATCATTCTGCTTTTCTGAAAACTATTTATGATGATAAATCCAGTTCTTTGTAAGTAGCCCTTTAGCATTTCCATGCATGTAGCATCAGGCACGTGCATCTGTGCATGCCTGTGCATGCCTCTGCGTGTGTGTACATGCATACGTGTGTGGGGGTGCATGCCCGCACATGCCTCTGTGTGTGTGTGTACGTACATGCACATGGGTGTGGGGGTGCATGCCTGTGCATGCCTCTGTGTGTATGTGTACATGCACATGTGTGTGGGGGTGCATACCTCCGTGTGTGTACATGCACATGTGTGTGGGGGTGCATACCTCCGTGTGTGTACATGCACGTGTGTGGGGGTGCATGCCTCTGTGTGTGTACATGCACACATGTGTGTGGGTGTGTGCCTGTGCATGCCTCTGTGTGTGTACATGCACACATGTGTGTGGGTGTGTGCCTGTGCATGCCTCTGTGTACATGCACACAAGTGTGGGGGTGCATGCCTGTGCATGCCTCTGTGTGTGTGTTTGTACATACACACATGTGTGGGGGAGTCAGAGCGGGCAGTGCCGAGAGGGAGCAAAATTTTTTTCTAGGTGTTAAGTTTCAAGAAGTTGGTGAAATAGAGACAGCCAATCCAACCCAGGAGACAGTGTTTGAAAACAGGGCTTCAGCTACTTGCATGATGTGGACTGTGGAACTGATCTGTCCTCCTAGCCATGGGATGTCCCTGCTGTGTTCAGGAACACTTCCATCTCTTGGAGTTTAAAGGAAAGTATCCTTTCTGTCAGTAAAGCTTTCCTTCAATCCCATAAATAAATCATTTACAAATAATCTTCTAAATATTTAGAATGTAATAATAACATAATTATAGATTATATTAATAATGCGTGTTTATTATATTTTATTGCATATTCACTATATATAATATATATTATTAATTGTTTGTATTTATTATAATTTACTTGTATATCATGAATTATTTATAATTCACATATAACTATAATATATAAATATAACATAAAACAAATTTAATAATTTATAAAAAACAATTTAAAATAATCTAAATAAATGATAATCATTCTCCTTGACATCCAAGCTCCTCATCAGACTTACAATATTTAATTCTTACTTCTCTTTTATTTTTAATCTCATCTACCTTTATCATTTGTATTACAACTTTGCATCTCAGTTGTATATAAAAGCTTACTTAGTATTCCAAGGTAATTTTATCACCTTGTACACATTGGCCATGGAGCTCCATTGCCTAGAATAATGTCTCTATTCTTTATGTTGAACATCAAGGCTACTTGATATATATATATATATATATATATATATATATATATATATATATCGTGAATCTGCCAGTCTAAACGTCATTTTCTCTTTATATCCTCATACAGGTTAATTTTTCCTTCCCTATAAAGATAGGGTCTTTATAGAGGTAATCACCTTAAAATGAGGCTATTAGAGTGGCCTTAATCCAATATCACTAGAGTTCTTATAAGAAGGGGACATTTGGACACAGAGATATGGGGAGAACGCCATATGAAGACGAAGGCAGAGAGATTCATCTACAAACCAAGCAACTACAAAGATTGCCAGCAGCCCCCGGAAGCCAGGCGGCAGACATGGAACAGATTCTCCCTCACAGCTGTCAGAAGGAGCCAACCCTGCCGCCAGAATTGTGAAGCACTAAGTTTCTGTTGTTTAGGCCTTCCAGTCTCTGCTACTTTATTGCAACAACCCTAGCAAATTAATGCACAAATGGCAGAATGGTATTTTTCAACTTTTATGAGAAAAGTAAAGGCAGTTATAGTAGAAGAGAGCATCATGAGTGGACTGTGCTCAGATAGGGCTATTTGCTTTTCCCCAACTATGTTCCATACTTTTCATAGTTTTTTTTTTTTTTTGAGTTGGGGTCTTGCTCTGCTGCCCAGACTGGAGTGCAGTGTCACGATCATAGCTCAATGTAACCTCGACCTTCTGAGCTTGAGTGATCCTCCTGCCTCAGCCTCCCAAGTAGCTGAGACTACAGGTGCATGCCAACACACTTGGCTATTTATTTGTTTTTATTTTATTGTAGAGACAGGGTCTCATTGTGTTGCCCAGGCTGGCCTCAAACTCCTGGCCTTAAGTCATCCTCCCGTCTTGGCCTCCCAAAGTGCTGGGACTATGGGCATGAACCCATTGCACCCAGACATTTTATACTTCTTTAATTTGGAGTGTCTTTCCTTTCCATGCATGCCTATAGAATTTATGATTATCATTTAGCCCAAAGAAGACGTTCGCATAAATTCTGCCGTAACCCTTGTGGGAATAAATGTATTCCTCTAAGCTCCCTCTAGCTCTATTTGTATCTTTATTATAAATATTAATGTATCTTTCCTTGCATTGCTGTTACAGGTATACACATCTTATCTTCTGGCAATAAATAAGCCTCGTCCCTTGGGGGAAGGGCTAACCTTTCCTCCTTCTGGTATTGCTCATGATGCTGACCACAGCACCCTGCACAGAGAAGAGATTTAATATTTATTTCATTACTTAAATTGCATAAGAGGGACCTACCTACTTGCGAAAAAGGTTGCTGTGACCTGTGTTCCTCCTTCTGTGACAAGAAACTAAAACGTACATATATTTATTCTCTTCTTAATGTTCTTTCGAGTTTTATCTTCTTCCTAGATCTGGTTCACCAGATTTCCTCCCCCCCTTTTTTTTTCATCAATACAAAACTTCAAGTCACAGTCTTGCCAATAATTCTTCTTTGACTAATTTATGAGTTAAATAAAGAAAAAATTCCTCACACACATATCATTTCCAAGGTCAGCTCAACATTGCTTTATTCCACACCTCTCAATGGGTGTATGATGCGGGCCCACTTTAACACTGTATCTGTGGTTGATTCCTATGTGCAGATCTTTCTGCTCTTTTTGCCTGAATTATCTTCAATGTTCTTTGTGCAAAAATCACAGCCAGTATAGACTATTTCCAAAAGAGCTGTAAAGAGGCATTTCAGAAACTTCCCTAAACAATATTTCTTTAAAACGCACCAAGCTGGATAAAGCCTCTTTGTGACCTGCATAAAAACTCCAATGGATAAATGTGTATTACCTTCCCAAAGAACTACTTCTCCAAAGTTATTCCAGCTCTTTCCAGTTGAAATGTCAAGCTTGACATAAAAATGAGATGTTCCTGCATCAATTAATAAACAAATAAATCTGTGTTTCCCATTGCCCTTTCATTCAGTGTGTTTTATGATTTGGTTGAAGTTACTGGTTACATGTCTGTTTCCTCCATTATATTTTATTCCTCAGGAATAGAATCTACATTCTATTTGCCTTTATGTCTCCAAAACCTGACACAGAGTGGGTGTTCAAGTAACTTTACTGATATCAGTAATTTGCATATGTAAACAATTCTGAATAGAGTGAATCAAACACAAACTTCAAGTCGATTCAGCAATTCTTAAAGGATGGCATTATCACTTTAATGATATTTCTCAATTTGTGTTACAATTTGATTAAACAATTTTTACCCTAAAGCTTTGAGAACAGGTTTTCTGACAATTGTATAATTTGATTTTAATGCTTATGTCAGAGGGCATATGTCTTGGGGAAAGGATAAAAGAAAATAACAGATTGCTAGGTGACAGTCATCAACTGTTTGCCTTTATGAATTTCTTGATTTGTATGGTAGTCATTTCCCACGCTTCTCCTCAAAACAAAATAAAATCAGAATAATAACATTAATCTTTTATGTTTTCCTTTACATGGCAAATCCCAAATGTGACGGAACCTGGAATTGACTCACATTTTGCTTTTCTGTGCACAGACACAGCAATAGTGAAAGCTGAATCATTCAGCTCAGAGGATTTTAGTGTGTGAGGACATGCAATCTCCAGACAACTTAGGAACTTCCTCTGTTACCTGAGGAACAAGAAATTGATGTGAACTTGCAAGATAATTGAGCAAAAAAGAATTTCCCAAGAGAATAAAAGGATGGCTTATGAATGTTCCTTTCTTTTTAGAACATCAAGCCCACTGCCATAAAGCCCATAGTTGGGGGCCTAATCAATATATTTCTGGGGTGGTGATACAACTTTGAATTAATTTTAACAATATTTGACATGGGAGAGTGGAATGGCAGTCTGTGGGATTTGTGAAGCACTTAAAAATATTATCAATTTGCACATGGTATCTTTATAGATTATAAATGTTGCTAAAATAAATATACTATAAATCAGGACACACAAAGAAAGTTACCTGTAACAGGCTACTTTCTTTGAATGGGAATTCAGGTCTGCACAGAAATACATAACTAAGTGAATTAAATTTGTTTCTTAAAATCGTATTACATGGTGGCACATGCCTGTAATCCTAGCTACTGAGGAAGCTGAGGCATGAGAATCACTTGAACCCAGGAGGCAGAGGCTTCAGTGAGCCAAGATCACGCCACTGGGCTCACTCCAGCCTGGGCAACAGAGTGAGACTCTGTCTGAAAAAAAAAAAAAAAAAAAAAAAAAAAGCAAAGTGAGAGGTGAATTTTATTTTTGTAAATGGTAGACATTAAGTTAATATGCCAGACAGAAACTTCCTACAAGCTATTATAATACTAAAGTTTTTATTTGGGAAGGGAAGACGACAATGCTTACCTTCCTAGACTTACAAGTGAAATGAACATTTGTGAAAGTTAGCTCAGAGTAGCACCCAGAGAGAGGTTACTTAGCAAAGGGAAGAAGTTGTGTACAATGTTTTTAAAACCAGAACTTACAGCAGCATCCTCCCTTGATATAAATGCCAGAACTGAATCCAAAACACCCACGTTTTGGGGGCAAGTAGGCAGCTCTTCAGAAATACTGTTAGAATGGCTGGGTATAGGTTAATTACCCCAACATGTTATCCTCAACTTGAAATTCCAAGATCAATGACGAATTTAAGTACCACCTTCCTTTAAAAGGTAAATAAATCAACCAAAGAGCAGCAACATTCACCAAGCATCAACCATCTGTTTAACGCTATTTGAGGAAAAATGGTTTCTACCAAAGCATTGAATGAAATTCCCTCTCCTCGAGGAAATTTCCCTGCAGCCCAGAAGAAGAAGCTTGACATGACTAGAACTATAAAATGATAATATTAATAGAAGAATTATTATCTAGACATTAGGAGTTGACTTAGAGTGATTAACATAAACAAAAGCAAATAAATTACATGGAGAAAAGAGGTTTAAATCTGGCCTTTCAAGAGTAGATAAGATTTGGATAGTTGATAAGGAGAGTGAGGAATATTCCAGATGGAAGGAATAGCATGAGCAAGGAATGGGGTGACAAGGAGCAAACATAGCTACGGCGATCGGAGTCCAGGCTGCATAGAACAATGGGTGGGTTAGGAAGGAATGAGATGACTGAGGCCATGCACTCTACACAGAGGGATCTCCATTTCTAACTGGAGTCTATTAAAAGATCAGGAGCAGAAGAGACGTGATGAATGTGATATTTTAGGAAAATGATCAGGCAATGTTATGCAGGATGGATGAGAACGTGAGAGGTAAGAGCAAGCTAGCTGAGCTAGGTAATTTCTGGCACAACTCTAGGCCTAATTTGATGAGGGACAGCTGTCAATCATGACAACAAGGAGGAGAACTTGACAGTCATTTTAAGGACAGACGTTGCACACCTTGGTGACAAGTCTTGGTGAATGAGGAAAGATTCAAAGAAGAGAAAGAAGCATGGAGGACCCAGTGGGAAACGGAAAGGTTTTCAGCGCCATGCCTCTGGGCACCCCTCTGTCTGGTCTTGCTCATTAGTTTATCAGTACATGCTAGAGAGAGAAGGCTGTCTGCAGACCACACAATCCCGTGAAGAACTGGTAGAACAAGGACCAAAAAGTTCTCAAAATTCTGCCTAGTTCAACTGACTTTAGGAAGATGATGGTCAGTGGTACTATGTACAAAGTTCTATGCTTAGGTTCAAACAATTAACTGCACAAGTAAAAGAGTGGAGAACTTCAGTCAACTGGATTGCCAATCAGTCAGAAAACGTCTTAGGAACTTTAGTTATTATTAAGAAGACAACTGAAGGGTAAATAAAAGTAAAGGGTAGAAACAGCTGATAAAAGCATCACACAGGTTTCAATCATTAGTGGAATATAGTTAGGATAAGGGAGATGGTAGCTCTTTTCCTCCAGGCTGTTCACATCATAGCTACAGTACGGGTTCAGTCAAGGGAGCTGCCCTTTCAAATGAGATCAGGCGCATTCAGGGTAGTATGATAGACAAGAGCTGCCCTTTCACACACAAATTACAAACTGAAACACTTCCCAAAGCCACTAGGTAACTTAGATAAGGAAATACCTCTTAAGTAAGAAAATAGGAGGAGTGTGCCAAACTGAAGAAACAACGTCCCACACATCTTTCTTAATTTTCCTCCCAAACACTCAAGGACCAAAAACGAGTCTGCGGGCTACAGGTGCATGACTGCCTCTAATAGGAATATGCCCATTAAGATGCCAGTGGGACTTAAAGGCATATCCTGTAGGGGACAGGGGATGAACTGATAACGTTTACCTAGGAAAAGGCTTGTTTGATAGCACTTTTCAAAGTTCTGAGGGGTTATCAAGTGAAAGTGGAATTGGATTTGTTCTTCATGATCCTGTCAGAGGGCAGTACCAGCATTAACGCATAGAAGTTTCAGAGTTGGGACTTGCTTTTTAGGGCAATTTTCCAATGGGCAAAGATGAATATCTGTAAATTAGACTGACTTGTGAAATAGTGAGCTCCTTGTCACTGAATGTACTCATGCTGACATTAAATGGATACCTGCTGAAGACGTTATAGACGGAATGGCATATAGTAGATGGGATGTGAGGTTGATAGCCCCAAGATCCTTTTGAAAGCTAAGATTCTAACATTATATCACACCCAGTTCTCAGGAGTGGCAGAATAAAAGGGAACACTGGTACCTCAATAGAAAGGTATACAAGTTGATGAGCAAAGAGTCCAGTAGTTGCTACTTAGTACTTCTTTTATGAGGATCTGTTTATCAGATATCACCTTTCTTCCACGAAAAAAATGAATTAAATATCTGAAGGCATAGGAATTCAGGTTTCTTTTTCCTTCCAGAGTGACGGAAAATGAATCCTGCTGAGTAGAATGAAAATTAAGACTAGAAAAAAAGTAAAGACAACAGAAAATAAATCTAATTTTCTTTCCTATTTTCTTAAGGCTGTTATCAAATATAGTTCGGATATTCTAACTAATAATTTAGAGAGTTTTGGTCACAGTTTCAGGTTCAATGCTGTTAGGTTTCAGAGATTTGTTTTCCTTATTCTTTTGGGTATGCAATTTGTTATAACCAATTTGTAAAGATTTAGTCAGTGTTTCCATGTTTTATCAAATAATTCTGCTTCTGAGAATTTACACAAAGGAAGTAATGTGGAATACACAAAAATACTTTATGCATGAAGACATACATCCTAATTTTATTGTTATGAACAATCAGAAATAATTAAACAACACATGATATAGCCACTTGTCTTAGTCTGCTCAAGCTACAGATCGGGTGACTTAAGCAACAGAAATTTATCTCTCATAGCTCTGGAGTCTGGGAAGTCCAAGATCAAGATGCTAGCCCATTCAATTCCTGGTGAGAGTTCTCGTTGCTTGGCAAATAAAGCTGCCTTCTCAACACATTTTCACGTGACCTCTTCTTTGTGCAAGTGTGAAGGAAAAGACAAAGAGAGATAGCTATCTCTTCTTATAAGGGCTCTAATCCCTTATAAGAAGGCATTGAAGCAAGGTGCTAATCCTATCGGACCTCATCCAAGGGTAATCACCTCCCCAAACTCCCCTCTCCAAATACCATCACACTGGGAGTTAGGTTTCAACATACGTGTTTTGGAGGAATACAACTCAGTCCATAATACTACTCAAAAATGAGTTTTGCAAAACTATGTAGTAAAACAGAACATACTTTTAATACATGAAATAAGAATACAAAAACAACACATGCAATATTATTAAAATCATGGTGAGAAAAACTTAGAAAAAAAAATCTTCAAAGAAAAATGCCAATATGTTAACTGTGGTTGACTCAGTATGACAAATGATGAAGGTCTCATCTTTTTCTTCTTTTTAAAACTCTTTACTTTCCAGATTTTAATAAAAATGTATACACAGTTTTAGAATTACGCTGAAAGAAGTAAGTTTGTGAGAACATACCTGCATGTCAACTCATCAAGAAGAATTGATTCAGAGACTATTTTATTACTTTTGAAGTGCAAGTGGGTCTGTGAGGCAAGAAGGACACAGACAATGCAGATCCTGGTCATGTGGAGAGGTGGCACCTGTATACCTTGGTCAGAGCTCAGAGGACACATGGTTGGCCCTCAGTAAGCGTTTATTAAACTCAATGTTTCTGTGGTAAGACAGCAGCTGGATACTATGGGTGACCATGGGAAAATTAGCCTCTGATATTTGGAAGAACTGACTTTTGCCAAAAGTGTATATGCTTGACTGGAAGCATGTTTATTAATACATTTATTGTATCTGAAATGCTATGCACTGCTGATCAATGTAATAGTCTTAGAGTGTTAAGTATTTTACTTCCAGAAAATGAGAAAGGTAATTGATTCACTTTCACTCTTTGTAGATGAAGTGTTTGAGTAGAATTCTAGAATGTCAAGAAATCAGATATGCATGTTCCTCCTGCCTTTTGAGAGGTCCACAATTGTAAATCAAATTCCTGCAGCATCTAAAGAATAAATCTTCTTTAAACTTGTAAGCTCCTTTCCTATATGCTATTCAAGTACTCTAATATTTCCTTGTAGACTAATGACTTAGAAATAATGACCTTTGAGAAGGAAACAGGAGAGTGATTTCTCAAGATTTGAAATAATCTAGTCTTAATTATGTAGTAATGTCAAGTATAGACATCACAGCATTCATAATACCTGTCATGGTACACAGTTTTACAAAATAATAATTACCTTTTAATGCCTGTTTTTAGAAAACGAATTTAACAAACTTGGCTTGTCAGTTCTTTCTCAGAATCTCTTTTTAAAAATTGCTCCTGTGTATGAATAATTCTTCATTCTGTCTGCATAAAGCCAGAAACATGAAATTTAGTCACCTTTCCTCCCTTACTTTTCTATGCTGCCAGCTCTCTCTCATCATCTACCAGGACAGTGGTTTTTGATGCCACAAGTATGAAGAAAATGATTCAGGGAATTGTTTTCTTTCCTATTTTACTTTTATTTTTTGAAGAAAGAACTGGAAGGTGGTTTCTATGTGTACCTCTAGACCTCTCTACAAACCACTCTGGAAACAATCCTGCCAGCAAAGTGGCCAAATACTATGGGAGGCAATGGGGAAACCACTGTAACTCTACCCTAAGCAAGGCCACAGGTTTCTGCTCTTCAGCCCTTGGAGTAGTGGAGCAATTCTCAGTTCTTTTTAAAACTACTGTAGTTTTAAATGTCTGTTGCCTCCCTCTCTCTTACATGTCTTGAATTCTTCCTCCTTTGCTGGATGTCTGTTCTTAGGGACTGGTTTCTCTGCACTCAAACCCATCTCCTTTCTATCCTTGTCATCTATGAGCCTTGATATTCCCTGATATCATTTTCTGCTCAAACGCTTTTCCTTCTGAAACATGCTAAATGGTGATCTTATTTGGGTAGTTTACTGCTTTGACATTGTATTCGTCAGTGACTGGGCAATTTACAAAAGAAAAAGGTTTAATTGGACTTCCATGTGGTTGGGGAAGCCTCGTAATCATGGTGGAAGGCAAGGAGGAGCAAGTCATGTGGCATGGACAGCAGCAGGAAAAGAGAGAGCTTGTGCGGGGAAACTTGCCTTTATAAAACCATCAGATCTTGCGAGACTCATTCATGATCATGAGAACAGCATGGGAAAGACTGCCCCCATGATTCAACTACCTCCCACCAGGTCCTTCCCACAACACGTGGGAATTCAAGATGAGATTTGGTTGGGGACACAGCCAAACCATATCAGACATGTTGCCATATTGATATTACTTGCATATTTACTTTACTTCACGTTTACAAGAAATCTGGGAGGTTTTGAGGGGCCAGTGACTAAAATCATCATCCTTAGTTCCCTGTGCTTGCTATAGCTATTCCCTGAAAAACAAGCTTTGGTGATAAAAAACCAACCTTGGGCTACAAAAAATTTTTAAAGTACTATTAATGAACAGTTTTTTTTCCCTTAGAGTGGTCATAATTAGAGGAAACGAAAAGGATTTTATTTAGATGACTGCTGGTTTTTGTTTTTGTCCTGAGGCTTCTCTGTATATTCTGAGCTTTTATAGCAAACGTGTGTTATTCAGTTAATAGAAAAACTAAATATCATCAAGATGAAAATAAAAGACATTTTTGACACATAATTCATATTACTCTGAGTCTGCACAAATGCCAGCTACATAAATGTGCCAGTATGCTATTGAATCTGTGTACTTTAAAGGAGATAATATTAATTATTTATTCAATGCTGGCTACCTGTCAGGCTCATCTGTAGGTGCTTTCCATGTATTTTATTGTTCAAACTGTACTTTGGCCCTGGGAAGTGGGTGTTTTCATAAGTCTCATTTTAAAGATGAGGAAGTTGAAACTCACACAGTTTAATGATCTTACCCTAAGCCATTAAGCATGTAAAAATGACAGGTGAGTGATGAACCCTAGGAGAAAGGCACCAGTTTCCGCGCTTCAGCCAAGACACCTACATTGTCACTCAGATGACAGCACGAATTTTTATAGTACTTTACAGTTTACAAAAGGCAGCACTTTTTATAGTACATGATAGTTTATGAAAGATAGCACTTTTTGCCTTGATATAAGATTTCTTGGCAAGTCACAGGGCAGGTATAAGATTTTTGATATAAGATATCCTGACAAGCCATAGGACAGCTATCATTATTTCAATCTTAATGATGCAGAAACTGGAGTTTAGGGAGGTTAAATGTCCCACCCAAGGCCAGGCATTTAGCAAACAACAAAGTTAAGACCAGAAATCATGTCTTATGACTTCAAGCCCTGGCTTACATGTTCTCTGTATTGTAATTAACAGTTATAGGAGAGAATATGTTAGTACATACTTGAAAAGGTGATGTTTAACACAGAGGTAATGCTACTATACATAACAATGCGTATACAGGTAATCCATTCACTAAAACAAAGGGAAAAAATCAAGATAAATAATTTTGAAGTACTTAGTGCACATGAATTGTGCAAATTTTTGAGCGTATTCCCCAAACAAGTAAAGTTAAATAACTGTGTAAGTCTAGTTCAAAATCTCATTATAGAATAGCAAACCAGCAATATTTCAAAACTAATGAAAATTTTTTTTTCTGGCTCTTAAAAATGATTGTTTAAATGAGTTTCCTTTCCTTTTCCTTTCCTCTAATTATGAGTACTCTAAGGGAAAAAATCAGTTTATATAAATATAATAGTATTTAAAAAACTCCTTATAGCATAACTTTGCATTTTTATCACTGAAGCTCATAAACTGAACTCGAGCCTTTATTGTTTTCCAGGGAATGACTAGAGCTGAACACAGAGAAATAAGGAGGATGGTTTTAATCACTGGCCCCTCAAGATCTCCCAGATTTCTTGTGAAAGTGAAGCAAAATACATATGCAAGTAATACCAATGTGCCAACATGTCTAAGCAGTAAGCTAAATTATCCTAAATAACAATCTACAAAATAAAATTTTAATTTGTTAGTACTGTGTATATAGTAAGAAACTATACAAAATATTTAAAAATAAGATGGTATTTTCTGTATAAAAATTGTATGGCTGGGCGCAATGGCTCACACCTGTAATCCCAGCACTTTGGGAGGTGGAGGCGGGTGGATCACGAGGTCGGGAGATAGACACCATCCTGGCCAACATGGTGAAACCCCATCTCTACTAAAAACACAAAAAATTAGCTGGGTGTGGTGGCACGCGCCTGTAGTCCCAGCTACTGAGGAGGCTGAGGCAGGAGAATCTCTTGAACCCGGGAGGCAGAGGTTGCAGTGAGCTGAGATGGCGCCACTGCATTCCAGCTGGGCAACAGAGAGAGACTCCGTCTCAAAAAAATAAAATTGTATACAGAAAAAAGTAAAACATTTCAATAATCAGTTCCATCTTTCCTTGCATCATTTCTATGGTTCCTTTTTTGGTCTGCAGCATAGACACCAATGAAAAATAAATACACGACTCTACAAGGTTAAAAAAAAAAAGACTGATAAAAATAAACGTGTAGTCTGTATTAAAACAATCTGTACATATTATTAATATATTAAAATAAAAGATACTGATTTTTGTTTATATTGAAAATGCAGATTAAGATTAGTGTGATAATTTTAGGATATTGTTTATCTTAAAATACAAAAGATGACTCAATTTTTATTCAACTCAATTTTCATATGCTCACTAATAGGCAAGGGAATGGAACATTTTAATCCCTTTGATTTTTAAGCTCTGATCCTTAAGGTAAAAATGAAATACAATATTTTTAAATCCGAAGAAGGGAAATCATCTCTACTATTATAACACCAAACAGCCAAAAAATATTAATTCACCATGATGCAAGAGTGAATTCACATTTCATAAGCACTTTCTGCCAAATAATGTCTAAGACCTTTCCTTATTTTTTGGAACCTTAAGCCTTGTCTTAAAGATTCAGAACTTAGAGGCTCATTTGCCCAAGGCCACTGTGTGGAAGCAGAGGCATAATCATATGCCTGAAATGGATGAGCTCCCTAGAAACTGTGACAAATGATTTGTGTTTTCACAGTGAGGCAGAGAAGGATCTTGCATTCATTGTTGACTTCATGTCTCAAGATACTGTGAATTGTCTTCATTACAATCATAAGTTTTTAGGTTTGTATCGATCATCTAATTCTTTATGAATAAAACAAGTTTGAGAGGTGGAAGAGCTCAATTATTTTTGACATATGCAAATATGCTCTAACTAGATTATACATTTTGGAGTGCTTATTTTTGTCTTTAATTCTCTTAAGCTCCATAGATATCTAATGGTCTGAAGCCTGCATATCATACAAACAGCATAATGCTCGCGGCACCCCAATACACAGTATCTAATAGATGAATTATTGCTATGTGAAAAGGGATTAGAAATCATCTTTCTGAAATATGGTTTTCTGTCATTCATATATTAGCCAGAGGCTAACATATCTTTTATTCATATTGGAAAAATAAGCCCTATCAGGTATGAAATTGAAGGAAACCCTATACATTTATCTCCTAATCTAGTATCACCAAAGCATTAAATGAATCCAAATTAAAGGATATTTCTGCATTTCACTTGTATGGCATATCCAAAGTGTCTTTTCACTTTAATAAGACATGGTCAAACTATGGGCTGACCTCAGCCTTTCCTACCACCCTCAACTTGCCCCCACTATCTTGGGTTTTCCCACCTCTCACCTCTACAGAGACAATTACAAGGAAAGGCTATCCAATTTCTAAGGTTTCTTCTAATTAAACCAATTCAAAAATAATAGAATTATGACAGTCAAGAAGCAAACTTGCCTCTAAATATTAGTCTGCTTGGGCTGCCATAACAAAATGCCACTGGATGCCTTAAACAACAGCCATTTATTTTTCAGAGTTCTAGAGGCTGGGAAGTTCAAGACCAAGATTTTGGCCAATTTGGTTTCTGGTTAAGGCTCTCGTCCTTGGCTTGCAGAATGCCACCTTCTCACATGGTCTTTGCATGAGAAGAGAGAGAGAGAGATCCTACCCTTATGGCCTCATTCATGCTTTATTACCTCCTAAAATTCATATCTCCAAATATGGTCGCATTGGGGGTTGGGGCTTTAATGCAGAAATTTGGGGAGTTTCAAAATTCAGACCATGATACTCTGAAGAGTCTAAGAATTGCTAGAACCTCATGAACAAAAAGGGGATAGAGAGAGTCTACTTTGAACTGTGTAGCCATGATTTTGTAGAGAGCCAAGGGTAACAATCGCCATACTTCTCCTTCAAAGCAGTGTGAAGAAAATATAGAGGAAGCACAGGCGTGCATGAACACAGAGCAGGGATACAAACACTGCACGTGATCTGGTTTCTTACTCCTAAATGCACTTAAGATGTACATTTACAAAGTACATGAACAAAATTCATAGAAACTGTTGGAAAAATTAAAGAATCAACATAAGGTCAGAATGTACTGAAGCCAAAACAAACAGATGAAAAAATCTGTCTTCTCTTTAGCCAGGTCCTTTGAACAATTAAATGCTACAATTTTCTTTAGGTCTCACTCCTGCAATTTCCCAAGTTTCACCATGGAGAAACTGTTTCCTTTCTCCAGTGTAAAGCCTTTACATTGGTGGTTGCTGTCTGTTTTTTTCCTTACAGGAAGAACAAACGGGACTAGCATCTTCTCTCAAGTAGCTCTTCCTGAGTTCAAAGATCATTGAATTTCCTATTGGCAAGCACTTCAGTTTTCATAACTTTTCCTGCCTTTTGTTAGGTTATTAATTTTCGTGATTATCCTGCAAACCCTCTTCAAATTGTCCCTGTTCCTCTTGAGTAATGGAACCAATTTACTCATTAGAGTCTAATCAGGTTTGAGTATAACAGCAGGATTACCTTGTGGTCCTTTCATGTTATTTTTGAAAATAGATGACAATATTTCAAAACAGTGAGACACACAGTCCCTTCTTTAACCTCAGCTGCTATTTCTTACTCAAGGAGAGTTCATTTAAAAAAATAACGAACCACAGATTTTTAATTATTTTTGATACAGAAATCTTCTCTGAGCAGATTTAAACTCCAGTGTGTTGATTCTTGGACCTTAATTCATGTAAACTTTATAGATACTCTGCCCCATCAAAAAGCCTGGTGCACCCATATACAAAATTCACAGGAAGATGAAGTGTATCATCATGAACAAGGCCAGGTCCTTCAAAAAACACATGCCTAAATGTATCTCCCAGCCTGACTGATACCAGCCTCTTACTATTTATCTGGAAGATATGACTGTTTTGCTCAAGATGCCTAAGAGCAAGACCCCTTCTTAGATACGGAGGAAGGAAACTGGAGTAGATTTCTGGAAAGGAGTCTCAAGGAAACTGATGTAAGACACTGGTGACATTTAAAATCGCTAATTCATTTTGAGATCATCCCCTGGGGTCTCTTGCCCCAGGATCCTTGTCAAAACACTAAAATAAGTACTCTTTGATTTCATGACTTCACAGTTGATCTTTCCAGACACTTAGTCTTTAGGGGGGATTCTCAAATGGTGTGTCCTTTGGAGCTTGTAAGCCTTGAGTCTAAAGCAGACATCCTATTTCACATCAAAATATGGAGACAGACATTTAATTCACTATTTATGTATATATCTAAATTAGGAGACATTAGCACGACTGAGGAAAAAAGGTTAATAACACATAAAACATTAAGAGTTCATTTAAAATTATGAGTGACTGTTTCTCCGTAGGAACAATATATAACATTTAAAAATTGATGAATAACTGTATGATAAGATCTCCAGATAGGTGTGAGGGCCACGGCTTCATATAATTCTAATCTGTCTTCAGGTAACAGCTTGATAGTTACTCTCGCAAGTTGACATTTTGTTTAAACTGAATACATAGACTGTATTATCGATGTGTCTTGGCTAAATGATGAGAAGCTTGTAGCTTCTGACCTTTAAAATATTTTCTTTCTTTTTTTTGTAGGAATCAGGAAAATGTTCTAACAACATGTTGAGAGAGGTAAAATTCTTTGAGCAAACACAAAGGCAGAACCATAATATTTGTAAAAATTACTCTCACAACCCAACCATTGCAAGTTCTTCACTGCACTTACCAATATCTCTTTTTATAAGTCTGAGGGGGATCCTGAAAGTTTCAAATAAAAGCCAGCTGCTTCCTGAAAATCTTAAATTTGCCCTTGAAGCCCATCACTGCCCAGCTCTCACTCTGTGACCATGGAGGTCTGGTGACCTGAATGGGACTACTCCTGGATTCCCCCAGCAGCAGGAAGAGCTCAGCTCATGACGCCTCCCATTAGAGTCCAGCAAAATTTCCTAAGTGATATAAGGTCTTTGCTTCCCTTGGTCCAGCCTAGAGACCAATAGCTAATGGTCACAGCTAACCAAAGGTGTCTGCTATTCTGCTACCCTCAGCTGGGGTCCAAACATCAACATCACTTCAACCTCAAATCCTTTGCCACTTCTCATTAACCCACTGGATTCCTATCTCCTCAGACCACTATATATACATTTAGGTACTTTGTTACAAGCAGATGAATTAGAAATACATATATACATATAATTTTTCAGCCACTACATATCACACAAACATCCTGAATTTCTTGGAATACTAACAAAAACAACCATATGCAGCTCTTTTAAATGATGATCTTTTCCCAAGCAGAGAAGAAAATTATTGTGAATTTCCATACAAGGGGTAAATTTTGACAAATATAGTCCTATTTTTAAGTAATTTTTTTGCTTAAGATGAGAAAGTACTTTTGTGTTAAATATGCTCAATTTATGTTAATGTAGCCCCTTTTCTTGGTGGTTATTTTGCCTAGCTGGGATTAATTTAGAAATTTCAGGGCCGGGCGCAGTGGCTCACACCGGTAATCCCAGCACTTTGGGAGGCTATGGCGGGCGGATCACAAGGTCAGCGGATTGAGACCATCCTGGCCAACATGGTGAAACCCCGTCTCTATTAAAAAACTAAAATTAAATTTAAAAATTAGCTGGCATGGTGGTGCACGCCTGTAGTCCCAGCTACTAGGGATACTGAGGCAGGAGAATTGCTTGAACCTGGGAGGCGGAGGTTGCAGTGAGTCGAGATCCTGTCACTGCATTCCAGCCTGGTGACAGAGAGACTCTGTCTCAGAAATAAAATAAAAGAAAAGAAAAGAAAAGAAAAGAAAAGAAATTTCAAGTATTATATCTCCAAAAACTTGCTCTAATACAAAGTTGGAGAAATAAATTGAAATGTGAATCCATGAAATTTTGGATGGTATGGCAGAAGGAGAATGTATTGCCTTTGAAGAAAAGGAGAACTCCACCCAAAAACTCTCTCTGTCTCTCTGTCTCTCTGTCTCTCTCTCTCTCTCTCTCTCTCTGTTTTAGTGTCAAGTGATCCTTTAAGTGTGTTCTGGGACGTTATGGGCTCAGAAGCACGGACAGTCCTAGGGTTCTTATCTCTTCTCACTCCATGTGCTCTCCCTGGGCAATCTTGCCTCTTCCCAGGCTTTGAATTGACATAAAATAACATGGAATATTCCCAAATCTCCCCTAATTGGACAGCTGCTGACGGAAATCCTTACCCTGGACACTGAATATCTACATGTGTATCCTAGTACTTTCCACCTTCCTCTACCAGAATATAACCTCCAGAAAGGCACAGGCTTTTCCGTTTTATTTGCTGTGTTAGCATCAATGCCTAAAAGAATGTTTGGCACAGAATATGCAGTCAATAGATATCCCGCTGTTAGGATCTCTGAGAAAGAGAAAGCAAACTTTTGAAGACATAGTGCACAGTTGTGGAAGTAAAGGAAATCCCTCCTCCAACATAAGTTGAATACATTTGAGGCATAACTGTTATGTTTTCTAATGTGCAGCAATATTCAAAATCTGTTTCATAAACCCTGTTATTTTGTAATCCTTTTAACTCTTTTTAAAAAATACTTTAGAGAAATTTATACTTTTACTCATTTTTTCATTCCTTTATGCAAGCAACATTTAGATAGCCTAAATTTGAATGTAAGTCTTTCTGCATGCACAAAGGAAGTACTCAAAGCTAAGGCGACAATTGGTTCCTTATCCTCCTGCATCTTACATTTTTGACATTTCAATATAGAATCCTTCTCTGAAAAAAGTAAACTGAGAAAAATCTCATCCTATATTTTTCAACAAAAAGATTAGTGATTATTAACACTAAAACAAATCACATTTTTACCCTAATTGTTATTTAAAACTCCCACAGAAAGGGTTAGAGAATTTGTAAATAAATGTAGTAGTATTGTATTAGAAAGAAGGTAGTATATTTTAATTACTATCTTTAATTTTTGAATCTTTGAATAGCAATCTTTAATTATGACTTAATCAACGGCGAATTTATCGTAATACTGCAGCCAAAGTCATATACACTTTCATTGTATACGAAAAGCAAGGAAATAAATAAGATTGCAGGGCAAGTTTAACTATCCTAAGAATACAAAATGACTTAAAATAATTTAGAAATGTATATTATATATGCATACATAAATATATATAATATATAAAAATAAAATATATAAATATATTATATATAATATTATATATAATATATTGAATAATGTATTATATATTATATATTATATTGAATAATATATTATATATATTATATATAATATATTATATTGAATAATGTATTATATATTATATATTATACCAAGTAATATATTATATATAATATTATATATTACACCCAGTAGTGTATTATATATAATTATATATTACACCGAGTAATATATTATATATAATATTATATATTACACTGAGTAATATATTATATATATTATATATTATACCGAGTAATGTATAATATAATATACAAATAAATGGGAATATATGTAAATATTATATATTGTATTAAACATATATTATATATTATATTATATTGAATAATATATAATATATAATATAATATATTTATAAATATGATATGTAAATATATTTATATACATATTTATATTTATATATGTAAAACCCAAAACAATGCTTTTAAATTAATGGGACTATATATATATACACACACACAAACACACACAAATATCTATACGTACGTATATATAAAATACCCACATATACATATATATGTGTATATATGTATTATATATTATTTAATAATAGATTATAAAATATATATGTGCATGTGTGTTATATATAATACATGTGTATGTATATGTGTACATTATATTTTTTTCCTTCTGCAAATAGATCAGTGAAAAACCTTGCAATATGTTAAAAGAAAAAGTAACAAAGTATCAAAACTCTCAATTTTTTTCAGGCTGGCAACTACCTTAAGAGCAGTTTTGTGTATTAATGTGAAACATCAGTGTTGATGACACATTTAAGAGCAGTCGTATTTGATGGTGGTAAGAACATACATCCATGCATCACTTAGTGACATTAACATGTTCTAAGAAATGTGTCATTAGGTAATTTCATTATTGTGTGGACATCATAGAGGGTACTCACACAAACCTAGATGGCATAGTTTACTACATACCTAGGTTATATGGGATAGCCCATTGTTCCTATGCTACAAACCTATGCAACATATTACTATACTGAGTATTGTAGGCAATTGTAACACAATGGTATTTGTGCTATCTAAACATATCTGAACATAGAAACAGTAGGGTAAATATATGGAGTTATTATGTTATGGGAGCACTGTTGTATTGTGGTCTGCCTTTGACTGAAGCATCATTATGCAGCACGTAGCTATGTTTGTAAACTCTAATGAATATTTTCTTAACTGTCCCTGGTTAAAATATGTCACATTTATATTAATAAAGGCACATTTTTATGATCTCATAATGTACATATGGCAAATTTGTTAAATTTGTTCAATGTTTGAAACTTAAAAAGAATGGGATTAATTACGCAGTAAGTTAATGATTAATTTTAGTATTTCTAAGTACTATCAATATGATCTAATTCATATTGAAAGACCATGATGCTCTGATAAATAACGATGGATTAGCAATACTACATCATATTGCCCTGGAATATCATCACTTATAAACCATACTAAGGAATAACCTCTGACCCAGCACCAGAGTTACAAAAGTGGCATGGGCTGCCATTAAAATGAGTTATTAACAAATAAACTAAAGTGATAAATCAAATATAAAACTTGTACAAATATTCTTAGTAAAAATGGATCAATTATTCTTGGACATCAGAGGACATAGCTACCATTTTATTATTTTTCCAAGCATATTATTATATTATTATTAAAATACAGTATCAATAAAATAATAATGTAATAGATAATCTTGCATATATTAAGACAATCAATACATATTGAATGAATGGATAACATTTGTCATTAAGTAATAGCTATTTTTCTTGAGAGCACCATACATTTTTAAGCACTTATGTTAATAATATGAAGTAAATTGAATGCCATTCCCTGTTATTAAAGCTATTAAAATCTTAGGAAGCAGATATATTACATTTTTCTCTGTTTGAACTTTCTTCCAACAGGTGAATGGGGCAGTCAGTAGCAGTTCAAGTTAATGAAACTCTCTGCTGATCTTTCTGAATACTCCAGAATGTGGAGCAAATTAGTTGATTGTATAATTTCCCTAGCTGTAAAATGATGATAAATCAAGAAATTCATGGATCCGTTAAAATTCAACAAGAAAGCATTTATTCAGTGACCACTTCGCACTGCCATTAGGGACACAGTACTACGATGAATATGGTGGGGATTCCAGTCCTCGAGGAACTCGCAGTCTGAGGAGTAGCAATAAATGAAATTGATATAGTGCAGAGTGGTGAATTCTGTGTAAATATGAAGGAAGGGCTCTGGGGAAAAACATGGAAAACATGGAGAACTTTTAACTCTGCCCAGGGAAGGGTGAGCAGAAGGAGGGATAGGCATCACTGAACAGGTGACACTGGATCTGAGTCTTGAAGGTGAACACCAACTTCCCAGGAAAGAGGGTTCCTTGTAGTCCAGGCAGGATGAGCAGCACATGCAAGTATACTGTTTAGATAATTCCCAGATAATCATAAAATACTGGAACAGTGGAACATAGGATTCACAGAAGGGAACAGCTTCAGATGAACTCCCATAGAAACTCTGCTGTTTTATGATAAGTTTGTAGAACAAAACGCCTATAGACACCATGGAATCAAGAGTTTTTAAGGTAGTGAGTAACAGGAAGTCCATTTTTTAAAAAATTATAGAGTCATTCAGTTGAGATGAGAAGGCAACAGTGGCAGGAGGCAGTGATGGGGAGTCAACGACAGAGCACAGTTTTTTTGTTTGTTTGTTTTTGTTTTTGTCTTTTGTTTTTTGTTTGTTTTGCGATGGAGTCTTGCTCTGTTGCCCATCATTCAGTTGAGATGAGAAGGCAACAATGGCAGGAGGCAGTGACAGGGAGTCAACGACAGAACACAGTTTTTTTTGTTTTTTGTTTTTATTTTTTGTTTGTTTGTTTTGAGATGGAGTCTTGCTCTGTTGCCCAGGCTGGCATGCAATGGCATGATCTCAGCTCACTGCAACCTCCACCTCCCGGGTTTAAGCAATTCTCCTGCCTCAGCCTCCCGTGTAGCTGGGACTACAAGTGCACACCACCATACCCAGCTAATTTTGTATTTTTAGTACAGATGGGGTTTCACTATGTTGGCCAGGCTGGTCTCAAATTCCTGACCTTAGGTGATCTGCTCACCTCGGCCTCCCAAAGTACTGGGATTACAGATGTGAGCCACTGCACCCGGTATGGAACACAGTTTTGAGAGGTACCACAACCCAATGCACGAGAGGAGCAGGAACTTTTCATTATTGCTGTGTTTGTACTATAATGTTTGGAGAAGTGCATGGCAGAATACAAACGACTATGGGTTACAACCCCTTTCTTGTAAGAAAACCAATGAATTGCCACTAATAGTGAACTGGGGAGATAATATGATATTTAAGAAGTACTTGCTTTGTGGTAGACACTCATTTATTCCTCACAAAACTCCCGGGAAGAATATATGACTATTTTTACTTTTACAGATGAAGAAACTGAAGCTCAGAGAATTTAAACACCTTTCCTCAAATTATAGAGCCACTCAGGTCCCAGCTGGAGTTCTGTGGCTGGGAGAACAGAAACCTAGTTGCAGAGTAAGACAAGGCCATTACATGTGTCATGAACCATGATATTCATTAGAGCCAAAATGCCCTGTGAAATCAGAGAAGGTAGGCAGAGGTTAAAGAACAAGGAATTCCAGTGACATGGTGAGTGGGGCTAGAGCAAGAGAGGATACAGAAGAAGATGTAAGGGAGAGGTTTTTCTGCTGATTTTATTTTTGTTTCTGTTTTGTTTACTTTTAAATACATGTCCTCACACAGGTCCTTTTGGTTCACCTACAAACATACCCTATTCTTATCTTTTCCCCTCCAGTCTCCAATCTCACTCTCTCCATCCACTGTCCCAGAAAATTCTCATCCTCTCTCCATATGCCATCCTCTCTTTTCTTTTCTTTCCTTTCTCTTCTCTTTTCTTTCCTTTCTCTTTTCTTTCTTTCTTTTCTTTTCTTTTGTTTCTCTCTCTTTCTTTCGTTCTTTCTTTCTCTTTCCTTCCCCTTCCTTCCTTCCTTCCTTCCTTCCTTCCTTCCTTCTCTTCTTCCTCTTCCTCCTCTTCTTCTTCTTTCTTTCCTCTTTCTTTCTTCTTTCCTCTCTCTCCTTCCTTTCTTTTTTTCTTTCTTTTTTCTTTTTTTTTGAGACGGAATCTTGCTCTGTTGCCCAGGCTGTAGTGCAGTGGCATGATCTCAGCTAACTGCAACCTCTGCTTCTCAGGTTCTAGCGCCAACATGCCCAGCTAATTTTTTTGCATTTTTTAGTAGAGATGGGGTTTCACCATGTTGCCCAGCCTGGTCTCGAACTCCTGACCTCAAGTGATCCGCACTCCTCAGCTTCCCAAAGTCCTGAGATTACAGGCGTGAGCCACTGTGCCCAGCCCATACACCTTCCTTTCTTATTTGCATTTGTAAACTTTCAGGGATTACCCAGTATCATCCTTAAGGCAATCCCTGAGACATTTGGGTCTGGATAATTCTTTGTTGTGGGGGACTGTCCTGTGCATGCCAGAAAGTCTGCATCAATACCTGTTAGGGGACTCACCCAGGGACTAGGCCATAGCAGTGCCCTGTAACAGCAAATTAGTCAAGCAGATTAAAGGGGAAACAACTTACTTAATTGTTCTGTGGTGGCAGGCATGAATTCTACCACTGAACCACCCATGGTTTTATTCTGGTAAAAAATTGGTTTGTTTAAAAAATCTTCCCCCATATGGGAATATGGGTTAGGAATCCTAAATACATGAATTACTTATTCCCTGAGGCACAGTATGTTGTTATACTGGAGAATGTAATTTAACTTCAAAGTGAAATTTCACAATTGCTGAGAAAAATAATTTGACATGTGAAAAGCTTATTATTATTGCTAAGATCATCCTATTGCTATGGACCATCTTTTTTTTTCTAAAATGCAAAAGTGAAGCAATATATAGCATATCATCTTTATCTGGGTTTAAGCTTTGCCAAGAAAAGTCAGAGATTTCATAGAAAAATAGAGGCAAGAGAATGATCCAAATTCTTCTTAGAAAGTTTACTTAGGTAATATACTACCTGACTGGATAACTTCAGAAGCTATTCAGTTATTCACAAGTAGAGCTGTTTCTATACCAGACTAGAGTTTGCAGAGAGGCTGTCGAATTTTATCTCTTAATGTTTGTCCACATGACTCTAGCAAAGTTGTTAAAGAAAAGAGGCCTCAATTAGGTATCTTTAGACCTAGCACATCTCCTTAATATGGCAGAAAAAAGTAAAAAAGACTTTAAAGATGAAAGTATGGTGAAAAGAAAAGGTTTGGGCAGTTATGCCTGAATAAAATCTAGATGAGCTGCTAATAAAAGTATTAGCTATTCTGGCCCTTTGACTTTGTCCAAATTCTTTAAAAACGATGTCTCTCTCTCTGCTTCAGCAGAGCACACCAGATATGGTCTTCTAATCTGATGAATTACCATTTTTATTGCTCATTACTTCATGTATCTAGTTCATTGGTTAAGTCACTTCCTAGCTTTGGTATAATTTCATCTGCTTGTGTTTAAAATAAAAATGCATTGGATATGAATTATTCATTTACTCATTCCACAAATATTTACCAAAGTCTAATATGGCCTAAGCATTGAGGATGTTGGGAGAATACATCTTTTGTTCCAAAATAATCACACCCAAAAGTCAATACATTGGTCAACGTGTACAAAGTAACACTTAAAAAAGGGGAATAAGTCTTGATGTTCTATAACACAGTAGGGTGACTGTGGTTAACAATACTGTATTGTCTATTTCAAAGTAGCTAGAAGAGAGGATGTTGAATGTTCTTACCACAAATAAATGAGGTGACATGATATGCTAAATAGCCTAATTAAATTTTTATACAATGTACACATGTATCCAAACATCACACTTTACCCCCATAAATATGTACAATTATTATGTGTCAATTAAAAACAAAAAGTCAATAAAAGGTGCCAGAGAAATAACAGATACAAAAAAATTTTGCTATAACAGTAAGTAGACATTAACAAATATATATTTTTGAAGCATTTGTTGTATTAACATAAAATAATACAAATCTTAACAATCAACTCAAAATTACGAAGTGTCCATGTTGTATCTGCCATATAATAAACAGAGGGCATATTTATATTTTACGTCAGTTTTTTTTTTTAATGAATCCTAACCAATGGCATGTCAGTTTTAGGGAAACTCTCTGATTAAAGGGAGTTAATAAGCAAATAAAACAAGTAGTAGAAAATTCAAGATGAAGTAAGCTTAATCCAAGGTTAATTTCAGATACTATTAATGCCTCTCCCAATAGCTCTTCCACGTAGTGGCAAAATGATGGATTTTTCAGAGATTTTAATTTTCCTTTATTCTGAACCCAGACATTCAAGAATATAAGGAATTTAGAGAAAAAAATGGTGCTTTACATTAGTTGAAAAGCTTTGCCTGTACTAATGTACAACTCTAACATATAAGGGACATCGCTGCCTGAATCCTTTCAAAGAAATTCCTAAAATGGCATGAAAGGAATCTGTGACCTCATTATAGCTCTATTCACGAAGGAGAAGAATTGTACACAAGGCCAGTCCATCTTGATCCCAAAAGGAAACACAAAGACATCTCATTAATAAACACTGTTCCTTAATGTGCCTCTAGACATGCTCAGTGTGTGTATGTTTGTGTGTCTCTGTATTTTGGCCCCGATTTTTATCCCAAAATAAATATTTAAGAGGAAGCTTAAAAGATCAACTGTTTTTTTAAACACAGAATAGCTCTGCACGGGCATATTATTTGGATAAATTAGATCTGCAAACACACTTTAGCTTTGCTGATGAAAATAATTTAGAATAAAGAAGGTAACCATGACTCACATGTTGATTCAACACCTTATAACATCTGTTTTTTTTTTTTTTTGAGACCAGTTATTGCTCCCAGGCTGGAGTGCAGTGGCATGATCATAGCTCGCTGTCATCTTAAACTCCTGGGCTCCAGCCATCCTCCCACCTCAGCCTCCCAAGTATTTAGGACTACAGGTGTGCACCACCACACCAGGCTAATTTTTAGATTTCTTTTGTGTAGAGACAGGATGTCACCACGTTCAGCTCAGGCTGGTCTCAATTCCTGGTCTCAACTGAATCTCCCGCCTTGGCCTCCCAAAGTGCTGGGGTTACAGGCATGAGCCACTGTACCCAGACTAATTTATAACGTCTTTATTGGTCTCAGTTACTTGAATGTCATATACATGTTTTTAGCTACATTTTTAAACACAGGGGCTTGATCTTTTTTATAGTGTTTCACTGATCATTTTTACACTGATAGTGTACACTGATGGTTTCATGTTGAAGACAGGATAAAATAGTGATTGTGCCATGCACCAGGGATGTTGGCACAGACCCAAATTTCCACTTAGCTTCAATGTGGTTTGAATTTATCAATGTCTTTATAAATCCCAATTAAAATACCTCCAAAGGTATCTTTTCTGAAGAAAACTTTCTTATGACACCCTATCTTCTTCCCTTCCAATGGGAAATGTAACCACGCGCATAAGAGTCTACAGTAAAGATTTCAGTGGCTAAAACAATGGTGATATGGTTTGGCTATGTCCCCACCCAAATCTCAGTTTGAATCATATCTCCCAGAATTCCCACGTCTTGTGGGAGGGACCCAGGGGGAGGTAATGGAATCAAGGGGGCTGGTCATTCCCATGCTATTGTTGTGATAGTAAATAAGTCTCATGAGATCCGATGGGTTTATCAAGGGTTTCTGCTTTTGCTTCCTCCACATTTTTCTTTGGCTGCTGCCATGTAAGAAGTGCCTTTCACCTCCCACCATGATTTGAGGTCTCCCCAGCCATGTGGAATTGTAAGTCCAATTAAACCCCTTTTTCTTCCCAGTCTTGGGTATGTCTTAATCACAGCATGAAAACGAACTAACACAAATGGTTTATAAGGTCACTTAGGAGAAAAAAGAAAGTCTCCTCCACAGTTCAAATAAACTGTTATTACTTAGTGGGAAGGAAGGTCATCTACATGTCTGAGCAGGAGAAAAGACCTCAGTTATAAGCACTCCAACCACACACACATACACACACACACCAAATTCTGTTATTCTGCGTAAAAATTCACCTGTATCAAATTTTGTTGGCTGAATCATGCAACTTAGGAAGGAGAGACATTTAATACACTTTGGTAGCTGTAACATAAAATTAATCTTATCATAGTGTCGCTACTAAATTACAACATCCCTTTGATCCTATGTAAGGTGCAATCAGGACCCTGATTAGGTGGCAATCTGTGGGGTAGGTAAGCAATGTCTGTCATTTCTATACTTGTGAATTACTTTTGGCCTAAGGATCACTATGGGTCACTTCTAGGAGGAGAAGACCAAGCAGAAGGTACTGCTACAGCTTTTGTAGTCTTCTTCCATTTGCTCCTAAAATTTAATGCTTCAATGACTCAATTCTTCAACAAAGACTGAAGTCAGATTCTTCATTCAACCTAAGTATAAATGATCACCCTAAATTATTATTATTACTACTATTATTATTGAAGATGGTGAAGCAGGAGTCAACCAGATATTTTCTATAAAGACAATTACTCTGGCTATTGGATGAAGCATGGATTGAACAGGACAAGAATAGAAATAAGATAATTTAGGGACTATCAGAGAAGAGTGGTGAGATGAGGAAGTGATGAATGTGACTTGGACTCGGGGGATGTTTTTACACAAAGAGAAGGGAAGGTATTAGGGCAGTGGCTGCACAATGGAATAATTTGAGGAACTTTAAAAAATTCTGAAGCCCGCGGTCCAGCCTGAGAGGTGTTGATTTAATCTTCTGCAGTGAAGCCGGAGAACCAGTATCTCTTCACAGTGAAGGCTGAGACCTATGGGCTCAGAACGGACTGTGAAGGACTGGATGGGTTAGACGCAGAAATTAAGAGGAAGAATTTCGGACCATTTACAGAGAAAGAGAAGACTGGGAATCCAGATTTTTATGTGAACTGTCCTGATTTTTTGATTTGGCAATTTCTTAGTTATCGTGTGTACAAATTTGTGTAGGCCCAAAATAAATAATAAAATAAACGAACAAAGGTGGATCTGACAAGTAGATGACCAGTTGCAATTTCTGCCTTAAATCAGGGACATTAATCTCTAATCATGGATTTCAGACTCTCACAGAATGTAAAAGTAAAACTCTTTGGAAAATCTTAGAAACACATCCGTTAATTACTTCATACATCTCTAAGAATAAACGTGACCTGGTACATTTGGGACATTGCAATTTGAGGTGAATTTATCTACTCTCTCTCATTCTCCCTCCCTCCTGTTCAGATTTAAATAATAGCGCACTTCCCAAGGAAGTACAGAAACCTTCCCAAGGCCATTGTTAAGTAGTAGAGTTAGGTTTTGAGCTCACACCTGATTAATTGTCCTCTGTGCTACTTCCCAATTTCCCAAACTTCATTTTCAACATACTTTTTATGGGGGTGGGGGAGGAGGCAGAGGCAGGTGAGTTGTTATGTAGTTTTCCTGTTGAAAATAGAATTTATGGGGCACTTTTCCAAATATTTACAAGTATTTCAACAAGCCTGCTATATTTCTATTAATATTTTAAAAAGTTGTATACAAGTAAGCAATCAATCTTGTAATAAAGTATCCCTTAGTCATTGCAAACTATATATACAAACACACACACATGCATATATTATGTAATAGGTGTCGTGAGATACCTATGTCTCTATCTATCTATCTATCATCTATCTATCTATCTATCTATCTATCTATCTATCTATCTATCTATCCATCTACCTATCTATGTTACATACTCACAAACAGTGCTCTTTCAAGTAAGTCTGAATTAGACAGAAGTTACAGGCTGACATATTTATATATAGTGAGAATCTACCTTCAGAATATCCTTCAAGAGAATTCATTAAACATTAATATTATCAAACAGCATATTTTTGTTTTTATGTAATATTTATGTTGGCATACATGAAGGGAATAACTGTCACAAAATCTTAGTGTTTGGGTAGTCAATTAATTGATATAATTCTATTAATTAATTCACATTATGTAGTCATTTTTATCCTGTGAGTTGTTACACAGTTTCCTTTAAGCCTGGACTAATCTGGGGAGGGGAAAGAAGTCGATATTTTTCTGTAAGAATTTTGGACTACAGATACTACTTATACCAGAGTATCAGTCATATTTCATCATTTGATTTCCATAGATTTTTGGATAAATCTTATTATTTTCAGAACCATATAAGTGTAGACTTTCTCCTCTCTCTTTGAATGGCTATATTCTTAATTTGAGCTTATCACATAACCAAGATAATGAAGTAGTCTTCAGGAGTTGTAGATGCCAAAATATAAACACATGCTTCTAAGTAGAAAAGACAAAAGTCATCGCTGACACATGAATTTAATTGTTCAGAGCAGATTCCATTCTCGGCAATCCACAGGAATGAACATACATCCATAGTTATGATTCAAAAGTGTCAGTAATCACGTATTGGAGGTTTTACATACCTGTTCCAGGTAGGAGCATCAAACCAATACAATGTGTCCAGAACTGTGCTGTTTGTTGAACTTTCCTTCTAGAAAGAGACCAGGTGTCACGCCACAGGAAAAGCTAAAAATGAAACAGGGAAGGGGTAAGTTTAAAATAAGATAAAAGAACAACAAGTAGTACACTCAGATCACTGAATTGTGAGATAGAATATTAATTACATGATATATTTCAAAAATGGAGATTTATCCCAGCATTTCCAAATATACTTCATCAAGAAATTCTTTTATTCTATGACACCTCTTAGTATCCCGCTGAGGGAGTGATCCACAGCAGTTACTGGGGAAACAAGGAGATGCTGTAACCTCCTGTTCAACACAAATGCCTCAGCTTATGGTTTCTGTCATATGCTCACCTGCCCTCAGTTAGAAACTTCCAATAATTGGCAGTATTTTATAAGCTTCCCCAAAAATATGTACACATAACATACAGACATTTATATTATTAGGTTGATATAAAGCTGCTATAGTTTTGTATAGAATGACTGTCCTTTTCAAAACTCATACTGCAATGTAATTGCCAGTGTCACAGTAGTAAGAGGTGGGACCTTTAAGAGGTGATTAAGCTATGAGGGCTGTGACCTCATGGGTGGGAGAATGCTGTACAAAACGTTGACTGTGTCTCCCTTCTCCTCTTTTCCTCTTTTGCTTTCCTGCCTTCTGCCATGTGAAGACACAGCATTTTTCTGCTTTGTGGTGACTCAGCAAGAAGGCCAGATACCGGTGCCTTGATCTTAGACTTCCCAGCCCCCAAAATTCCAAGGCAATAAACGTCTGTTGATTGTGAATTACCCAGTCTATGGTATTTTGTTATATCAGCACAAAAAAAGACACAACTAGGTATGAGTTCTCCCTAATGTTTTATAGCAAATAATTTAAGAATCACTCACTTTACCGATTCAACTTATTTCATGGCAACAAGTATTTGACATTCACTCATCATTTTGATCAATATTTACTAAGCAAATAATATGAAGCAGGTATTGGGTTAAAGTATTAAGTAGAGGCTTGGTCTTGTTCTCAAAAAGCCAAGTCTAATGAGGGAAAGAGGCCAAGTTAGATGCAGATCACCCCCATTCAGGATGTGGAAAGCTAAATCATTGCCAGTTCAAGGAGCAGAGAGTTAGGTAAGAAGGTGATGTCACAGAGCAAGGGGTCTTTAACGTGGGTCTTGTATGCAGTGTAGGAGAGTGATGGGCAGACAAAGGGAAATGGGATGGGGAGGGAGGAGAAAGAGATCTAGCCGTCATGCTCCCATGCAGGAGGCTGTGAGGGGGAATGGCATGTTCTGAAAGCTGCCCCAGTGGGGGCTCATAACAACACGAGGAAAATCAAACTTATGCACATGATGTGGCAGAACATCCTTTTATAGATTTAAATGACTGCAAATCAGATTAACAGTACAAATGAAAGCATACACCCCAAGAATTTTCAGAATTTGAAACTCGTCCCGAAATCCTTTGCACACATTATCTCATTCTGGTTTCACAATCTCTCTACAGGTTGGGCAGTGTAAGTTCACCTCTACCATGTGCTAGGGGAACTGAGGTTAAGGAGCTTGCCCAATACCACAGGGTGATTTGTGCAGACTTGGAGTAGTGGCTAAAACTGGAGGCCAGTCCCCCTTACAACACAAGGAAAGCTGTGATGCCAGGGTTCGTGAAGAAGTTAAGTGTGGCACAATGATGAATGTGGTATGACCATGATAGACACTATTTCTTGACAGTGAATGCTTTGCTGTTACATGTTGCAGAGTGGGCTCTGGGCAGAAATGGACTATTTCCAATCTCACCCTTCCTGTTTCCAATATCATAAATGCAAGCATGGGGCCGACACACTCAACTATGATCAGGTCCACATTTTTTCACCTTGTGAGTTTCAATAATAGACTTCTCTGTAATACACATGGAAGGCACGGCAGGCTACTTTGTACTGTCCAGCAACTACAGAAAAACTGGTCATTCTGTCTGAATCCAGCTGTGTATGATCCTCAAATTTCCCCTGCAGACTTAATTGTTATGTATGAGTGCCTCTCAAGCCTTGTGATGTCCACCTCTGAAATCCTTAGTACTTCAGTAACTTTGCTGGTGGAGTGTCTGGGGCAAGGGTCTTTGATGCTGATAAGAAGTTAGAACTGTCTTGTCTATTCAGGTAGAAAAAGAAGCTAGCACTCATTTGTAACAGGCGAAAACAGGGATAGTGGGCATGGATACGGGGGGAAAGCAGGCTTAATAATGCGAAAATGAAGACATCTTCTCTATGACACTTAATGAGAGAAGGCTCATGTAAAATAATATCTAAAGGAGCCTCTGGGATTCTGCAGAGTTGTGAAATACAGTTGCTGAATCTGGGAAGATTGCAGAGGAATTTTTTCCCTTTCTCTTCCCTCCCTCCGATTTTTTCTTTTAAACTCCTAAAGTGGAACTGCTTAGAATATTTCCTACACAGCTCAATATCTTATCATGAAGGTGAGAGACTAGAAAATCTTTTGGCAGCCCCCAAATTGCCTCACCCTCATGAAAGAGGATAGAATTTGATATTTTTAATGCTTTTCCAATTGAAAAACTCTATGCTTGTTACAGGCTTTCTGATACCTTATAACATATTAGAAATTACTTTTGGCTTTAAAGAAGAGTGATTGCTTTAAAAGGCAGTTTCTGCTACAAATTTCCTCAAGATAAAAACCAATTTCCAGACAACAATGAGCAATAATGCCTAGAAAACAGACACTGGGTATGAGACAGACAAAATCCAAATGGCAGTACCATTCCGAAATGTAACTTCTAGCAATGGTCTTATCTTGCAATTCTTGACAAACTACACTTGTTATCACAAGAATTAAGCTTGTTGTTCTTGGGTAGGATGCAACAAATAGAAGATTAAACTGAAATAATATCTGAAACCAAGACAAAGAAGCAGAAAAACAAGTCAAAAAGTCTCTGAGAAACCTAATGGGCATAAACTTGGATAAGAGGTTTAAAAGAGAAATTGGACTGTATGAAGCATTCAAAAATGAGCAATTTATGAAAATGTATTAATTCTGAATGTATTTCCCATTTGGTTGGGTGAACACAAGAAAACTCACAGGGTGAACAGAAGTGACCTCAGTGATTTGCAATCTAATTAAGCACTTGCTATTGAGAGATCAGGTTTCTAGAGAACATTGATAATTGACCCCTATTAACATAAATTCTGGCATGAGAAAGTGGAGTCTAGAAAACCTTGTATCAAAAGAACTCGAACGGATAATCCACGCAAGAAGAAGTCAGGAGTGGGAGGGGAGGTAGATAAAATTAGAGAAGCAGAGACAGCGAGGAGGAGTAATAACTTCCTGTATGGCCACGAACACACCAGGCATTGATTAATTCACCAAATCGTTTCAACAGTCTTGTAAAGGAGACACCATTGTTGCCAATTTACCATTGAAAAAATTATTTTTGTGAGAGGCTCATCCACTTAGCATACAACAGGAAGTGGCCTGAGTTGGGATTTGAATTGCTTGTCTGACACTTAAGTGATTTTTCTTTTCTTTTTTTTTTTTGAGATGGCGTCTCACTCTGTCGCCCAGGCTGGAGTGCAGTGGCGTGATCTCGGCTCACTGCAAGCTCCGCCTCCCAGGTTCACGCCATTCTCCTGCCTCAGCCTCCCGAGTAGCTGGGACTACAGGTGCCCGCCACCACACCCGGCTAATTTTTGTATTTTTAGTAGAGATAGGGTTTCACTGTGTTAGCCAGGATGGTCTCGATCTCCTGACCTCGTGATCCACCCGCCTCTACCTCCCAAAGTGCTGGGATTACAGGTGTGAGCCACCGTGCCCGGCCAGTGATTTTTCTAATTAAGCCATGCTAATTGTCAAATGGTAAGTACAATGTACATTAACTGCAATTATAACGAACAAAAAATGAAGATGAGACTTGCAAAAAGAACGAATAAATTTATATTTTCTAGTAGTCCTATAAATATGTACAGCCCATCAAATCACCAATCTGACCCATACCTATATTAAGAGTCCTTAAATATATTCATATTTGTGGACCTAGTAATCCCACTCACAAATTATTCCACAGAAATAATTTAAAGTCAAAAAAATGGCATTCCTAGGAAAATGATCACCATAACATTACAGGTTGAGTATTCTTTATCTGAAATGCTTGTGATCAGAAGTGTTTCAGGTTTCTGATTTTTTTCAGATTTTGGAATATTTGTACTTGTTGAGCATTCCTAACCCAAAAATCCAAAAATGTGAAATGCTCCAGGGAGCATTTCCTTCGAGTTGGTGCTCAAAAAGTTTTGGATTTTGGAGTGTTTTAGATTTTGGAGTGTTTTAGATTTGGAGTGTTTTAGATTAGGGCTGCTCGATCTGTATTTATAATAGTGAATAATAGAAACTATTTGTGTATCAAACAGGAAAGCATTTAAGAAAATGTAGGTATAGAAATTGCATGGTGCATTAAGTAGCCATAAGTGATAAATAGGTAGCAACAAGGAAAATGGTAACAAAAGCAGAATATAAAATTATATGCTCTGATGATAAATAGATACTATATATGTTAATAAAAACTAAAAGGATGCTCAGAAAAAAAGAAATTAGTTGTTCTAGGTCAGAGTAATTATAAATACATTAAAATCATAATCTCATTCTTACAATATACTATTAAATTATGCCCATTAAAATATACGTTGAATGAAAATATAGACACAGAAATAAAAAGCAAACATAGCTGATATATGTGGGATATGTGTTTGCATGGTTAGTTTCCAGCATATACAATATTATTTTGTTACATTATTAACTATTTGATATTGGAGGAGGAGTGAAGGAGAGACACTTAGAGAGCATGATGAAAATCAATTTCTTATAATAACAAGAGTTAATGGGAAATAAGATTACAATAATAGGAAGATTTGTTGACAGAATTGCTATTGCATATGACTTTAAATGCGTGATCAGCAATCTTCCACTCTGCACTGCACATTTCACCTTCTCACCTTCCCTCCATCCCATTCCTACCCCATTCTCTGGACAAGGAAGGAGCTAAAGAAAAGAACTGAGCTGCAGAATTCTCCCACTCCTTCGTTTTCCGCCTGAAGGTGTCAGGCCATGGCCCAAGCATGTTCTCCAGCTCCTGGAAGCCATTCTGTCTCCTGCTGGGCAGGAAGAACGTGCATTTGAAGAAACCAAAGCTAATTTGGGGGTGCTGCTTCTGTCTCATGTAGGAAGAATGGTAAATCAGAAGATGTTCATCATGAGTCTCACATGGTGCCCTAATCACATCTCTCTAGTCTTGGTCTCACTGATAGTTTTAGGCAGTACATTCTAACATCTGGTGCTTCAAAAAATCTCCTGTCTTTTAGGCATGATAGGAAGGTGGGGAAACTGCACTACCCACCTCCTGGGTTAACAGTTCTTAGAAAACACAGGAGCCCCCTAAGTTTATAAATCTTACAAATCGTTTGAAATTCACAAACCCTTGCCCCTCCCCCTGCATTATGCTTATACTTGCATGTATTAAAAAGAAACACAAAGTTAAATGTAATTCAGGCACCGTTTGATCTCCTTTGGATAAGTTAGCCTCTTAACCTTCCTTTCCCATTCTTTCTCCCCCACCTCTTTCTGTGTGTGTGTGTGTGTGTGTGTGTGCACGTGTGCGTGTGTGTGTGTGTGTGTAGTGGGAAGAAAGAGGCATGGTTTAAATGAACTCAGGAACAGAAGAAAGAGTCTGTGTCTCCAGAATTTGATTATCTTCTCTGATCTATGGCACGGGGCTCCTTATCCATCTGGCTGCTCCTAGCCCTGCTGACATTGACAGTGAGGTTTATCACTTGCATGCATGCCATTTGCATTTTCTTCACCTAGTAAGCTTGGGTAGACATCTCTGTTCTTGGTCTCATCTTGTCTCCTGCTGACAAGGAAGCCTTTTCTGAAGCTTTTCTGAGGTCTTGTCTCCTGCTGACAAGGAAGCCTTTTCTGAGGCCTACTCACGGAGCCCTAGAGTGCGGCAGCCCCCAGGACAGAGCCGTCTGCATCCGTATGATGGCATCCCATCCTCATTGCCAAGTCCTCTAGCTATCTTGGGGTCCCATCTACGCCACACTGGAAAGTAAGTTGTAAGGCTTTCCTCTGACTGACAGGCTGAACTTTCAAGTTCACTAAAATATAGGTAGAGGGCTACATGTGAAATGGATCCCTGTCTTGTACATAACTCATCTTTACCAACATGCCTTTCATTCTCTGGGATAAAATTCCAGGTGGAAAAGCTGGGAGGCATGATTCAGACTGCTTTATCTCCTCCCTTTCACTGTCATTCTTGCTTTGCAGAATTCACCAAATTCAGCAAGGAAGCATGATTTTCCTTTTCTTTCTTGGTGACATATTCTCCTACCACCAGAGACTGAGGCTAGATACAATCAGTTGAAGAATGCTCTTCCATACATTCTGACTTGAGTTTTCCAGGCTTGGCCCTTGATAAACTAAAAAAAAAAAATTGGAAATTATTTCTCAAAAACTACTCTGAATTTCCAGTTATATCCAAGGCAGAGTAACAGGATGAAATGTAACCTACATCCCCACCTCACCTCCTCAAAAAAAAAAGTAAAATAAAATAACTGTTTTCAATAATGGGACAACAGGCAGTGCATGACTGAAAAATGTGAGAAGGAAAAGCTGCATCTGGGCCTTTTTTTTCTTTTTGACATGATCTCGCTCTGTCACCCAGACTGGAGTGCACTGGAGTGATCCTGGCTTGCTGCAGGCTTCACCTTCTAGGCTGAAGGGGTCCTCCACCCTCAGCCTCCCAAGTAGCTGGGACTATAGAGTGTACCACCATGTCCAGCTAATTAATAAAAAATGTAGAGATGGGGTCTTGCTCTGTTGACCAGGCTGGTCTCAAGCTCTTGGGCTCAAGTGATCCTCTCTCTATGGTCTCCCAAGGTGTTGGGATTATAGGGTGAGCCACTGCGCCCAGCCTGGGCTTTTTATTTTGAAGAAATTTCTGGAAAATGGGTAGAGACAGGAGAACCCACGGTGAGTTTGGTTGCCTTAGTGAGTTGAAGAAATGGTGATTAGAATTTGAGGAGTCTAGTAATCCTATGAAAAAGATGCTAAAGAAAATTAGTGATTAGGAAAATGCAAATGAAAGCCACAATAAGATACTGTGCCATACCGTAAGAATGGCTAAATTAGAACAACATAGTATATCTATGTTGGCAGAGATGGGAAGCAACTGTAACTCTCCTACGCTGCTGATGGGAATGTAATGTGGTACAACCACTTTAGAAAACACACAATGGGAAGTTTATTATGTAGCTAAACACATATTTAATATATACTGCTAAGCAATTATACTCCTACTTATTCATCAAAGTGAAAAATACAAGTCTACTCAGAAACTTGCATATGAATGTTCACAGAAACTATCCACAGTCACCCCAAACTGGGAAAGAAAAAACTCAATTATCCCACTTTGGGAGGCTGAGGTGGCAGGGGTAGTTCACCTGAGGTTGGCAGTTCGAGACCAGCCTGATCAACATGGTGAAACCCCATCTCTACTAAAAATACAAAAATTAGCTGGGTGTGGTGGAGCACGCCTGTAATCCCAGCTGCTTGGGAGGCTGAGGTAGGAGAATCTCTTAAATCTGGGAGGCTCTGGAATCTGGGGGGCAAAGGTTGCAGTGAGCCAAGCAATGCCACTGCACTCCAGCCTGGGCGACAGAGTGAAACTCTATCTCCATAAAAACAAAAACCAAAAAACAATTATCCATCAGATGGGCTGGAGAAGCAAAATGTGATACTGTCATTCAATGGAATTTTAAAGATGCAATACAAAGTGAGGAACTACTGATGTTCACAATATATGTAAATTTCAAAAATACACTGTGCAAAAGAAGTCAGACACAGAAATACTTTACATATGATTTTATTTTTGTAAAGCTCTGGAAAAAAGAAATAGAATCTATGGGCCAGAAAGCAGAAAAGCATTTTTCCTGGGGCTTGGGGTGGGGGTGGCATGTGTTTACGGCAACTAGGAAGAGGTATAAGATAACTTGGCGTGATGGTGAAAATATGTTAGGGCTTGATTTAGTGGTAGCAACATGGCAGATAAATTTCTCTAATCTCATCCAAATATACACTTAAGATGAGCGCTTGTTATTGCACATGTATTATGCCCTAATATAGTTGATTAAAACAAAACCTTAACTGGCTTCTTATTATTTTATAATATCAGACTGATCTCTTAAAATCTCATATTTCAGGAGTCATCTTTAATATTGAATATTAATTTAGTACATGCAGAGATATTTTCGTCTTGTGTTTGTTTCTAAAATAATCCAGTGTTTGTGGGAAAGGAGGGCCATGAAAAGAAACGAGTTGGCCATGGCCATATATTGCTAATTACTGAAGCTGCAAGATGAGTATAGTGGATTGATTATAGTATTCCCTCTGCTTTTGAATATGCTTGTAACTTTCTATTCAAAACCTTTTTTAATATAGTGGATTGCATTTTAAATGACAATATTATAATTAGTATATTAGAATGAGGTGTCTGGTATAACCCCTTCCACTTATTATCCCATGGTCATGTATAAAGTCTTTCTGGGTCTTTCTAACTTTTCTGTCATTCTAGAATTTTTTCCCCTTTTATCTTTTAGTCAACAGTCCCTTTTATCTAGAATCAACTTGGGTGACACGTGTAGGTCAAGACCTGAAAAATTTGAGGAAAATTAGTGAAATCTGAGTCTGGTTCTTTATATTAAACAATAATGATATTTAGTGCTCTTAACCATTTCATCCAGCAAAGTAAATAAAACAAAACAGTAATGCCAGGCCTGCAGAAATAAATCCCTTTTTAAGGAAAAAATAAAACAACAACGTGTAGAGAAATGCCACTTTGTTAACTGGGTGAATAACAGTTTGTCCTTACAAGTTGTCTGAAACAGAACAAAGAAGTCAAATTCACATAACAAAGACAAAGAAAGGAGCGTATAAAAAGTTTAAAAGGGAAAGAATATTGGACTTAATTATTTTTACCTGACCTTTCCCTTTTAAGGCATTAGAAATCTTGCCTAACTTCGGGGAACGCAGGCTCCAAGCTAAGAGTCATATGAGTGCGGTTTGTGTCCAGGAGTGCGCAGCCTATTCCAGCCCAGGCACCAAGGATCAACAGGCTCCATGCTGACAGTGCCTCAGGGAATTTTCGGTGAGATGGAAGCTCAGGATGAAGTCACTCAGAAAAGAAATTGATTAAGGATGTAGAAAGAAGATAGTGTTCAACTATGTAGACAGAGATGCCCTTTAAAGAAATTAATGTCCCTTTCAGTTTCTTAGTGTGGTGTAAAGTGGAATATGACATTTCTCCTAATCCTATTATCTCTAGAACTACCAGTTTGTTCTCTGAATAAGACCCCAAACTGTCTTTCTAATGAGCAAGACTGGACAAGAAAACACATCCTAATCACCAACAAACACAAGCTTCTGCAATCACACTCTGATGTGATAAATTAGAATTCTGCTCTACAGAAGCCAACACGGTATGGATGAGTTGAGAGTTATTTTTAATGTTAACCTAGAACGGTAAAGCATCAGAATGTTTGAGCCTAAGCTGTACAGAGGCAATACAAAATTCTATTACTGTAGAATTCTAATTTTCCTTTAGACACAATTCCTTTACATTTTAACTATATCTTCTTGTACTTTATCCCAAGAGCAATGCAGAGTTATTAAAATGCTTTGAGTGGAAGACTGAAGTGATAGAGATGGTCTTTATGTAAAAGGTATCAGGAAGCAATGCTCAGACTAAACATTAAAGGAAAAGAGGTTTGAGAAGTGGGGGACACATCACATTTTAAAAGTGTATTTGGGCCAGACACGGTAGCTCACACCTGTAATCCCAGCACTTTAGGAGGCCAAGGTGGGCAGATCACTTTAGGCCAGGAATTCGAGACCAAGCTGTCTAACATGGCAAAACCCCATCTCTACTAAAAATACTACAGGTGGTAGTTCAAGTCTGTAATCCCAGCTACTCAGGAGGCTGAGGCATGAGAATTGCTTGGGCCTCGGAGGCAGAGGTTGCAGTCAGCCAAGATCATGCCACTGCACTCCAGCCTGGGCAATAGAGCAAGACTCTGTCTCAAAAAAGAAAGGGGAAAAAAAATAAAAGAAAAAGTATATTTGATCTTAAGTGATAAAAAAAGAGAACACTTTTAAGTAGCAGTGAATTCTTAATAAAATTAGGTAGCATGGAGTCTGCACCAATTTCCAAAAAGCAGTGTAAAACAAAACACTTATTACATATTGCTTTTAAGTTGTAGGAGAAAAATGGGTTTGTAATAGAGTTACAAAGGTACAAGAGCACACATGGATGATTCTGTTCCTATCAGGTATGGGAAGACAATAAAAGACATGACAGAGAAAGGTGATTTGTGTTGGATTCTGAAGAGCTGCGTAGAGTTTTGACAGGAAAACTTTCAAGATAAGGGGGTTCTTGCATACCGAAAAACATCCGAAAGCCTGTAGCACAGAACATATTTAGACAGCTTGACCAGGGCATGTGCACTTACAGGAGGTAGCACATGACAAGGGAAAGGATGAAGAGGTGCTTCTTTGAGAACTTAATTCTCCCCCTTGAGCTTCAGTTTCTTCGTGGAGTCTAAATTTTCCTATCTTGGACTCACAGTTAAGATCTGTCCAAAAGTGGAGTGACCCTCATTCCAGAACTGAGAGTGTTGAGGCAGGGTGATCACGAAAAGCCATCCTGATAGGATGTAGGGGAGAAAAGGCCTTGTAATGGTGCATATGAGATGTCTGCATGAGTCTCCGCACATGACAATGGACTTGAATGCTGAGGTCTGCATGAGATATGAGGGACATTGGACCAGATGTCTCACCTGACTGGACAGAGAAGAGAACCTATTTTTATAAGGCAGGGGACTAGTAATGCCTTGGAGATTAAAAGAAAAAGGAAAGTGTCTGTGCTGGGTGTATGTGTGTATGGATTTTAGGAAAGACTGTAGTAAATAAATCTGTGTTGTAGACATGCTGAATAAGCTGTGAAGGTGGCTTGCTCAGCTGGCAATATAAGCAATTCGTGACACAAAGAAGTTAAGCCATGGAGAGATCATTAAAAATGAAAATATAAAGATGATCTACCTGCACAACAGCTAACAGAGTATTTGAGAAGAGATGCAGATTTAGAAGAAAAGAGTGTCACGCAGCCATAAAAAAGAACAAATCGTGTCTTTTGCGGCAACATGGATGCAGCTGGAGGCCATTATCCTAAGTGAATTAACACAAGAACAGAAACCCAAATACTGCATGTTCTCCCTGTAAGTGGGAGCTAAACATTGTGTACTCATGGACATAAAGATGACAACAGTACACACTGGGCCTACTAGAGCTGGGAGGAGGGGGAAATGTTCAGAAACTAATTGTTGGACACTATGCTCACTTCCTGGGTAACGGGATCAGTCATACCCCAAACCTCAGCCTCCCACAGTACAACCAGGTAACAAACCTGATATGTACCCCTTGAATCTAAAATAAAAGTTGATATTGTAAAAGAGAGAGAGAGTGTCTAATGGGAGGGGCAGAGAGCTCAGTCTCAGGAAATATTATCTATTTCAGGAGGCAGGTGGTGGAAAAGTAAAATCCAGCCACAAACCCAGGAAATAACAGGAGAAAGTGGAAGAACACATAATTATGAGATATTATTGATGGCATTGTCCAGAAATAAGTAACAGGCCGGGCTCAGTGACTCACACCTGTAATCCCAGCACTTTGGGAGGCCAAGGTTGGCAGATCACCTGAGGTCAGAAGTTCGAGACTAGCCTGGCCAACATGGTGAAACCCCAGCTCTACTAAAAAAAAAAAATTAGCTGGGTGTGGTGGCAGGCACCTGTAGTCCCAGCTATTCAGGAGGCTGAATCAGGAGAATAGCTTGAACCTGGGAGATGAAGGTTACAGTGAGCCAAGATCAAGCCACTGCGCTCCAGCCTGGGTGACAGAGCAAGACTCCACCCCTCCCCCCGCCAAAAAAAAAAAAGTCAGGAAACAACAGACTCCGGAGAGGATGCGGAGAAATAGGAATGCTTTTACACTGTTAGGGGGAGTGTAAATTAGTTCAACCATTGTGGAAGACAGTGTGGTGATTCCTCAAGGATCTAGAACCAGACTTACCATTTGACCCAGCAATCCCATTACTGGGTATATACCCAAAGGATTATAAATCATTCTATTATAAAGACACATGCACACATATGTTTACTGCAGCACTATTTACAATAGCAAAGACTTGGAACCAACCGAAATTCCCATCATTGATAAACTGGATAAAGAAAATGTGGCACATATACACCATGTAATACTATGCAACCATAAAAAAGGATGATTTCATATCCCTTGCAGGTACATGGATGAAGCTGGAAACCATCATTCTCAGCAAACTAACACAAGAACAGAAAACGAAACACCGCAAGTTCTCACTCATAAGTAGGAGTTCAACGATGAGAACAAGTGGACACAGGGAGGGGAACATCACCCACTGGGGCCTGTCAGGGGATGGTGGGCTACAGGAGGGATAGCATTAGGAGAAATACCTAATGTAGATGATGGGTTGATGGGTGCAGCAAACCACCATGGCACGTGTATACCTATGTAACAAACCTGCATATTCTGCACATGTACGCCAGAACTTAAAATGTAATAATAAGAAAGAAACACTCCAAAAAAACCAAAAGTAACAATTGCCTCAAATTCTATGTTTTCAGTTAGAAAAACCAGGAAAAAATAGCTTCCATTAAAAAGGAGAAGGGTTCACTGATAACCTTTAAGACCAATGGTTCAAGGTAATGAGAGGATAGGTGCAAAGTGGCAATAAATTCAAGATGAGAGGGACCAAGGCGGAAGTGCAGACAATGCTGAGGAGCCTAGCAGCTCAGGGAAAGCAGAAAAATGGCCGCTGATTACAGGAAGCAGCACTGGGCATACAGCAGGCGCTCAATGTCTTTTTGAATGAGTTAAAGAAGACAGGGAGGTAAGGTCTAGAAAAAGTTTTTTTTTTTTTTTTTTCCAGAAAAAAAACAAACTTAATGTTGGAAATGCCAGCATAAGAAATCAGGCTGAAAGGACAAGAGAGAGAGGATGGGGAAAAGTGAAGATAGTCGTGGAAGGGACCATTTTTTCCAGAGACCGATGGTGCAATGAGAGAATGAGCACACAGAGACAGATCTGCTGCAGGGGCCTGGGGTGTAGATGTGTGGGTTCTAGGTTCCTTAGAACAGCAGGTGACAGGTTCTCTAGGAGAACATTGGTTTGAAGGGACAGGAAGGCAGAGGGAGCTTTTGGCAAAGCCGCTATCAAGAGTAGGCCGAATGGTGGTGAAAAGTAGACAAGAAGTACACTGAGAAGCCAGGAAGACCCGCACTGAGAACGGGCCTTGTCTACAAGGCATTGGATTTCTCCACTATTGATGTGCAACATTGAAACATTGAAGAGAAAGGCTTCAAAGAGGGTAACATGAGATCATAGGGGAGGACAGAAGAAGGGAGAGGGGCTAGAGTCCCAGAGAGGGTGCTACCCAGAGAGGGAGATTGGACAACTCCCAGGTATGGCTGCGGGGGACTCACAGTCTTCGTACGAGACTAAGAGGAAGGAAGGGGCCTAGGGCTCACCAGGAGAGATTCTCAAGATGAGGGGTAAGAGAAAAAACAGTAAGTTTCCAAACCATACAGGTCATTTTTCCAAAAGGGCAATGGCAACTGTTTTCTCCATCTTGCAGAATAAAAAAAATGAAAAGTTTTGGAAAGTATTTTAGAGGTATGTAGGAAGCCTCATTAGTGCTAAGGAAGCAAGACACTGGTGCCTGTCACTTTTATTCAAGAGCACAAAGAACCATGCCACACACAAGCAGGACTTTTAACAATATCTTTGATACGGTTGGATCATTGAATTGGTGATAAATTAAAAATGGAATAAAAGCCATTTTCCTTCCCAAGCTATGCACACGCACTCATAGAGATGGATTTAACAGGATGACTTACATGAAGATAATGCTTTATGCTCAAAAGGACTATGTAAATATTTGTAGGCAAAGAGGATTCTTGGATGAATGAATAGTCATCTACTGCTTTCTGATGTCCTAAAAATATTTTTAAAACAAAGACTAAAATAGAATTTTGGTAGCTTTTAATTCTTCATGAAAACCAGAAGGAAGACCCAGAGGATAAATTTGAGTTATCCCACTTGGGAAACTTGGTTTCCTGATGAAGAAAAAAAATGTTAATTTTTTTTCTTTAAGTGTTACACATATTTTAGAAAATTGTTTTGATATTTAAATGGATCACTTAACAACCAACATTTCATCCTACTGGTTCCCTAGCTATGTGAAATCATCAGAAATTTCCTGAGATTTCTTTAAAGGGACAGCTTTCTGGGTACCATTCCAGTGATTCTAATTCAGGAGGCCTGAGGTAAGGCCCAGGAATATGTATTTTTTAAGTGTCTAAAGGAATAGTGAAAATGGTAAGCACATTCTACAATTAACAAAGTGCAAAATGCATGTATTTAGATTTCCATTGTACAAAATTTATGAGTACATTGGCACTGTTCAACTCCAGTCTCAGATTTAAGCCTAACTTGTTTTATTTGGAAACCTAATATATAAAGCTTCAGTTTTAGTTCTTCTGCTTTAAAAATACAAACAGGCCTAAAAATAAGTGGGCAGTACCCTACAAATTAATTTACTAGTGTGTATTCTTCCTTTCTCTTTGGACTCCATCCCATTGACTCTGATGGCACCGGCATGGGACAAGATTTCCTTCCATTGGTTGTCACAGGAAACATTCAGCTTTCCCTCTCCAGGGGGATGTGCCACAATAAAAAGACATATGGGTGTGTTTAATGGGAATTGTAGAAACTCAGGAATTTAACAAACTGTTCACAAAATCCAGGGTGTAAACTCTTTTGAGTTACCTGAGAAGACAAAAGCTCTTAAGTTAGCTGAGGTAAAAGCCAAAGCTCTGCTAGTGATCTGCTAGAAAAGCTGGGGGGCAGGTGCAGGCGAGACATGCAAAGCAGGTGAGAGTGGAGGGCAGCAGGCAGCAGAGTGGGCAGAACAGAGGCACCTCCTCAGCCCTAACATCAGAGCTGCCTGGCACCAGGACAGCCCCGACTGACTGAGACCTTCTGCTTCCCAAACACAGCAATACATGTGAGAGATTTAAAAAACAGAAGAAAAAGAAGAAGAAAAGAACAAGAGGAAGAGAAAGAAGAAGGAGAAGGAGGAGGAAGGAAGGAAGAGAGGAGAAGGAAGAGGAGAAAGGAGAAGGAAGAAGAAGAAGAAGATGGAGAAGGAGAAGGAGAAGGAGGAGGAAGGAAGGAAGAGAGGAGAAGGAAGAGGAGAAAGGAGAAGGAAGAAGAAGAAGAAGATGGAGAAGGAGAAGGAGAAGAAGAAGGAGAAGGAGAAGAAGAAGAAGGAGAAAGGAGAAGGAAGAAGAATAAGAAGGAGAAGGAGAAGGAGAAGAAGGAGAAGAAGAAGAAGGAGAAAGAGAAGAAGAAGAAGAAGGAGAAGAAGAAGAAGAGGAGAAGGAGGAGGGGGAGGAGGAGGAGGAGGAGGAGCAGGAGGAAAGAAGAAGGAAGAGGAGAAAGGAGAAGGCGAAGGAAGAGGAAGAGGAAGAAGAGGAGGAAGAGGAAGTGGAGGAGGAGGGAAGAAAAGAAGGAAGAGGAGAAAGGAGAAGAAGGAGAAGGAAGAGGAAGAAGAAGAGGAGGAGGAGGAGGAAGTGGAGGAGGAGGGAAGAAAGAAGAAGGAAGAGGAGAAAGGAGAAGGAAGAAGTAGAGGAGGAGAAGGAGTAGGAGGAGGAGGAGGGGGAGGAGAGAAAAATGAACAAAAACAATACCACCAAATAAACACTCCTACATTTATTAATACCAATTGCAGAAAACTATTAACTTGAGTCTGTCAAGTTACTAGATACTTGTACTCTCTGGATACCTGTCCTGAGTAAGGCTGGGGGACAATGGTGGGCCAGGTTATTTTAAGAATTTCCTACCTATTAGGCTTGATACTGCTTTGAGGCTGTAATTCAGTTGTGCTGTTCTCAACAGAAAAATTAAGTTACTCCCAATATTTTATCAAAATTTGAATAGGGTGCTAACATACCAAATCAGAAATGCTGATAAATGAATGCCTTGACAAAATGCATGTTGTAATCCACATCGTTTGGGTTAATTTTATTTCCCAAGGTTAAAGGTTTTCATAAAGTCTCCTACAACAATCACGTACAGTCATTTCAAAAAACAGACATGTCAATCACACTTCATACCTACAAGGACTCTTCCTGCTTATGGGAGGCAGGTTTACAGTCATTACTAGAACTCTATGCAGTGTTTCAATCAGCTGACAAATAAGAAGTGTATTTGCAATAATCTCTAAAACGACAGCTTTCAAACTTTTTTTAACCTCTTATCCACAGTAAGATACTCACACACACATACACACACCTAAAACTGAAACAGATATTTCCTTAAACAGTTTTTATCCTCACAATGCATGATGTGCTTAGATACATTCTATTCTATTCTTTTTTTTAATTAATAGGCTTTATTATTTATTTATTTATTATTTATGGTAGTTTTAGGTTTGCAGAAAAGAAGAACAGAAACTACAGAGAGTTCCTATAAACTATCTCTCCTTTCCCCCTTCTCACACACAGTTTCTTTTGTTATTAATACCTTGACTTAATGTAGCATATTTGTTACAACAAATGAACCAATATTGATATATTACTACCAGATAAAGTCTATAGTTTAAATTAGGGTTCACTCTCCATGTTGTACATTCTGTGGATTTTGACAAATCTATAATGATGTATCCACCATTACAGTATTTTTTTTTTTTTTTTTTTTTTTTTTAGACGGAGTCTCGCTCTGTCGCCCAGGCTGGAGTGCAGTGGCGCAATCTCGGCTCACCGCAAGCTCCGCCTCCCGGGTTCATGCCATTCTCCTGCCTCAGCCTCTCCGAGTAGCTGGGACTACAGGCGCCCGCCACCACGCCCGGCTAATTTTTTGTATTTTTTAGTAGAGACAGGGTTTCACCGTGGTCTCGATCTCCTGACCTCGTGATCCGCCCGCCTCGGCCTCCCAAAGTGCTGGGATTACAAGCATGAGCCACCGCGCCTGGCCCACCATTACAGTATTATACAAAATAGTTTCACCACCTTAAAAATACCCCATGCTCCAACCTGTCCATCCCTCCCTCTACGCTAACTCTTGGCAACCAGTCATCATTTTACTGTCCCCACGGTTTTGCCTTTTCCAGAATATCATATTGTCAGAATCGTCCAGTACATAACCTTTTAAGCCTGGCTCCTTTTACTTAGTAATATTCATTTAAGGGTCCTCCATGTCTTTACATGACATGACAGCTCATTCTTTTTATTGCTAAATATTCCATTGCATAGGTGTGCCACTGTTTATTATTTTGTTCTATTTCATTAAAAAACCGGATGTGAACACAGTAAACTGACTTTAGAACCTAAAACTCATTAATCAGCCATATCCATAATTTGAAAGATACTGCCTAAAATATGTTGTTAAGTGCTTGCTAAGACTACAAAGGAGCAGACAGCTTGGTCTCTACCTTAGAAGATTATAACGTTATTGAGAGGAGCAGCCTATGTATGTGACATTTAGTAACAAAAGGGTAATCACAATACAAATGTTAACATCAAAATAAAAGTAGAAGGCATTTAAAAATAGGAGTTCTTTAGTTCTGTTGAGCATTAAGAAGAATTGGCAGGTGCTGCGATATAACTGTGTACAAGCAGGACCTTTCTGTCACTTACTGATCAGGAGACCTGGGCATGTTATTATTTCTAAATGCCTCCGTTTCCCTATTTGTAAAAGTGATATAATAGTAATATCTATCTCACTGGGTGATCATGAGAAGTAAACGAAATAATGCACACATAGAGCTTGGAAGAGTATGTGACATATAAGAAGTCTTCAACAAATATTAATCTATTATTATTATTTTGGAGACAGAGTCTCTGTCACCCAGGCTGGAGTGCGGTGGCACGATCTTGACTCACTGCAACCTCCACCTCCCAGGTTCAAGCAATTGTTTTGTATTTTTAGTAGAGACTGGGTTTTGCCATGTTGGCCAGGCTGGTCTCCAACTCCTGGCCTCAAGTGATCCCCCTGAATCAGCCTCCCAAAGTGCTGGGATTACACGTGTGAGCCACTGTGCCTGGCCATGTTAATCTATTATTATCATTTCTATTAACCACTCTATCCATCTTTTGTACTTGTCTGGAATATAGTAAGTGTTCAATAAGTTTTTTTATATATATATAGACTAAGGACTGCAATTTTCTTTAGACTTACTCGGTCTGTGGAAGCTTGTCAGAAGAGCTAGACAATGAGCCTTGAAAAAATGTAAGTGATTTGGTAAGTTTAGGGAAGAAGGTTGTAAGAAGCTGAGGAGATAGTATAATAAGAGGCTAAAAAGTAGAAAAGTAAAAGTAACATTTGGAGGACAGTAATCAATTTGATTAAAAAAGAGAGTTAGGGCTAGGTGTAATGACTAATGCCTGTAATCCCAGTACTTTGGGAGGCCAAGGTAGGAGGATCACTTGAGGCCAGGAGTTGGAGACCAGCCTGGTCAAATTAGTGAGAACCCCATCTCTACAAAAAAACAATACAAAACAAAACAAAAACCATTAGCGAGTGCAAGCATGACGGCATGTGCCTATAGCACCAGCTACTTGGGAGGCTGATGCAGGAGGATCATTTGAGCCCAGGAGTGGGACGCTGCAGTGAGCTATAACGATACCACTGCACTCCAGCCTGGACAACAGAGTGAGACCCTGTCTCTAATAAGTAAAGAAAAATAAGACAGTTAGAAATTAAGAATGAGAAACTTACAAAGATCACTGATGGTCTTTGCAAATGATAGATATTTGGACTTCCTCTTTCAATGAGTATGAGAGGACAACCTCAGTTACTGAAATAAAGAGAATAAGGTCCTAATGCCCTCAGGTATCTACTGTAGGTAATGAGCTAACTTCTCCTCTATACATGTTGGAATGGTACTAGTTATGCACTATCCTTTGGAGAGTTGGGAAGATACACTTAAATAATTTTCTGTGGTTCAGTTGAAGAAATCTGAAGGGGAATGTTTATTGTCCATTATGGTAGGCACTTGCCAAGTGTGACTATTTCCAATTTAAATTAAAAACAAAGAATTAAAATTTCCCTTCTTCAAGTGCCACTATTCGCATTTCAAGTGCTCAATAACCACAAGTGCTTGGTGGCTACTTGTACAGACTTGTGCTTTTACTAGTACAGACAGAGAATATTTCCTTCATCACGGAAAGTTCTCTTGAGAGAAGGAGGCCCAGAGACTAGAGATGCACCTGTGAAAGGGAGGAATGGGACAGTGGCTGGAGGAGAGACACAGAGTGAAGGGAAGTGGAGTTTACCCATATAAATCCATAGGGATCTGCCAGTCCTTCCTCCAGACAAGAGGGAGACATTGCTGTTATTGGAAATCTTGGGAACGACTGAGATGGCAAGATCCCAACCAAAAGAAGATAACAGCAGAGAAGTGGCTAACTTAGGAAGAGAAAAATTTCTTTCTCCCCAGAAACACAGGGAGCAGAGAACATGTACAGAAAGAGAATATAAAGCAGAAGATGTTGGAACTCATACCTGTTAACCTTGAGCAAAAGGAAAACAACCACTGAGAATAAAGAAGTTAAACTGTTTTCACAATGTGAATATGGAATGGATTTATTAAAAATCAAATCAGGGCGAGGCACAGTGGCTCACACCTATAATCCCAGCACTTTGGGAGGCCAAGGTGGGTGGATCACTTGAGGTCAAGAGTTCGAGACCAGCCTGGCTAACATTGTGACACCCGTCTCTACTAAAAATACAAAAAATAGCCAGGTGTGGTGACACACACTTGTAGTTCCAGCTACTCAGGAGGCTGAGGTGGGAGAGTCTCCTGAACCCAGGAGGTGGTTCTTGCAGTGAGCCAAGATCACACTATTGCACTCCAGCCTGAGTAACAAAGCGAGACTCTGTCTCAAAAAAAAAAAAATCAATAAAATTATCTGAAGAAGCTATGAGAGGATGTTCTTGAAGGTATATAGTTGCTTTTCATGACTCTTCAGCTTTTAGGTGCTAAAAATCTTTGATAATGTGCATAGTCCTTAATAAATCAGTCAGTTATTATTGATTGGGTCCCAATATACCAGATGTTTTGGGCAACCATATAATCAGGATGTAAAGTCTGCACTTACAGAAAGCACAATGAGAACAATATAACCAAGTGCTAAGTTACAGCACGCAATTGAAAAATGTTATCTTGCATTAGACATGGCAACTCCCTGGCCTCATGTTGCAACTCTTGGCTCTTCGGCCTCTTGCAGGTATCACAAATCAATCTTGACATTCCTCCTAGTTGAGTCCAAAGAAGCCTTAGGATATTTTCCATCACAAACCCACTATTCAACCTACTAGTTATTATGAGAAATACAAACTATTTTTAAATTTGGTACACATCAGAATTGTATTGTCAGTCAAACAGAGGAAGCCCATTTTAAAGCTACAGATTTATTTTATGATAGTAAACTCGCTTTATTGTTTGAAGCCCAAAGAGTCAATCAGTCACTCAGATTAAAAGACTAGATCTCAATAGCCAGTCTCATATTTATTAAATACTTAACTCTCAGTCTCAAGAACTTTTCTTTCTTTGAGAGATAGAACCATTAAAAGAGCAAATTATGAAATTTCAAGTTACAATTAACAAGAAAGGCACAGACTGGACCACTTAAAAATAGTCCCCCAAAAGTACATTCCATTGTTCTCACTTTTTTTTTTCAGAAATCCTACAACAATGTAGCTGTCAGAGTAAAACAGATTAAAACTTGCAATTGTAATGTCTCTCCAAACAATTGTGAAGAATGATGTAGTTATACTAATTACATAAGAGATAAATGAAGCCCACAAAGTAAGTGAGGGCATTGGAAACAGATGATGTTATTAATGTAATTCTGCTAAATGTTAAAGGGCACCTATAAATGTGAACATTTTTCTCAGGTTCAACGATTTTCCTCGCCATACTTCAAATCACAGGATCAAAACGTGTATTCAAGTGGTTTTGCCATGAGATTTAATGGCTAAGATATTTCTGATGGAGGGAAAAATGTCAGAATATAAAAAGGCAATTAAAAAAGAAAGCTTTGTGACAGACTGAGACTCCGTCTCAAAAAAAAAAAAAAAAAAAAAAAGAAAGAAAGCAAGCTTTGCAAACGCCTGTTCTTGTAGCAACCTTGTGGAAGAGTTCATATTAGTTGCTGACTTTTCTGTGTTGAGTCATCAAAGCCCATAACTGCTGAACCTTCTTTGTTAGCTCAACTTCATAATGCCAGGCTCTGCAGGGGGAAAATTTTGGCAGAGTACTTAGTTGTTCTTTGGCCTCTCTCAGTTTTTGTTCTTTGGTCTCTCTCGGTTTCAGGTAAATTACCTGGAACATTCCAAACTGAGTGAAATGGTATTAAGAATATTGTTTTCATCTTCCTCAACATGCTTACTTAGAACTGGACAATTTTACAATGGCAGTAGAGAGCATTAGGACATTTTGGGTATTCCAGCTCCTCTTCACATTCCACTGCAAAATGGGAGTCTCCAAAATAATTCTGTACAATGTCATGTTAGCGTATAAAATGCTACTGGATTTGAAATGGTATGCACATATACAAATATACATGTGTGTGCAAATGTACCTGTTGGCTTTTCTAGTGAAGGACCCTATTTAAATTCTAAGACTAGGTCCTTGTACCGGTATAGCATTATAACATCCTTTCTTTTTCTTAAAAATATTGACAGCAAAGATTAGTTGCTCTTTTTAATGACCTTTATTTTCAAAGCCAAAGGTTCATACTTCTATGTCAGTTTTCTAAACTATTTTGAAGTCCAAATTTTTGAGAATCATTGGTATAGGAGAAAAGAACTCTTTTATATGCACAATCGCCAACATATTTCAAGGAATATATCTTTTGGAAATAAAACAAAGAAATTATAAAAACAAAGTATGATTACACTGTTTGGAAAAACATGTTTTATAATATTATATTTGTTAACTTATATAAGTAATATTTTCATTACCAAGAATGTAAAAAAATTAAAAAATCATTTAACTCACCTATAACCTCAAAACCAAAATTTTATTTTTTATTGTATTTTATTTATTTTTTAAGATAGGGTCTCTGTTGCACAGGTTGCAGTGCAGTGGTTTGATCATGACTTACTGCAGCGTCCACTTTCTGGGCTCAAGTGATCCTCCCACCTTAGCCTTCCAAGTAGCTGGGATTATAGATGCATATCACCACACCAGCTAATTTTTTTTTCTTTCTTTTTTTTTTTTTTAGCAGAGATGATGTCTTGCCATGTTGCCCAGGCTGCTCTCAAACTCCTGAGCTCAAGCGATTTTCCGCTTCAGCCTCCCAAAGTGTTGGGATTGCAGGCATGAGCTATCATACCTAACCCTTTTTTTAAAAAAAAATTTATTAAACAATTTTAGATTTGGTGGGGAGTACATGTACAAGTTTGTTACACGAGTCTCTTGTGTGATGTCGAGGTTTAGGTGTCTAATGATCCTGTTAACCAAATAATGAACATAGTACCCCAGAGGTAATTTTTCAACCCTTTCCCCCCTTCCTTCCCTCTCCCATTTGGGGATCTCCAGTGTTTACCCTTTCCTTCTTTGTGCCTGTTTGTACCCAATGTTACCTCCCACTTATAAGTGAGAATATACAGTAACTGGGTTTCTATTTCTGCGTTAATTCACTTAGGATAATAGCAACATCTATGTTGCCACAAAGGACATGATTTTTTCCTTTATTGTGGCTGCATTGTATTCCATGGTGTATAAAAGTAGCACGTTTTATTTATCTAATCTATCATTGATGGAAATCTGGATTAGTTCCACATCTTTGCTATTGCCAACACCAACATTTTTATGTCTGTTCTTTTTCTTTGCATTTTCTTAATATTTATTTTTACAAAAAGGGCAATTAATGTCAAATCAATTGCTTATTTTACATTACTTTGGAAGCCTTTACAAAGACTGTCCATACAGGGGAGGTGTTTCAAGATTACACTGATATTATACTGATTGTCCAGGATAATGAACTAACTTTAGAGATGAAAAGTCAGATGGACAGTAAGGTCTTAGAGAAAGTGAGATGAAAGCACCCAATCCTTGGCTTAAAAAATTATACTAAGAGAAAGAGCTGGCCCAGAGCCATGTGCATAAGGTTATCCAAAATATGTTTAATTTGGGGCTCTATGAAAATATCTTGAAACTAGGGACCTCAAATAGACTGTGTTAGAAAGGCAGGGATAGATGAAAGTAAGATTATCTCCCATTCAACAGATGCAAAAATCTGACTCTGCCAACAGTCCAGGAGGTCAAAGAAGAAACTAAAGTTTTTGATGCAGCCTTGAGTTCTATTGTTGGGTCTTGCAAATTTCTGTAAGAAATGAGAAATAGTTTGACTTGACTTTGCTTGGCCTTTTGGCCTGCAAAAATACTAAGACAGGATGACATTTCAGCTACAAATTTTGCAGCTGTGTAATCACTGGGGTCTGGGAGACCTTACTATACTTGGTTCATCATTTGAATTCCTTTTGAGACCAAGACAATAGAACTTATAATTAGCAAACTACCACAAGTCTCAGAGTATGACACATGAATAGAACTCTTCCTTTTCCTCTTTCCCTGCACGAGAACATAAAAATAGAACAAGTAACTAGTATATTTGTACTTCTCACAACTTTAATAAAAAACATATCTGAAGATGGAACTTGGTAAGAATAACGTCCAGTAGCAGATGAATTATTTTTATTTTCTTATAATATTGTGGCTTATTGTTGACATGAAAAAGTCAGTATGAACCTATTAGAAAGGGACTTTTCCCAAATTGTCGTCCTTTCCTTTAGATTTCCAGTATTGCAAATCCAGCTTGGGGTCTTATTATTTTTCCTAGGCCACTGAAATATCCCCTCTGATTTAGTCTCTTCACTTATTCTCACTTTGCTCCAACTCATTCATGGATGCCAGATATATGTTCCAATATCACAGCCCTGATTATGTCCATTCCCAATTCAGAAACAGTATGTGGGCTGGACGTGGTGGCTCATGCCTGTAATCCCAGCACTTTGGGAGGCCAAGGAGGGCGGATTACTTGAAGTCAGGATTTCCAGACATTCCCGGCCAACATGGTAAAACCCCGTCTCCACTAAAAATACAAAAATTAGCCAAGAGGGGTGGTATGTGCCTGTAGTCCCAGCTACTCGGGAGGTTGAGGCAGAAGAATCACTTGAACCCTGGAGGCGAAGTTTGCAGTGAGCAGAGATCGCACCGCTGCACTCTAGCCTGGGTGACAGAGAGAGGCTCTGTCTCAAAAGGAAAACAAAACAGTATGTGACTATTCATCATAGGAAAAGTAGGAATTGAACAGTCAAGGTCCCTCAAAATTGAATCCCTCCTTATCTTTATAACCTATTCTTCCCTCCAATCCTGTGCAATTGAGTTTCCAAAGAAGTTTCTTGGCTGGGTACAGTGGCTCGCACCTGTAATCCCAGGATTTAGGAGGCTTAAGCAGGAGGATTGCTTAAGCCCAGGAGTTTGAGACCAGCCTGAGTAACGTAGTGAGACCCCCAGCTCTCCAAAAAGTATTTTTTCCAAAAATTAAACAGGCGTGGTGGCTCACATCTGTGGTCCCAGCTACTCAGGAGGCTGACATGGGAGGACTGTTCGAGCCTGGGAAGTTGAGGCTGCAGAGAGCTATGATCGTGCCACTGCACTTCAGCCTAGGCAACAGAGCAAGACCTTGCATCGTAAACATTTTTAAAAAATTAAAAAGAAGCTTCTTTACCCTTTCTTCATGTGCTTCAAGCTTTGCTGCCTCTGTTCTTTTGTGTTTATTTGTTTGTTTTGTTTTTCTCCTCTCTTGCTATTTCCCCCAAAAAGATTTCAACTCTCAAGATTCTGTTTATCCCCCAAGGCCAACCACAAAAGTCTTGACTCTGAAGCCCTGCAGACACACAACCAGAGGCAATCACTCCTTCCTCTGATCCTCCATAGAAACTCTCCTCTATGCCTACTTGTTTGATTTTATCTTGCTCTTTAAGTGGATGTCTTATTTTCTGCTACTGGATAAGGTAAAGGGCAGAATGCTAAATGAGCCCTTGTAAGTTCAGACCATTTTTGAAAAACAGACTTTCTGGTATCTACATGCACAGGCCTCTGTATCTGAAGAGGCAACCACCTTCCCCTTCTTCCCATCTGCAACCAGCTTGGCTCTTTGACAAAGACTCGGTCCTTGACCAAACTTCAGTCAAGCCCTTCTGAAGCTACTTCCCAAGCAGGCCCCTACCTTGGTACTTCCGTTTCTGTCCCTGCATCACTCGGTTGTAGCAAGATTGCTGCTAAGTCGGTTTATCCAGAATTCCCCATCCTCAATATCTGATCCCCTTCTGTGTCTGATCAAACTCCTCACTCCTCATCATTCCCCAGATGACATCTGCTCACCCTGGACTGCCTGCAGCTAGAATCCCGAAAGATCTATTTCCTAGGAATCTCCCTTACTCGTGATGCCTCCTCTTAGGAATTTTCCACCCTCTAACTCCAGGCGGCTCCTTGGCTATACATCCCCACTTGTCCATGTTGTGTTTGGAACTGAACCCAGTTCTATACTGAGGTCTCTTTCTCCCTATTGTAATAGTCCCTCAATAAAACCTGATTTTTCTGCATTAACTACGGTCTGGCTCTGATTTTTCATTAACACTGTCCAAGGGCCAGGGGATGGCCCTATCAGTCATTTACACCATATATTATTATAAATGATATATATCAACATTTCATGTTATCAGTCTCTTATATTGAGATGATTTTACTTGTGAGATCTGCCATCATAACTTCTACAAAATAGCTCTTAACAATGAACATAATACTGTCTTATGGACCACTTTGTTTGGTTTTCACAACTTTATGAGATAGGCTGATGTTGCAACCCCATACTATGAAGGAAGAAAATAAGGCTCAAAGAGGTTAAGGGACTTACCATAGTAATATATGTAGAAGTACCATTTAGCAGTGGAAGAAACTCAGAAAGATTATTAGACCTATTTGCAAGTCCGTGCCTGGAGGTAAATCTTTTTTTTTTTCCTGTCATAGTGAGCATATGGTTGAGAAAATAAAGAAAAAAGGAAGATCACACCAACGATGCTTCTTCCTCACTACTTTCTTTTGCTCTTGCTCAGCAGAGAAAAAAATAGTAAAAAATAGGTAAAATTATTGAACAGTTACTAAGAGGTAGGCGCTACATAAACACTTTATATGTAACTATCTTATTTATCTCTCATAGTAGTATTTATGAGGTACCTATGATTATATCACACAGGTGAGGAAACAAGATTAGAAAATTAGCTTGCTCAAGGTGGAATGGGGATTTGAACCAAGATCTATGTGCTTTAAGGCCCACATTTCTAACCTCAACGCCAGTGCTTCTCAAATTTTAATGTGCCCATGAGTCACTGAAAGAACTTACTAGCTGCAGATTGAGACTCAGTAGGGCTAGGGAGTTGCAGGACACAGAGGACTAGAGAGCCCAGTACGGGAGAATACAGGAGGATATTTATTTTAAGGTATGCACCGGCTCAGTGGATTCACATTCAAAAAGCTGAGCCTTGAACAAAGACAGAGTGGGGTTTTTATAAGCAGGCTTACAAAAGCAAAACAAAGGCAGTTAATCATATAGTGCATAACTTGTGGCCTTGCATAGCTGGTGGTCTTGTAGCTCCATCAAAAAAAAAAAAAACAAGAACTGGCGAAATACAGACATTTGTAAAACACAGTCATACTTAAGAGGCCAGGGGAAGGAGTATCAGTAAAGGAATTTGTCTTTCTCTCTTTTTTTTCCCCTCAACCTTGCTTTGGAGGGGTGTGGGGGGGTGCTGTCTGGAGCCCATTCCTTTGGCCTTGGCTTTTCGGACAGCATTATCTTTTAACTGTCCTTGAAGTGAGCTGCTAAGCAGAGGAAAACTTGTCTCTTTTTCTTTTTAACCCTTACTACAAGGGTATCGTCTAAGATTCTGCATTTCCGACAAGCTTCTAGGTGATGCTGCTGCTGCTGATCCTTAGACCACACTTTGAGTACCAACTTCTTTACACTCCCCTCAGAAAGTGCTAGAGGTAAGCATGCAACTCACTGGAGTTCAACTCTAGGGGCTGGCCTGGGGAAGGGGAAGAAGTGAGGAGAGGGGAACCTGCACGCTGTCTTAGCCACGTCTACTATTCCATCTTCTCTGAACACCCCACCACCATTCTCTGTGTGAGGCTTTACTGCCTCCAGCTTTAAATCATGCCTTCGTTGTTCTCTAACAAGAAGCACAAACATTTTGCAGCAGAAACAACATTGCTTTGGGTAATATTTCATGACGTCTTTTGTACCGCACCCTCCTTTCTTCTAAGACACAATCCTATCTCCACCTACATTACTTGCCTTTCACAATACCTTGCCTTAATTCTTTGATTTGACACATCAGCTCATATAAGATATTCTCTAATTACATCTAGCTTCCCATCATTAAGCATCAATTTGTATTAAATTTGTTTATAAAGAAACTAATAGAATATGTTAGCTATTTTTTTCTAAGATAGGGATCTCCAACATAAGTTACACAAGCTGCAAATATGGGTTTGATTCATTCATTCATCCATTAGTGTTCAACATCTACTATGTTCCAAGCACTGAGCTAGGTTTGCAGTCGTGAGCCTTATGATTCCATTTAGAAATCAAAACACATGATATTATGCATATATGTATACTTACATATTTACATATATTTACATATATTAATGTGCACATGTTTTATGCATAAATTTACACATATTTACATATATTAATGTGTGAGAATACAAAACACTGTATTTTATATAATTGAATAAATTTAGTTTGCTTAGCTTTAACTTTTGTGCACTAATTCAGATGCTGTGATATAATCCGGTAATTAATGTTGCTTCTCAATACAAAATCTCATTACGTTTAGTTAGCCTCTGCAGATATTTGCTCTTGTATGTTCCCATGCACACACAAAATCTCCCCTCACTTTTAGTGAAGTGAAAATGAATCCATTTTTTATTAAATTTATCATTTCAAATGAAATGCTTGTCCTGGGCCACACTGTCGGGCTTTAATTGGCTTCCTTGTCTTACAAATTAAGTTTAAAACTTTGCCTCCAAATCACAAATCACTTTCTCCCAATCTTCCTTAGAAAGTTACCAGTTTCTGTGGCTGCAGAGTGAAGCCATTCCTCATGCTCACTCACACTTCTTTTTTCCCCTTTACTCTATTTACTGTGTGCTAGGAGCTTGACACGCAATTTATTTTTATTCTCACAATAATCGTATCTGACAAAGTGTATCATTGTCTCCATTTTGCAGATAGAAACTAAGGCTTAGAGTAGTGAAATACTAACTGCTAACCTTGGCAGGCCATGACATATATGTAGCAGGTATTATACTATGCAATTTACAGTATCATCATTCATTGTTCACCCTGCCTATAGGAAGAATCATTTAATCGTCTTCATGTTACAGAAGTGTGGAGGCAGGAAGGGCTTAGTGCTTAACCCAAACTTACACATCAGTTACTGACAGAGCTGAGAGCCAAGTCCAGAGCCTGGGCTCTTGCACAGGACACCTCCCAGTTCACCTGATGAGAGTCCCACAGCTGGAAGAAAGGTAGCAGGCCCAGGACACCGAGGGCTATCTGAGATCAAAGACCCTGGGCTCAGTAACTGTGCACGTGGCTTCTTTCTTCAGAACCATCCTTCTAAATCCAAAGGATGGCTTTAAATATTTACCTCATTTTAATTGGATGGAACACAGTGCCCTGCTGCCTAGTGCCTTGTAGTTAGGAAAAGGAAAGTAATAATAATCTGAGGACTGCCTCCTTTTCTGATTATCCTTATCTCTTCACCCACCAGCATCTGTGCCCATGAACTCTGCCTCTGTCCCTGCACCTACCCAGGGAAAACCCACCCCACTGTCCTCCTCTTGCACTCAAGATCTCTACTCCTGCAGTAGTCCTCTTTCTCACCCATCCTCAGTTTATCCTTCCTTCCTGGGTTACTTCCACCATTTCACAAACAGGCTTTAATATCTCCTAGCTTACAAAAGCCCTCACGTGGTCCCAAGTCCTGCCTCTTCCATTGTTTCACAGCCACTATCATACAATGTTTCTGCTCCCTTTTAAAACTGAGCTTAGTTATGAGGTCATCTGTATCAACTGCCTCGAATTCCTGAATTCCAATTCTGCTTTTTAGCTCATTTCAAATCAGACTTACATCTTTTCTATTGTCTTAGGTCCATCTGGGTAGTTAAAATAACATAAACTAAACAGCTTATAAACAACCGAAATGTATCGCTTATGTTTCTGGAGACTGGGAAGTCCACGATCAAGGCACAAGCATATTTGGTGTCTGGTGAGGACTTGCTTTCTGCTTCATAGATGGTACCTTTCACTGAGTACTCACATGATGAAATGGGCAAACAAGCTCCCTTGGGCCTCAGGATTTTAACATATGAATTTAGGGGAACAGAAACATTCAGACAATAGCACCTATGGCTGCAAACATTTCTACAATAAACACTGTATTACTCTTATAATCAAAATATATACAATGTGTATATATAATACACTATTATATATGACACTGTATATACACACATACAGATGGGTGTGTATGTATACCATAACCCAAAAATACTGTGACTCACTAAGACTATGTATATATGTCAGTGTTACTAATGTCGCTATCTATAATTCCTACACATCACTGATTCATCTATCAGTCATGTCCATTCTTCATTCTAGAGACTGAACATCTCAATCTGTTTGAATCTGCTTCCAGAAGGTTTTATACAGATACAAATTTATCATCAAGTCAGCGTGAGCTCTTCTGACTTACTAGTGACCCTGTGCCAGTCCCTTCCACTTCCTCAGTTCTTTCCATGCTCATCCACTGTGAACAATCTATCAATTGGCTTCCATTCCTTCCCTACATCATTGTTTGAAACAAAGCTTAGCTTATCCTTGAAATCACCATATTCCCTTTTGCTCGCGCCTCTCCAGAATTCCCTCTCTTCCACTATCCAGACACACGTGGAGGGGTGGGGCTGGCTCACCTCCACTAACAGCTATTTCTAGATGAACAATTAGTGCATCCAACCGCTTATTCTCTTGTGTTGTCCACAATCTCTTGTTATACTTCCTCTCAAAACCACCTACAGATCAACAGTGCATCCTCTACCATGAAGGAGCTGCCTTTGTCTGAGAGGCAGATAAAGATGTGTGCACAGTGGCAATGTAGGGTGAAAAACCTCTTAATCAGTGGCTCTCCAGGAGCACAGAGAGAAAAAACAAACTTAGACTTGGGGAAAAGGGAGCAAGAAGAGACATCCCACACACACTCTGAAGCATCAGTGAAAACTATTAAAGGTAAGTCATGATTAACAACAGGAAAAGACATTCATGAGCTTAGGGGTGGAGAGGGCAGAGCAGCCCCCTAGAGAATCTTTCTTTCAGGGTGGAGGGTAGAGTAGAAGTTAGGAAATGATGAGAAATGCAACTTGAGAATTAAGCAAAAATTAAATAACATGCTGAGGAAACTAGTTTCATTTTCTCTTTTTAAGTCAATGGGGACTCTGATTATTGCAAACAGTGAAATAGATAATATGTACTTAGGGCTTACGTTGTGCCAGTTACTATTTCCACAATACTACTGTGAGGTAGGTGCTATTATTTTTTTTCCATTTTGTAGATAAGAAAACTGAGAGACATAGAAGCTAAGAAATTTTGAGCAAGTTAGGAAGTGGCTTAATTTGAATTATGATTACATTTTCATTTCAGAATGATAAAGGGATGTTTCTCAGTTTTGAATTGTACCTGTATGACATACAGGAGACTAGGGTAGAGATATGGAGAAGTGGGGAGAAGCAGAGGACCTCAGTTTTGTTATTCTGGTTTTGGAAGTATAGGATGAAAACCCACGTGGAGTTGTCCAGCTGGAGATACAGATGTGGACTAGGGGAAAATGTCTAAGCTGAGGCACAGATTTGCATCATTGGACTGAAGGTCAAGTTAAGTAAAAAGGAAAAAATTCTGAACCAAACTTTGGGGGGTGGGCAAGGAAGAAAATCATCACTTTAGCAGTAGATAAAAGAAGAAAAGCAAACAAAAAAAAAGAAAAAGAAGAAAAGAAGAAGAGAGAGGAAAAAAAGAGAAAGAGGTTGATGAGATGAAAGAGGAGATTCAAGAAGACAGAGGTTCCTCAGAATCCAAGAAAAGAGAGAATTTCAAAAAGGTCAATAGTAACAAAATTTACAGAGGAGTCAAGAAAGTTAAGGACCAAAGATTCTTGAGGGCTTATCAACTAGAAGGTCTTTACTCATTCTGGCAACCACAGTTGGGGTGATGTGGTGAAACTTCAGTGGGTTGAGGAGGTGAAGGGAAGATGAAGGAATTGAATTGGATAAATGGGGTCATGGAAGGTGAGAGGAAGAGAAGGTAGGTGAGACTGAAATCAATGGAGAGCCTAAGAGGAGGTGTTTGTGTTTTCTTTATAAATCAAACATGTAAATATGAAAGACAAATAATCAAAAGAATTAAAAAGTGTGAAGACACAGGAGAGGGCAAATATAAAACTGATGTACAAAGGGATAAGATCCACATTTCTTCGTGGTGTCTTCTGAGTCTATCCCTTCCTCACTCCCATTGGTAGTTTTCCTTGTTTAGTCCTTCATCTCTTCTTACCCCAGAAAAGTGACCTATCTATGCATTTCCCCGCCTTCAGTTAATTTCCACATATTGTTGCCCAGTTAATTTTCCTTAATGTCATTCCTCTACTCAAGCTCTTTCAGTGTTATTCTGTTACTTTTAGGGTAAAATCAAAGTTCCTTAAGATATACAAAGTCATTCTCATTCTGGTCTTGTCTGCCTTTCCTCATCCTCATAACCCACATACCCACATCCACACGCGTCACAACTCTGAAGCTATCACTTGCATTCGAATTCCTCCCCGTGATCCCTTGAAGTGCCCTCTTTCTGCCCATATAAATCCTGCCCTTTCTCGTCTCATATTATATCACCTTCTTATAGAAGGGTATCTCTATGTCCCTGAAGCCACATATTACCTTTTATTCTACCTTAGCATGTCAATTAACGTGTCACTTTCATGAACATTTTCCAACAGTGCTTATATGTGCCTATTACTGTGAAAAGCATCCAAACGTGCTAACAATATAGACCATGACAACTTGGTTACATGACTTATATCCAGCATCATACTTAACAGCCATAGCATTTAAAAAAATACGTGTATAGTTTGTCATTAAAACTGGATTGCAAGCTCTTCTTTCATACACAAAGGCTGTGTATTAAAGCATTAGAACAGATCAGCTAAATGGTCTATCTCGAGAACATATAACAGGAATTGAATAACTATTCTGCTGAAAGGACATGTAAAAATTGGATAGGGTTTGCAGTCTCAGAATACTAAGAAACTGTGTAAATTGAATTTTATTTTTTCTGTGAGACTCTAGATTGTGAATATTGCACATGCATTGCTTTTTCTTTTGATCAAATTATAAGTTCTTTTTTTTCCAGGCATTCTTCTATGTGCTTTGAATTTATTTCTCCTTACACATGCATGTATTGTACATGTTGTTTAGTACAAATGTTATGCTTTAATTTTCAAGTCCGTTTCCAAAACTTTTTCACTGTAAGCCCAAGAACTCTCTCATTTCTCTTGAATGTAACTTAATTTCTCCATGTTATGGAACTATGTTAAAAACTCTCTTTTAGTTAAAAAGTACCACCTACAAACTTTGAAGCTGTACTTTTAATGAAAATAACCACCTCTATTATTTCACCTGAGTACTCCTGGTTCTCTATGGCCGTTCTTTTGTTAGTTTTTTTGGTAGTCATTCCATTAGGTTTACTTTATTTTTGATGTCCATATTTTGATACAATTTTTGTTTTTGATATAAACACTATTCTACAATACATTTTGATACCTTAACCTATCCTAGCTTTTCTGCATTGTGTTTGTTTTGTGTATGACATCACATAGGTATTTGTTTCTCAAGTGTTTCTTTTATTTAAAAGTACCATATATTATTTTGTTTCATTTTTTGTTCCTGGTTTGGATTTTCTTTTCCTTTTAGTCCACATGTTCCTTTGATAATTTAAGCATGGCTTCTCTAAAATGCATTGTTTTCATTTGGGCCATCTGAAAAGTTGAATTTTGGTTTTTAATCTATGATCATATAATGTACTACAATATCACTAGAGGACTATTGCATTTACTATCTCCACTGAATGTGCTATTTTGAACCTAACTATAAGGCTTCCCACATGTTGTCCCACAGTGCCCTGGTGTTCAAGAGAGAAGCCAGTACCCTCAGACTCCAGTGGCTGGCAGGGCTTGGGCAGGGGCCCTAGTCCTCAGAGGCAGGCATAGCTAAGCGCATCTGGTGCTGTGCCTAAGGTCTAGTTCAACTGCAAATATGATGGGGACACTTGGCTCCTGCTGCTCTTCCATGATACTCTAAGCACGGCTGAGGGGGGCTCTGCCATCCAGATATCAAGTTCAGTGCCCAGCCGTAGACTGCTCTGCCCATCACAGACAACGGGCTGTGAGCTGATGAAAGAAGTAGTGGTACAAGTTGAACACCAGGGAGCATGGTGTTCAATAGAGAGGAGTGAGGGGTGGGAAGGCCAGGCTGGGAATTCCTGCTGAAGAAAGCTGTCTCAAGCAGGCCCACTTATCTGTCTTCATGTCAAGCCAATACTTCTGTCCAGTCCCCAGGCCATGGGACCCTGCCTTGGCCCTGTGTATCACAGTCTTGTTACTCAAGTGCAGTCAGCTTCATCAACGTGCATCAGCTTCATCTGAAAGCTTGTCAGAAATACAAAAGCTCAGCCCTTCTGAATCATAATCTGTATTTTAATGGTGATTCTATGCACATGAGTGTTTGAAAAGCACAGTGTCAAAGGGTCCACTCTGGCCTTCTTCTCATCTCTCTCATCACAACCCTCTTCAAGGGACAGGCCGATGAGAATTTTGGTTGCTTCTAGACCAAGTTTCACATAACCAAGTCCCTGGAATTCTCTGCCCTAAAGCTCACAGTCCACCCCCATTTAGGCATAGAATGATCTTTCACTGATGCATTCCCATTGTGCACCTGGAACTCAAATACATTTGTGATCAAGGGATAGGCAAAACGACGTGGGAAGAAGCTGTTTGGACTTTCAGGCTGAGAGTCCACATGCAGGCTCTGAGGCTGAGGACCCTGGAGGAACAGGACAGAGCCAGGGGTGGGAAGACGGGTGGGTGGGAAATGGATGTAGACCTAGGGCCTTCAATTGCACTTTTGTCCCTAGTCACTTAGTCTATTATCTACTTGTTCTTACAAAGCATCAAGGGTTGAGTCTGCTTCTGTCCATTTGCAGCTGATATGCTCTTTTAGTGATTTCAAGCTATGTGCAGGGTGAGGGCTGTAAAAACATTTATGCCTTCTAAGAATTTTTCAAATACTTGATACTAAAAGGTTAGGATGGGTTCCAAAATCATTTGCCTTATCCCAAGAAGTTTCAACATCACATTTGTCAATGAAAGAAAGTAATAGCTGTTAGAATCTTTAAACATAATTTCAATTACAAGAAAACTTCTGAATGACTATAAAATAGGTTTTTACATTTTCTATCATCTACTTTTTCTTAGAAAGCATCACACAGATAGTGACTATCAAGACTTTGATGAAAGGAAAACCATACAGTAAATATCAAAAGCCTTAAAAATTTGCATACCATTTGATCAAGGAATTTCATTTCTGGGACTATATTCTAAGGAAGATATTCAGTGATATGTGTAGAAAGTTATTAACAATGATCTTCATCAATATTAAAATTTTTAATGTGAAATACTGGAAATGATCAGGAATATTTATGTATGTTATAGAATATTATGAACATTTTCTATGCATATAAATATAATGGTGTTTAAAAAGAATATTTAGTGATGTAGCAACATGTTAGAGCAGAAAATAAATTTACAAAACCAAACAAAAGAGTTTGATAAGACCATTGATCAAGAATTACAGGTCATCATTTCTGTATACCTGATAACATAAATTTATATATAAATGTATACTTCTCATTAAAATCTTTGAAAAGATTTTATTTGGAAGTTCTATATAAATTCAATACTTACTATTCCTCCCAATACTTTTTATTTTCTCTTCCTTTAATACCGAGGATACAAATTGAATTTCTTTCACAAAATTTCATATAGATACTCCAAAATCCTATCCAATGTGCCATCCAAATATTGCCATTTTATGTGCATAATAAAGTTGAAAAGCATAACAAGTATGTGGCCAGCCACACACAGCTGATGAAGAAAAGCTGAGGTACCCAAAGCAGGCAGGGCTGGGAGGGATACTACTGCACATTACATGTAGTATGTTTTTGGATCATAAGAATCTAGTACTTCTGACTTTTATTAGATGCACATTCATTAATAAAGTGGGTGCCCTTCCTTTGCACAATTTTAAAAACAGATTTTTCTCTTCAACAGATCAGCTTCAATTTTTTTTTAACATTTTCTAAACATATAATTATCATCTTCCAAAGACCCAAAAGTGCTGTCAATGTGACAGAAATCAGAATGTAAATATTTTACAAACAGCTGTCAAATCTCAATCGGCAGCAAAGAAAAAGCCCCAGAATTGCTGTAATCTAACCACAAGGCTATATCATTTAATTGACAGATAAGACATTTTTCTAGTTTTCATTTTCCTGTCAGTATTTTTGATACATTAACACCCTGTGCCATTCTGGATAGTCACTGTGACAATTCCCTTGAAGACAGAATAAACTCTGAAATGTGCTAAGGGAAATGCCTGGCACAGTGACTGACTTTTGTTTCAGAGGATATTTTTCACAGTCATTGTTATCTGGAATGTTTGTTACTAACATGGATTAAATACTGGCATCAAGGGAATATTATCATGCCCATAAAAACAGGGAAAATTTTGCTCTTAGCAGTTCAATAATTTATTATTTCATTCTTTCGGGCCTTCATTCAACAAACATTTCTCATTGTGCATGTGCCAGGTTTAGCCAATAAATCTATGTAAGATCCAAAGAATGGAGCCCTGTCACCCAACATCATAGATCAGAAATGCCACTGAGTAAAGATCCCTAAAACAGTCCCACCCAAGGATTTACTGCTGTTTTCTATTTATACCACCGTCTGTCCCTCTGTTCTTCTTCCTAGATTGTTTCATCTTTTTCTCTGTTTCTTTTTTTTTTTTCTTTTTCTTCCCATTTAAGCAAAAGACACGTTGGGGACATCTATAAGAACTGCTTAATTTCTTTTAAGATATTAAACGTAGGGTATTTTCTGACTCTATATTCATTTACTCAACAAACATTTACTAAGCCTCTTGCAGGGGGCAGGCATCATTATAAGTATGGTGGTTTTGGCAGTGAAGGAAACAGACAAGGCCCTGCCCTCAAGGAGCTTAGATCATATTATAATGGGAGATAAACAACAAATTATAAACAGGTGCAAAAGAATTCGTCATGTCTTACCTAAGTTCCTTAAGTTACATATGTAAGTATTTTGTCCATAAGGGGTTATTTCATATGCCTTAAGAAATAAAACTTCCAGTCTTTAAAGGGCATTAAACCTGGGTGTCCAGGACAGTGGTTATTTAGAGAGCAGTTAGGAGAGGTCTTGGCAGTTGAGATTTGACTGGAAGGGTCAAATAGTAAGAAGAGCCAGGGGCTCAGTGCCAGGCCCCCGAGGGCAAAGAACAAAGAGAAACATTCAATAAATAAAGACAGGGAGGCTTGGAGTGTAGGAAGCAAGAGAGAAAAGTACAAGTAGAAACCAGATCATATCAGATTTATAAGTCATGTTAATGCATTTGGATTTGATTCTAAATGTAGGGGAGGGAGTTGAAGGATTTTGAGCAGGTCTCAAATAGGAGAATAACAAGATCTGATGGAGGTTTCCCAAAGCAGACGCTGGCTGTGACAGAAAGTAATTTTGTATGGTAAGAATGAAAGCCATGTTGACTAACATGAAGCTAATGCCATTGTCCAGGCAAGACAAGATGATGACTTGGAGTAGAGTCATAACAAAAGAGACAAGGGATTCAGGATGTATTTGGAAGAAATAGAAGGAAAAGGAAAATAACTGGTCACTCTTAGGTTCAATGGCCAGAAATAAAAACTGTAGCTTTGAATAGATATCAGAGTATTTCCCTGCATTAGCAATGGAGACCCAAGGAGGTAAGCTATTATTCTGTACTAACAGCATATCAGAATAACTTATACCTTCAATTTACAAATAAGCAGCAAAGGTCCAGAGAGGTGAAATGGCTTTTTGTAATACCAAAAATTGCTGGGCTATCCCCTGCATTTCCAGTCTCTTATTTTCCAGCCAAAAGATTTTTCCATTATCCAGCTCCCCCATCCCCTAAGTCAGCTCAGTGCCTTACTCAATGCCTTGTATAACTTTCTTCAGAAAGAAATTTCATTATATGACTTAGTTTTTAACCTGTATTTTTTTTTTTCCGAACCAAGTCAACAAGAGTGAATTAATGAAGATTGTTAGGTGAAGAATACTTAATTCTATGATTGTTGGGTAAAAGCTGAGTTTTGGTGACCATATTTTGACCATTAGTTCTAAACTTTTATTTAAAAAAAAAAAAAGAAAATAAGATGCTCAGAATTAATACTTCCTTTACCAGCTTTCATAGGTAATTCCAATGTAAACTGATTTTCCCAACTCAGATCTGTTTTTCTCTTTTTCTTTTCTGTTCTTTTTTCTTTTCTTTTCTCTTTTCTTTTCCTGTTTCTTTCTCTTTCTTTCTTTCTTTCTTTTCTTTCGTTCGTTCGTTCTTGCTTTTGTTCTCATTTATCTTTATGCCTTTCTCTCTCTCTCATTTCTGTTATACAGGAATAGACTCAGTTCACTTAGTTTTACAAATGGAAAATATAATAGAAAGTCTGCGCTATTGAAGAGTATTGTATTCAAAGGGTTACTGAGCTGACAATGCCCCCTGACTAAGTACAAAATGTAATCAGCAATAGCACGGGCTCCTGGAACCAGGCTGTCAGGACCAGCATTGAGGCAGCTGTGTACAGGGATCAGCATCTGACAGGTCCAAGTTCGAATCTCACCTGTGCCATTTACTACCATAGGACAAGGTTCACAGCACAAAGTTCTTAACATCTTAGAGCCTGTTTCCTCACACATAAAATGGAAATAAAAATACTCGACTTAATAGCACTGCTGCAGTGTTTAAGTAAGATAGGGTAATGTGTCTAGCATGATATCCAGATATGAATGTTACTGAATCAGCTAAGTCTACATTTGGCTCTGAGTGTCAGAAAACCTAATAAGCTCATCTAAATTAGGGACTGTATGTGTCTCATGCAACAAGAAATCTGATGGTGGACTTGCCAGAGCTCAAGCTCATTTTATCTTCCTGCTCCAGTATCCCCTGTTTGGCTTTTGTTGCTGTGATTGCAAGAAGGGGTGGCGGGCTGTGATTTCCTGATAGAATGATGGGATAAGAACAAAGAAAAAAACATTTTAAGAGGAATCTCCTCTTGAAATTCTCTCCCCAGGGACCATGACTGAGAGCTCATTGGCTGTAGCTGGGTCACACGGCCAAAAAAAAGAGTCTGGGAAGATGAGAATATTTTTTAGCTGGGCACTTTGCTGTCCTTACAACATCAAGATTTTATTAGGAAGGAAGAGGGTAGTGATAAGGTTTGGCTCTGTGTCTCCACCCAAATCTCATCTCGAATTGTAATCTCCACCTGTTGAGGGAGGGGCCTGGTGGAAGGTGATTGGATCATGAGGGCGGTTTCCCCCACTCTGTTATCATGATAGGGAGGGAGTTCTCATGAGATCTGATGGTTTTAGAAGGGGCAATTTCCCCTGCACCCTCTCCCCACTCTCCTGCCGCTATGTAAGACAGGCCTAGCTGGGTGCAGTGGCTCATGCCTGTAATCCCAGCACTTTGGGAGGCTGAGGTGGGCAGATCATGAGGTCAGGAGATCGAGACCATCCTGGCTAACACGGTGAAACCCCATCTCTAATAAAAATACAAAAAATTGGCCAGGCGTGGTGGCGGGCGCCTGTAGTGCCAGCTATGCAGGAGGCTGAGGGAGGAGAATGGTGTGAACCTGGGAGGCGGAGCTTGCAGTGAGCCGAGATCACACAACTGTACTCCAGCCTGGGTGACAGAGCAAGACTCCGTCTCAAAAAAAAAAAAAAAAAAAAAAAAAAAAAACATGCCTTGCTTCCCCTTCACCTTCTGTCATGATTATAAGTTTCCTGAGGCCTTCCCAGCCATGTAGAACTGTGAGACAATTAAACTTCTTTTGTTTATAAATAACCCAGTCTCAGGTAGTGTTTTTACAGTTGTATGAAAAGGGACTAATACAGGGAGATTGGATTTAGGGTAAGATGTTAGCAGTGTTTGCTGGATAGATAAAACATTATTAAGGATAACATCTAAGAAAGATTGAGCTTTTCAACAATGTTGCTGTTTATGTTCACAATCATATTTTGTACAGCATTCTGAAGAAAGGCAATCTAAATCCAGGGATAATTCTTAAGCTTCTAAGAATTAGACAAGCTATAAGATCCTATATATGTACTAACAATTCAAACATTTTGCAATATTCCAAAAAATTCCACATTGCTACAGTTAAATACAAATGCGCATTTGAAATAAAGTTAACTTATTTCAAATCTCAATCAACATCCCTTTATTTCTAAACTGATGAAAAAATGAAATGAACACACTCAGCTTTATTAAGGCACAAAACTTGAGCATGACTAATGGTAACAACTGTACATCATGTTGAAAACACCAACTTATACATTCTTATTCCTCGTTAATCTGTTCTCACAGATTGGGCCATCAATCCCCCTTTTCAAGGAAATAGCTCAACTAGAAAAAGGATCTTGCCTTATTGTACTTTAGCTGAAGTTCTGACTGTCACTTATTTGGCCACTAATCAGAACACAAGTGCTAGAAAAGAACAAACAAAAATATGGGATTAACAAATAACCAGGACCCTGGGAAAAAGAACATCAATAGGTTACACAACATGATTAGAGGCAATGGAAAAAAATTACAGAATTTTTGAGTTGGAAGTGACTTTCCAGATCATGGTGCCTAACCTCATGTACCTGAAGAGGACGGAGAGGGTCAGGGAAGTTAAGGTACCCGTCACTGGAAAAGAAATGTATCTATTGACTTCCTCATTCTACAGCTCCTCACCTCCTACCTGCCTAAGCTCCAGTTGCAAGGAAGGGAGATAGAGTGAGAAGAATAAAAATAAAGAAGCTGCTCATCTCTTCATTTTACATATAAGTGATGACTGCCTTCTTCTCTTAGCAAATTGGCTAGTATGGTCTATGTTCAACAAGTATTCCAGTTGCTACCTTCTCCCAGACACTATTCGAAATATACACATACAGTGATCTTACAATTAGCCCATTCTCATACAGGAAGAAAATGCAATCTTCATGAAAATCCCCTAACTCCACTTCAGACACTGAAGTTCACCTTTTTGAAGTGTACTGAGCCTGACAGCTAGGCCAGAGTCTAGGAAAGCACCTCCATTAGAAGATTAACCTAGAGAAAGAAAAAGAAGTGCCCGGCTTTGCAGAAGAACAGGGGAACTGTGTCATTGTGAAGGATGTGGCTGAGTTCAGAGGGTCACGAAGGAATGGGAAATGCTATGGAAGAACTTGAGGATGAGATCTCCTGATAAGGTGTGATTGAGTTTTTTCTTTTTTTTTGAGACGGAGTCTCACTCTGTCGCCCAGGCTGGAGTGCAGTGGCGCGATATCTGCTCACTGCAAGCTCCGCCTCCCGGGTTCACGCCGTTCTCCTGGCTCAACCTCCCGAGTAGCTGGGACTACAGGCGCCCGCCACTACGCCCGGCTAATTTTTTTTGTATTTTTAGTAGAGACAGGGTTTCACTACGTTAGCCAGGATGGTCTCGATCTCCTGACCTTGTGATCCACCCGCCTCGGCCTCCCAAAGTGCTGGGATTACAGGCGTGAGCCACCGCGCCCGGCCGTGATTGAATTTTTTAAAGGAGGACCTTGAAGTTTGCACAGCGTGGTGACGGTGACACCAAATGAAAAGAGGACTGAGAAGAGACTGTAAGGTAAGAAGCAGAAGGATCTTAGAGGTGCCTGTGGAGGGATTTTTCTCAGCAAGTGAGAGAGGAGCCTAGTGAAACCTCTGCGAGTGTCATCTGTGACAAGGGCAGCACAGAAATGGAGAGCAAACTTCGAGAGCGTTTTACAGCAACTGGATATGTAATTAACAACTTAAAAATAGATTTGTATTTTATATATCTTTTAAAAGTATTACTATGCAAAGGATTTGGGGGAAAAGAGTAATTGCTCCTTCATCAGTTTGAGAAGCACCTTTATGCTCACGAGCATTGGTCCCCTGCTGCCCTGATATCCCTTCTTCCTCTCTTTAGCGCCTCCCTCTCCTTCTGCTATTGCTTGCCATGTTGGAACTGTCAATCACAGGATCCTCTCCCACTTTCAGCAAGGGAGGGCAGCTGACCCAAGCAAGGCCTCTCAGACTCCTCCTCTCCCAAGATCCCTTTCCTCACTGCCGCCCTCACCCAGCCCTCCCTATCTGAGAAGTGTGTCTTATGGAAGGAAGGGCTGGAGCTATCATTCCATGAAATGCATGCACTTTATACCCTGGGCTGGGAAACTGAGGTTTAGGGTGTAAGTGACCATGGGTCACAACTTGAAATCAGCTCTGTCTGACTCCTTCCACTAACTGCCTTGCCTCTCTTACATAGCAGCACATTCTCAGGAAATAATATCTGTGTACCTAGAACTTCAAGAGTAAACTCAACTATATCAACACTCCCATTCCTACTACAGGAAATGAGGGTAAGTCATCAAACAACACTCCAGTGTGAGGATGTAGTCATTTCTCTCCCTCATCTCTACCTAACAAATAGACATTTTCTACCATTTAGGGCATGCTGAGCATACAATTCATCTTTCACTGCTAATATCCCTGTAAAATCTAATGAGTCAAAGGGCAAGTACTCAGCTAATTCCATTTAACCATGTGTCAGTCCTCTCACAGAAACCCACTGTCTTGTACATAGTAGTTGCTCAGTAAATATTTACAGTAGATTTTATCATTAAAAGTAATAAATGCCCATTATTACAAACACATTTGCCTAATTTACAATTAGGAGTCCCAACATTGCCTACATGTTGAAATTCAGATCATTTTAAATAAGTAAATACATATTATACAAAATTAAGTAGCACCATTAATGTTAAAACAGACATAAACACAACTCAATTTTATTGAAGTGTCTACTAATATCAATATCTTGTTCACTAAATGAATTGGGAGACAATACATGAGATTGAACATCTTGAAGTATCTCTGATTAAATTTCTCTAGTATCAGATTCAGAAAGACATTCATTCTGAAAACAAGCAAAGGAACTGGCTTTCATCCTAGCTGCAGATTCATTCTATTGAAAATTAATTGCATGTAACATTCATTTAGAGATGAGGTTCAAATCTCTAAGTACAGATGACAGTCTTCTCCAAAACCCAGTAAACATGGCTCAAAGGTCACATAATCAAACTAAGATTGGCAATTCCAGAGAATGCTGTCCTAATTATATAGTTAGCCAAATAAAGAAGAAAACAAAACTATAGACACAATAATTGTGGAAGGCCAGATGAGAGGCTTCTTTCAACAGGTCAACAAAATATTACTCTGATTTATGATGTCCATAAAAAAGGTAGGATATTTTGCTAACCTTTTTAAAGTTGTACTGGCATGCCTTGGAAATATTGTGGTTTTGGTTTCATACCACCACAATGAAGTAAGTCACACACATTTTTTGGTTTCCCAGTGCATACAAAAGTTATGTTTACACTATATTGTCATCAATTTGATGTGCAATAGCATTATGTCCAAGAAAGCAATGTACATACCTTAATTAAAAATACTTATACACCATGGAATACTATGCAGCCATAAAAAACGATGAGTTCATGTTCTTTGTAAGGACATGGATGAAGCTGGAAACCATCATTCTCAGCAAACTATCACAAGGACAAAAAACCAAACACTGCATGTTCTCACTCATAGGTGGGAATTGAACAATGAGAACACTTGGACACAGGAAGGGGAACATCACACGCTGGGGCCTGTTGTGGGGTGGGGGGAGAGGGGAGGGACAGCATTAGGAGATATACCTAATGTAAATGACGATTTAATGGGTGCAGCACACCAACATGGCACATGTATACATACGTAACAACCCTGCACATTGTGCACATGTACCCTAGAACTTAAAGTAAAATAAAAAAAATACTTTATTGCTAGAAAATACTAACAATCATCTGAGCCTTTATAGAGTTATAATTTTTTTTTTGGTGGAGGGTTTGCCTCAATGTTGATGGGTGCTGACTGATCAGGGTGGTGGTTGCCAAAAGCTGGGGAGGCTGTGGCAATTTCTTCAAATAAGAAACAATTAAGTTTGCTGCAGTGATTGATTCTTCCTTTTGTAAAAGATTTCTCTGTAGCTTGTGATGCTATACATCACACTCTCAAGTCGCACGTGATGCTGTTTGACAGCATTTTGTCCACAGTAGAACTTCTTTTAAAATTGGAACCAATCCTCTCAAAGGCTGCTGCAGCTTTACTAAGTTTATGTAATATTCTAAATCCTTTGTGGTCATTGTAACAATATTCACAGTATTTCACCAAGAGTTAATTCCATCTCAAGAAAACCACTTTCTTTGCTAATCCATAACAAGCTACTCCTCCTCCAAGTTTTATCATGAGATAGCAGCAATTCAGGCCCATCTTCAGGCTCCACTTTAAATTCTAGTTCTCTTGCTGTTTCTACCACAATGGTATTTATTCTTTCTTCATCGAAGTCTTGAACCCCTCAAAATCATCCATGAGGGCTGAAATCTACCTCTTCAAACTCCTGTTAGTGTTGATATTTTTACCTGCTTTCAAGAATAATGAATGTATTTAATAGCATCTAGAATGGTGAATCCTTTCTAGAAGGTTTTCAATTGACATTGCCCAGATCCATCAAAAGAATTTATGGCAGCTATAGCTTTATGAAATGTATAAAATAGTAAGACATAAAAGCCAAAATTGCTCCTTGATTCATGGGCTGCAGAACAGATGTTATACTAACAGGCATGAAAACAACATTAACATCCTCCTTGTACACCCACATGAGAGCTACTGGATGAGTAGATGCATTGTCAGTGAATAGTAATATTTTTAAATGAATCTTTTTCTGAGCAGTAGTTCTCAACAGTAGGCTTAAAATATTCAGTACACCAGGCTGTAAACAGATGCATTGTCATCCAGGCTTTATTCCATTTATAGAGCACAGGCAAAGTAGATTTAACATAATTCTTCAGGGCCCTAGGATTTTTGAAATAATAAATGAATGTTACCTTCAACTTAACTAGTAGCTGCATTAGCTCCTAATAAGGAAGTCAGCCTGTGCTTTGAAACTTTAAAGCCAGGCCTTGACTTCTCTCTAGCTATGAAAGTCCTAGACGGCATCTTCTTTCAGCAGAAGGCTGTTCAGTCTACACTGAAAATCTGATATTTAGTGTTGTTACCTTCATCAATGATCAGCACTTGCTGCTTCACCTTGTAATTTTATATTATATAGACAGCTTTTGTCCTTAAACCTCATGAACAAACCTCTGCTAGCTTCACATTTTTCTTCTGCAGCTTCCTTTCCTCTCTCAGCCTTCACAGAATTGAAGAGAGTTAAAGCCTTGCTCTGGATGAGGCTATGGATTAAGGGAATCTTGTGGTTGGCTGGATCTTCTAGCCAGGACACTCAAACTTTCTCCACATGAGCAATAAGGCTGTTTTGCCTTCTTATCATTCGTGTGTTCACTGGAGTAGCACTTTTCATTTCCTTCACGAACTTTTCCTTCGCATTCACAACTTGGCTAACTGTTTGGTGTAAGAGGCATCACTTTCAGCCTGTCTCAGATTTCCACACGGCACCCTCACTCAGCTTCGTTATTTCTAGTTTTTGATTGAGACATGTAACTCTTCCTTTCACTTGAACACTTAGAGGCTGTTGTAAGGTTATTAATTGGCCTAATTTCAATATTGTTGTGACCCAGGAAATAGGGTAGAGGGCAAGGAGAAGAAAAGAGATGAAGAAATGGGTGGTTGGTGGAGCAGTCAGAACACATTCATTAATTACATTTATCAATTAAGCTTTCCATTTTATATGGGAGTGGTTTATGGCATCTCAATACAATTACAACAATAACCTCAAAGATCACTGATTCCAGATCACCATGCCAGATATAATAATTAAAAAGCTTGAAATACTACAAGAATTACCAAAATGTGACACAGACACAAAGTGAGCACTTGGGGTTGGAAAAATGCTGCCAATGGATTTGCTGAAGCAGGGAAGCTACAAACCTTCAATCTGTAAAAATCACAATATCTGTGAAGCACAATGAACTGAAGTACAATAAAATAAAGTATGTCTCTACCCACTTCTTTTACTATTATCCTACCATTCATACGACGATGCATATGCCCTTCTCATGAAACAGTACTATATATTTCTCATCAATGCCTATGAATCTAACTCCCGCTTTGTAAGAGAGAGTAAATCCACCTCAGCATGGATGTGCCCTATTCTTTTACTATTTATATAATTATGGTTCCTTCCTTTTTCTTACTATAAACAACATAGCAATAATAATCCTTTTGTGTGTATATATAATATATATACATTCATTTTTTAGTTCTATATTCCTAAAATTATGATTTATATGTTATAGAGTATTCATAGCTTAAATTTTGGTACATACTGCTAGATTACTTATCAAAACAGTTGTAGCAATTTTGTTTCCTATTTCCTCACCATAACTGGATATTCTCTCTCTCCCCCTCTTTCTCTCTATCTCTATCTCTTATCTATCTACCTACCCATACCTACCTATGTATCTCTATTTCTGTCTATATATGTATCTACCTATGTATCTGATTTTTGGCAAGAAAAGTAGTGTTCACAGATGTATCTATTTATTATCTCTTGGGCCTCAAACACAGTCTTGCACCAAAGGCAGACTGAAAACAATCTTTGGCCAAGGTTCTGATGTTGTGGCATTAAGAGGGAGATAATCCTTGAAAAATGTATTTTGAGAAAACAACAGTAACTATTATTCACAAAGAGAATTTTAAAAGACTCGTCATATTGAGTAAAAACTACTACATGCTCCATTTAGTAAGTAGCTTTAACATGGAAAAACACATCCAGATCTAAAAGTCAATGCTGTTATTTTTCCCATGAAACTATAATTTTAAAAATGTCTAACTCACCAAATGGTTTCCTGTAATTTTTAAAGTTCAAAAAAAAAATCTATAACAAAAGAAAAGGTCCAGTCTTGAAGCTCCTTGATTTTATAAATAATATTATATCTTTAATATGCTATTCTTTAGTCAGAGATGGCTCCATTTAGATACTTGGAAATATTAATCACCCTTTTCTTCAGGTAACCTTTCAGCTACCCCAGCTCAGGTGACTTATAATTATAGTCTATGAATCTCAGGCTCTCCCTCCACCCCCACCCTGACTCCCACCCCTCTCTCACTCTCTCTTAAGTCATAACATGAATGTGAAAGCTAGGGATAAGTAGTTCTTATTTTGGGTCAAACCAGTGTTACAGAGTTTGACCAAATAATGGTGTTTACGGGGGTTCGAGAAACCAATTTTAAAGGGGAAAAATGTACCTATAGTTTTGATTCTTATAAAAGATATTCTTTTGGGTGCTTCCACCACGAACCAGAAAAACAGCTTAAAGGACCACTATGAAATTTACAGTCCAATATCTCTCCATAATTTGGCCATCATTCTCATCAATTACACTTTGGAATTGAGTAGAAAATGAAGAATCAGTAACAATATTGGCTCAGTTTAAAAGTCTGCAGGAAGGTATATTCTTAAATACTAGAAAGTAGCTATATTTTGTTCTATATGTAGGACCTGCTTGTTTGGAGAATCTGTTTCATTTTTAATGTTCACTGCAATGGCAGGAAGTCTCCATCCAGGGTCTGCAGCAGTGGCTGAGTGTGGACTTCAGGCAGTTCAGACTCAGGGCCTTGGTTTTCTCATCCACAGTCTGAAGTTAAAAACCAGTAATTTACCTCAGAGGAGTGATAGAATAACTATATGTTATAAAAAAGAGAAAGGAGGTCAGGCGCAGTGGCTCACACCTGTAATCCCAGCACTTTGGGAGGCTGAGGCGAGTGGATCACCTGAGGTCAGGAATTCAAAACCAGTGTGGCCAACATGGCAAAACCACATCTCTACTAAAAATACAAAAATTAGCTGGGCATGGTGGCAGGCGCCTGTAATCCCAGCTACTTGGGAGGCTGAGGCAAGAGAATTACTTGAGCCCAGGAGGTGGAGGTTGCAGTGAGCCAAGATCCCACCACTGCACTCCAGCCTGGGCGACAGAGTGAGATTCCATCTCAAAAATAAATAAATAAATAAATAAACAAACAAACAAACAAATAAATCATAAAAAAGAGAGAGGAAATATGACATCTAAATGTCATCTTGACTTTTTTTTTTTTTTTTTCTGACAGAGTCTCGCTCTGTCTCCCAGGCTGGAGTGCAGGGATGCGATCTCGGCTCACTGTAAGCTCTGCCTCTCAGGTTCACGCCATTCTCCTGCCTCAGCCTCCCAAGTAGCTGGGACTACAGATGGTTGCCACTACGCCCGGCTAATTTTTTTCTATTTTTAGTAGAGACGGGGTTCACTGTGTTAGCCAGGATGGTCTCGATCTCCTGATCTCGTGATCCGACCGCCTCGGCCTCCTAAAGTGCTAGGATTACAGGCGTGAGCCACTGAGCCTGGCCATCTTGACTATCTTTTAAGCAATAGGAATGTATATCATTTTTCCTCGAAGATTCCTGTTTTCCAAGTTGTGTTTTTGTTTTAAATGGGCATATACTACACTCTAATTAAAAGGTGACTTGAAAACAAACCTCCTAGCAGATGAGGCCTGAGCTTCTCTCCAGACTAGACAAGGCCACCCATGACTGAAGCTGCATCAGCCTCTCTAAGCTTGCATTTCCCATTTGGGCTTCTAGCTTCCTCTGTGCCTTACCATTCTGCTTGTCATTAAAAAAACAAAAACAAAAACAAAAAACGGTACTCCTACTCTCTATTCACATGTCTATCTCTTTCACAGGATGGTGGGTAAAGACTGCAAGCCCCAAATGTGCCCTTAAGTCCACATCACTGCCCAGACAGATACACATTAAGACCAGGGAAAATACATAATAAGTCACACCTGGGGAGTTTTTAACTGTACGCACTTCCCTGGGTGTTCTGCAGCCAAGCAAAACTCCTTAGAAACATAGTTGATAAAAAGAAAAAAGGAAACGTAACAACGGCAGGCAGAGAAGATTGATAAATGCTGCTAAGATAGAGGATGAGCAAGATACTCAGAAATACTGCCAGGAAACAATAAAAAGGGCTTGCCAAATGCTATTTAAAGTAGGCACAAAAGGAACCTCCAGGGGCACACTACAGTGGTCATCTTACGTGCAGACTGTCATCAGTTGTGAGCATGTGTGTGTGAAGAAGGCGACAGAAACGAATATTGGAACTCTACACCACGTACAGTGTGTTGTATGATGATAAAAACTATAGATATTTTAATATCATATTGTAGGTTTAAATTTTTTCCAATGTTTTATCGTCTTTATAAAAATTCACTCTTTTAAAATATATATATATATATATATATATGTCTTTCTCTGTCAACCAGGCTGGAATGCAGTGGTGCCACCACAGCTCATTGCAGCCTAGAACCCCTGGACTGAAGCAATCCTCCTCCCTCAGTCTCTTGGGTAGCTGGGACTACAGACATGCGCCACTATGCCTGGCTAATTTTTTACATTTTATATTTGTTTGTAGAGACGAGGTCTCACCATCTTGCCCAAGCTGCTCTCAAACTCCTGGGCTGAAGCAATTCTCCTGCCTTCGCCTCTCAAAGTGTCGGGATTGTAGGTGTGAGCTCCCACGCCTGGCCAAAAATTCACCCTTGCTGGTATTGTAGAGAGTCACCAGGACTGTCTGGATTCTAACTGATAAGTGACGAAGATGATAGGGTTTAGAGTAGGCAAATTCAAGCAATCACAAGACACTACCTAGACGGTTACAACATTTCCTAGATTCTACTGGATGTCCGAGGGCTCCACAATATTCAAAAAGGGGATTTGGTGCTCAAATAAATTTGGAAAGTTCTGGGTTAAATACTATGTTACCATTACTGTTACAATGGGATTACTCAGAAATGTCAAAACTGAAATGTGGACTGTGAATTTTCTAAAGGCAGCTATATTCTGATGCTTGCTTTTCTCAATTTTGTTTGACCATGTAGGGGAGCTATGCTAAATGATGCCCTGTACAAACAGTTCAGGATTCTTCTCTATATCAGTACAGAAAGAAACAACATTATTCTTCAGAATCTAGCTTAGCCGAAAATTGAATGTGCTCTTGAGTCTAGACAAGTATTTGCCCAGATTTCATAGACTCTATAACATCATAAAAGTAAATGTATCTTTCTAAGAAGGGAATGCTGCACTCTGCATTGCACAACAATGACTAATGGATTTGGAATATTTTTAAAAATCTGATAACATCATTTAGAAACACCTATCTTCAAATACCACATTTTGAAATACAGCCATGACATTCTTAGATATACTCTTGAAAATCTAATGAGCTCCTGAAACTGTATTTAGCTAAAATTTCAACCTCTTAAATATTTGGAAAGGTCAGTTTTGATGTGATGAATTATAATTTTGGCAATTCCTATTGTACAGCTGTTCTCAGGAAATATAATACTGCTGGTACTACAAACAACATACTTAACTGGATTCCCTCAAGTTTTTCTTGTAAAAAAACCTTTCAGAAAATGATCAAATGTCCTGAGTGAATATAGCTTTTTCCTGCTGGCTTAAGTGATATTTTTGATTAGTAAGTAATTAATATTTACTGCTGAATAAATGCCTGCCTGGAACCAAGGTCACCCTGGTTCTATAGAGCAAAGGCACAGAGGAAGGGGTGGCTTAAGAGAAACTCCCAATTAAAAATATGTTTGCAAAGAACAGTTGCATGGTCAAAGGTACTCTATGTTATGTTCAGCAAAACACAAACAACCTAGATATAAGTTGTGTGGACATATCCACAGTCTTATAAACACAAATCTATACACGAAACAATCTTAAAAAGACACACATTAAATTTAGGTTTAACCACACGAATTTGCTGAGTGAGGAGGTCAACAAGTCTATTAGCAGCAATTTCGTATAGTTCAACTTGCAGATCACAATGTTAACAGTGTTTACAACTTGAGGATTGATAATAATAGTTATTTATTTGTTTATTTAAGGTTCTTTCATTTATTTTCCAAACTGTTCCTAACTAGCCGTCATTGGTTTTAAATAACACTATTTTTTAAACAAAGATAGAGGCAAAAGTATGTTGAGAGATTAGGTTGCTTACTGGAGAGGAAGAAGTAGAAGGAAGGCGCTGAGCTCTGATTTCAAAGTCATGTTCAAAAGTTATATAGACAGCGGAACATCTCACTAGAAGAGTGGCATGTAAGAACGCATCCTGGCTGAACCAAGTTTTAGGAAGAAACACTCGCCGTATTCAGTGTTAAAGACTGCCCTCTTTTTGGGTCCGAGTCATGGAACAGAAGGGTGACATCAATTACATCCAGGATGAGGCACTATGATAATGGAGATATTGGGGTGACATCAATTACACCTGGGATGAGGCACTATGATGATGGAGATCATTGGATTATTGATGTAGTAACATTCTTCTTTGTCACTTAAGATATTTTCCCTCTATTTGTGAGTATACAGATGAAGTTCCTACAAATATCTATCAAAGTTGTGTAAGCTGTTTATTGCTTGTGTTTATGATTGAACAATCAATGCATTCTAATAACCAAAGCTACTGCCTGGTCTTTCTAAAACAGAAGCACTCTGGAAGATTCCTACCATCCCCCAGTCCCCATGCCAGATGACCAAAGGAAGTGTCACTTCTCCCACTTGGTGGGAGCCCCAGGGCTGTACAATGGAACGAGTTTTTCCACCCGATTTCTAGCTGATTACATGGAAGTACCTGTGTCTTCTCTAAGAAAAAGCCTCTTGGATCTTAGATCTAAGCGATTCTCAGTTCATATAAAATAGAGATGCTCACCTTGCATAAGTTTTTGAAAGCATGAAATAAAGTAGCATACATAAAGTGTGTAGCAAATGTCTGGGACATAGAAAGTGTCCAGGAACCAGAAGTTACTATTTTTATATGACAAGAATGTGCCCAAAGGGTGGCTAGCACTAATATGCTTTTTCAAAGCCTGACCTCCCGCATCCTTTTTCTTCAGGGTATCTGCCCCACCTGTAAGCTCCATACCTGGCTTATTTGAAAGGCTATATGCTTTTTATTTGAGTATAATACCTTTGTATCCCATTTTCCTTTTATAAATTCCAACAATCCTACTGTGTATAAAATAAGCATTACTTTGAAACACATTTCCTGATTTTTCGGCAATTAGACACTCATCTTGTGGGATTGAAAATACTCTAAATGTATATATATCTGCAATCCATAAAATCATTCCCACCTTTTGTGTAAATTAAAGCACACTGTTGTCCTTAAACCATATATAATATCAGCCATCCTGAAAAAATGTGTTTTGTTGGATAAGGTAAAAGCTAGGTTATTTAATAGCTAAAAGCAGCAAACATCATTGGAAATCTGAGTTCCGAGGAAAGAATGGAGTTAGGAACTTACATCCATTTTTCCTGGGTCCAAAATAAACCTATTTTGTAAATAAGCGTGAAAATTCTAACCATTATGTCCATGTCCTCCAAGTAAGACCTGACAGCCATTATCCACATCATACACATAATATTAGTAATGAATCCTTAAACTAGGATTCTAATTTAAAATTTCATATTACATGTGCCATTGCCCATTTGGATCTTTGGGCTGTTCTCTTAGTAATATGATGTAACTGATGTTTTTATTTGTTTAGTTCTAAGGGATTGATTTGATTGTAAATATTTTAAAAATAAGCAGCCACTTTCCTGCCTTCTGTATTTTTCAGAAGTCAGACTCTCGATTAATTTTTGAGAAATATAACTAATCACTTTAACTCACAAAACTTGGTCTCTAGGAAAGCATAGGCAGGATACAGGACTATCTGAATTACCCTGCTCTTTTGTTTTTCTCTTAAATGCGATCTTGTATCTTTTTAAAATTTGTTATTATTATTATTATTATTATTATTATTATTATTATTGGAGACAGGGTCTCCTTCTGTCACCCAGGCTTGAGTGCAGGGGTGCAAGCATAGCTCACTGTAGCTTCAAACTCCCATGCTCAAGAGATCCTCTAGCCTCAGCCTCTCAAGTAGCTGGGGCTACAGGTAAACACCACCACACTCGGCTAATTGTTTTATTTATTTTTGTAGAGAGGGGTATTTCACTATGTTGTTAAGGCTGGTCTCAAACTCTTGGCCTTAAGCAATCCTCCTGCCTTGGCCTCCCAAAGTGCTGGGATTACAAGTGTAAGCCACTGTGCCCAGCCCATCCTTCTTGTTCACTGCTGTCAGCACTTTACATCTCTGATTAATGACTGGAGTCATTACTGTGGGTTAAGTGTATGTGAGAGAAGGAGACAGAGACACAGAAGGTGAAAGAGAAACAGAGTAAGTCAGAATGAGACAGAGAAATAGAATAAGAAACACACACATGCAGAGGGAAGACTGCTGGGGGAGAGACAAAGACAGGTACACATACACAGATACACAATGACAGATATTTGTTTTACTTGTCCCAAAGCACTTACCCTATGGAGCCTTTGCTTCCACTCCCCTTGTACCTGCAGACCTTTCATCATCTGACATTTAGGCTTCTCCTTTTTGTCTGTGTGTCTGGGATGCCGACTGTGAATTCTGCTTCATTATGTGGTACTTGAGATTGGGAGGGGTTTCAAATACACATGTTGTGTGAGCATCATTTTTCTATAACTACAAACCCTATATTTAAATATACATAGAGATGTAACATTGTCTTTATTCTTTTCTTTAAAAAAATCACATATTGCAGTTTGCTGCTCTGAAGTTACTTGTTCTGCTCCAAATCACTAGTCATTTGTTGAAGATAAGCTCTAACAAGGCAGAAACAGCCTTAAGGATGATCAAATGTTTGGCCTTTGCTTGTGCACACCCTACATGCAATCTGTTCTTGGTTTAGCAAAATCTTGGGCTTTGTGAAACATCACATCATCTCTTCACTTCGCTGCTTATGTCCTCCTAAAAGTGCTGGGAGAGCCATATGGAAAATGATGAGGGGCATCCCAAATCACATCTGCCCCATTTGCCATATAGTTTTCAGCAGCAGTCTCCTAATCTTAGGGCCAACAAAGAAAAATAGCATACACAGACAGGGTTTACTTAATGCCAGGCAGTTTTCATTAATTACCTCATGAAATTCTTAGAATAACTCCATAGTCAGGGGAGTATTCTTAGCATCCCTGTAATTGAGAAAGGGAAACTGAAGTCTGAAAAATTTAAGGAGCTTCCTCAAGATGGCCCCATTAGCAAACCAGCAATGGTAGTGTGTGAACCTGGGCTGTCCAGCTCCAGAGCTGGAGCTCCTGATCAATACGCAGTTCTACGCAGCTGTTTGGTGAGTCCATTCCACCTCACTTCACGAGGACACACACAGTTGAGAGGAAGCTCCTGTAAGAACTGTGATATGATGCTCAGCATGCTTTTAGGTGCATGTTTGCAGGGAATGGGAAAGAAAGCCTGGAGAAGAAAACTAGAAATTCACTGCTTCTTGGAGTGCGGGAATGCTACCCTGTCCAAGTTGACATTTCTCAGTGCTTAGTGAAAAGTGAGGCTGGCAAGCAGTGAGAACAGGCCGGTGTCTGTTTATCTGTGGATTTGATTGCTTTTTTTCTTATCTGTCTGAAGAGGAGGGCACGCAATTCACAGAACAGGGAGAAATAGAATGTCCTGAAATCCTTGGTTTATGGAGGTGACAATTCAGTAAACAAAAATGCACATTTCAGCTATATAGCAATTAATAAAAATACCTAAGAAAAATTAAGCAAAAACTGGTTAAATACATGATATTGTGTCTTGTGATATATTAATTAAAATAAAAATTAAAAGTATGGAACATGTCATGTAAGACTCTTCCTTTTAAGAAGATTGGAGCAACAGAAATTGTGATTGCCCCTTTAAAATGATGAAATGGTGAGATCTAACAAAAAAAGGCGTGCTTCCATCCCTGAATATCTTTAAGCAGAGAAAGAAAAGAGATTGCCAGATTCATGAGGAGATGAGAAAGCAGAGAGCTAGATTAAAGGCAGAGCAACCTGAGCTCCCCAGCTCTGTGATCCAGCAGTTATTTTATGAATGAGTCTATGTACATAAACTCATTTACCTAAGTTAGAATCATATATACTGTAGCTAGAATTATTAAAATCTATTAAAATTGTCTTATTCACTTCATTTTTTGTCAGTATCAGAAACTTCTTAATTATAACATTGGTAATATGCTTTTGGTGTCTGAATTGTCATGTTATAGAACTTTGTCCACATCATCATGCAATGATTCCAGTGTTCAGAGAAAAATGACTCAAATTAGGTTTTCTATTAGATGCAATAAAACATGTCACTTGCGGCCGGGCGCGGTGGCTCACGCTTGTAATCCCAGCACTTTGGGAGGCCAAGGCGGGCGGATCACAAGGTCAGGAGATCGAGACCATTCTGGCTAACATGGTGAAACTCCATCTCTACTAAAAATACAAAAGTTAGCTAGGCGTGGTGACACATGCCTGTAATCCCAGCTACTTGGGAGGCAGAGGTGGGAGAATCCCTTGAACCAGGGAGTTGGAGGCCGCAATGAGCCGAGATAGCGCCACAGCACTCTAGCCTGGCAACAGAGTGAGACTCCGTCTCAAAAAAAAAAAAAAAAAAAAAAAAAAAGTCACTTGCAAACCTTGGATTTGGTCAGTGTTTAATGGATTGTCTATTGACAAAATATTATACTTTTGAAAGTCATGCTATATAAATGAGCATCTCAGAGTGTATCACATTTAATGACTATAATCGAGAAGGACTCAGCTTACAATTTTTAGATTTTTCCAGTAAGATTAACTTTATTTCATCCCATTATATTCATTTTGGCAATTTCATTGCTCAGAAAGGGAAATAAAGTTACAACTCAAATTTATTTATTTATTTGTACAAAGGTTCATTGGAGGAGGAAAATTAAGGCACGATTTATAATTTGTTGCTAAAAAATTCATTACTGTTCAGGGAATTTCTTTTTTTTAATTTTGTTTGAGACTGAGTCTTGCTCTGTCACCAAGCTGGAGTGCAGTGGCGTGATCTTGGCTCACTGCAACCTCTGCCTCCCGGGTTCAAGCGATTCTCCTGCCTCGGTCTCCCGAGTAGCTGGGATGACAGGTGCACACCACCACGCCCAGGTAATTTTTGTATTTTTAGTAGAGACGGGGTTTCACCATGTTGGCCAGGATGGCCTCGATCTCTTGACCTCATGATCCACCCCCTCGGCCTCCCAAAGTGCTAGGATTAAAGGCATGAGCCACAGCGCCTGGCCTAGGGCATTTCTTAAAAGAAAACATTGGAGTGTTTTACAAAAGCACAGAGGGTGGAGACTAAAGTCAAGCAGGCTTGATGTGAACTCCACTCTGTCACAGACTCATGACCTTGGGAAAGTGTCTTTCCTTGCTGTGCCTCCGTTTTCTCATTTTAAAAAGGGATCACAATACACATGAGCTGTTGTGAGGACCAAATGGTTTAACGTAAAAGTGCTGTTCACTTTTAGTTATAATTGTGCCCACATGAAGCTACAATGTTTTGCATGTATAATTCAGATTAGGAGCAGCATGAGAGAGAACCCAATAACACTGACATGAGAAATGGGACAGTAATGTATTGTTTAAAAAGAAATTATAATCAAATGTGAGAGAGGTATTAAAAATAAGATGCATAAATTCTAGTATCACAGCTCTTGAAGCATGAATAGTAATACTAGAACTGATTCATATTCTTGATTATTCTTTTAAGATTAATTTTAAAGGATAGTGAAGTTCAATTGGATGAATTTAGGGATAAAAAGGTGATTTAAGCCACAAAAGATTGCCTGTTTTATAGTACTTTTTTTTTTTTTTTGCCAGAGTCTCGCTCTGTTGCTCAGGCTGGAGTGCAGTGGCATGATCTCCGCTCACTGCAAGCTCCGCCTCCCGGGTTCACGCCATTCTTCTGCCTCAGCCTCCTGAGTAGCTGGGACTACAGACACCCGCCACCACGCCTGGCTAATTTTTTTGTATTTTTAGTGGAGACAGGGTTTCACCGTGTTAGCCAGGATGGTCTTGATCTCCTGACCTCGTGATCCACCCGCCTCGGCCTCCCAAAGTGCTGGGATTACAGGCGTGAGCCACTGCGCCTGGCCTATAGTACTTTTAACATACATTTACATGGCCTGTACCTAAATAGATATGAAGAATGATTACACTCTACAAGACAAACAGCCCAGTAGAAATATGGACAAAAGATTTCAACAGCCACTTCAATAAAGAACATATACAGATGCTAACTAAGTATATGAAAAGATGCTCAAGATCATAAGTCATTAGGGAAATGCTAAGTAAAACAAGTACCACTAGACATCCACTAAAATGACCACAATTGAAAATACTGACCATAACAAGTATTAGCAAAGATGTGGGGGCAACTGGAATTGTCATCTGCTGCTGAAAATGTAAAATGCTATAACCGTTTTGAAAAAAGAGTTTGGCAGTACATACACCTACCATACAACCGGACATTCTACTCCTTGGTATTTGCCTAAGAAATGGCAGCATTTTTCCATACACAGACATGTACGCAGATATTCACAGCAGATCTACTTCAACAATCCAACACTGGAAAAAAGCCAACTGTCTGTGGAGGTGACTGGATAAACAAATAGTGGCATATAGGCATAATGGAGTAGTACTAAGCAAGAAAAAGAAATAAACTATTGGCAGACACAAACGTATATATAAATCTCAAAATAATTTTGCTGAGTGAAAGAAGCCAGATCAAAAAAGAGTACAGTTTTTATCATTCTATTCATTTCGAATTCTTGAAAATGCCAACTAATCTATACTGACAGAAAGCATATCTATGGTTGCCTGGTGATGGGAAATGAGGGTGGGAGGTAGAAGGGAGGGATGACAAAGGATTGCAAAGACATGACAATGTATGACAAAGTGTGGAACACACTCATCATCTTGCTTTTGTTGATGATTTTCACGTGTGCACATATGTCAAAACTTCAAATTGTACACTTTAATATGTGCAGTGTATAGTATATCAATTACGTCTTAGTAAAGGTTAAAAAAAGCCATAAATCAACTCTGTGTTTTGATTTATATTACTTTTCAAAAACCTGCAATGTATGCAAACAGAAAATTTAAAAAAATGGGGATCTGTACCAAAAACGATTTGAGATTGAATTGTTATATATAATATGTTTAATCTATTTGTGAAGTTAAAATTCTTCCTGGAGCAAACATTCTGTCTAATAGTTTTATACTTAAAACTGTTGTCTTGCTGAAACTTGCCATTTTTTCTCCAGAATTAAGTAATGGAACTCATAAATGTTGACCTTCGTTCACGTTCCTGTGCTCCTGGCTCGGCGGCACCATTGTCATTCTATGGCACTTGCAAGGTGGTGCTCAAAGATACGAAATGTTCTAAGACACAGAATTATCAAGGCTTATTGTTTTGTGGATTTGACAATTGTAGCTATGGCACTTCCTTCTATGTAAAAGTACTCATGTTGCTTATTTTAGGACATACAAAAAAAAAAGAGATGAAAATATCTAGGAGGAAATATCCTTGCAAACAAGAATTTTCTCAGAACAGCTCTTTTTAGAAATTCTAATTTATTAAAACCCACAAAAATAAACTTAACAATAAGTATGTGGGGAACATTCTCAAAGCAAAGCAACCTTTGAACAACGAGGGAGACATATGTGATAAACAGACAAGGACTCAGATGGCAGAATACTTGGGCTGCATCCTACACCTACCATGGCGCTTGTTCAGAAATCTCAGCCAATGAGAAAGGAATCTGATTTATTTATAATTAAATGATTTCAAAATACAATTAGACATAAACTTTAAATGTAACTATAACAAAAATTAAATTTAACATTGGATATGAGTGCAATTTTTTACATTTATTATGATATAGGGTGGAGCCTATACAAATAAAGGTAGTTAGAACCTCATGAAGTATGAAAACAACTTTGCTATTAATAAATACTTGGGCATTGCTTCAAGTGAAAAGACGCCTTCCTTTTAAAATACATAAACTCCTGAGGCAATGAGTAGTTGCCCAGTGAAAGCTTTCTCTAATTCTAAATGCAAACAAATAATGCATACCTATGTCACAATCATAAAACAGAACGCAGAACACAAAATATAAAACATTTTTCAATATTAAGTGAATAGAAGCAAAGAAACAAGCATTGCAATTTTGAAGTATTATAGCACACTTGCATTTAAAAAAGACTTCAAATAAATCTAAGGCATGTTAGGTTTGGGATATTTTTCAGGTGAAATAACAAATTCCAAAATTAATGTGCAATATACACACATACACATAAAATAGAATGGCTGATTTTACTAAGCCTTTTTTTTAGTTTGAGCTTTTCATATTAATAGCATTTTGGTGAGATAAATAATTTACACGTAAAAAAAACTCCCATGAGAAAGAAAAGGCCTAGTAAGGGTTTATTTTTTTTTAACTTGCAAACATTCCAGATTATTGAAGAAACTGACCCTATAATTAATTTCAGTCTCATAAGCACGTTTTTATTCCCTAGGGATATAAAAACAAGAAATCCAGGCAACCTCCAAACTAAGAAACAGTTGTTGTTTCAACAGGATGCCTATGCATTTGTTAAAGGGAATTTGACAACTCTTTTTTTAACATTAAAAAAGAATAACTTTTTTTGTGCAGTTACCATATGCTAGGCTTTATTCTAAGCACCTTAAATGTATTAACTCATTTCTCACAACAATCTTATGCAGGTACTACTACTATTCTCCTTATGTAGATGAGATAAGGTACTGAGTCATTAAGTGAATGCGGCAGGGAAAGAATGGGGTTAGCCTGCGGGAACGCCCACAACAGATGAACTTGTATAAATACTCTTCTGAGGTGGAAATTTTTTTGTTGCTTTAGAAAAACAAACAACAAACAAAAAAAATCACACGTTTTCACTGAAATGAAATTAAGTGACTTTCACTTAAATAAATTTCACTTAAATGAAACCTCAGCAGTAAGAGGGTATGAAGGCCACTGGATTGAGAATGAGAAGCCAGAAAACATCCTTAGAGGAGAAAGGGGATATAAGCCCCCTTTCAGGGCTTAAGTCTTGGGTGCTGCCTGGTTTGTATGTGGTGATAATGTTTTTGGATGGCCTTAGGAGAATTTTGGGTGCACAGAACAGACCATTTAGAAGTTTACATTAGAATTTATCTCAGGATACAAAATCAATGTACAAAAATCACAAGCATTCTTATACACCAATAACAGACAAACAGAGAGCCAAATCATGAGTGAACTCCCATTCACAATTGCTTCAAAGAGAATAAAATACCTAGGAATCCAACTTACAAGGGATGTGAAGGACCTCTTCAAGGAGAACTACAAACCACTGCTCAATGAAATAAAAGAGGATACAAACAAATGGAAGAACATTCCATGCTCATGGGTTGGAAGAATCAATATAGTGAAAATGGCCATACTGCCCAAGGTAATTTATAGATTCAATGCCATTCCCATCAAGCTACCAATGACTTTCTTCACAGAATTGGAAAAAACTACTTTAAAGTTCATATGGAACCAAAAAAGAGCCCGCATCGCCAAGTCAATCCTAAGCCAAAAGAACAAAGCTGGAGGCATCACGCTACCTGACTTCAAACTATACTATAAGGCTACGGTAACCAAAACAGCATGGTACTGGTACCAAAACAGAGATATAGATCAATGGAACAGAACAGAGCCCTCAGAAATAATGCCGCATATCTATAACTACCTGATCTTTGACAAACCTGACAAAAACAAGCAATGGGGAAAGGATTCCCTATTTAATAAATGGTGCTGGGAAAACTGGCTAGCCATATGTAGAAAGGTGAAACTGGATCCCTTCCTTACACTTTATACAAAAATTAATTCAAGATGGATTAAAGACTTACATGTTAGACCTAAAACCATAAAAACCCTAGAAGAATTTAAAGTTAATTTTCAACTCATTAAAGTTAAAAATCAAAACCACAGCTCCCTTAGGCTTTTTATTTAGCCTACATCATCTTATAAATCTGGTAATTTTGATAATCAACTTACAGTACCAGGACTCAGGGCTTTAGGTTTCAGGATGTCTTTGCAGTCTTAAAAATTATTGGGGCAACACAGAGCTGTTCTTTATGTAAATTAAACCTACCATATTAGTAATTAAAGCTAGAAATGTATGGTCAGGCGTGATGGCTCAGACCTATAGTCCCAGCACTTTGGGAGGCCAAGGCAGGCAGAACACAAGGTCAGGAGATTGAGACCAGCCTGGCCAACAAAATGAAACCTCGTCTCTACCAAAAATACAAAAATAAGCCGGACGTGCTGGTGGGTGCCTGTAGTCCCAGCTACTCGGGAGGCTGAGGCAGGAGAATGGCGTGAACCCAGGAGGTGGAGGTCGCAGTGAGCCGAGATCGCGCCACTGCAGTCCAGCCTGGGCAACAGAGCGAGACTCTCTCCCCCCGGCCTCCCCCCCCTCAAAAAAACAACACTAGAAATGTATGAACAACATGTACTTAATTAACTTAAGTTAGAAATAATAATTCCATTAAAATTAGCATAACTAAACAGTATCTTTTAATGAAAATAACACATATTCTAAGACAAAAAAGTAGTAAAATGTGACATGATTTACATTTTTTGCAAATCTCTTCCATATCTGGCTTAATGAACAAACAGCTGGACTCTCTTCTCTGCTTCTGCACTCTGTCTACTACAATACTGCCCCTCATGAATCCTCTGGTCAAGTACACTGTACACTGAGAGAGTGAGAGCAAACTAGGCAAACAGTCTCTTAGCAGTATTATGAAAATAGTTTTGACCATGGTAAACCCTGAAAAGACCTGGAGAACTCCCTTGGAAACTGAACCTAAAGTGACTTTGAATGATGTTCATTACCACTGATATGCATATACCTTTCTAAGTGTTATAAATGCCTGAATGAAAAACCTTCATTACCACTCAAGTAGTTCTCATATAGCTAATAAACTGACCTTATAAATGCCATAAACCTTAAGTTATCTTAAATATCTTGATGGAGGACACAGAGATTTTTGCTCAAAATTCCAACTTTAAATGAATGATATGGTTATACATTGTAAAATGGAATTATCAGACTGTAATTCTAATAGGACAAATTCTTTTAAAATTACATCTGTAATTTTCAAACATAAACACATTCTCCTTAAAACAAAAACATTATATTATGATCATGATTCTTTTAAACATTTCTGTACAGTCATGCTTTGCTTAATGATGAGGATCTAGTCTAAGAAATGTGCTATTAGGTGATTTCCTCTTTATGGGAACATTGTAGAATGTATTTATGCAAACCTAGATGGTGTAGCTTACTATACACCTTGGCGATATGGTATAGCCTGTTGCTCCTGGGCTAATCTGTACAGTATGCTACTGTACTGAATACTGTAGGCAGTTGTTACACAATAGTAAGTATTAGTGCATCTAAACATATAAAAGATACAGTAAAAATACTATGTTATAATCTTATGGGTCCACTATTACATGCACTGTTCCTCATTGATGGAAATGTCAGTATGTGGCACATGACTGTATTTATAATGTTAGCTCTCTGAAGCTTGGATAGTTCGTGTGGCTCTCCCTAGCAATCAGAGTAACTCAATCCTTACATGACTTTGTGAAATATGCAATTCATCTTTACTTCATAAAAATAACATTGAATCAAATTTCTCTATTAAAATTGCAGTTACTAAATGGGGCAGTTTGATTGACAATACAGAAATCTTCAATGAAATGAACCCATTAAAGTTGTAGGTTTGCATGGCAAAACTAATAATAAATAAATAAAAACAAAACAACTGAACCCCAATAAGCATTGATTAAGAAAGTAAAATGGAGAAAACTTACTCTGAAATTAAACAACCAAGAAATAGAGTGAACAAACTTCAAAAAGTATAGAAGTTCTAAAATATCAGTTAGCACACTTCTTTCCCCCATTGTACCACTTCAGAAGAAAACTATCTGCAATGGCTGCAAATCCCTAGATTAAGGAAACAATGAAAATATCTAAAAGTTCTCAGGTTGGAATGCATCAGATGTCATCTGTGTTGAGATCTATTTCTCTTGGATTATTTGTAAGCCACAGAAAATGATGCCAGCCTCTGGAGATCCAGGGTCTGTCCATTACGGAGGGCAGTTGCCACCCACACACTGAGTAAACAGGGCAAAGAAAGCCAGCAGAGATTCACTTGGCTCTGGACATAAATCTCAGAGAAGTAAGTATATTGATAGACATATAGTGGGATACTATAGACAATCTTTCCATTTCTCAATAATTTCAGTCATAAACTAAAAGAGGTGAGAACGTGCTCAAGAATTTATCTAGCCCAGGAAGTATAAGAGAGTGAGATAAAATTAGTGAAATGATTGAATATTACAGCAATACTCTTAAGTTGTATTTAAAGAGCTTTATTTTTTTTCAGATCGTCAGTAAAAAAAAAAACCCAGTTTCCCAGATGTGCTAGGAATTTTCTAATCCATTTAAAGTTTTATTACATTTCCAACTTAATAAATGTTACTTCTTAAAGTGTAAGTAATCACCACCTTTAACTTAAGGAACACAAAAAACACAGACATGAGTATGTTTAGTCAAGCATCTGCATCTCAAAGACCAACAAAGAAGATGTTTAATTCAAAGAAAAATGATTTACACAAGGAAATTGTTTTAAATGTATTTTAATTTTTAAGTACACATTTTATGAATCCCCTTCATTTTTACTAATATATTACTGAGCATTTCGTGGTTCTTATCTAACTTCATCTTTAACTGCATGTCTGAAAACTGATAATAGTAGTAAAGAAAACGAAATAGAACTTGGACCATAATTTGCTATCTTCAAATATCAGGAGTAGGAAATGACTAAGCTACAGAAAATTAATTATAGTAATAATCTTCACCACAAACAGAACTTAACGCAAGACTAATTTTTATTGTAAAACTTATCATATCTGTAAACTGTCCATAATGTGTGTGCATTTATTTTTAAAATAAAAATAACACCCAGGCAATCATGACTCAGCTTAGAAATACGTTGGAAGTACCCTGTGAGCGAATCATATAAGGTTAGTTTTCATGAAATATTTAATATTTCCTCTGGTAAAGCAAAGGGTTGGTTTTTAGATCCAGATAGAAAAAGCAAAAAGAAAAATAGAAGCCCCTGGCTATAAAAACATGAGACCTGGACCTCGTTGGCTTTGTCTATACGTTCTTACTTAGTTTGAGAGCAACCTTCCTTCCAAATGCTAACTGAACACCATCCCCAGGTGAGAACAAGTAGATGAGCAGTCCCTAATTAGCATGCACTTACTTTATCCAAGGCCACAGAATCTGTGACCTTGCCTATCACTGAATGGTATTGGTGATAGCACTTGTTCAGAAAAACTTAGATATTTTTTAAACAGTAGCTTTATTGTTTATTCTTGCTTTATCTACCTATTCCAAAAAGCTAACTTGTCTGTATTCTCACCTTTAATTGTAAGGACTCTACAAAAAATTTGAGATGAAAATAAAAAATATTATACTTACAAAAAACAAAACCTATTATCCTATTGTGATAAGGCACTGACACATACTACAACATGGATGACCCTTGAGACAATCTGCTAAGTGAAAATGAGCTGGTCACTAAAATACAAATATTGTATGATTCCACTTATATGGGGTATCTAGAGCAGTTGAACTCTTAGAAACAGAAAGTGGAATGGTGGTTGCCAGAGGCTTGGGGAAGGAGGAATTGGGGAAATGAGTTTAATGGGTAGAGAGTACTAGTTTTGCCACATGAAAAAGGTCTGGAGACTGGTTGCAAAACAACAGTGTACTTAGCAACATTACTGAACAACACTGTACTTAATAACATTACTGAACTGTACACTTGTACACTTAGAAATTGTTAATATGGAAAATATTATGTTATCTGTTTTTACCATAATTAAAAAATTTTTAAAGAATTCTCTATACTATAAATATAAATTTGAAAGAGCAAAGTTTATAAACACATATGCAACATTTCTCATAATTCAATGCCAGATGAACATTCCTTACACTATTACTGCAAATAATGCTACACAAAAAACTTCTCACTCTCCCAGTTATTTCCTTTCCTTACCAAAATTCATAATCTTAAATGGATACTTCATCTATAACAATACCTAAAATTGTCCAGGTTTCTTGCTAGAATGAATTTTTATTACTTGGGAGGCTGAGGCAGAAGACGGGTGTGAACCCGGGAGGCAGAGCTTGCAGTAAGCCAAGATCATGCCCCTGCACTCCAGCCTGGGAGACAGAGCGAGACTCTTGCCTCAAAAAAAAAAAAAATTATAAATATATATGTATATATGTATGTGTAGATATATGTGTGTGTCTATATATGTGTATATATAGATATAACTTTAAAGTCAGAAGTAGCTCCTCTTAGTAAAAATATGATTTAAAAAAACAGGATCAATTTATTGACATTATGGGCACTTATAAAGTCAAGGTATTGTGAGATGAAAGAAGGAGGCAGTATAGAAGCTTTAAACTGAAGACTATTGTGGTGGAAAACAGTTATTGCACCACTAGGAGCAAAGGGATATTTTTCAAATTTATATAAAAAGCACAGAAACAGAAAACACTGAAAAGGACAAAAGTGTCTAAATAACAACTATAAGAGCAGCCACAGAAGCAGAGCAAGAGCCACCATTTATCCGTTTATTGAGCACTTATTATATTGGATATTTTATGTATCTCTTTTATTTAATTATCACAAAAAGTTTGTCAGAGTATTTCCTACCATTTTAAAAAATATGAAGACTAAAGGTTCAGAGTGCTTAATTTGTTCATTGCTACACTGTTGGTACCCATGAGCCTTTTTTTTTCTAGCGGGTCCTAAGACTATAAAACTCTAATAGGCCCACATTTTCTCTAAAATGCATTTCCTTTATCTGACTCTAACCTCATTCCCATTTATTTCTCATTTTATGACTCAATAAGCTCTGCCAGAGTTTCATGCATATTGACATTTCCTTTAAGAAAACACAGCTTAAAAACCACTTCCATCACAGAGGATGAGTTAGGTCAAAAAGATTATTTGCTTGTTTTATGGATCAGGAAACAACCCAACATTGCCATTACTCACATCACCATCACTCACATTCTGTGCTTCTTTCAAACCTCCCATCAATCACCAAACAGCACAGACCTCAACAAATTAACTGGGGAAGACACAAGATTTGAGAGTGGAACTGGCCGAAATGAAGGTTCTAGCATGGGATTTACTCCCTTAGGATAATTAATACATTTCCTGAAATGTGAAGATCCACTTAAGAAGCTATATAATCCTCTCCATTGGATTCCTACAAATAATATTTCAAATGAAAGAGATGATTCCTGACTTCTATCATTAAGCTTTAAAATTACTCCACCTGCCCCACATACTTTTAATCAATGGGTTTAAAAATCTCAAATGGACTCTGTTGCACTATATGGAGAAAACACATTTACATTTAAGCTATGCTCAGAGACTGATGTTAAATAACAGACAGTGAATAGAGAGAAATGAGGAATGAATGAAAGAAAGAATGCATGCAGTGTGAAAGTAAAGAGGAAGGAAGGAAAGAAGGAAGGAAGGAAGGAAAGAAGGAAGGAAGGAAGGAAGAGAAGGAAAAGGAAGGAAGGAAGGAAGGAAGGAGGGAGGAAGGGAGGGAGGGAGGGAAGGACGGAGGGAGGCAGGGAGGGGGGAAGGAGAGAAGGAGAGAGAAAGGGAGAAGAAAGGAAGGAAGGGAGAGAGGGAAGGAGGGAGAGAAATACTTCTTTGATATATTTATAGGTTGTTGCACATGTGAGTCAATTCCTGTTTCTCAAGCTTCAATAAAGTAGCCCATCATTTTACCCTTCTTTTCTTTAAGTTAAAACATGACTTAGTTTCAACTTAATAGATTCTGAGAAGAAAAGCCACGCATCGGGAACAAAAGTTGTCTTTCTTGTTTCCATTCCTCTTCCAGGATATTAGCCCAGCTGACACAATCTGGAAAAATGCCTATCAATTCACATGCACTGGGAGAGGTGCACAAGCAGGCGAAATGGAGTATGGCCAAAGTTTCACTCAAGCAGAAGAGCCCACATAGGGGTCAGCCTCCCAGGGCACCATACAGGATGAAAGAGGGCAGAGAATGCATTGGGATGGCCCACCAAGACTAACCACCAACATGACTACTGACATGGTCACAGTAGAGATGATGTGGGTCTGAACAAAGGGAGTGGAGGTGAGGATGGAGAGGAAGGGACAGACACTGGAGATTTTTTGAGAGTTAAAATAAACACAACTCAGATGTGAACTGGATGTGAAGAAGATGGGAGCATTCACAGTTGACTGAGATTTTTGGTTTTGGTGATGGGTGGCACTGGTTTTAATCAGAAGAAGGAATATACAGCAGAATGCAGGTTTAGGGAGAAATCAGTTCTTATATGTGTATTTTAAGTGTGAGAGTTGGTGGCACAGTCAAGTGGGTCTATCTGGATGGTCCCTGACTTAGGATGATCCAACACAATTTTTTGACTAGGGTAGTGTGAAAGTGATACGTATTCAGTAGAAACCATACTTTGAGTACCCATACAACCATTCTGTTTTTCACTTTCAGTATGGTATTCAATAAATTACATGAGATATTCAACACTATTATAAAATAGGCTTTGTGTTAGATGACTTTGCCCAACTGCAGGCTAATTTAAGTGTTCTGGGCATGTTTAAGGTAGGCTAGGCTAACCTATGATATTTAGTAGGCTAGGTGTATTAAATGCATTTTTGACATCATATTTTCAATGTACAATGGGTTTTTGAGACATAGCCCCATGGAAAGCTGGGTAGCCTCTGTACCCTAAGTTATGAAATACAAGTCTTGCACTCCTTCAGTGGGAAGTATGGGTGGGAGATGAAGTTTGGGTATAATCAGCAAATGGATAGAAGTTAAAGCCAAGGGAAAAATGGGAAACCCTTAAATACAGTGTCAGAAAAAAACCCAGTAAACAGAGGATTTAGTAGTAACCCTGCAGAACATTAATATTTCAGGATCCAAGAATGGAAGAAAAGCCACCAGGAGCTTGCAAAAAAGACTGACAATGGATGAGAAGTCACAGAAACTATGAGGGAGAGCATTGTCACTGTGGAAGAGAGTGTCACTGTGGAAGAAAATTCAACAAGAGGATGGAGAAGTGTCCTGTGGATTTCATGATGAAACAGTCATTGTTTTATTGGGTGATGAAGGGAGAATCTCTGCTGCAGTTGGTAGAGCAGAAAATAGGAGACAAAGAAGTCAAGAAGGCAAAGGTCCTTTATCCCCTTGAGTTTCCTAGTGACGGAAAGGAACGGAATGGAGCAGTGTCTACAATGGCAGACGGAATTAAGGGACGGATCTCTTTAACGCAGGGGAGAAATAAGATCCCAGGAAAGATATTATAGGAAGGAGCAGCCAGGAAGAGATTAGGGAAGGGCCAAAACATGAGTGAGTGGTACATAAATGTTTAGGGGGCTGAGTGGGAAGCGTCCATGCGTGGTGGCCTCTGTGCAAGTTTGATGGCAGCATGGGTTTGGGGTGGGGGTGGGAGAGAACACAGTCTACACTCCCACTTATTTTGACCTCACAGCCCATATTCCAAAATTTGGAAAAAGCATTCTCCACTTTGAAAAAGAATAAGAAAAGGGGAAACGGCAAGGAGTACTTTGGTATTTCAGAGCAGTTTGGACATATTCAAATTTTAAGAGCCAAATGAAAGTTTAAAGAAACCTGAAACCTTTGTTGCTGCTTCTCCAAACAAGTCAGGGGGTACTGTCCCTGCTCTGAGCTATCTGGGACTCATTTTCAAACCATATTTGTGTCTTATTCTTAGTTGGGAACTTTTAATCAAGCAACCTCTAAAATTTCAGGCTTGGATAAAGCAAGTTCAGTTTAACATCACTTCAATCAAAATACAATTATAAAGGCATTTATATTAAGACCAAGTTGCAAGCTCAGGCTTAGAATCAAGGTCTCCTGAGCCCGAGTCCAGCAGCCTTTTCATTATACCAATTTTATAAGACTATAAATGTAATGAGTACGATTTCATCTCAGGAACATTCTATATGCAAGGGAGCCAAGGAATAACACGCTTCTTGTTTGCTGTGAATCAATAAAGATCCAGATTTAAGCCCCTCTGTTGGACTGGCAGGGAAATCTAAACAATAATAATAATAAGAGAACAATAACAACCTCAATAATAACTGAAGCCTTTCCAAGATCCTGGGGTCTTACAAAGCCCTAAAGGAAGAGGGAGAGCCTCACCTGCCCTGGTAGTCGTTTGTGAGCTGTGCGTCCTAGTGTGTGCCCCTGGCCTTTAGGACCCCTGGCTCTGGGCTGTGTTTTCTATGTGCCATGTTTAAGGCCCAGGAATTAACTTTATGATGCAGAATTGAGTGTCTAAGTCAAGTCTTGCTAGAACTTCCTCTCAACTCTTGCCTTGTCCCCAGACAATGCCACTGAACTGCATGAGACCCCTGTTCTCAGAGAGAAAGAAAGATTTGTCAAAGCTCCTTTCCTTAAAAAGAAAAAGCTCCTTTCCCCTAAAAAAAAAAAAAAAAAAAAAAAAAAAAAAAAAAAACTGACAGTTTTTTTTCTTTTTTTGACCTCAGGAATACCCAGTAACAAAATCCCATCAACAAGTTTAGGCTTTTACAGAAGATGAGAAATGCTATTGACTGGAAAATAAAAACTTTTTAAAAAACAAAATAGAGTTAAGAATTACTAAAGCATATTTGTATTTTAAATATTTATAGCATTTTTGTATTTTAAATATTTTATTATTTAGTTTTTTATAATTAAAGTGGGGTAAAAGGGAAAGTAGAAAGAGTAAACACAAGTTAGTATTGTAATGATATGACCAGATTTTAAGAAGAGACAAAAGAACAAATAAAAGGATATAATTAGAAACAATTCATGAGGAGAAAGCTAACTGCAGTCATCACATATAAAAAAATCGAGAAGATCAGAAACTTTGGAAACCAGTTTTTACTGTGATATGGCTTAATAACTTGGATAAGACCTTTCAGCATCTGCTACAGGTTAGCTACTGATGGTTATGCTGTCATGTATATCATTATAGCATTCAGAAATAAATTTCCCTGTGTATAGGGCCATTGAAAACAAAAACAAAGGTGCAGTTTTTATAACACAAAAAATGAAAAGGCTTGAATTTTTAGAGAAAGAGAACATATCCTATACCTTCTTTTTTCTCCAGTGCCCAGTTCATAGGAAATGTCTAAAAATGAATGCTGCTGATGATAATAAAATGGCAGAATATTATAAAAAGAGGAATATTCCCAAAAACATAAGTTGAAGTGAAGTATAACAGAGTTTTCACCCATATAGGCTTTTGGTTTATTTACATAATTGTGTTTATTTTATTTTAGTTTTTATTTTGACTCTTCTGCTTAAACTAAGAGCTATTTAGAAAACCACAAAAAGAGTTATTTTCTTAGTGAAAAGGTTCCCATTTTCAGACTTCTGCTTTCTTCTCTTCTGCTTCCATAGACACACACAGAAAAATGCAACATCTTTGCTTTGTGTGTCCTGAATCTTCTTAAAAATTTCTGATCACTTGTACGGCATTTAAAAGATTATATATATGTGCAGATACTTAAAGAAAAAGCCACTTTTCTGCCCCCTTATCCATTAAATACTAACCTATTTTAAAATCACCTGGGCCTCAGAGATGACATCTGTTTCTTCAGAATGTGTTTCACATTCTAGACACTGAAATATACATTTCTACAAGAAAGCATCCTTATCAAAGCATAATGATTGAAACTAGAGTCCATTCTCTGATTTAAAAATAATCAATTAATTTATTAATTAAAATTAAAATTCATCAGGTGTATACTTATCTTTGAAATATATTTTGATCCAACGAAAAGAAATGGCATAGTTCTCTTGTTATTTTTAAAACCTGTCCTATTCTTCAAATAGTAAAACAATGATTTGTTCTTTTTGCTGAGAATTTTTTAAATAATAGAGGCACCTCTTTGGTTCTCCTCTTAGGACTCTGCTCCTCATACAAGCTGCTGATGGTCTCCCCTTTTGTACTTGCAGCTCTCCTTCCACTTAAAAAAAATTAAATAAAACTTTTAGGGACATATGGCTTTTCTTCCACCTCCATGTTTCAAATTTACTTCAAAACACCTACACAGAGTTGGAGGTTTCTAAAGTGTCAACAGCTGAAATGTCCCAGGAGCTGTAAATGCCTTTCATGTAAAGAGTCAGAGATGGAAAATTACTAGTTTTAAAGAATGAAAAAGCAGAGGCAGCCTTAGAGAGATTATCTCAACATTGATTTATTTCTATGAGACCTCAAATGTTTTAATAAAAGAGAAATGGAAGAAATGTTAGGCATAAAATTGCTCAAATTTTAACTTTTATAAATGCATCCAGGTAAAATACACTTAAAAGTGGGTTTTGTTTTGCTTTGATTAAAAATGAGGAGCATAAAACTACACTGATTCTTAGTCTGAAGACATTATATGTTTTAGGCAAGGTTCTATCTTCTAAAAATAACAACATATAGTAAAAAGGATTGGTATAACAGTATTCAGAATTATGGGACTATCTGTAAAATTAAAGAAATGAATACTAAAATTAAAAAATGGAGCTATATTTTGGCATTGATGTTTAAATTAGAATATATTCCCCTGGTACACAATCCAAATTTCATCAACACTGGAGCAAATGTACCATTTTAGAGTGAAATGGTTTAAGTAAGTCAGACTTGTTTGTCTAAAGAAAATTCTAATCTCTTCCACCCAAATGAATAAATACTGAATATGGTCCCAAGATTACTTACAAATCTCACAGGCTTGGCAAATTGGATAATTGAAAGCAAAGTTAGAAAATGCTATTATAACACAAAGAAAGTAAGCAAACATCTTGGAAATACGTCGTTTCCAAATACTTAAATAAATCCAAGGATTTTGTGCTTTATAAAAATAAAGCATAGATAAATAACTTAAAAAGTAGAGATCTAGTTGAATATGTCAATATCTTAAGTCATGGAAAATATTTTGCAGACACACTCTTCTTTCAGTTACTCAAAATAATACTACAGTCATCCCTTGGTATCTGCAGGAGATGGGTTCCAGGACCACCTGAGGATACTGAAACCTGCGGATGCTCAAGTCCATGATATAAAATGGCATAATATTTGCATATAACCTATGCACATCTTCCTGTTTACTTTAAATAATCTCCAGATTAACTACAATACCTAATGCAGTGTAAATGCTATTTACATAGTTGTTTTGCTGTATTGTTTAGGGAATAAAAGTCCGTACTTGTTCAGTACAGACACAATCGTTTTGTTTGTTTGTTTTTCTTTTTGAGACAGTTTCACTCTTGTTGCCCAGGCTGGAGTACAATGGTACAATCTTGGCTCACCGTAACCTCCACTTCCCGGGTTCAAGCGATTTTCCTGCCTCAGCCTCCCAAGTATCTGGGATTACAGGAATGTACCACCACACCTGGCTAATTTTGTATTTTTAGTAGAGATGAGGTTTCTCCATGTTGGTCAGGCTAGTCTCAAACTCCTGACCTCAGGTGATCCTCCCGCCTCAGCCTCCCAAAGTGCTGGGATTATAGGCGTGAGCCACTGCGCCTAGGCCTGGTACAATTTTTTTCCAAAGTTTTTTGACATCCATGAATGCAGAACCCAGGGGTATGAAGGGCCTACTATATTACCTTTCTTAAAAGACTTTCTTTTCACCATATATTCCAGAAGTTTTCTACATGCCACTTGAATTTTAGCTATTAAAAATGAAATAGTGAAAGATCAAACTGTGAAGTGGCCCCAAATGTGTCTGAATTGTACTTTCTCAAAACACCTCAAAAGTTTGAGATGGTGAAGACAGTCTTACAGCAGACTTTGAATTAAAATGAGCCTTTTCACCAATGACAAATTGATTCTGTGACAACAAATTCACAGGTTTTAGACTAGAACCTATATACTAGTGCAACAATACCACAGCTACATTCATAATAATGATATTGTCATATGGACACAAACAATGCTTCTCATAAACACAAACAGCTTGCAAAATGTATTCTTTGCCAGTGAATCTTGTGATACATACCACATTTAGAAAATTCAACCCATTTGGGGAAAAGCTTTGTTGCTGCCACTTTTAGCTTCCTAACAAAAGTCAACAAACTCCCAAGTAGTACAACCGTGCTTATCAAATTTGTCTGGCTTTAAAAATGCAGCTTTGTTCTCTTACTGATAAATCAAACAAGTCAATACAAAGTACTTCACGTTTGATTTCCAAATGTTAGAACTAATAATGCTAAATTGTGTCATAACACAGAATACAGAAATAATTTCTACCTAACAAAATAATTTAGACATTAAAAGGGAGAAAAAAGGATACCTACTTATACTTTTTACAAGACTTTCTGATGTATTACATGTTTGATGATAATTATTAATACAGCTTAGAAGAGAGTAAAAAGATGTTAATGATATGGGACATGCCTAAGAGCACAATTAAAGAGGTTATACAGCACAGTAAATGATGAACTTGCTTATCAGTGGATTTGAACATCAGGGTTTAATTACTATTCTAAAGATTTATTTACAACTTAATGGCAATTGATTTTGAGTAAGGGTTATAGGTGCTAAGAATTGCTCTTGAACAAGCTTATAATCAGATGTGGTAATATGTCAGGCACGCTAATGACTTCTGCTCTCCCTGAGCCAGAATGAAGATCTCTATCAGTGGATATTTTGTTTAACCTGGTAGTTCACATAGAGCGTGACACTGTATCCTCAAGTTGAGAACTGCTACCGTACTGAACTACTCTTAGTTCTAATATTCATCATCATAGTTCATCTTTGTGGTGTGAACTAAATATTGAATGACACCAGCCTAGTAAACAGATCACAGCATTGATCTCAGCCAAATGAAATAAAATATTTGAGGTTTTTTTTTTTTTAAAAAGAAATGGTCTAACGTAAGAAATAAATCAAGTGAATCCAATTATTACTTTGGTCCAATGCTCAAAATGATCGTGGAAACTAAAGAAGAAATCAAGGCCTCAGGCATCACACTGAAGATCAATTAATAAACAAAAACAAAAACAAAAACAAAATGGAACACCATCATAAAAGCTGACAGTGTCTGATGAGGAAAAAAAATGGCAGGGCTACTCTAGGTAAAGAATAAAATTTTGGTTTTTAAGGTCAATCATGGTATATTACATCATGCTCAAACACGTATAAGGTCCAACAGTGAGCAAACAGATACTAATCAGATAATCCCATAAACATAAACAGAGGGGTAAAGTATATAAAGAATGAATGACCTAATTGATTTTATCAGCAAAGCTTCTCTGGGGAATACTTCTATTTGAGTTGCAACTGGGCTAGACATGGGCTGCAGCAGGGTGGAAGATGAGGAGTTGAGGAAGGTGTAAAGGATGATATAGGTGAGTTTCTGGCTTGTGCAACAGGGTAGGTAATGGAGCCTGCAGTGCATCGGGGGAGGAGCAGATCTGGGGTGGAGTGGGAGATTATGAGTCCAACAAAAAAGAACAAGTGTGAAACCACAGACAGCAATGACTGATTAAGCACAAAACGACACAATGGACCCAACAGAATGAGAACATGGACCTATACAAAATCTTGTACGTGAATGCTCATAGCCACGTTATTCATAATAGTCCCGAAGTGGAAACAACCCAAATGCCCACCAACTGATGAATGGATAAATGAAATGTGGTATATCCATGCAATGGAATATTATTTGGTGATATAAAAAAACAAAGTACTGATATATGCTACAATAGGAATGAACCTTGAAAATACCACTAAGTGAAAGAAGCCACTCACAAAAGACCATGAAATGAAATGGTCTCTTGGAGTATTATGTAATTTCACTTATTATGACATTTCAAAACCAGGGATATCTATAGAGTCAGGAAATTAGTGGTGGCTTAAGGCTGGGGAGGTGAAGAGAATGATGTGGCTATTAATAGGCATGCGTTTTCTTTTTTAGGGTAATGGAGATGTACCAAAATTAATTGCAATAGTTGCAAAACTTTGTTATATTAAACACCACTAAATTGTACATTTTAAATGGAAAAAATATCATAAGGTCACAAGTTTTCAGACTAGATATATTTTGGAGGGACAAACCAAAAACCTCTTCGCTGCAATGAAGATTTCTGAGAGTAAAATTCAATTTTAAATATAGTTATGCCATTATAATGTCTAGGACACTAGACTATGGATGGCTGTCATGTAACAGGGACTCTATCTATTTTTAATGAAGACATGGTGAGAAGGCCTAATTCAAATGAATAAGCTCCTCTTACAGAAAGCAATCTACCCCGCCAGAGAGAAAATAAAAGACTGGAACTCTGGAAACACGGAACCATTTGTTCTGCCAGCTCAGAGCTCTAGTTTAGGGATCTAGGGCTTAAGAGTGACCAACAGTAAAAGGCCCTGCCAGTCAAGGCCTCTGAACTTTTATTTCCAGGGCCTAAGCCAAGCAAATGTCTCCCATGTTACTTATTACTTTCTCTCTTGAGGACATAGAAATGACACCCTTCTTCCTTATAAAAATAAACAAAATGCTATCACTTTGCAGGACATAAAATTTGTAGCAGGCTTTAGCTACTTCGATAAAACTTCAAAACTGTGTTACTGTACTGCATTCTCAGACACAAGGCCCAATAACACACTTGTTTGGGACTCAGTTATTCTGAACTTTCAGCTGACAGCCCATCCATTTACTTCAGTGGCTATTAAAATGCCAGTTCTGAATCTCAGTTCAGAGTAATCTTGTTTCTTTTTTTTTTCATCTCCAAGAAAAGACGGCATGCATGGTGAATTTTGCTATAGTCTTGATTTTAAAGTAAATAGAAATAACACTTCCTAAGCAGTCAATCGAAGTCATTGTTTTAGCACATTAAGATGGTGTGACCAAATTCTGTCACCTTAGCTGTGAACTGAACATAAGAGACAAAAGCGCAGGTGATTCAAGCTATAGGCAAGACAACGAAGTATGTACATCCTGTCTCTGTGCCAGGAGATGTCAGAAAAGCAGGGACAAAGGTGAAGGAGATGTAAAGAAAACCAGAGTTTTCCATGTGAGTGGAGGCTAGATTACCAACACTAGTAATGGAAGCGTGTGTCACAGGAGAGAAGCTTGCCCCGAGGAAGGAAGGGAGACCAACGCAATTTTATAGAGGCGGAATTGTCACCAACTGCAATGAGAAAGGTGCACAGCTGTTGGTCAAAACTGAGGATCAGAAGAAGGCCAGGGCTAGCCTAGAGATACATACTTGAATGTCTTCTTCATAAGCAGCTTTCCATAACTTTCAATGTAACACACAGAACCTATTATGTTTCCCATGTGTTCTCACCAGCGCCCAGCATAATGAGCATTAACACTTACTGTGATGGGGAGACTGTTTCTGTGAATGCCAACTGAGATCTAGAGACTGTGTTAGGTTTTTAACAGCCATATCCTACAATGGGATTATATTTGAGTTTGTAGCCACCTAAAATCCTCAGACCTTCTTCTTTTTTTTTCCCATGAAAATGAGTGCTTCTCTTGTCTTTTATCTGTATGATAACATTTTAAATTTAAATATAGGGTTTTATGTTTATTCCTGTTATATTTAATCTTTTTGGTTTTGATCCAGCAATTCAGCCTGCCAAAAATTCAGATTGCTAAATAAGGGATACCAATCAGATGTTTTCTATCTTCCCTGGAGAAACTAAGGAACTTCAAGTTTAAAATGCATCATGAAGAATTGGGATAAAATATAAAGAATTTCCTGAAGAAAGGGTAAGAGAAGCTAGAAGAGGGATAGGGAAAATTTTTAATCTGTAATTTTTTTAAAGTATAAAGACATTTTAAAAAATTATAAAAGTTCATCTTATCAAAGATGGTTACAACAATCTTCTTAGGGATATACCTGCATTTGGGAGAACTGGTTATCTTTCCTTTGGTTCCCAAATGTACTTGTTTTATACCTGTAAGATGTATTATCCTTCTTTGTGTATTTGTCCTCTCCTTCTGTTAGACTATAAAGTCTTTCAGGACAGGAATCATATCTTATTGGTCTTTATATACCCAGAGATATAATGGGCATTTAACATATTTTTAATGGTTGATTTAAATCACTGAATAAATTGAAGGGAAAGTATGAGGGAAAGAAATTCAATCATTTCATCAACAAACATTCAGCACTTACTCCACACCAGGAGTAACTAGAGATTCCCAGATCAAATCCACCATCCTGGCCTCCTGAGGGATGATGAGAAGAAAGGAGACAGACAGACTAGATGATCTATGAAGGTAACCTTGAATCTTGTGGATCCATCACATCCACGATTTTAGGTCCAAGACCATCTATATTCAAACATTATAATACACTTCAGAGAGAAATATAAATACAGAAATATTTTTAAAATTAATGATGTTAAAAATGTGGGTTTTTAAATAAAAAATAAAAGCACTTACATTCATCACTAAGGCATTTTATGGCATTTAAATACACATAATCTTGTTTCTAAAATCATGCATATATTGTGGACTTACAAGTTCTTCAGATGCATAGTCAGACATATGTATATATATAACCATATATATATACATAAAACTATATATATATAAAACTATAAACAGCCTCCTACCTGTGTAGACATCTTTTTGCCAAAGATAATTCAAGGTGCTAATTGTAAGCACTGTTCATGAAAAAGAAATTCACATATTAGTGCATGGAAATTACGTAAAACTATATATATATATATAGTTTTTTTATATAGATGCATGGAAATTACATAAATATATATAGGTGCTAATTGCAAGCACTGTTCATGAAAAAAATTTCACATATTAATGCATGGAAATTACATAAAACTATATATATAGTTTTATACATATGCATGAAAATTACATAAAACTATATATATGAAACTATGTATACATATAGTTTTATGTAATTTCCATGCACTAATATGTGATTTTTTTTTATGAACAGTGCTTGCAATTAGCATCTTAAATTATCTTTGGCAGAAAGATGTCTACACAGGTAGGAAGCTATTTTCACTCAGTTGAGAGATTTAGTAGATATTACATTTGGTTCCTCATTGTAATCAGTATATTAACTATTCACGAGAATTAATACTTTTCCAGTTCCCATTTAAAATGATGCTTCAGAATGGGCACAGTGGCTCACGCCTGTAATCCCAGCAATTTGGGAGGCTGAGGAGGGCAGATCACTTGAGGTCAAGAGTTGGAGACCAGCTTGGCCAACATGGTGAAACCCTGTCTCTACTAAAAATACAAAAATTAGCCAGGCGTGGTGGCACGTGCCTGTAATCCCAGCTACTTGGGAGGCTGAGACAGGAGAATTGCTTACACCGAGGAAGCAGAAGTCGCAATGAGCCAGGATTGCACCACGGCACTCCAGCTTGGGGTACAGAGCGAGACTCCGTCTAAAAAAAAAAAAAAAGATGCTTCATAACTAACTAAGATGAACAGTTTTGCTTTCTTATAACACTTGCAGGTCCAAGGTAAATTTAACAAGTGATTTTCTTTTCTATAAAGTGGTCTGGGCATTTGAGAAATATATACATGTATTTCTATTCATTCCACTGCTCTACATATTCAAAGTCTATGCAATTTTTTTGTGGATGGTAGCGCTCCACAGAAACACAAGTTGTACCTGTTATTAGCAGCATTTTCCAGACCTGGTGCACCTGGTTTAGTGGCATTTTGGTTCTTTTGTCACAGAGCAGCAGGACGCTGGGGCATAAGACAGTTAAAAATATGTTTTGAAGTGCCTCACTGATCTTTCATTTTCTTTTAATATTCAAAATCATCTTTTGTTCACAGGAGGAAGATGATTGTGTACTGAATAATTGCAATAGAACATCTGAAAATGTAAAATGGAAAGGAGAACTGAACTTTTCTATGAAGAGCTTGATTATGGCCATACACTGAATTAATGAGCATTCAGTGAGTCCATAGTTCTTTGTTGAGGGTCTCCTGCATACCATACACTGTGCTACGTCCTGAGGCTCCATGAATTCTTTTTTAACAAAATAAAAATACCCCCATACAGAGAGGCATTTTCAGATACATTACCTCATCTCTAACACAACACACAGTCAACAGAACCATGTGGAGGCTGATCAATATTCTAAACAATAGTTTCATAAATACTGTCCCTAGACTCGTCTACTCACTGGGAGCCGCAGGGGTTGGTATTCTAGCTAGCAAATGAAACAATCTGCATACATGCTTAAATCAAGTTTGTTTAAAATTAGAAAATGGCGTAATGTATTCAAAAGTTTTTATGCTGTATTTGCATGGAATTTAAAATATGCTACATGCTTTGAATTAGGAGAGCAGAGCGATGTGTAGCTCATCGATTGGTCTGATCGAATGTTTAAAAATCAAATTTTAGAGAGCTCTGTACTTAAATAACTGTAAAAGAAAATAAAATCAGAATGCATAAGTTTGTTTACTGGTCTAATAAAAGTATAATTAGCATATGTGAGAAAACCAGATTGGTTAAATAAGATCTGTAAAATTTAAGTAAATATGAAGCTCCTTTTGTTGCTTAGCAAATGAGAAAGTTTATTTAGATTCAAGTCTGAGGAAATGTTTCTCTTGGCCAGACTACACTTTTGTAATGGTGACTATAATTCCTGAATTCAGCCCTGGAAAAATGACTTTGTTGCTTAGGAGTTAAGAAAACTTGAGAAAGGAAGAAGTATGGGACCAAGATAGGTAGATACTCAGAAACATTAAATAAAGATTATTAAGTGTCTACAGGTAATTTGATCAGTTTTGCCAACTGCACTATATTTCATTGCACAGTTGGCTTAAAATCGCCCCTCATACTGCATTGGCAACCCTCTGCTTCCTCATGTTCTTGCCTCGGCTTATAAATGAAGAAAATTCTTGGTGAGAAAGAAGTTCTTTCTGGTGTCTTTGGCAGGGGAAGGCAAAGCAGGAGGTGAGGACTCTGTCTAGCTTATATCTGTCTTGCTACCATATTTTTCATCAAAAGGAAAGAAGCTGAAGTAAATGACTGGTAAGAGGCTGGCCTCTATGGGGCTTTGTTATTACTACAGGAAGGAGGGCTGAGTTGGTCCCTTCAATGGGAAGTGAGCAGCATGCCACTGTCTCTCTGTGGCAAGTACGTGGATCTGCAAGAAGCCACCAGAACCTACCTTACCGCTCTGTACAGCACGTGGAGGTGAGGCCAGGGGCCTGCTTGCCAGAGGGTGACCAGGAAGGTCACCACGCTCTGATTTCTGATCATCCTGTGGCAGAATGTGTGAGGTAGCGCTGAAGTCAACTCTTTCCCGGCTCAGGGAAGAGGACGTGGCCCCAGCTTCTCTACAAGCATGGGAAGGTACAGGCTTGAGGAGTTAGTAGGGGCCCAGATTTCTCAACCAGCCATGTTTTCAAATCCAGTTTTATCCAAAAGACCTGTATTTTGGGAGATGCCAATATCCATCAGTAATACAGTTAAAGCTTCAACTTTCCCTTTTTTCTCTTGGTCTCTACCAGACAGAATCTAGAAAGAAGAAGCAAAAAATTGGCAATCCAAACTTTTAGTATCAATCCTAGAACTGGGTGTAGCTCAGGCAACATCACATAAAGTGCAGGAAATAATTATAATTCACTGAAAGAAATTTAGAGTCTTATAGCACTTTTTTTTTCCTGAGTGTCAAAATTATAATCTCCCCACAGAAACAAGGAGGAAGCATGCAACATATCTGCTTTATAACATCCCAGAATATAAAATACAAAGAACTGAAATATTTCTAAAAGAACAGCTGAGTACTTTAAAAATAAATTAATGGTAGATATAAGCATAAGATCCTTGAAATGTTGAAGAATGGGAAGGGGATTATTTTCTGGCCTTTAGTTTGAGTTCCAAGAGTTATCTAAAATTTTATTTTTGTCTGTGTTTTGATTCATGAGTATTCAAAGCCCTGACATTTTCTTTGAGAAACTTCCATGCTGCAAAAAAATAGGCTGCAGTCCAAGCTCACCTCCACAATTTTCACATAAAGACCTTTACAGCTTGTACAGGCCACAGTTATGTATTAATAAGCTTTGGCGTAATTCCAGAGCTAACATCCACAAAAAGACAGCAGCAAAACAAAACAAAACAAAACAAAAACAACAACAACAACAAAAAACACCTATATAACTTGCAGTCAGTTCTGACTCAGCTTAGCCTCAGATATTGTTTTATAAAAAATCTAAACATCTTTGGCACATTAATTCACAGATGTCAGAGGTTACTGGGCCTGTCTGCCTCCCAAGGGAGAGCAGGGAGTGGATAGAAATTACTCTTTCAGAGACACAGCATGGAAGAGTAGAAAGTGGATGGACTTCCAATACCTTAAACCAAGATCTGCATTATGATTTATTAGTTGAGTTCTCTTAGGCAAAATTATGTTACTCAACTGGAGCAAAGTATTCTCATCTCTAAAATGGGAATGAGAAATAAAACTGACATTGCAAGGGAATCTTTTTTAATTGAAGCAAAATGCTTGGGAAATAATTAGTGCATATTCATCTATTTGTTTTTCTTTCTCATTGCATGCTCTGCAAAATTTTGTATAAGATGGTGACTATATTTTACAAACCAAGTTAATCCTGCTTTGGCCATTTAAAATTCATATTTTATCTCTCTGCTGAAAGTACAGGATGTATTGAAATACAAATGTCCATTGACTTTTATAATATTCAGTCTGAGAAGGAGAGTAGTAGTATATCTGCCAAGCATTTATGCCCACCTCAAACTGTGATGGTTAGTTGCAGCTACACTGGACCATTCAGCTGGGTATTCACTCTCAGGTACTGCTATGGAGAGAAAGGCTGACGGCTGCCCTTTATGACAACATGATTAAAGGGGAGGTGTTTCTTCCACACATCTCCAATCCATGAAAGGGTACAGAATGTTCTGCTCCATTCATGCATCACATCACTTCCTTTAGTAATCTTAGTAATTTCCTTTAATCTTAGATACAACTGCTCAAAATCTTTGCCTACCGACCTCAGCTTAAACATCTCTCAACTCACACCTACTGGGGACACACTTCTCTCCTAACCAGCTGGGTGACTCCCATAAAGGCACTGAACACCTAACTCATAAGAAAACTTATAAGCACAAGAGAAAGGAAGGACAACCAGTCATTATTCAAACAGAATTTCCAGATTATTATCCTTTCAGCATCAAAAGCTCCTCAACTGTATTTGCACGTGAATATATGACTAAAAGTATATATATATACACATATATATGTATATGTATATATGTGTATATATGTTTATATGTATGTGCGTATACATATATATATATATTTAATTGTTGCTCACCTGAAGAATGGTTGCCTCTTCTAGTTGCAAATCATGAAATTATTTGAATCACTCTAACCAGAAGCTAGTTTAGAAGCTTACAAAATTAATCGTATCTTAGGATTATGATGCTGATGTCTCAGTGAACATGAATTTGAGTTCTTAATGAGCTTTGTAAGCAGCAAGAACTACAGTTTACGTGTGCTCACCAACACAATGTCCATATAACCAACAGATGCTTTTCAAACTGGCTTTGGAATGAAATTAGAAGAGACACATTCTGAGTTAAGTGGGGAAGATGGTCACCACACTTGGCACTTTGTGGGGGCTAAATCTGCACTCTAATGAAAATCCCTTGAATCCCAAGCCATCCAAGACTCGAATCCTCAACCCAGCATTTTATGCACTTTCATTAGCTCCTAAAGAATTCATCTGTTAAGTCATAGCATTCTTTAGTCTATTTAATGTTTATTCTTATCATACCTCTCTTCTTTTCTTACATATGTTTGTCAATACACTACTTAAAATATTTGAATTTAGTTTAACAAAGCTATACAATAATCCTCATTTTAAAAGAGCCCAAGTTTACGGATGCTAATCAGCTGTATCTTGGTTTTCTATCTCAGCCGCTCAAAATAATTATTCTAGGCAGAGCGTTGTGGCAGTGGCTCACGCCTGTAATCCCAGCACTTTGGGAGGCTGAGGCAGGCAGATCACTTGAGATCAGGTGTTCGAGACCAGCCTGGCCAACATGGCAAAACCCTGTCTCTACCAAAAATACAAAAAATAGCCAGGCACGGTGGCACACGCCTGTAATCCCAGCTACTCCGGAGGCTGAGGCAGGAGAATCACTTGAACCCAGGAGGCAGAGGTTGCAGTGAGCCAAGATCGCACCACTGCTCTCTAGCCTGTCTCAGAAAACTCTGTCAAAAAAAAAAAAAAAAAAGAAGAGGAATGATTAATTCGAATTCAAATGAGAAAAATACAACCATGCTCTAATGTTGTGGTGCAGAACAAATTCTGGGAGAAGGTGAAGGACTCCTGGGGTCCCCCAGCTGACAAGGGGCAAAGCAGGTATTTTCTATTCCTCAACGCCTAATCTAATGGAATCATGAGGTTTAAGTTTGTGGTGTATTCTCTGGCCAGCAGGGTAGGATAAAACTCATAATTTAAAACATTTTTTTTTTTCTAAATAGTCACAAGAGTTTTACAAAACTTCCCAAGCTAGAGTAAATAAAAATGAATGATTAGTAACTATTCTGACAATAAAAATGTGCTGGGTGATAAAAAATAAAACAAAGTCCTTTTATGGTGATTACGCTGATGACTTTCTGCTGTCATGAAGCCAAACGAACTAAATTAAATAAATTGTATATTTCTGTTCAGAAAAGTGGGTGTGGGGAAGGAGAAAAGGAAGAGAAAAGCAAGTCAGAACTAGTAAATTTATATTCAAAGCAGTTCTTATCTAAGTAACTAACCAGCAAGAATAAATTCTTAGACTAAGTATCTCTATACTAAATTGACCTACATGACCATAGCTCTCTGTGTCGACGTCCCGTCTTCCCAACTACGTTGTCTAAAACTTTGAAGACATGGATTGTGCCTTATAGCTCTCATGTCTAGCACAGTGCCAGGCATAGCAGAGTCATTTACTATTTCTTGAATGAATGTATTATTTCTTGTGTCTAGTGTTTAATAAGCTCGTAACAAATATTTTTGAGACTGGTGATATATTTGACCATTTCTACATTTCATACCCTCAATGAATCATTTTTAATTAAGTTGTCTATAAGTACATATGCATGTTTAATACAAAATACACAAATAGTATTAACATACTGCCTTCCCATATGGTTCACTCATACATGTGACCTGCCCACACAGAATTTCACTCTTTCAAGGAAAACAGATACTAAACTATCAACTGCTCTAAAGCATGGTGAGGGAACTTCACATGGTCCATGGTGAGGAAAGCTCCACTGATTGGGTGACAAGTAAGATGGTGGCTGGCATTGAAGGCACAGGTATGAGTGAGAACTCACAACCAAGTAACTGAGAGGAGCACAGACTGGCTGGAGAGCAACAGGGAAGAGGGAGAGTAGCTTCTATGACTCTGGAGAGCTCACTGAGGACCAGATCAAAGAGTGTCTCATAAATCAAATTAAAGCCCATGGATTTTATCCTAATGAAAGACACCAGAGAGTTCTGAGTAAACTCATGGCTCGATCCCATGTGATTTTGGAAATTTCCTGCTAGTCACTGTGTGAAGAATGCCTTCTGTAGGGGAGTGACATAGTTAAGTGGCCAGCTATGATGCTGTTTTAGTAACCCAGGAGAGAGAAGATGATGCCATGGATGAGGATGGTATTGGAGAGATCAACTTAAGAGGATGGGAGGAAACAGTGTGTTCAGTTTGGGACGTGTTGTGTTGGAGATGTCTGCAACACACAAAAGATGGTGTGCAATGAGATGTTGGATGTCCTGTATGGAGCAGAGGAGGGCTGCGCTAATCAAGGAAATCACAGAAGATCCATGAGCATAGAGGCTGCCAACTGAAGCCACCTTGTGCATGGCCTCTCAGGGAAGTTGGGTCTTGTGAAGTTTAATCCCTGAGTGAACAGTTTCCCTACAGTAAGAAAACTGAGTGATAAAATAACACTCAAAAGGAAAGTATCACAAGTATATTGATTTTATATAAAAAAGATTATTTTTTACATGAGATGATAATATAGGTTAAAAATAAATACTTTTAGCAGACAAAGTAAGCCTGCTACTTTTCTTTTTTTTATTACACTTTAAGTTTTCGGGTACATGTGCACAATGTGTAGGTTTGTTACATGTATCCATGTGCCATGTTGGTGTGCTGCACCCATTAACTCGTCATTTAACATTAGGTATATCTCCTAATGCTATCCCTCCCCCCTCCCCCCACCCCACAACAGGCCCTGGTGTGTGGTGTTCCCCTTCCTGTGTCCATGTGTTCTCATTGTTCAATTCCCACCTATGAGTGAGAACATGCGGTGTTTGGTTCTTTGTCCTTGCGATAGTTTGCTGAGAATGATGGTTTCCAGCTTCATCCATGTCCCTACAAAGGACATGAACTCAACAATTTTTATGGCTGCATAGTATTCCATGGTGTATATGTGCCACATTTTCTTAATCCAGTCTATCATTGTTGGACATTTGGGTTGGTTCCAAGTCTTTGCTATTGTGAATATTGCCACAATAAACATATGTGTGCATGTGTCTTTACAGCAGCATGATTTATAATCCTTTGGGTATATACTCAGTAATGGGATGACTGGGTCAAATGGTATTTCTAGTTCTAGATCCCTGAGGAATCACCACACTGACTTCCACAATGGTTGAACTAGTTTACAGTCCCACCAACAGTGTAAAAGTGTTACTATTTCTCCACATGCTCTCCAGCACCTGTTGTTTCCTGACTTTTTAATGATCGCTATTGTAACTGGTGTGAGATGGTATCTCATTGTGGTTTTGATTTGCATTTCTCTGATGACCAGTGATGATGAGCATTTTTTCATGTGTCTTTTGGCTGCATAAATGTCCTCTTTTGAGAAGTGTCTGTTCATATCCTTCGCCCACTTTTTGATGGTGTTGTTTGTTTTTTTCTTGTAAATTTGTTTGAGCTCATTATAGATTCTGGATATTAGCCCTTTGTCAAATGAGTACATTGCAAAAATTTTCTCCCATTTTGTAGGTTGCCTGTTCACTCTGATGGTAGTTTCTTTTGCTGTGCAGAAGCTCTTCAGTTTAATTAGATCCCATTTGTCAATTTTGGCTTTTGTTGCCATTGCTTTTGCTTCAAAGAGAATAAAATACCTAGGAATCCAACTTACAAGGGATGTAAAGGACCTCTTCAAGGAAAACGACAAACCACTGCTCAATGAAATAAAGGAGGATACAAACAAATGGAAGAACATTCCATGCTCATGGGTTGGAAGAATCAATATTGTGAAAATGGCCATACTGCCCGAGGTAATTTATAGATTCAATGCCATTCCCATCAAGCTACCAATGACTTTCTTCACAGAATTGGAAAAAACTACTTTAAAGTTCATATGGAACCAAAAAAGAGCCCGCATCGCCAAGTCAATCCTAAGCCAAAAGAACAAAGCTGGAGGCATCACGCTACCTGACTTCAAACTATACTACAAGGCTACAGTAACCAAAACAGCATGGTACTGGTACCAAAACAGAGATATAGACCAATGGAACAGAACATAACCCACAGAAATAATGCCACATATCTACAACCATCTGATCTTTGACAAACCTGAGAAAAACAAGAAATGGGGAAACAATTCCCTATTTAATACATGGTGCTGGGAAAACTGGCCAGCCACATGTAGAAAGCTGAAACTGGATCCCTTCCTTACATCTTATACAAAAATTAATTCAAGATGGATTAAAGACTTAAATATTAGACCTAAAACCATAAAAACCCTAAAAGAAAACCTAGGTAATACCATTCAGACATGGGCAAGGACTTCATGTCTAAAACACCAAAAGCCTGCTACTTTTCTAAGCCTACAGAGCAGTCCAAATCCTCTTTAAAGTTCTCGTGTTAACATGAGTGCAAGTGAAAACTTCATAAAGGCTAGTAGGTGGTCATAATTTGTATTACCCAAAAGGATCCCAAGTTCATTGGAATCCTACATAAAGAATAGTTTTACACAGCACATAATTTAGCTTCATTGTGCTCTTTCACAAGAAATTAAAAGTTGTAGTTATTTTAAATGGCATGTATTTGCAGAGTACTTAGGTTAAAAAATCCTGTAAATGTTGGATATTTACATGTATTCTTTTATGTTATTGTCACAACGTCATGGCAGAGATGAAAAAAGCTACAAATAATGACATCATAAAAAATTGGTAAAATTTGCTCTGCTCCATATTACAGTTGAAAGTAAAGTTTTTAAACTCCTAACTTCTATTCAGAAAAGAAAAGTGGTAAGACACACAGGCTTTAGGCTCAGGCAACTTAGGTTCAAACCTTGTATTTTCCACTTATTTGCTAAGTGACACTGTAACTTAATCTTCTAAGACTCATATTCATCATTTATAAAATAGGGATGCTACCTACTTTTAGGATGATTGCAAGCATTAAATAAGAAAATGTTATTAAGATATTAGCATAGTGTTGGCTGCCAATAAACCATACTAAACAGAGTAACCAAGGTAAATGACATTCAATTAATAATCCAGACTTAAGCGTGTCAGTACCCAAAAGTTGACCAGCACAAGGAGTTTGGCTTTGTGGGTCCTTCATAATAGATGCTCGCCAATGCAAACTTTGTAAGTATTTTATACACCCCCACCACCCACCCACACACACACACAACTCAGCGGCAATCTGAGAATGAAAAAGCAATGATGTTAAACAGGCCCGTATTTGAATCCTAACTTTGTCACTTAATAGCTGTGAGACTATAAAAAAGATCTAAGTTTTAATTTCCCCATCTGAAAAAGGAGAGCAATATCTATTCTCTTTAAAACATAGGGATACTTTAAAGTTTAAAGAAAATAACTCCTCTATAATCTATAGATAAATCTATAATAAGTCCTCAACATATGCCTTTTCCTTCTCCTTTATATTGTTACTATTTCTATTCAAGAAACAAAGCCATGTGCATAAGAGTACAGGGTCCACGATGGTACCGTATGCTGCATGTTCTCCCTTCCTACCAAGAAATCCTAAATTAAAATGAACATCAAGGGCTGTGGTGAGAGGATTTTTTTTTTAAGTGACAAAAGGCAACTCTGCAGTATCCTGAGGTTTATGTAAAGAGCCATCTCCCTGGGTCACTGCCAGATGATGTGAGTAGGACCCAAACTGCATTCATTTGGGTAGTCAGATACCCAAGAGGTAAAGAATGCCCTGACAAAGGTGGAGAGATGTGTGGATGTGAAAATCCAATCCTAAGGAGCACGTTTGCTGAAAATTTCTGCATGTAAAAATCACACAAGGCTTCATAATTTCTTAACCTATATATAATGTATTATATATATATACACACATACATAGACGCGCACACACACTGTATATATATATATGCACTTGTATGTGTGTGTATATATATACACACACATATATATACACACACACAAATTGTGTGTGTATACATATATATATAATTCGGCAAAGTAGCCTGAGTGGCACATCTAAAATCACCTACAAATGAGAGCAAGCACTGGTGAATATTCTGAGATTCTGGTGATAGATCTGGAGCTCACATTGTACTATTAGTTTTGGTAAATCCTAGAGGACCACAAATCAATCACCTGACAGTTCCTTCTTCTGTTGAGTGGGGATAACAGTGACTTTCCAGCAAGGCATAAACAGTTGCTAAACTCTTTGCCAAAATAGAAGATTATAGAAATAGTTGAAAAGTGTGAACAGCAGAGAAGAGTTTTAGTTTCCGTCTTTGTTAGATAATAGCATACTCACAATTTGATTAAAAGAGAAGAAAATGTGGAAACTGACAATAATAGTTGAATATGGTCAATTTTTGACGTGTGTGTGTGTGTGTGTGTGTGTGTGTGTGATACTGTGTATTTTCCAGGTAGTACAGACTGGTTACAAAAGACTTGGGAAAATATGGGGGCAAGAGGGAAAGTACTGTCATCTTTGTATTCACAAATTCTCTTAATGATAGAAGAAGGGCAGATAAGTAATAGACTTAATATGGATGCACAAGGTACTCATCAGTTAATGCATAAAGTTCTAAGATCTGGACAGAAGATGTAGACAAATGGCACATAAATGAGGGCAGCTGAGGAAGAGGCAGTCTGGCATAGTGGTTAAGAACACTGGAGCCGGGGAACCTAAGTTCATATCTCAACTCGCACATCTGTGAGCTGCAGGACCCTGGGAAAGTCACTTAAGTTTGCTGTGCCTCGAGTTCTTCCCCTGTAAAATGGTGACAATTATACTTACCTCATGGTGTCTTTGTGAAGTACCTTCCTTATAGTGTGTATGTGAAGATTAATGAATAATCAGTTAATATGCACATATAAATTACCTAAAGCAATGCCTGCCATACAGTGAGTACTATGTAAGTGTCAACTATTATTAAGGATTGGTAACATTTTAAAAAGTCCAAAATACAAAATACATTGAGGTGCACAACAATTACTGAAGGCAAGAAAATTTATTTTAGGAATAAGAAACCCCACATGTGAAAATGGCTAAGGTGAACCCTAAGCCCTAATTATGTGAATGCAGGGATTATTCAAGAGCTATTCTAGGTGAATTCCAGTATCCTGACCTCAGGTCAATTGCCTTTATAGGTACTCAAAGAATCCACAAGTGATAGTCTTCAGATAAGGCTGGTGACCTTCGAAATAAAATACACGAGAGTTCCTATAATTCTGAGAAATGACACATGCTGTTTCAGTTTTCTAAAAGCAATGCAATTTCCAAATGTTGACATTAATATGTTTAATATTCCAGAAATTATTCTGTAATAGATTAGCACCGTGATGGACTTCATGAAGAAAGACTGGGGAATCCCTAAGAACCAGTGTGTATTTAATGAAATCAGCATGTGTCAGACTAACTTTCTTATTTTCTTTGGTAGAGCTAGTAGATTGGTAACCAAAGGAAACATGGAATATAAGAAAACCAGGGGCAAAGAATGCATTTAACAAGGTCTATTATGACATCTTTCATTCACTCACTTCATCGTTCACTCAACAAATATTTAGTAATTGTTAAAACTATGCCAGAATAGAGTCTAATTCCTTTATTTGAGATAAGTGGTGAAACATTCACGCTAATAATTAATTCTAGTAATGGAACAGTGAGATACTTACATTGTAAAGTTAATAGGATCTACTTAATAGAAAGTGGATGAGGAAGTCTTGGGTGGCTACAAGTTTCTGAACTTGGGCAATGGTACAGATGAATGGTTCCTAATGGTCCAGCAATAGATTCTGGGCTGGCTGCTTAAGAGGCACTTGGGGAACTAACTACAATTGTGCATCCTGAGTGGGAGACCTGGAGATTCTGGGTTGGAGACCGGGTGAAGTCCTAGTGATCTTTTAGTGTAAAATGCTCTTCAGGTGATTTCAACATTGGTTCAAGCATGGGAAATGCTGAAAAAGATAGTAATTAATGGAGGACATACTTTGGGATAAGAAGATTAATTTTTAAAATCAGACACATCATGATCTATACACTCGGGCAAGTCAGGTCATCTTCAAAATAGTCACATAAGAGGTTATACACTAAAATGCCAAAGACTATCATTTGATTAAAACATGACTAAGTGCCTCTTTGGGAATTTATTTCAGATTCTCCAGGGTGAGCTTTAAGATATTGACCATAATAGTAAATTTTGACCTGTAGATTTTTGGGAAAAATTCAGTTATCCAGAGCTAACTAAGATAAATAAGATGAAAATTTTTCTGAACAAAGTGGTATCGCTGAAATATATGTAGTATATCTCTGTAAAACTCAGTAAATAGTGCTGGTGAATGTAAAAATATGAAATGTATAAAATACAAAAATGCGCCAAAGATTTCTTGAACGATTAACTGCAATGCCACAAGACACAGATTCGTGAATATATTTAATATAACTGCACACACAGATGGAGCTATAAATTACCAAAACTGACTGACTGACCTAACTGACCTTCTATAGAGACAATCGTCTGTGTGATATGATTCTGGGGCTCTCATAAACCTACACCTTATTAAAGTCCTGTTTCCTTGGTCCATTACAGGCACTGAAAAATCAAACCACCAGTTTTCCATTCCTGAGGCTTATAGCATTGACCATGACAAAAATGCACACATTCTTGGGAAGAATGACCTAATAAGCCTTCTCAAATATTAATGTCTTCCCATTAATAAGTCTGTCATTTCCTTCATAAATAGGGTTTTGCTGGAAGTGTAATGATTCTCTTGGGGGATCTGTATGCTTGTCATGGGCACTTTAGAGGATGCCAGTGACAAGGAAAGTGAAGGTGTTACAAACAGGACCTGCCTCCTTCAAGATAATGCATGGTCTGAACATATTTGAAATGGCAACCAATATATAAATATTATAGGAAATACAATTTGGAAAAATGTTTCGGATGTTATATTCAAATGTGACTAATTTTATGCAGGATTCTATAATGGAACAGGTACCAATGCGAAATGATTAAGTAATTTGTACTCTGCAGCCACTATTATTGTGAAACCCAAATGCCTATTAACAGTGGTAAGAATTGATATAAACAATCATTCTGCTCCTGCGAGGCAGAAGAGGGGACAGTGCATGGTAGTGAAACATTTGTTATTTGGCCTCCACACACAAGAAGACTATGTATCAATCCGACCACGCCTTATATATTTACTTCCTTCTTGTCTCGTATATGAGAACTTCAGTTATTATGTATTTTCTCTGAACATCTTATTTTCCCTTATTGTTTTTCAAAATGAATTTGAACAATTACAAAAATATTTTTTATTTTAAAAAATTAAAAGGATATGTGTCATAGCATAACCTTATCAGTGAATAAACACCAAAATAAGGAAATAAGGAAGGAAGGAAAAGAAAAAGGAAGAAAAGGAAGGAGAAAGGCTGGGAGGGTGGGATAATGCGGAAGAGAAAGAAAATAGTAGACAACACAAGTAGAGAAAAAATCTAGTCAGAAACCTATTAGAAGCTTCTGGATTCTAGTCCTTTACAAATTCTGGGGAAGCAATCAGAAACAGATAAAGTTTACAATACTCCACTTTCAACCTAAAGACTTCAAATGGTCTAGAAAATTCTGAACTGTTTGTTACAATTTATTTTTTCTTTTTGAAAATATTTTTATATGGAGAAGTAAGTAGGCTAGCTTTAAAGCTGAAATTGCTATGTGTTTAACCTTTACCGGGAAGGGTCGTGCTTGCAGGTAGCACAATGTGTGCTTTTCAGAGAGCTGTTGGTTTCTTTACTCTGATGAAACACCTATAGTCTACGGTAGCTGTGCAGAAATGGTGATTTTCTTTTTCTTTTTTTCTTTCTTTTTTTTTTTTAGATAGGGTCTTGCTCTGTTGCTCAGGCTGCAGCGCAGTGGCACAATTGTAGCTCACTGTAGCCCCAAACTCCAGGTCTCAAATGATCCTCCTGCCTCAGCTTCCCACGTAGCTAGGACTATAGGCACATGCCACTATGCCCGGCTGATTTGTTTATTTTGTGTGTGTGTGTGTGTGTGTATGTGTGTGTGTGTAGAGATGATGTTTTGCTGTTTCCCTGATGGGTCTTGAACTCCTTGCCTCAAGCAATACTCCTGCCTTGGCCTCCGAAAGCACTGAGATTATAGGCATGAGCCACCGTGCCTGGCCAGAAATGTTGAAATTTCATATTCACTCATGAGCCAAACTGTTCAATAGTTAATACTCTCATTCCCAATTTTAAGTAAGAATCATGCTAATGCTCTCTTGTCACTTTTTGAATAATCTCAAGTACATTCTATAACCACTATAATTTCATGTGTAAGTGCCATTAACTTACGATCCCTGGGGGTGGGGGTGGGTAGGGAGTAGAGGGGTTAGGAAGTCTTACAGCTTTTATTGGTTCTAGCCTCATAGGATGACTGGATAAACAAAATGTGGTATCTACATACAATGGACGTTACTCAACCTTAAAAAGGAGAAATATTCTGACATATGATACAACATGGATGAACCTTGAGGACATTATGTGATGTGAAATAAGCAAGCCGCAAAAGGCCAAATACTACAGGACTCCATTACCTAGAGTAGTCAAATTCATGACTTAGTAGTCAAATGTATAGAAACAGCAAGTAGAATAGTGGTCAGTCACCAGGGGTAGGGGAGGTAGGGAAATGGAGAGTTATTGTTTAATGGGTACAGAGTTTCATTTCTACAAGATGAAAAGTTTTGGATATTGTTTGCATGCAATGTGAAATGTATGTAACACTACCAAGCTAGCTGTACACTTAAAAGTGATTAAAATGGTAAATTTTGTTTTATGTGTTTTTTTTTTTACCATTATATATAACCCTGTGTGTGCATATATATCTCTATATATACACACTTGTGGGAGTGCAGACATGTTCTCCAGCCCCTGTTCAGGCCTGACTGACGACTTCCCATGACCGTCACTGACTAGAACTGTCTGTGCTGGCCTGGACACCTTCCTGGGCCCTTCAAGGTCTACTCTGGCTCAAATATCCCGTAGTTTTCCCAGCCTCTAGAATGGAGTCTTATTTTAGCACAGAACCCAAAAAAACTGGCTCAACCTAGGAGAAAACATGAACCCCTATTAATTCAGAGATGCAGTAAGCCAAACAAATGCTGTGGCTCTTGCATTAGAAATCTTGTAAGATATTAACAATAAAATGATATGAATTATTTGGGTTGTCCCTGAGCTTTATTAGGACTTGAAGTTTCTCTCTCTTCATTCACAACAGACTAATGGCTTTAGTCAGCCAGAGGTATAAGAAACACGCTCAACAACCCTTTAGGCTGCTCAACTGAAAAAGGAATCACTCCCACTTCCTGTCCTATCTTACTCAGAGATTTTCATCTTTTTTTATGTGAAGGTGCTAATATATAGAGGTTCTTATTTAAATCGCATTTTTACAAAAAGAGAAACTTACCTACACAAATAATATACCAGTTGGAAAAAACAAAATAAGACTTGAGTCTATTTAATTTAAATCCTCTAATCCTTATCTTAGGACTATGAGATTTAAAGTTTCTCTACCAACATATCTATTTTTACATCAGAATCAGGACATAGATTCTACCACTATAAAATCAGCATTAGTAATTCTTGAAATGGTGTTGTCTATTCTGTTGATAACATTAGAGCCAAATCATTGATTAAGATTGTTACCTCCATTCAAAATAAAATAAAATAAAATAAAATAAAAGATTGTTACCTCCATTCAACAAATAATTTTGAATGCCTAATATATGCTGCAGGGTATTCTAGGTTAGAAGAAGAAGAAGATAAGAAGAGGAGGAGGAGGAAGAAAGAAAGAAGAGGAAGAAAAAAGATGAAAAAGGAGAAAGAGGAGAAGGAGGAGCACGAGGGAAAAGAAAGAAGAAGGAAATTATTTCCCTCATCGAACATAATATATGGTAGAGGGAATAAAATAATAAACAGTAAATTCAATAAAAAGTAACTTATAAAGAATGCCTCAAACTGATAAGTGATAAGGCAAAAAAGAGTAAGTTGAGTATGCCAAGAGTGCCTGGATGCAGGAGGGAGGAAGGAAGACAGGTTGCTCTGTGAAGTAGGGTCGTCTAGGTAGGCCTGGCAAAGGGGGTGAGATTCCATCAAAGACATGAAGGTAGTGAGGGAGCTGGACAGTGCATAACCAAGAGAAGAGTGCTCCAGGCCCAGCGCTGGAGCCAGGGCCCCAGGGTGGAATCTCGCGTGGCCCGAATGAGGACCAGCAAGAATAATAGTGCAGCTGGAGAGAAGTGAAGACAGAAAGAAGGAGAGGAGGGCGGCTGGGAAATGAACATCCAAACCACGCTGGGCCTCTGGACCTGTAAATACTCTGGCTTTTTCTCTGAGTGAAATGGGGAACGATGCAGGGATCTGAGTATAGGGGTATCACTCTCTGCTGAGCTTTTACAAGGATCATTTTGGCAGCTCAGCTGAGAATAAACTCAAATGAGGTAAGAAACACAGACAAATATCTCTTCCCTTAACCAAAAACTAGCTGTGTACAAAGAAAAGACTAACTCTCAATTGCCAAGGTAAGTGAGCTTGCATTGCTTTTAGATGAGATGATTTCAGGGTCATCCTTGTACAGGGCAAAGAGCACTGGATCAGGAGACAAGAGACCAGATGCAGCCTCTACCACTAAAACTAACTAACTAGAGAAATTACTAAATAGATCAAGAAATAACTTTCTAAGGTATGATGGGGCACCTAGTGTGGGAGACAAGGTCCAGATGATAAAGCTAAAGAAAAAGAGTTATATGAACACTACTGGTTCAGGAATGCAAAATTTAAAAGAACATGATTAATATATGCATAATTATACTATATATACACACAAAATGCTTGCTTTTTGTGAAATTGTTTAAAAGAGAACAATACAGTGAAGAGATTTGCCCTGGGACCTGGGACAAGCTAAAGATCTTGGCTGGAGTACCTATCAACAGGCAGCTAGAGGGATAAGAGGATGGTCTATGGAAATCTACACTGAACACATTGCATAGTTCTATGAGACTATGTATATTAAGGATCATTTGTTTTCAATATAGGCTATGCTCACTAAATAGAACTTTTTTCTTATTACAATAACTCTCATGTAAAATTAAAAGACTTTAGTAACTGGTTTGGAAAGAACATGGCTTAGGGAAGAGAATTCCCCATGACATTCCAGGGAACCAGGGTCAAGGCTTTGGCCTTGGGACATATCAATGTTAAACTAATTAAAGTAACTTTCTACAGAGAAACTTTTCTTGACTACATTTTAAGGTGATATTACTCAGCATCCTCATCTCTTTGATTTTCTTCATGCAGAAGGAACTCAGTAAAACTGCCGGGATATCAAACTGGTATAGCACTGAAAAGGTAGAAGCAAGGATTAGAGGAGAAAAAGGGAAAGTGACAGCCAAAGTTGCAAAAAAGTTGGCACTAAATGGCAGGGGGAAAAAAAGAATGCCAGACACTAGGCAGCCTCGTGGTGATGGGAAGGAGTGTGGCATGGAAGAGAAGGTATGAAAGGTGTCTGTACTATATGCACCCCTAAGTACTAGGGTCGGGCCAAACCCTCCGAATGCCCAAGAACCCCTGGAAGCTTACAGATAAATAGGAGGATATTCAACTAAGTAAAGATGAGGTGAGAACATTTAGAGAAGAAATAGAATACTGGAAGCGAAAGCTAAATTCTAAGCGGGATATAAACAATCACAGACAAGGGAAGGCTACATGTAAAGTATAAAAGTTCTCTCTTTGCTTTGAAGTGTTTTGTGGAATACTTAATAACATGAATGCATTTTTCTCTGAAATAAAAATAATCGCTTTAAATGAAATATGTTTCATATGCATCCCATATCACATCCATTAAGAGCTGACATTTAGTGTCACTATTCGCTTAACTATTTTGACTAGGAGAGTATTATTATGTTCGAATAAACTATAAAACCCAGTTATCCTTGGGAACAAGGTTACAATACGGCAAATACCTAATGAGAACAGAAATCATCATTTAAATGAACTAGTTTCAAAGAACAATGGGGACAAACATTTATGAGTTTGCTGATTGCTAATGATTATTAGTTATGATGGACATTAGCTGGAAAAGATGTATATTATCATGATGCAAATTTATACAGAACTAGGAAATCTCATTCAACATTACCTTCATTAATATCACAATTCTAACAAAAAATTTACTAACATACAGTCTAGAAATGATGACTCAAGCTTCTCAGTTTCAGACAGAAAATTAGTAATATCTGTTATCCACTTCAGTGTCCGGAAGAAGAGGACTGAAATTGTGAAATCTTTTAAATTGGAATCTCATCTCCATTTCATCAATGGGGTCCAAGGACTCTTCAGCAGTCACTGGGGCTGTCCTGGGCCTCAATGTCATCATGGGTAGAGCAATATTTCCTTCTCATGCCTGCATCTGGATTCCCCTGCATATATGCAAGCCCTAGATTTTAACTTGCACAAGCTTTTGGTAGTAAAATGGCTAAAAAGTACAGCTTTAGATTAAACCCAAGCTAAAATGGGGAGTACTGTTACTTTCCAATAGGATGCTTGTAAAGCTTATTTAGACATTATCTGTGAATTATTTAGCATAGCGTCTGGCATATGGTCGTTTCATAATTAAATGGTAGTCGATATGACATACTGGCTGAGCCAGGGCTTGGGAAAAGAAGTCAAAGAAGTCAGTCCTACTGCAAAAGCACTGACCAGTATCAAGAGGTTGAACTCTAGGGGGAAAAAAGAAAAGGAAATGTCCACACATCTATTTACATTTATGAATTGGCACAAAAATTACTTGTAAGAGAAAAGGAGATGGAGCTCTGGCCCCTTTCATTTGGAGTTGGACATAGTGGAGACTTCTCTGATGTGCTGGGACTGTGCTGACTGGGCACGAGAGTGTAATGACATGCAGGAGACAGAGATCACTGTGGGAATAAAAGATGGACCAATGCAGTGTGTGACAATGCACAGTGTTGTAAGGGCCACAGGGAATGTTACTCCCGGAAAAAGGGACAGCTGGTGGTGACTCTGCCCTGATCCAGCCATCTTAAAACAGGTCAGTGTCCCTAGTGGGTCCCAGAGGTATAAGGGAGGATATATGCATCTCCAAGACTGCTCCACACTAAACAATCTGGTTTCCAAAGAGCTCTGCAATTTCACAGTTGTGCACCTCAGTGTGGATTTGAATTCAGCTGAAGTGCTGGACAGTCAGCGTGTCTTTTCAATCTGGAAACTCCTGTCTTCTAGTTCTGGGAAATTTTTTTGCACTGTTTCCTTGCTAAAATATTTCCCTGCAACTTTCTCTGCACTAACTTGGGTGTTCTTATTTATAGGCCAGGCCCTAACAAGCTGATTGGAAGGTGTAGTGGGAAGGTGGTGCTTGTCCACTTTTGCACTACAAGGAGATCTTGGGCCTGGTCACCTTTTTAACTGGCAGCCACTTAATCTCCATTATTATTATGTCATTTCTCTGGGTAGATTCGGGTTATCCAGATAAAGATTCCCCAGCCTCACTATTGCCGCCAGCTTTTGTCATCTGGCGGTGGGCAGGGAAGGAAGCTGGGCACAGGAGTCTCAAAGTTCACTCTGCAGACTTACATGTAAGCCTGTGTTTAATCCAGCACCTGTTCCTCTTCCCATTTCCCCAGAATTATTGTTATCTTCTAGTATCAGTGAAGATGGAGTTTGAGTTTACTTCTCACTCTTTTTGTTTGCCAGTGATTTTCCAGATGGGAGGGGAATGGAAATATTTTTACTCCATCTCAAAGCTAGTCATTCAGATCATCTAATAAAGGTGCTCCATGAACTACGGTGACCTCTCAGTCACTTACTTCTTTTGGGAGTTTAACATTAAACTCCCTCGCATTTTTGAGCAGAGTATATAATTTAAGGGACCATCCTGTACCATTTCATCATTTTTATTGGTAAAGCACTCTCGGCTGTCAATTATTTGAAACAATGGCCATAATCAATGCTCAGCTGCAAGCAAATAAAACCAATCTGCAAGCATTAGTATAGATTTGAGTACACCAACAAACTGGCCATTCATAAACTACTAGGGCAGTTGATGTTAGTAACAAACATGAGAAAATAACAGAAAGAGATTTTCCATATGTATCACAGCTCTACTACTTCCACTAGGGAGAGCAAGGGCTCCTGACCTTTTCATTTTAGAAGCATCACTGTATTAGTTGGTTATCACGCTGCTATAAAGAAATACCCGAGACTGGGTAATTTATAAAGGAATGATGTTAATTGACTCACAGTTCCACATGGCTGGGGAGGCCTCAGGAAACTTACAATCATGGCAGAAGATGAAGGGGAAGCAAGCACATCCCTCCTCACTAGGTGGCAGGAAACACAGAAAAGCCCAGGGGAAACTGCCATGTATAAAACCATCAGATCTCGTGATAATTCACTCACTATCACAAGAACAGCATGGGGGAAACTGCCCGCATGATCCAATCACCTCCTACCAGGATCTTCCCTCGACATACAGGGATTATGGGAATTACGTTTTGAGATGAGATTTGGGTGTGGACACAGAGCCAAACAATATCAATCACCCTGAACTTTTGTTGTTGTTGTTTTTTAAAAAACATAAATATCCCTTTTGATTTCCTCGGAAGGGAATGGGTAGCCAACTTGAGAATCCTCTTCGGAATTCAGTTAAATCAGTGAAATACCACAGTGGGATAAATCATATATATCTACAGACATCATCTTAAAATTCAAATCTTTTGTGCCTAAAGTCTGGGATGCCCTCTGTGCCCCTGCATTCCAGACATTTATGACACAGACTCCCCCACTGCAAGGAGACACCTGACCTAGTCCAGCTTTGCCATCTAATTCAGAGGTTCGGTATCAGGAAACTTACTTCACTATTGACATAAACCAACAGTTTCTTACTTCAGCTTTACTTATAATAAGGGTGATGTTTTGCTTTGTTATTTTTCAATTACTTTTTCCTATTTCGTATTACATTCAGAGCTTATAGTGGAAGGAAGAATGGATATCTTAAACTCCAAAAGATATGATCACTTTCCAAGGAATTCTGCAAATTGACTGACACAAGGAACTTACTGAAAATACATAAATGTATTTCCTATTAATTTGCATTATCACAGTATTTAAATTTTTCTTAGTTTGCAATAATTATAAAAGCTTTTATGATTGTTTTTCTTAGCAGCCATCTGCGTCATTATATGATGAGTTGATGGGGCCTGATTTGTGAAGTAAGTCACTCAAAGCCAAAAAAGATCATTAGAAGACCTGTATCTTTAGAGATCTTGAAAGCTTTATCTGTCATTGTACATACTAAACACCATTTACCATTTTTAAAAACAATCTTTTGAGGTATGTACTTTTACATCCATACCTTAGAGTCAGCAAACAGAATTAAACAACTTTCTTATTGTCATATAGCTAACTTGGGGCAGGAATATTATATTTACATGTGCATGTAGACACTTATCACATAAATATTTAAATATTGGGGATAATGTGATTGTAAAAGTATTAAAGCAATGGATTCCACTTTTCCTCCTTTAATTCTGTCCCAACACTACCTTTCTCTTTCTTCTAAGGGCAGAAAATGGGAAAAAAATAACAACAAACTAGAAAACTTGATTATCTTTAGAAAGAGATATTGAGAGGTAGGCATTATATATAAAGGATTTGCTGAATTCCAGTTGCTGTCATTTACTTTATCAAGAGTTAGTTAAGCAGGTGGGTCACAGCCCTGAGTAGAGACCTTGTCCCTGTTCTTCCTTGGGGATTATTTATCACACTTGCATCCGGGGGCAGTACAGGATCTAGGAAAAGCTGCCCTTTTGTGGGTCCTGGAGAATGGATGATGGAAGAAGAGAGGAGGCTGAGGGGTAAGGGGATATATGTTTTTCTTCTATTCACATTGTCCATGGGATGGGAAGGTAGGGTGAAGCAGAGGGAATCACTAAAGCAAAGCTGGGTGTATTAGTCTGTTTTCACGCTGCTGATCAAGGCATACCCGAGACTGGGTAATTTATAAAGAAAAAGAAGTTTAATAGACTCATAGTTCCACATGGCTGGGGAGGCCTCACAGTCATGGTGGAAGGTGAAAGGCATGTCATCCATGGTGGCAGACAAGAGAGAATGAGAGGCAAGCAAAAAGGGTCTCCCCTTATAAGACGATCAGATCTCGTGAAACTTATTCACTAAGACAAGAATAGTATGGGATAAACCACTCCCATGATTCAATTATTTCCCACCAGGTCCCTCCCGTAACAGGTGGGAATTATAAGAGCTACAATTCAAGATGAGATTTGAATGGGGACACAGCCAAACCATATTACTGGGCCTTTGTCCCCCTTCTCCACTCAGAACTCTAGAAAGAGGCTACCCACACCAGCCTGGGGGATAGCCGCCATATGAAACTGAATCTGGCTGTCCAGGAGGCTGAGTGGGGGTCACTCTGCAGCCGGCACTTCCTGGACATCCCTCAGTTGCTGTGAGGTGGAAACAGGCTCTGAAGTGTCTGACGGGCTGCCAGGAGACTAGCCAGAGGAGGCCTTCAGAGAAGAGCCTAGTAGGAGCCAAATGGGATAAAGTGCAGACCTCATCGGGGCCTAGAGAGAATCCACCAGCAGGAACCAAAGAGAGGTGGAGGCAGCCAGAGAAAGCCACCAACCAAGCTCCAACCATACCCAAACAGAGTCAGTTTCTCTGTTACCACAAAGCCAGGTCTCAGTCTTCAACACAAACCAGGCAAGGGCAGGGAAATGGGGAAAGGCAGCATCCTGGTGCCCAAAGGAAACAGCCAGAAGGCCCTCTTGCCCAATATTGTGCTCTCCATGCTTCAGGACACAGTGGAAGCCAAACACTCACCTTCACACAATATAATTTTGACCTGTGTGGGTAGAAGGTGGTTTCAGACCAATCCTTTCCCCAGAGAATGAGGAGTACCTGAGGCACTGTTTCAATTACTGCTTCAAGACAAATTCTGTAAGTTGTTACCTAAAACCAGTAGGTTACAGTCAAAATCAATGTGCTTTTTTAACCTGCATATCTATCATATTGTTGTATTGAGAAAAAATGCATCTATCATTCTGAAATATAATGTATCCAGCATATTGAGAAAGAAAATTTTAACTGCATCACACAGGATTTTAGCAAGTTGTTTTCTGAAATTAGAAACCAGGTGCCCAAGGAGAGCTTACCAGTGTTTGGATCTGTGCTTTTTTTTTTTTTTTCAGATGAGGTCTAGCTGTGTTGCCCAGACTGGACTTGAACCCCTGGGCTCAAGTGATCCTCCCGCCTCAGCCTTCATAGCTGCAACTTCAGATGCATGCCACCGCACCAGCTTACCAGTTTTAATGAGGTTCTAGATAGGTTAATAGATAGGTTAAACAACCCATAACAGTAATTCTTAAACATTTTCAATAGGGTAATTGCAATTTTGTTTATGGTTTGGAAAGAGCAATCATAAAATTGTATTAAGGTCTTGAGATACTTATAAAATCTATGATTGCTCCATTCAATCCTTCAAACACAATATTGGTTTTCTTAGAATAAGCAATTCTGGTCATTATGAAATAAAAATCCAGATCCAAGTAATTGAACTCTAAACTAATTTGGTAAATTTCTGCAAAGAATTTATGAATTTATCATTTTGAATACACTGGCGCCCAGATACATCATATTAATATGTATTTGTGATCAGTGAAACGAATTGTATTTGTAACCAGGAGAAAGCCAACTTTGTCGGCATCAGCTTCACGTGGTGGTGTTGGAGGGCCTAAACCTCAATACTGAACTAGAAACATTTCCCCATGAAAGCTGAGTCAAAGAATACGCCTCAAAATTCCCTCCAAACTTCTATGAGTAGAATTCTTTACATTTCTTAGAGAATTAGTGACACAAGTATTTGACGGCAATGTAAGATACAAAATAAACAATTAACCTGGGTCTCAATGATTCTCGAAAGGAAATAAACATACACAGAAGAGTTTGAATCAAAAGGAACTAAAACTAGACATCTAAGGAAAGCTGAACCACTCTGATACAAAAGATATAATGTGTTTTAATAACAACATTTTCCCTTTCCATTAGCAGGTATAATTGCTCCCACTTAAGGAACTAATATGCCTTTTCTACCTCCTATTACCATGATAAATTGCCAGTCGAATGCATTCCAAAGTGAGTAACGTCTTGCTGGACATTGGTAATTCACTTAAACTGGTTAACATAATAACAGATACAATGACATAATCTCCGGATTCACATTAATATCTATAGCTTGGTCTGCTCTTGCAGACATGCTACTGAATCAAAATTAAGGATGCTTGGAGGCCGGGTGTGATGGCTCACACCTGTAATCCCAGCACTCTAGGAGACAGGGTGGGAGAACTGCTTAAGCCTAGGAGTTCGAAACCAGCCTGGGCAGTATAGCAAGCCCTGTCTATACTTAAAAAAAAAAAGAAAAAAAAAGGCTAGGCATCATGGCACATGCCCATAGTCCCAGCTACTCTGGAGGCTGAGGTGGGAGGATCACTTGAGCCCAGGAGCTCAAGGCTGCAGTGAGCCATGATCACACGACTGCACTCCAGATTGGGCAACTCAGTGGGAGACCTGTATCAAAAAAAAAAAAAAAAAGATGCTTTGAATGAAAATTGTTTTGCTTATGTGGTGTTTTAACATATATTAACATATATCATTTTCTTTATCGGAAGTGATATAAAACAAGACCAGATTAGAGCCATTATTTTCTTAATTACTTTACCATGTTAACAAATTGCCTGAAGGTGAAGAAAATTATAACCAGAAACAAAACAAAGAGAATTATTCATCTAATTGTGAAACTTTTAAAAAGACTAAATGCAACGATTCTAAACTGCTTCCAATATACATCACAAGGACAATTTAAACAAAATGTGTCAAGAAATCTTACAAAATAAACTCCTAATAAATCTATTTTTGCCGAAACATTTAAAAATTAATTCCTACATTTAATTAGCACAGAACAACAGAGTTTCATAGTATGACTTCAATAATTGAGACTGGATGAAGTATCTGAGGTAAAAAACCATTATTTTCACCCAAAATACCTTCCCTCCTGCACTATTACAGTCACAGTAACTTTGATTGTATTTAACTCTAGTTAGCACCTACATTCCAATATAGTCCTCATACTGCAGTAGATTTAAAGCTACTTGAGAATCGGATACTATAAGTTGCAGCACGCAGTAGGATGAATAATGGTCCTAATTATTAGGGCCCATCCAGGATCCTAATCCCTAGAATCTATAAATGTTAACCTTATTTGGAAAAAGGGTCTTTGCAGATGTAATTAACTAAGGATCTTGAGGTGGGGAGATTATCCCAAATTATCCAAGTGGTCCCTGATGGTCATCACGTCTATTCTCATAAGAGGGAGCTCTGACCCCACCCCATAGAGGAGAAGGCAATATTGAATATGGAGGCAGTGACACAGTCAGCAGCCAAGGAGCACCACAACCACCAGAAGCAGGAAGAGGCAAGGAAAGGATTATCCCCTGGAGCCTCCGGGGAGAGCACAGCCCTGTTAAAAGCTTGATTTTGGCCTTGGCCCTCCAGATCTGTTAGAATAAATCTATGCCATTCTAAGCCACCAAGTTTGTGGTCTTTTGTTACAGTAGCAATAGGAAATAAGTACATGGCATTTTCTTTAAAATTTTATTATTATTATACTTTAAGTTTTAGGGTACATGTGCACAATGTGCAGGTTTGTTACGTATGTGTACATGTGCCAGTACATGGCATTTTATTATTTTTTCCCTCCAAACTTCAAATGTAATTTAGGATCAAGGAGAATCTTATTTGAATAGTGGTATACCCTTTAAAAATGTTTTCACATACTTTTTCCTAGCTGTGTCTCCTTAATGACTCTGGGGTAAGAGAAAGGCAAAAATTCCAATGAAAAATACAATTTGTTACCTAAAAACTATAGTTAGTTGCAGTGGTTAAGATATATCATTCTATTAATAACCATGAGACAGGAAAATAGTTTTAAACCCTTAGGTAATATTTTGAATGGAATAATTAGTTTCTCTGTACCAAGAAAAATAGAAATGTTTTTCTTTGTGATACTTAATGAAGAGATTACATTTAAATATATTGGGATAATTAAAATACAAAAGATAATCCTCACATAGGTAATTAGCTCCATTAAAGTATTCTTCCAGGCTCCCTCTAGATATAATTTTAAGTTGCGTGATTTAAGTATGCTTACTTTTTCCATTCCAGTTCTCTTATCTTTTGGATATCCTATCTCTTATTTGCATCAGTTCTTCTATTTCCTTATTTGGAAAAATTAAACGCAGTTTTACAAAATGTAATATATGTTCTACTTTACATTAGGTTTATTATTTTCTCAATGCTTAGCTAAAAATCTTCATTACTCTGTAAAACTAAGTTTTGAATTCAATACAGTACGTTTTATGAACGACATAAACAGAAATTTGTTTCCTCTTATGTTTATTCAAAATTCTTCATTCTACCAAAACTTCTAAGTAACTAAAGATAGAAATATATGCATTGTCTCATTAAAGAATCTCAGAAATATCAAAATCTTGAGCTTCTAAAAATTATTTTTTGCTATTAAATTTTTACAGAAATCTGTTACAGGAAAGGGAGCATGCTTTTGAACCATTTCCTGTCCTTATTCCAGTGTTCATGAAAAAGAGGAACTCTTTAGATAAACCAGCTGCTGGATTTCCTAGAATAGTAAATTACTCCAAAACTCCTATTTCATGTGATCCTGCCACACTTTTTTTTCCCAGCAGGATTTCCTCATTTTTCACAACTATTTGTTTCTACTCTAAATTAGCTTCCTACAAATAACCTCTCGTCAGATGAGTACTTACCTCTGCAGAGCAACCATAAATAAAGAGACCCCTTGGTTCATTATACCCACATCTCTTTAATTAAATTCGCAAAGCCAAACTTTTCCGTTGAAATTTTGTCTCCTTCTCTTGAAACAGATCACTGCTGTAGTATAAACACAAAAAAATCTAAATTCTGTGAACCCATTTGGAATTCTTCATGATTATTGAAAAATCTTTTAGATTTAAAAATAGCAACAATGAAAATATTATATATTTGGAGAACTGGTAGAAAGGTAACTCAAACCTCTTTTACATTTTTTTTAAGCTTTAGCCATTCTTACTGTTCCCAAATATTGGTTATTTTAGGGACATTCTGATAAATCACTATTACGTTAGCTATCTGAGACGCTTTAAGCAATTTTATGCCCACTCTGAGCTGACCTCGTCTTCCTGACTTGGGGTAAACCATTTCTGTGATGATCTCCTTATTCTTAGAAACAAATAAATTTTGATTATATAAACTAAGAGAAAAAAATGTGCACCTGGATGTATCTCTTAGTGGTCTCTTTCCTTGTTGCCCTACATCAACTTCAGAATAAAGAAAACATCGTTCTTCTTCAGAAGGCAGGGAAATCTCTGAAGCTCTAAACATTTCTAGAGGACAATATAAATCCCATCTGTGTGAATTATAATAACGATTATATTAATGGCATAAATAAAAGGTTTGCTGAAACTTTCAACAGCAGTGTACTGTGTCTTTGCCTATACACGTGATGAATTTCAGTTTATTCCATTTCACTACCTGTGACATTTTTCTTTACATGGTAAAAAACATAAGTACTTTTTAAAATGAATAACACTTTTTTTTTTTTTTTTTTTGAGACAGAGTTTCACTCTTTTGCCCAGGCTGGAGTGTAGCGGTGTGACCTCAGCTCACTGCAACCTCCACCTTCCAGTTTCAAGTGATTTTCCTGCCTCAGCCTCCCCAGTAGCTGGGATTACTGGTGTCTGCCACCACGCCCAGCTAATTTTTGTATTTTTAGTAGAGATGGGGTTTCACTATGTTGACAAGGCTGATCTCGAACTCCTGACCTCATGATCTACCTGCCTTGGCCTCCCAAAGTGCTGGGATTACAGGCATGAGCCACCATGCCCGGCCCAACACTTTAAAATAATAATAATAATAATAATAATAATAATAATCTAAATAGAACACTACTATCCAGCAAATACATGAAAACTTTATCATTAAGTCTCAGGAAGTTTGAATGATAGAAATGATAGAGATTATCCTTTTATTTTTATGGTGAAGTGTTAACAGTTTGGGCTTTGGCATCCGCTGGCCATGAGTGTAGATTTCAGTTCTGTAACTTACTAGCTCCATGATGCATAACTTTTCAGAAGCCAGCTCTTTATCTGAAAAAAGGGGGATAATATCTCTTATCCATTTTGTAAAGTTGTTATGAGGGATCACATGACTCAAAAATGTGCGAATACTGAAGTGTAAACACAGATAACTGGGCATTGTCTCTAACACATGCCTCCCTTCCCCTTCCCCTTTGTTTCAGAAGTTATCAGGTACACATGGCCTGCTGATACTACTGATACTTCTGATACTACTGATATTTCTGATACTACTAATCAGAAATGACTGTGGCTGCTGTCCAGAAAGATGTCCTAAATTTCAAAATGTTTTAGCCTCATTAGTAGATGCCAACATGACAATTAAAACAATGGTCAAACATTGTATCCTGAACTGTCAAAACAAAATTTATGTATGCAAGGTTGGGCAGCAGGTGCAGCAACCCTGGCCCTCCCGTACAACGGATGACAGGAAAGAAAACTGGCATCTTGGAAGGATGGAGATGGTAAATTATATGGCAAAACACTAAAAACTTTTCTTCACCAAGAAATTCTGTTTACACCATTTATACTAGTAAACCTTCAAGGATATATTTGTTCATTTAGTAAATATTTAGTGTCTACTATGTGATAAGGACATTTCTAGGTTCTGACAAGAAAGTGAACAAGAGTCCACGTATTTTCTCTACTTTTCATAGAGTTTACATGCTAATGAGGAAATTTACGATAAACAATTATTAATTATCAGTCTTTTGATTATCTGTTATAGATATTGATAGTATCTATTAATAGATACTATTACTATTATCTATTCTTAATATATAATATTCATTATGAAGAGAAGAAAATGTAAAGCTCTGTTTAAGAATGATGAGGGTGCTCATTTCATACTCAATAGGCAGGAAGCTGCTAAGAGGAGATGGAACTTCCAGTGAATCTTGAATAAAAAACAAGAGGCAACCATAATCTGAGAGAATAGCATCTCAGCCCACGAGGACCAGGAGAAGCCAGTCTAGTAGATTACATATGTAGTGAAAGAGAAAGATGAGAGGAGATGAAGGGGAAGTTCTGGGCAATGGCCATACGGGGCCCCGCAAGCCACAAATGAGAGTATAGATTTTATTAAGGTATTTTGAAAGCCCCTGTAGGATTTTAAGCAAAGGAGTGTTATGTTACGTTAATGTCATGTGACGTTAACTGGATTTCTTGTCTTGAACAATCACATCATGACTCTGCAGATAACTGATTAAGGACAGCACAAGAGTGGTCCGGCGGAAAGCAGGTGAAAGGTTACTACCTACACTGGTCCAGGCAAGTTGAGATGAACCAGATGGTGCCTGGAGAGTCACAAGGAAGGAGGCAGATGTGGGATGTGTTCTGAGACTGATTCAATAAAACTGACTGAGGAACTGAATGTGGGGAATGAAGAAAGGAGGAAAATAACACCTATGCTTTTGCCTAGATCTGGGGAAGGAGTGAAGCCTGGGAAAGGGAGATGAGACAGATGGGGGAGAAACAAGTTTGGGGGAGGTGTGGGAAAACCTAGAGTTCTGTTTTGGACATGTTAATTTAGAGCTACTTGTTAGGCATTCAAGCAAAGATGTCATCCTTGTTGTTTGGAATCTGAATTTTAGGGGTCACGGATGGAGCTGACATATGGGGAAAATGGACCCAGACACAGTCAAAGATTTACATGCAAGGATACACACACACACACACACACACACACACAAATATATATATATATATACACACACATATATATTTGAAGTTGCAATACAGAATGAATGAAAAGAAACAATATGGGATAAATAAATTTTGATACATTCATACAATACAATGTTACGTATCCTTGGAAGTATATTTTAGAATAATACTTAGAGAAATGTAAAAATGGGAATGTATTGTTACACTATGAAGAGGTATGAGGAATGTGATCACACATTTGTGCAAATATATAAATTAGCTAAGTCCAAAGTATAAAAATATTTGTAAGAATTACTTTGGAGTTTTCAGTGGTGAGATTATAGGTGTTTTGTATTGTTTTTGCATTTTTTGTATTTTTAAGATTAGAAAATATGGAAAAATTAATGACCATAAAAGAAATGTCATTAAAAAACATCAGCATATGAGTTGCAATAAAACAGCTGAAGACACTAAAGAAAGATGTAGCAAAAATACTTTAACAATATTTCACTTAATTTCCTAATATTATTGTAAAGTTACTGAGAATCTGAAAGTATTGATGTATTTTCTAATTAATTTGCCTAAATAGTGGTATTTAAAAATACTTATCAAACACAAATTTCTCAATACATTTTCCTGTATTTAACACATATATATTTTTTGCCCCAGAGAATTTTGCACACAAAATGCCATACTTCATCATTTGTATATTTTATTATGAATAAGTGGTATGTAGTTAGCCCATCTATCACTCTGAATTTTATTTGAAAAATTGCAATGTGACATCCACTGCGGTCAATCCCAAAATTAATGGACAATAGCCATACAATGTATTCTTTCACCTTAAAGGTTCATTTTGATAACACCTTGGAAAGGATCAATTGTGCAAGAATTGGGTCTTATGATAACAAGAAGGGTAAGATCCTGGACAGGGCATTAATTCCATAACTCCAGTGGTATAGTGTTATGTAGATGTGGAGTTATACAATTAATGCACTATGTATCCTTAACAAGTTGTAGGTTCTCATCATCATCTAATAAAATGTAACAATTTAATCAATTCAGGTACAAGAAATATTGGCCAGCTTCTTGCAACTAACAATAATGTCTTAGTTTTGAGGTTAAAGCAATCATCAGGCTCTCTCTTGAAATTCGTCCTAACTTTCCCTGAAATCTTATGAGGCATATTTGATATTTTAAAAATTAGCCCCTCCGAATTTGGGTTTAAAGTTTGATGAACCCAAATGTCCAACAACGATAGACTGGATTAAGAAAATGTGGCACATATACACCATGGAATACTATGCAGCCATAAAAAATGATGAGTTCGTGTCCTTTGTAGGACATGGATGAAACTGAAAACATCATTCTCAGTAAACTATCGCAAGGAAAAAAAAAACACCGCATGTTCTCACTCATAGGTGGAATTGAACAATGAGAACTCATGGACACAGGAAGGGAACATCACACTCCGGGACTGTTGTGGGGGGGGAGGGGGAGGGACAGCATTAGGAGATACACCTAATGCTAAATGACGAGTTAATGGTGCAGGAAATCAACATGCACATGGATACATATGTAAAAACTGCACATTGTGCACATTACCTAAAACCTAAAGTATAAAAAAAAAAAAAAAAAAAAAAAGTTTGATGTAGCGGTTGAACTGTCAGTTGTTGGCATTCAATTAAATATTCTTGACTGAAATGAAGCAATTAGGGAAAATGTGTTTTATATGGCCAAGGTTAAGCTGAAATGTGAGATTCAATTTTAAACACAAGGATTTCGGTAAGTATTCAAGGGCATATCAGAACACACTTTTAGGAATTACACTGTAGAGATACTCAAATAAACTGATACTCAAATAGACAAATAAACTGATGATACTCAAATAGACAAATAAATTGATGAACCCAAGAAATATGATCCTGACTCAGGCTCACAGCATCAACCGCTTACCAACAGCTCCAATAGACTGTGAATAATAGAGACAAAGCAGGCTTGCTTTGCTAGTATGACCTTTTCACAGTTTATAAGACTCATAGACTTACAGAAAGGAAGTGAAAGGGAAAGTGATAAGAGATGGCTGTTGTGCAAAACATTTGTGTTATACTTATTACAAGTCTAGCCAAAGCTTATGTCAGTGGTTAAGGAAGTGCATATTGGTGGAAAAGGATTGGCAGATACCCTAGATGTTTCTGGGCACAAAAATTCACTTAGTCCATATTTATGGAGTATCCTCCAGGTGCCCTTCCTGTGAAAGCTTCTAACTAGGGTAACAAAGGAAAATCAGCAATACATATGCAAGAGGAGCTCAGACACCAGTTAGGGACAGGAGAATAAACATAAAGTGGATGATTTCAGTTTTATTTGCTAAATACTTAGTAAATAAAGCAAGAAGTTGACTCAGGCGACTCATAATTCTTACATAAGGCAAAGACTTTTGACCTGTATATTAAAGGATGAGTAGACAGTTTCCAGGTAGAGAGGGAAAGGCATTCTAGGAAAAGAGAACGTGGGCCAGCCCAGTAACACAAAAGAGCTTAGAACGTTTGACTGTGGAGGATGCTGCCCAAGTGCCAGCTGTCAGTTGTTGGCATTCAATTAAATATTCTTGACTGAAATGAAGCAATTAGGGAAAATGTGTTTTATATGGTCAAGGTTAAGCTGAAATGCGAGATTCAATTTTAAACACAAGGTGTACGTTAGGTGCATACAACAGTGTCACTGGACATGAGTTTGGAGAATTTCTTGAAATAAGACATTGGAAGGCTTTTTATTCCGGTTCAGAATGTGTCTGGATTTTTTTGCAATCTATCCATCTGACAAAAGTCTAATATCCAGAAACTACAAGGAACTTAAGCAAACTTACAAAAAACAATCCCATTAAAAAGTAGACAAAGGACATGAACGGACACTTCTCAAAAGAAGACACACATGCAGCCAACAACCATATGAAAAAAACTCAACATCAATGATCATTAGAGAAATGCAAATCAAAATGACAATGAGATACCATTCTATGCCAGTCAGAATGACAATTATTAAAAAGTCAAGAAACAAAAGATGCTTGTGAGGTTGCAGAGAAATAGGAATGCTTTTACACTGTTGGTGGGAACGAAAAGTAGTTAAACCATGGTGGAAGACATCTGGTGATTCCTCAAAGATTAAGAAGCGGCAATAACATTTGACTCAGCAATCCCATCAGTGGGTAAATAACCCAAAGCAATATAAATCATTCTATTATAAAGATACATGCACACGTAGGTTCTTTGCAGCACTATTCACAATAGCAAAGACATGGAATCAACCCAAATACGCATCAATGATAGACTGGATAAAGAAAATGTGGTACATATACACCATGGAATACTATGCAGCCCTAACAAGGAACAAACCATGTCCTTTGCAGGGACATGGTGAAGCTGGAAGCCATTATCCTCAGCAAACTAATTCAGGAACAGAAAACCAAACACCACGTGTTCTCACTTATAAGTGGGAGCTGAACAATGAGAACACGTGGACACAGGGAGGGGAACAACACACACTGGGTCCTGTTGGGGGAGGGTGCAGCAGTGGGGGAGAACAATAGAGAAAATTGCTAATGCATGCCAGGCTTAATACCTAGGTGATTGGTTGACAGGTGCAGCAAAGCACCATGCCACACATTTACCTATGTAACACAAACCTGCACATCCCGCACATGCACCCTGAAACTTTTAAAATAAAATAAGTGTCTGGATTTTAATCTTGAGGCAAAGGCAGAGACATTTACACAGAGAATACAATACTCAGAGGTGTGTTAGAGTAGTCTCCAATGTCAAGGGGAATGATTACCAGAAGGGAGTAACGATGGTCAGAGAGAACATTAAAATATTTATTGCCATAGTTGAAGTAGAAAACCTCAGAGCCAAATAGTAGTCATGGCAAGGCAAAGAAGATAGTTTTAAAGGAGGTTTGAACCACACTGACAGAGAACTCAGATGTAAAGATTAGTTTTACTCAGCAGCCAGCTGAGCACAGAAGGAGAGGTGTCAGGAGCAATGCAATCGCGTTGCCTTGATCAAATTCACAGGCAAACAGAATCAGAGCAAAAGAAGATAGCTCTCTGGCCTACTTAAGTAGGCTTTTACACTTCTCAGCAGAGCCCTGGAGGGTCTCTTAGTCCCATGCATGAATGAAAGAATGAGATTAAAGTCCAAGATCCAGTTACTAAATTTTTTTTAAAATTTTTATTTATTTATTCTAAGCTTGTAACTAATGTCCCCAAAAATAAATACGTAGAAGCATCATTCAATTCAACTCAACTCCATTCAACTAGCATGCATTTGCTTTCTTCTATGTATGCTGCTTTGTGTGACTCTCCTAGGGAGAGTTAATAATAAAGCTGAAATGAACTAACAATTGGAACTCTTTATAAATAGTGGTTTCTTCTTGTCATACATTTTTACCATTTCTGTCTTGCAACTTATTTTATGTGCCTCCTCTATGTGGAAGCTGTGGATGTATTCCTAACTTGAGAAGGCCCCTGTCATTACCATTATCTGTTTAATGGATTTTAACAGGATTAGTATTAGGAGTATCAGAATTGAACTGGAGCTTTAATTACTCTATTTTTAGTGTGCTACATTTTGCAGGTTGTTAGTACTTCGGGTAGAAACCCAACAATTCTTGTCAACAATTTTCACTTTGGCAAACATCTTTTTATATTTGCTTTCCATGTGAAGTAGTGGAAAAAGGGCACATTAACCTTGAGACACTGTCTGTGTTTGTCTACCTCAACACTGTGTTGTCCCGTTGTCAAAAAAACCATGAGACAGTATCATTTGACTACATTATTTTTTGAATCTATATATTTTTTTAAAAAAGCTAAAATGAGACATAAATTGTCAGGAATGACTCCAAACATGTTTTGTGCCTCATTTGAGTATTAAGCATTGATTTTTTTTACATCAATGGCATGAAAATTGAATAATCTTGATTTGGGAAAGCCACCCAAATCATGTATTCAGAGAACCTAACAGTAAAAAGTTTTCAAACATGAATCTGTGCTTCATGGAAAGAAAAGGAAATATTTTTTAAGGTACATGCATAGTTAACGTTTCTCATTTCCTCCAGCAAGAATGGACTACTTTGTCTATCACTGCAATGTAGTAAACAGAATTTGATACCTAATTACTGGCTGAGCTTAATAAAGAGATCACTATATTGCCTCCAAAGATCACTAAAAATGATTGATTTACTTTCTAGTTAGAAAACTGTCTCAGCACAGTGCATGACTGACAGTTTTTCCAATTTTTGAATTGTTCCTTTTGATGCGGGACAGGTGAGCTCCAAATTGGGGCTTAGCACATGAGAGTTTTTGGCTTCACCCAGGAAAGAATTCAAGGGCAAGCTAGTGGTAGGGTAGAGGAAAACAGCTTTATTGAAGAGGCGGCATTACAGCTTTGCGACTGCTCCTGCAGAGTAGGGCTACCCCATAGGCACAGAGTAGCAGTTCAGGGCAGTTCTTCAATCATATTTATATCTACTTTTAATTGCATGCAGATTAAGGGGCAGTTTATGCACAAATTCCTAGGAAATGGGTAGTAACTTCTGGGTTGCCAGTCATTGCCATGGAAAGGGGCAGTAACCGATGTTGTGGCAACGGTAAACTGACACAGCACACTGGTAGGCGTGCCTTATGGAAAGCTGCTTCTGCCCCATTCCTGTTTTAGCAGGTCCTCATTGTTCTGGTGTCTGAGCCCTGCCTTTGAAGCAGAGTCCCACCTTCTACCCCATTTTGTCACAAGGTCTCAAGGGCACATCCCATATTATTTCTAACACAGTAATGTTTATGAATCAATGACTCTAGTTCCACAGCCAAACTTCCGTGTGATTAAATAATAAAAGCTCAACACTTCCCCGTCACTCCATGTTTCAGCACAGAGAAGACTTAAACTTTAAATCAAAGAACCAAAAAACTAGGAGTTGCTTTTCTTCCTTTGGTGAAAGGGTAACAACTTTTTCCCCTTTTAGGTCTCAGAGTGCTCACATTTTCTGGCCCCATCATCCCTCATAACCACTCTTCAGTGCAATCTGATGATGTACAAAATAGTCTTGAGGATTTTTCCTTTAGATTCTACAACACCTACAAATATTTTAGAATGAGTTAAAAAATGATTAGAAATACATGAACCAGGGCTGGGAGTGGTGGCTCACGCCTGTAATCCTGGCACTTTGGGAGGCCAAGGCGGGAGGATCACCAGGTCAGGAGTTCGAGACCAGCCTGGCCAATATGGTGAAACCCCGTCTCTAATAAAAATACAAAAATTAGATGGGCGTGGTGGCAAACCCACAGCCAATATCATACTGAATGGGCAAACACTGGAAGCATTCCCTTTGAAAAGTGGCACAAGACAGGCATGCCCTCTCTCACCGCTCCTATTCAACATAGTGCTGGAAGTTCTGGCCAGGGCAATCAGGCAGGAGAAGGAAATAAAGGGTATTCAATTAGGAAAAGAGGAAGTCAAATTGTCCTTGTTTGCAGATGACATGATTGTATATCTAGAAAACCCCATTGTCTCAGCCCAAAATCTCAACTTCAGCAAAGTCTCAGGATACAAAATCAATGTACAAAAATCACAAGCATTCTTGTACACCAATCACAGTCAAACAGACAGCCAAATCATGAGTGAACTCCCATTCACAATTGCTTCAAAGAGAATAAAATACCTAGGAATCCAACTTACAAGGGATGTGAAGGACCTCTTCAAGGAGAACTACAAACCACTGCTCAATGAAATAAAAGAGGATACAAACAAATGGAAGAACATTCCATGCTCATGGGTTGGAAGAATCAATATCATGCAAATGGCCATACTGCCCAAGGTAATTTATAGATTCAATGCCATCCCCATCAAGCTACCAATGACTTTCTTCACAGAATTGGAAAAAACTACTTTAAAGTTCATATGGAACCAAAAAAGAGCCCGCGTCGCCAAGTCAATCCTAAGCCAAAAGAACAAAGCTGGAGGCATCACGCTACCTGACTTCAAACTATACTACAAGGCTACAGTAACCAAAACAGCATGGTACTGGTACCACAACAGAGACATAGATCAATGGAACAGAACAGAGCCCTCAGAAATAATGCCACATATCTACAACTATCTGATCTTTGACAAACCTGACAAAAACAAGCAATGGGGAAAGGATTCCCTATTTAATAAACAGTGCTGGGAAAACTAGATAGGCATATATAGAAAGCTGAAACTGGATCTCTTCCTTACACCTAATACAAAAATTAATTCAAGATGGATTAAAGACTTAAATGTTAGACCTAAAACCACAAAAACCCTAGAAGAAAACCTAGGCATTACCATTCAGGATATAGGCATGGGCAAGGATTTCACGTCTAAAACACCAAAAGCAATGGCAACAAAAGCCAAAATTGACAAATGGGATCTAATTAAATTCAAGAGCTTCTGCACAGCAAAAGAAACCAACATCAGAGTGAACAGGCAACCTACAAAATGGGAGAAAATTTTCACAACCTACTCATCTGACAAAGGGCTAATATCCAGAATCTACAATGAACTCAAACAAATTTACAAGAAAAAAACAAACAACCTCATCAAAAAGTGGGCAAAGGACATGAGCAGACACTTCTCAAAAGAAGACATTTATGCAGCCAAAAAACTCATGAAAAAAATGCTAATCATCACTGGCCATCAGAGAAATGCAAATCAAAGCCACAGTGAGATACCATCTCACACCAGTTAGAATGGCCATCATTAAAAAGTCATGAGACAACAGGTGCTGGAGAGGATGTGGAGAAATAGGAACACTTTTACACTGTTGGTGGGACTGTAAACTAGTTCAACCATTGTGGAAGTCAGTGTGGCGATTCCTCAGGGATCTAGAACTAGAAATACCATTTGACCCAGCCATCCCATTACTGGGTATATACCCAAAGAACTAAAAATCATGCTGCTATAAAGACACATGCACATGTATGTTTACTGCGGCACTATTCACAGTAGCAAAGACTTGGAACCAACCCAAATGTCCAACAACGATAGACTGGATTAAGTAAATGTGGCGCATATATACCATGGAATACTATGCAGCCATAAAAAATGATGAGTTCATGTCCTTTGTAGGGACATGGATGAAACTGGAAATCATCATTCTCAGTAAACTATCGCAAGGACCAAAAACCAAACACCGCATGTTCTCACTCATAGGTGGGAATTGAACAATGAGAACACATGGACACAGGAAGGGGAACATCACACTCCGGGGACTGTTGTGGGGTGGGGGGAGGGGAGAGGGACAGCATTAGGAGATATACCTAATGCTAAATGATGAGTTAATGGGTGCAGCACACCAACATGGCACATGGATACATATGTAACAAACCTGCACATTGTGCACATGTACCCTAAAACTTAAAGCATAATAATAATAAAATAAAAAAAAAGAAAACCGATGTCCCATAAAATGAAAAAAAAAAAAAACCACTATTTTAGTGGACTTAATGATCTTTCATGTTACAATTGTATGATAGAATTTCAGTTAAAATCATACAATTCAAGAAGAAACATTTAAATTAAACAATTTTAAGTCCTCCTCTGAGTGACGTATAGCTACTCATTTATTGACAGAGGCCTTTTTTTTTTTTTTTTTTTGGTTCAGTTATTTTTCACTCTATTTTTAAACAGATAGCTTAAATCTACAAGAATAATAACACAAGCCGGTTGCGGTGGCTCACGCCTGTAATCCCAGCACTTTGGGAGGCTGAGGCGGGTGGATCACCTGAGGTCGGGAGTTTGAGACCAGCCTGACCAACATGGAGAAACACCATCTCTACTAAAAATACAAAATTAGCCAGGCATGGTGGCGCATGGCTGTGATCCCAGCTACTTGGGAGGCTGAGGCAGGAGAATCACTTGAACCTGGGAGGCAGAAGTTGCAGTGAGCCAAGATCACACCATTGCACTCCAGCCTGGGCAACAATAAGAGTGAAACCGAAACTCCCTCTCTCAATTAAAAAAAAAAAAAAAAAGAATGATAACACTTATATACATTTTCCACCTTTCCTAAATGATTAATGGTAGGGACTTCCTTGGTCATATGAAGTATATATATAAATAATATAGCATGTATTTGCTTTATATTTCTGTAAATATGGTTTAATATGTATACTTTAAAAACAGTGATGAATTCAAGCATGGAATGTTGAACAAAAGCAATCAAAAGAAATAAAATAGTTATTATAATAAAAGAAAACCTTAAGAACTATTTAAAAAATATTTTTCTTACTAACTCATATCAGCACAGTCATTCCACCTTCAGTTAACATGAGGTCAGAAAATTTCTCATCATTGTTGAAACGCTGTTCTAAAAATCAAATTTTCTAGCCCACCTAGGGACACAATCAATCAATCAATAGAGCTTAATGATAAATTAAGAAGGTAGTTAGTAGAGTCAGATATACATTTTCAAAACTCCTGTTATCTTTTGCTAAAAATACTTAAAATGATATAAACATCATGGTAAGTTAAAATTTGCCACTTTTCATTTTTTTCTGGTCATACTTTTTACAGATTTATATTAATAACAATTTTAAGGTAACATTCATATTGAAAGACATTTCATAGAAATCTTTGTAACATGCCAAATGCAATTATTTCTTGTGTAATCTAAGGATAAAATGTATCATTAATCATTTGAATCATTAATTTTATCAGTAACTATTGGTTGAGTTCTGGACCCAGGAAAAACAAGAATGAACAAGACAGGAACTGCCCTCAACAAGCTAACACCATAGTGAGGTAGTTGGTATATCAACAAAGCATTGCAAAAGAAGTGAGCATGATTTATAATATAGGCATGCACACAGTACAGAAGAGCAGAAAAAGAAACTGTGAATTTTAAGGGAAAGATCAAGGAAGTTTTCATAGATGACAGTGCCTGTAAACTGAGTTTGGAAGGAAGAACATGAGTTTGATTAATGGACAGTACATCTAAGCACAAAGAGGCTCCTGGGATCATGGCACGCAGGTAAGGCTTATTGCTGCTAGGTGGGGCTTGGTCAGCAAGGAGGCAGAGGAGATTGGCAGCCAACATGTGAGAGAGGGTCACATAAACCTCTCTGGGAAATTCACAGCTCATTGATTCCACTTCCAGTCACCACTGAGCAAGCTCTCTTCTTAAAGGACTCACCTTCTGCTTGGCCCACAATACAGCCTACTCGAATACACCTCCGTTCCTAGGCTTATACTCTTCCCTTTACCATGATTATGTTATGTGCAGTTAGGGGCTATTCTCAGAATCCCACTGTAGTAAAGATTTCATCTATTGCGTGTCTCCAAATTACATTAGACTTCAGGTCTGAACATCCCATGTCTGCTCCATAGTCTGGCCCTGAGGTATTGAATGAAACAAGTCATTCTGCTTTAGTTTGTAGAGATTCTCATTTAAGTAGTGTCAGATAGATATTGGACTTAATCAGTCTCCTTTAGAAGGAGATTCCATTTTTTTTTGAGATGGAGTCTCTCTCTGTAGCCTAGGCTGGAGTGCAGTGGTGCGATCTCAACTCACAGCAACCTCCACCCCCCGGGCTCCAGTGCTTCTCATGCCTCAGCCTCCCGGGCAGCTGGGATTATAGGTGTATGCCACCACACCTGGCTATTTTTCATTTTTTTGTATTTTTAGTAGAGATGGGTTTTCACCATGTTGGCCAGGCAAGTCTCAAACTTCTGACCTCAAGTGATCTGCCCATCTCAACCTCCTCAAGTGCTGGGATTATAGGCCACTGCACCCAGCCAGAAGGAGACTTCTAAAGACATACATAATTTAATTTGTGATGTTAACGTAAACATCACAAATATATATATAATGACCATAAAACCACAAAGATAAGTAGAAATCCACAAAAATCTGTTTGTTTAGTAGGTGATACAGTTTGGCTATATCCCCACCCAAATCTAATCTTGAATTCTCACATGTTGTGGGAGGGCCCTGGTGGGAGGTAATTGAATCATTGGGGCAGGTCTTTCCCATGCTGTTCTCAAGGTAGTGAATAAGTCTCAAGAGATCTAATGGATCTATAAGGGGGAGTTCCCCTGCGCAAGCTCTCTGCGTGCCTGCTGCCATCCATGTAAGATGTGACTTGCTCCTCCTTGCTTTCCACTATGATTGTGAGGCCTCCCCAGCCACAAAGAACTGTAAGTTCATTAAACCTCTTTATTTTGTAAATTGCCCTGTCTCAGGTATGTCTTTATCAGCAGCATGAAAATGGACTAATAATACAGTAGGGCTGGCATTCCAACCGCATAACCTTGCTTTTTTCCTTTTATTACATTCTAAATCCTAATACGAGACTTCATAACGTGCATGTTGGCCGCATTGAAGGGCTAGAAGTATGGCATGCTGCAGGCCCTGGGAGGGCAGGACAGCATCACATCAGTGCCATGGGCATCTCTCACCCAGGCCCTCACAGAGGGACAGCAACACAGCAACCAGGCCTGTACCCATGTCCATAGTATGTAGATTGTTACCAAGAAATGCATCCTCAAAGCCTTTATGCCCAAAAGCTTCCCCCATAACCACTACTGTCTTCATCAGGGGAAAAATCTATAAAGGCTGAAGAATCTATTGCAAAAATAAAGAAGAATAATAATTGGGTGTGTGCAAAGCAGTCAAAGATAACATTTTAATCTGAATTATAAGCAAGTCAGATAAGTCAGATTAAATTTATATGTGAAAGGCTTTCTGGGTACAGAGATTGACAGAGTTGGACAAACCAAACACTGTCATTGTTTTAGATGGTTTATAAGGAAGAAGTGAGGGAACAAGACTTGGCTTTCCGGTCTGAGTGATACATGTCAGCCCAGCAACTGGCTCAACTAGAGAGATGGACACAAAACATGGGCTCGTGCTCTTGACTCTAAATATTGCCCCAAGTTATCAGTACTTTCCACCTTGGGAACAAATTATGACTCATTTGGAAAATGTCACCCACTAAAACCACTGAATTTTGTCCAGTGTAAGCTCAAAGGACAATATCTTAAGTTGATTCATAATAAATACAAGTGTACGTCTGATATAGAACTCATGATTATGAAAGTGAAAGTTCAAGCCCTTACTCCCCATCACTTTGTGAAACATTTTCTACATTTCTACCTCCTTTCTGTTTTGCTCTCTTTCTCTCCTGCAAAAAAAAGTCATTTTAAACATGGTGACAGTCCAAAATTCAAAATAAATTAAACATTCATTTGATATTCCTTGATCGGCCTAATAAACCACTTTTTTTTTGTCATTTCAGTATTCCATACTCAAGCTATGTTTGCATTTTGTTGTTTGATTTAAGTATTTGTTAATCATTTTTGAAATTCTGAATCTAACAAAATAAATCCAATAATTGAGCACATTTATAAAAGTCCTTTAAATATAACACGTGGCAAGGACATTTTCAAATTCAGAAGTTCTCTGATTTACATTATTTTAAAATCATACTATATAATGATTTGTGACTATATCTTTACAATGCCTGACAAAGGGGATAGCTAACATTCCTTGTGTGGATGCTGTGTTAAGCCATCTGAACAAAGGCAGTATGGAGTGTATCATAATCATTTCCATTTTATTTCTCAGAAACTGAGGTTTTTGAAAACTTCACAATTAATAAATGACTTTGAACCCAGGGCTTTCTGATTCTAAAATCTGCACTCATCAGGATAATCCCACACTCCCCAGGGAACTGACTGATAACTTAGTAAGTGTCACACTGCTCCCAAACACTTCTCCATATTAACTCATGTAATCCATACAACAAGCCTATGCAATCAGATAGATCCCTTTTTATTAGTTTCATTCATTTTCATTTTTTTTTGTATTTTTAGTAGAGATGGGTTTTCACCATGTTGGCCAGGCAGGTCTCAAACTTCTGACCTCAAGTGATCTGCCCATCTCAACCTCCTAAAGTGCTGGGATTATAGGCCACTGCACCCAGCCAGAAGGAGACTTCTAAAGACATACATAATTTAATTTGTGATGTTAAGGTAAACATCACAAATATATATAATGACCATAAAAACACAAAGATAAGTAGAAATCCACAAAAATCTGTCTGCAAACTAAAGCACAGAGAAATTAAATGACTTGTCCAACTTTGCAAAGCTAGAAAATGGTGGAACTGGGTTGCAACCTCAGGCAGTCTGACTATAGATCCTGCATACTTCAGCACTATGCTAAAATATTAGCCAGTGAATATGTCACCTGTTATTAAGATTTTTGTTCCATTTATATGCAAACAGTTTATTCATGTAACAGACCACTGCCCTTCTAGTGAAAATCATATCTAATTTCTGGAATTAGAATTTGCAAACCAGTTTCATTGCATAAGCCTGGTTATATAACTTGTTTAAATTTAGTGGAAAAGTCTTTCTCAATATTACCGAATGTATTTGTTAAGTTTACATTTTCAGTTGTTCATTTTAAACAGGCTAGCTGTATTCTCCTAGCTAAAGAGAATGGTCATAGAAGACGTTAAAAAGATTTCAGTTAACAAATGTATTAAATACTATATTTAAATAATATTTACAATCTCACCAAATTCCTACATTGTTTCCTTAGTATCTTGAAACTGAAGTACACATAAGAAGTATCTAATGTATCTTTCTCCTTCATGTGTAAAAACCTAATAGATAAAATCTAATAAGAGTAAACACGATGGAGAGAAGCAGCAGCAGAAATTCCTTACGGTTGGTGGGGATTGGTGTGTGCATGGGTGTATGAGAAACATGTATTTCCTCATATATCATTTAAACATAATTTTCTCAAATATACAAAATTAATTTGGGTCATAAATTAAAATTAATTAGGATTTTATCATTTATCCCTTAGGCGAGTAACATATAAAATAGTAGACTGCATTAATTAATTTGAAGAGACAATTATGGTCACAACTTTTTCCAGCTCCCTACTTGTGATGTTAGTTGACCACAGACAACACCATTTATTTTTACAGAGTTTGAGAGTTAGCTAATAATTTCACATCCGCTACCTCTGTTGACCTTCAAAGGAAATCTTATGAACTAGGTAAAGCAGAAACAATTCCTTTCATTTTTCAAATGAAGAAACTGAGGCCTAGAGATTAGAGGCCTAGTATGAGGATAAATGCTGGAGCTGAAATAAAATTAACATCTTCTGACTGAGTTTAACTTTCTTTTCATAACGCCATAAATATCATACACCAACTGTTAATATGGTGCATCTGTAAGTGAAAGCACATCAAATACCCTGTATAATAAAATTAAACTGTTTCAAATTATAAACTCGGTAAAAAGTCTAAGCTTACATTGGCACCAGATCTATATGATATTAACCAGAAGACATCGAAACTATCCAGTGACGTTTTTTAATTCAGTTAAAAAAGAGGAAAGATTCTATACTTCTAAATTCTGCCTATATAGGTATACATAATTACCATACTTATATACTTACACCTAATAGATACAGCTCAGCATGCCTCTTCATTTTACAATTGGTTGACACAGAAATAGACTAGATCTAGCCATATTTCATACCAGTGACACAAATACATGTGTTTTACACATTTTTCACTATAAAAGTAGGTACTCTGTTGAAAATCTCAACATATAACTGTGTACATGATATTAATTAAAAAAATACCTACTAGTGAAGAGACTTGGTTCTGTACCTCATGATGGGGATGGATACAGTTCATTCAATCCACAGTCCACTGAGTGACTCATAACCAAAATATGTGCCATTACTGTTCATATCTAAACAGACACAAAAAGATGACAAAATCGGTCAATAAGTATGATCTCATATGATTTGCATAAGATTATCTTTCTAATCTGTAGCATAATAATAATAATAATAATAATAATAAAAAAAAGATGTTTGACAAGCAACCCAACAGAAAGACCTTAACCTACATACCTCTGTTGTTGTTGTTTTTATTTCATTAGCTTTAAGAATATAAATGGTTTTTGGTTACACGGGTGAATTTTATAGTGGTGAAGTCTAGGATTTTAGCACACCTATCACCTAAGTAGTGTACATTGTACCCAATATGTAGTTTTTATCCCTCACCCTCCTCCCACACTCTGAATCTCTAATGTCCATTATTATCACTCAGATGCCTTTGTGTACCCATAGCCTAGCTCCTACTTATAAGTGAGAACATGTAATACCTCCGTTTTGCGCACAATGTGAAGTATAGCCATACGAACATACTACACAGTCAGTAAATATGTCTGATTCAGAAGTAAATTTACTAGTAACTCAATGTAACATTACTAGAATGCCATATGCTTATCAATAAGAAAACCAAACTTATCCAGTGATGTGAATTTTTTATGGCCTATGTGTTGAGCATTACCCTATGTATGCATATGAATTTTCATTTATTCTTCACCACAAATCTGCAATGTAGTCATCTTGCTTTATAGATTTAAAGACTCAGGGGAGTAAGGCAACCGGCCCAAGACTCTGCCCTCTATAGAACGTGCTGCTTTACCATATCACATGGCCCATGCAAAGCACACACTTCTTCCAATGATTAGTTGTGCTCTACATGTCCTACAATGTGACCCACAGATATTGAGTTGATATATAAAGATACATCTCATTGGTTCTCTGTCTCCCATATAGTTCTCTAAAATGCAAGCATGGTATTCTACTCATCTTTGTATGTCAAGATAGATATAAAGTGAGATCTCACTTTGAAATATAGTGCCTGGCACATACAAATACGTGCTGAGTAAATGAATGAATGAACAGCAACAACAAAAGTAGGCATTGGCATCTATTTTTTGCCTTAATTCACACTTTTGTTTTGTCAATCCTTTAATTTACTTGCCAAAGTTATCTTTCTGTTTGCAATACAATCTCAAGAAGAAAAAGAATAATCTGAAATACCATTTGAATGAAGTTCAAATATATTCATTCCAAAAATTACACACTAGTTAGCAGTCAGTTTAATTCATTCAGAGATCGAATTCTATTTCTCAAAAATAGAAAAAGGTTAAATAATAAGGACATTTCCCAGAAAGAAAAAAATCCACGTTTTACCTGTAGATTAAGTATCGGCTTCCTAACGGGACTTACAACTACGCACCTTCCTAGATCACAGGGGGAAGGATGGCACGAATAGAGGAGAAAACTGAAGTCAAAGTCTATAGGCAGAAACTGCATGATTACTAGGAGCTAGGAAAAGCTGCTTTGGATTGGAGATGCTACAGAAAAACAGCCAGCTTGGAGACTCTAGTGGTCAGGTCCCAATTTACTCTGCAGAAAAAGCAGCATCACAGCAATCTCCCCAGAGCAGGAGTGGGCAAACTCCAATCCTGCTGCCAGTTTTTGTGTAGCCTGTGAGCTAAGAATGGTTTTTACATTTTTAAATGTTTGGAACAAACTAAAAGAATTCTGCGAATTATTTGAAATTCAAATATCAGAGTCTATAAATAAAGTTTTATTGGAACACAGCCACAGCCATTCATTTACATATTGTCTCTGGCTGCTTTCATGTTACCACGGCAGAGTTGAGTAGTTGTAACAGAAACAGTATGACCCACAAAGCCTAAAATATATACTATCTGACCCCTTATAAAAATTGGTTGCTGGGCCAGGCGCGGTGGCTCACACCTGTAATCCCAGCATTTTGGGAGGCCGAGGCAGGCGGATCATGAGATCAGGAGATCGAGACCATCCTGGCTAACATGGTAAAACCCCGTCTCTACCAAAAATACAAAAAAATTAGCTGGGCATGGTGGCGGGTGCCCGTAGTCCCAGCTACTCGGGAGGCTGAGGCAGGAGAATGGGGTGAACCCGGGAGGTGGAGCTTGCAGTGAGCCAAGATTGTGCCACTGCACTCCAGCCTGGGCGACTGAGTGAGACTCTGTCACAAAAAAAAAAAAAAAAAAAAAAAAAAATCTGTTGTTGATTTCTGGTCTAGAAAATTGTTCATGCTTGATTTGGTGGAGATTATATGACAGGAAGAGGGGTGCTTTAGGGCAGATTGAAAGCAGAGGTTGGGAACCCCTGGCCTTAGAGAAGATCATGAGCCTCAGGGGCAATGCAATAACCACCTTGAGTAGGGCAGGGTATTTCTTTGGGGACAGCAGGATTTTCCCTGCAGGAGGCACAAGAAATGAGTTCAGACTCAGCCACACTTCATGTCGGGCTCACAGGCTGAGGCAATGAGGATGGATGGAGAAAACTGGCCACTGGGATAGTGTCATTCTTCAGTGTGCCAGGATGGCATTCTCTTCAAAGAAATTTCCAGGGCTGTGTCTCCCTCCCTAAAGGTGCCAATCTTCAGAATGACAGATAACTGAGACAACCTGTCTTCTTGCTGAAGGCCTAAGAAAGATGATGATAACAGCAAACAGAAGAACTCTAGAAAAGTTGAAAGATCCTCCATTCGCCCCCATTTAAAGGCAAAGAGTGGACCACAGCAAAGATGCATAAATGGTAAAAATGTAAAACATAGAAAGCATGAAGGTTATAGAGAAGAATCTGCTACATACATAATAGGAGTCCTATGTAGAGGTGGCATTTACTTTTGAAAAATATCAAAGGAAGTTAAAATACATTTTGTAAAACATCTATTTTTGAGACAACAGAGAACAAAATCCCAAAGATTTATCTTCAAGCAGAGAAGTTAATTAAGCCCAAATAAATAAGAAGGCCGCTAAGTGGTTGCCCATTTAATTGCATCTTAGAGGTGAAGAGAAGGTGAGTTTTGAGCTGGAAGACTTGGCTCTAAACACCAACTCTGATATATTCTCGCTACATGGCCTTGGACAGCTGGCCTCATATTCAACAGCCTCACTTGCATCATCTCTAAAATAGAGTTTTTCTGAGAGTTGTAAGACAAAATATGAACAAAATGTCTAGAATACTGCCTGTCGCATGGGAAGTACACAAGATTTACTAACTGCCCAGCTTGCTTTCTCTCCGTCCTCTTCTAATACTAATCTCCAACCAAAATTATTACAGCTATAGGAAATGGTTGCCAGATACTCAGTTCTCTCCTACACTCCATACTTGACTTTGCTCCTTCTGTTTTCTCTGAGTAGACAACATCTTCTAATGGGTGTGCCTCTCTATTTATCTGGTAAACTGTTATTCATTTGAAAAAATAATAACTCAAAAGCTAATTCTTACCAATCCCTAGTCCCTCAGGAACAAATATACTGCCATAACATTTTGAACATAATGTATATAACATAATAATTTTGTATTATTATCTGTTTGCGTATCTGTCTTTCCCAGGAGGTTATATCTTGGTCATTCTGTCTGATATAGTATAATATCAAGATGATTAATTATAATCTCTGGGGGAAGACAGACATGGTTTTTTAAAAAATGCCCACACATACATATTTCTGCCTATCTACTGGCCTACTCTGCCTATCTACTGCCTATACTCCACAAGGGTCTTCTGATTCCTGTTGAATAGAGGAATTTCCTTCACAGGAGTTACAATCTGGAGTGATTTCCACACAGCTAGGTGTGCAACAGGTTCTAATATTTGTTGAGAGAAAGAAATGAAGAATGAATAAGTAAAGGAAGAATGACAGAAAGGCAACCTTGGTGAGGATTTGATATATAAAAAATTGGTTGGGCATGGTGGCTCATGCCTGTAATTCCAACACTTCGGGAGGCCAAGGCAGGTGGATTGCTTGAGTCCAGGAGTTCAAGACCACCCTGGGCAACAGGGTGAAACCCCATCTCTACAAAAAACTAGAAAAATTAGCCTGGCGTGGTGGCATGTGCCTGTAGTCCCAGCTACTTGGGAGGCTGAGGTGGAAGGATCACCTGAGTCTGGGAGGTGGAGGTTGTGGTGAGAGGTAATCACGCCACTGCACTCCAGCCTGGGTGATGGAGTGACACCCTATCTCAAAAAATAAATACATAAAAAATAAAAATAAAAAATGAACATAGCATATTGCAGGTGGCATTGACAATTTAGTTATCTTGGAGATCCATCTTGAAATATGCACAAAATAAAATAAATCTCCTCATTTTATGGATGTAAGTCAACTTTAGGCAGCTCCCAGTAATGATATTCCCTCATTTCTTGAACACCTACTATACGTGAGGCTCAGTGGGAGGTACAACCTCTAAGTCAGCTATTATTTATATGTGTTCAAAGGAAGATATTGAAGATGAAGAAAAAAATAGGGAATTTTTTTTCTTGACTAAAGTCACACAGATATTAGTACAGTAAGTCCTCACTTAATGTTGTTGATAGGCTCTTGCTCACCTGAGTACCCGGAGAAAACCCACACAGACATAGGGAGTTTGTGCAAACTCCACACAGACATTGGCCCTAACTATGAATTTTTTTTCCATCAATATTATAATTATAAGAAAATAAAGTTGAAAATTATTCAAGGACCTGTTATACACCGAGTTCTTAAATCTATGCATTTCCATATAACAAATCAAGATTCTTCGTTACTTTGATAAATGATGCTTCTAACATAGTATTTATTGTGTGAAGAGTTAATAAATGGTAGCTGTTGTTACTACTGTTATTAACAACATAATACAACATCAGGGAAACAGTTTAACATTACGTAATGTTAAACTGCTATACTTACATAATAATTATTGTAAGAAATATGGAAGTTATACTGATATAAGGAGATGTATGTAAAATGCAGAATATAAAATGGTATGTATTAGTTAATTAAAATTACAGGCAATATTGTGTATGGTAAATTAGTAAAAATTAGAAATTAGTATGCTGAAAATAACGAGACTGTGTTTGTAGGTAACTTATTTGAAGTTCCTCAATTTCTTTCAGAGCAGGAAAATTTCCTTGAATTCAAATTTATGTTAAAACAAACATAATGTGTAATTTCTAAAAGTGGTGCTACTATCCCAGACCTTCTCCACATTTGAAATCTAATTTCTTCTGGTGCAAGATAATAAATTACTGTTGTTTTAGTAAGAGCTGTTTGTTTATCTATTTATTTTACTATTAGGAATGGAAACACTTAGAGGCAGATTTTTTTAAAGGATTACTGAAGTGAAGTTTTCTTTGAAATGGAGTCATTTAAACCACTTACTTCACTCAAAATAGACATAGTTTACCTTAACACTTCCCGATTAGCATAAGCAATCTACACATTATGATGCCGACTTCTGTAGCAAAGGCTAAATTATGTTAACATTTTGTTAAGATAAAGTAGTCAACACGTGCTGAAAAGAAATTTATTTCTTATACAGTCATGCCTCACTTAACAATGAGGACAGATTCTGAGAAATGCATCATTAGGTGACTTCCTCGTTGTGCAAACATCATAGACTGCACTCACAAAAACCTGGATGGCATAGCCAGGTACACAAATAGGCTCTATCATAAACCGTGTTGCTCCTAGGCTATCTGTACAGCACGTTACTGTACTGAATACTGTGGGTGGCTGTAACACAATAGGAAACATCTGTGTATGTAAACATCTAAACGTAGAAAAGGTAAAGTAAAAATATGGCATTAGGCCAGCGCGGTGGCTCACGACTGTAATCCCAGCACTTTGGGAGGCTGAGGCAGGTGGATCACTTGAATCCAGGAATTTGAGACCAGCTTGGGCAACATGGCAAAGCCCCATCTCTACTAAAAAAATGCCAAAATTAGCCAGGCATGGTCCCACTTACTCAGAAGGCCGAGGTGGGAGGATCACCTGAGTCTTGGGAGGTTGAGGCTGCAGTGAGCCAAGATGGGGCCCCTGCACTCCAGCCTAGACAATAGAGTGAGACCTTGTCTCAAAACAAAAACAAACCCCAAAATAGTAGTATAATCTTATAGGACTACTCTTGTATAAGTGGTCCATCGTTGACCAAAAAAACATCATTATGCAGTGCATGACTGTTCAGAAATATGAGAAAGAAAGAGAGAGATTTTAGCAGAACCATAATAGCAATAGTGACAAAAGTAATTGCTGCAAAAGGATAAGAATATTTGATAAGAGTGACGGCTGAGACTCAAAATCGTCTTTGTGCTCTAAGAGCTGTGGAAGGCTAACCCCACTGGGGGACATCCAGCTCAGAGCTCATCTGGGCTTCAGACTTTCATCTGAGGGGGAGTTCTAACCAGTGTCACTAACTGCTGAAGCAACTGACATTCTCTTATTCTCATTGAATTATAAGAGAACAAAGGCCAAAAAAATTGAAAGAATTCTGTGTAATCAAAGCATCTTTTAACAAAGAAGGTACAGAAAAATGACCTTGAACCTGATCATCAGGGAATCTGAAGCAGCTTCTTGGGCATGAGTGGGTGGCTTTTCTTCCCCACAGCAGTTATGTCCAGAGTTTTACATCTGACAGAGCCATGTCTTATAGACACCAAGGGTTGGGTGGGTCTGGGGCAAATGGTGACATTCTGGATAAAAATGCACATTGTAGCTCGGTTTTCTTTAATTGAAAGGGTTATATGAAGTCTTTTTTCTCTCTTTGTTAAAATCCTAAAGTTATTTTTCATTAGAAATAACTATTTTAGGGCACTTATTTCATAGCCACAGTGGTAAGGAAGGAATTAATAAATCAAAGGGAAAGATAGCCTTGATGAAAAGGCTCAGGCATAACAAAAGTAGGAGGTGGAATCCTAAGCTTGTTTCAAATTGCTACTGGGTAAGTTTATATGTGTGTTTACATTTGCAATGAGGTAACTGTCATTTTGTGTTTATATTTATTGGCTATTAAACTTTAAAGACCAGTTGTACTGAAAATTAACTCCTATATTTATTCCACATGTGCTATGCTGATGCTCCAATGACTTTTTTAATGAAGTTTAAGTAAAGACAGTTAAATTAACTAGACAAAAATCAGTAGATTTTTAAAATATATAATTTACAAAACAGAGACAGCAGCCTCAAAACCTATTTAAATTAAGTCTACTTCCAACATTATCTAATTGGGTTGAAACAGCCCTTTGGCAGGCAGGGGATAAAGAGTGCTGTCATGAATCAGAGCTGTCACAATAGAGCAGAAGTGGTCAAGCTGTTTGATAGAGGGGTGAGGTGGAGTTTAGCTAATGCAGAGAGGAGGTCAAAAGTTAGGGCAAAGGGCCAACAGACAGAAACTGAAAAGCAGTTTCTATTGGCATCTTCCTGAGGGAAAAAGAAAGGAAAGGAAAATAATAAATTTCGGAGAGACTCTCGTCACACTTTGTAATTTCATGGAAGATGAGAACTATGTAAATTAAAGGAAGAGATACTTGGCAAACCTTCCCAAAAGGCTAAGCTGCAATCTCATTATTTTAGCCATTACATGCTCCTGCATTTCTCTTTCTTCTTTTTCTTTCTTCTGCTACTTCCCCTCTTCCTTTCCTTCTTCCTTTTTTCTCTTCTGCCCCTTCAACCTTTTCAGCTGGAGCAATATCATAATTAACACTGCTCATGTGGCTACCCACATGCCAAGCACTTATGACTGATTTACACGCATATTTTATTTTAACACTCTTCCAGCATTGTTAATAGTATCCATATTTCATAGACGTTGAGGCTCATATCGACTGAATTTCAGAGCCAAATTAGCCAGTGAGTGGGCAAAGATGGAAATCAAATCTTAATCTATCTGATTCTTTAATTAGTAAAAGAATGATTTTCAGGAGTGAAACTGTAAATTGCAGAACTCAGTGTAACCACAGACTCTTCACACATAAGAAATTAGGAAGAGGATCGATGAACTTTGGGAACCGAGTTAAGTGACCATAAGAGCAAAATTCTGTATTGGAGAGCTATTCAACTAAACATTCTTAAAATGAAAGCAATCAAATAAGTATTTAGGGAACAATCGGAATTCAATTCTGAACTTTACTGGTAGGAGGGCGTCTTTATTAGGGACTGATACAGAGTTTGGAGGTCCTCTCCAAATCTCATGTTGAGATGTAATCCCCAGCGTTGCAGGTGGGGCCTGGTAGGAGGGGCTTGGGTCATGGGGGCGGTCCCTCATGGCTTGGTGGGGTCCTCAATAGTAATCTGGCTGTTTAAAGTAAGTGGCACCTCCCTTTGTTCCCACCACGTAAAGTGCCTGCTCCTGCTTAGCCTTACATCATGAGAAAAATCTCCCTGAGGCTTCCCCAGAAGTCAAGCAGATGCTAGTGCTATGCTTCCTGTACAGCCTGCAGAACCGGGAGCCAATTAAGGCTCTTTTCTTAATAAAATTACCCTGTCTCAGGTATTTCTTTATAGCTATGCAAGAACAGCCTAACACAGGACGATGTACCATTTAACTCACATGTAAAAAGAGAAAGAAGAACAACTGACACTAGTCCAGGAGACGTCTAGACTGGAGGATCAGTTAAAGGGGTTTTTTTTTTTTTAAGAAACTGCAAAGAAACTGGCAATCAGTCTAAGAATACCTCAGGCATTTAAAATATGCTGAAGACTCAAAGATAGAGCCCCCAAAAGTGACACTTAAAAGTCAACTTTGAAGCCAAAGAAAGAAAAGAAAAAGAAATTTAATTATCATTTTAAAACGTAATAGAATCCATTCTGGAATGTGAAGCTTTCTATCAGAATACATCAACAGTTGCAAAATATACATTTAGATTGAAATGAAAATGGTTCCCTTACAACCTCTTCTAAGCCATCCCCTAGGATGCATAATAACTCTCAAGTACTCAAAAGCCAGTGCATAACTGATTCTAAAATCTGAAAAGACCTTGATTTTCCTGGAAATACAGTAAGAAGACAGGCAGCCAAAAGAACATAGAAAACATTACGACCAGGGTTTTCTTGTTTTACATTTACCAGCCCAGGTACTTAGATGGCCATCTTCACTAGTCTTTGGATATTTTCCTAGTTTTGTGTTAAAGGGAAATGATATGTGACTCAGAAATCATATAATTACCTAGAGTGGGTGATGGTTTACTAATATCTTGGATATGCACGTGTCTGTGTCTATGGTATGTTTTGGAATTACAATATTTACACATTTAAAAAATTATCCTTAGTCTTTGGAATTGATAACCCTTCCTTTAATGTCAAGACAGAGTTAAAGACAACTGCAGTAAGCAATCAAGGATGACTACGATTATGTTCTCGTCTCCATAGAGATTGTTTGCAACAGGAGGAGGATGACTGTAGCCAAGAGAATACTTGTAACCATGTCCTCCAGCTAGGATTTCTAAGTAAATTATAGAATGGAGGGTTATTCAAGTCACATGGTTCTAAAGACACTGTCCATTTGGGGAACTGAAAAACCAAAGCTGAGGTTAGAATTTAAGGTAATCAATCAAACCTAAGCAAACCTGAAACCATGAAGATAAGCCACATAAATTCACTGTTGTCACTGCTTCCTTGACTCTGAATTCAGATGGACTTTGGGGCAACATCTTTAAGATGCCTCCCTTGACTAGGAGCTAGCAATACAATGATGGGGCCTAAATAGTCCCCTTTCACACCCTCAGCTAGCTTGCAGTTAAAAAGACATGCACATTGTTCATCTAATTATGCTTATGATAGCTAACCTGCCTCAGCCTCATTAGCCATTCCAGGCCGGGCTGCCTTCAACATATGGTTCAGAATCAAACTGCAACACCCCGTATCCAACAGCCCAGGTCAATGGCCTCTTTAGCAGCCCTTATCTTTGCTCTGGACTAACCTGTGGCTGTCCCCATTAACAGCCACTGACCTCCATGATGCTGTCTCCTTGATCCTAGGAAACAAGCTTTAGAAGTTTCAAGAGCAGTTTCAGGTCAGAAATGTGCAAAGAGAGATCCCCAAACAGAAATAAATGTAGGGATAAGGGAAAAACAAAGTCTTCCCCATGGAATAAATTTCTTAGGCCTAACCAAAACTCAAGAGCAACACAGAAGCCTGAATAATTTACTAAGAAGAGTGTAAGAGTATTTTCATAGGGCAGAACCCACACTCAGTGTGGGTCTGGGGTGCTAAAAACACAGGGCCCAAAGGACCAAAGGGAAATAGAAAGGACTGAAAACATACTAGATAGGAAATAAAGGCATCTTAAGTAAGACTTGGTGATTGGGGCTCCACTTAAAATTCTAGCTAAACTTGGTAATATGGCAGGAATATAGTGAATTCTCCCTTTGGAGAGAGAAGACAACATACATGGAGAGGTTTTCGCCTTAGGTATGAGACGTACATAATACCAATATTAACCTTTTATTAGAGGACTTCTCCAAGTGAGTTGAAGTCCATAGTATGTGGATTCTGGGCCAGTGTGGGCCACTGGCACTGGCTGATTGGTACCCTGGTGAATCCCCAAGTTTTTCTTTGTCCATACCCCTTCCTTCAGCAAACACTGTGTGCTGAATTAATTCCACTTCTGAGGTTCTAATCAAAGTACACTTATTTGGTGGAAGAAAGCTGTAGGAGCAGCCTAGGCTGCAAATACTAAAAGATCCATCTAAAATGTAAGCTGCCTGAGGGCAGGGACTCTTTCTCACTACTATGCGTCCAGCACCTAGCACAGTGCCTGGCATGTAGTAGACTATTTTTGAATGGATTAGCAGTCTTATAAAAAACATAGCATCTTCAAAATAAGTCTTTACTCAAGCTTAGCAGCTACCACCAGTGGTACCGAACCTTTCATTTAATGATAACCTTACTAAAATCAAAGTTGAATCATTATTTTTATTATTTACGACTATTTATTGATGGTCTTACGTGAACTACATAAAATACTAAATGTTCCATTATGAACCTTATGATTTAATCTTCATAATAACCTTGAAAATGTGTATTAGCTTCATTTTACAGATAAGGAAATTGATGATTCAAACTTAGGTTGGATTTGGCCAAATTTCCATCACTTTGCACCATACAACAACTTGTCTTCATTTGTTTTCTGTTTCAGAGAATCCCTTTAAAATCCGAAGTAATTTTTAGATTTAATAATTTTTGAAACCAGAAATAAGGTAAATGTCTGGAAGTAAGATGTGGCTAACTTTGGCATCGGCACAGAGTTATATGACGTTAACTTAGCCAGTGATCCATATCCCAGTCCATCAAATGGAATTAGTACCACCAGCTCAGCAAATTAAATAAAGGTAATATTCTGTGAATACGCTTTGAAAATTAAATATGTATATGTGCAAATCAGTATGCACATTCTCCTAAAATTTTCTTTTTTGAGACAGAGTCTCGCTTTGTCACCCAGGCTGAAGTGCAGTGGCATGATCTCAGCTCACTGCAACTTCTGCCTCCCGGGTTCAATCAATTCTTGTGCCTGTTTCCCAAGTAGCTGGCATTACAGGCACCTGCCACCATGCTTGGCTAATTTTGTTTTAGTAGAGATGGCGTTTCGACATGTTGGCCGGGCTGGTCTCGAACTCCTGACCTCAAGCGATCTGCCTGCCTTGGCCTCCCAAAGTGCTGGGATTATAGGCATAAGCCACTGCACCCAGCCCTAAAACGAGCATTTTCAACACTTATGGTGAAGAAAAGAAGCAGAGAGCCTCCCCATATCTAGCAAGAGCTGCTAAGTCAGCCTCAGAATCAACAGGGCAGGAGAGGTGTGGTAGGGTTTGGCTGTGTCCCCACCCAAATATCATCTTGAATTGTAGCTCCCATAATCCCCACGTATCATGGGAGGGACCCAGTGGGAGGTAATGAATCATGGGGCCGGTTACTCTCATGCTGTTCTCGTGAAAGTGAGTGAGTTCTTACAAGATATGATGGTTTTTAAGGGACTTTTTTTTTTTTTTTTTTGAGACAGAGTTTGGCTCTTGTTGCCCAGGCTGGAGTGCAATGGTGCAATCTCAGCTCACTGAAGCCTCCGCCTCATGGGTTCAAGCAATTCTCCTGCCTCAGCCTCCTGAGTAGGTGGGATTACAGACACCTGCCCCCAGGCACAGGTAATTTTTTTTTTTTTTAGTAGAGATGGGGTTTCACTCTCCAGGCTGGTCTCAAACTCCTGACCTTAGATGATCCACCCATCTCGGCCTCCCAAAGCACTGGGATAATAGGCGTGAGCCACTGCACTCAGCCTATAAGGGGCTTTTCCCACTTTGTTCCACACTTCTCCTTCCTGCCGCCCTGTGAAGAAGGTGCCTTTCTTCTCCTTCACCTTCTGCCGTGATTGTAAGTTTCCTGAGGCCTCCCCAGCCATGTGGAACTGTGAGTCAATGAAACCTCTTTTCTTTATAAATTACCCACTCTCGGGTATTTCTTCACAGCAGTGTAAGGATGGACTGACACATGGTGGCAGCCAGATTAGCTTCATTGCTGGCATAGTGTTTTACAATCATGGGAAGTTTAGCTTAGTAATGGGAGCCCTGTTCTGTATTTTTAAAAAATCATATTCACATGCAAATTTATGAAAAGAAGGGACAGAATGTTTTTCTGTTCTAAAAAAAAAAGAAGAAAACTTGAGGTTATTTGACCTTTCCTCATCGAAAGGGAAATGAAAGTGCTTCAAAATATATTATTTCCAGAAGAGCGCTAGAGAGAATTAAAGGATGCTTTAAAATTATTTAATTTAAGGTTTTCATTATGGGGTCATTTTGCAAAAAATAGAAAAAAAACTTTTTATTGCAACTAATGAATTAGTGAAAAGCACTTAAAGACATAAATAATATTTTAGCTGAATCTGCTTTAATCTTTTGTGTTCTCATTTCCTTAGAGGTGATTATGCATAGATTTATAGCAGAGATTATATTAAACTTCACCAGAGGGTCTTTTTCTTAATCATGTTTTTCAATATTCTTAATTACTTTCATATTTAATCTTCTAGTTTTCATTACATTTTTCTATTTTTCAGGATCTTAATGTTAAACTTTATCAAGTAGAGTGGAACTCCTACATATCTGTTTTTTTTTTTTTTTTTTTTTTTTTGAGAGGCAGTCTTGCTCTGTCGCCAGGCAGAGTGCAGTGGCGTGACCTCAACTCACTGCAACCTCTGCCTCCTGGGTTCACACCATTCTCCTGCCTCAGCCTCCCGAGTAGCTGGGACTACAGGCACCCGCCATCACGCCCGGCTAATTTTTGTACTTTAGTAGAGAGGGGGTTTCACCATGTTGGCCAGGATGGTCTCGATCTGTAGACCTCGTGATCCACCCACCTCGGCCTCCCAAAGTGCTGGGATTACAGGCGTGAGCCACAGCGCCTGGCCAACTCCTACATATCTTATAAGAAATATACTCCACCTGCCAGGAGTGGTGGATCACGAGGTCAACAGATCGAGTTATGTATCCATCTTTATGCTAATATCACACTGCCTTGATTACTGTAGCTTTATATTAAGTTCTAAAATCAGGAAGTGCATGTCCTCTAACTTGGTTCTTCTTTTTCAAAGTTTTTATTATTATTATTATTATTATGGGTCATATGAATTCCCATATAAATTTTTGGATCAGCTTGTCAATTTCTGCAAAAAAATCCTAATAATAATCTCTAATAAATGTTTTTAGTTTTTCTATCTTGTTTTCTCTGTCTTTATCTTTCAGCAGTTTGATCATGATGTGTTTGGACGTAGATCTCTTCGTTGAGATTCTTGAATATGTAGATTGATATGTTTCACAAAAATTGGGATGTTTTGGCCATTATCTCTGCAAATATTTGTTTTCTGCCTTTTCTGCCTTTTTCTTCTGGAACTCTTATACATTGGTATGCTTGATGTTGTATAGACCACAGTCCCTGAGGGTCTATTCATTTTTCTTCTTCTTTTTTTTTTCACGGATAATTGCTATTCATCAATCTTCAAGGTCATTGGGTCTTTCTTCTGCTATCTCAAGTCTGCTTTTGTGCTCCTCTCTAAGTTTTCATTTTGTTATTTTACATAATTTCTGCCTCTTTATGGATATTCTCCATTTGGTGAAGGATCACGCACATACCTTATTCTTCAATCATAGTATCCTTTAGTTCTTAGGCCATACTTACTATAGCTCCACTGAAATCCACTGAACTTTGTATACCTAGTTTCCTACCTGGAACCCTGCACTGACAATTTCTATTGAATGCTTCTTTTTCATTAGTATGAGTCACACTCTGGAAGTCTCCATTTTCTTAGTGTTTTTCATTATTAATTTAAGTTTTACAGACACACTGCTTGGAGCAGCTTGCCTTTTAAATGTCAACATAAATTTTAATGGATCAAGCAATATAGCTAAAAATATATCATATTAGTTTCAGTTCGTTTGTTGAGATAGAAAGCTGAATTTGAGAAGCCGAGAAATATGTAGCTGACTCAATGGTGCAATTAATTAATTTGATTTATATTTGAAGAAGAGTACTAACAAAAGTAACAAAAAAATAATTTGGGCTGGGCGCGGTGGCTCACACCTGTAATCCCAGCACTTTGGGAGGCAGAGGTGGGCAGATCACAAGGTCAGGAGATCGAGACCATCCTGGCTAACATGGTGAAACCCCGCCTCTACTAAAAATACAAAAAGAAAAAATTAGCTGGGCATGGTGGCAGGCACCTGTAGTCCCAGCTACTCGGGAGGTTGAGGCAGGATAATGGCGTGAACCTGGGAGGCGGAGCTTGCAGTGAGCCGAGATCACGCCACTGCACTCTAGCCTGGGTGACACAGCGAGACTCTGTCTCAAAAAAATAAAATAAAATATAATAATAATAATAATAATAAATTGTGGAGTTGAAGAGTCTCATCAAATAAAAAGTTTATCTAGTAAACTTGTTTTTAATATATGAAAAGGGTTGAGAATAGCACCTCAAGCAGGCACCGAACCTGCATAGAGTAACATCTGAAGATAATGGCTATTAGGTTAATGCAAAGATTAGTGACGAATGGACAGAGACAAAAAAATATACAATTAGCCACGTGAAGTAATAGTAACAGATAATTAACAAGGCATTTTTTTTTTTTTTTTTTTGAGATGGAGTCTCACTCTGTCACCCAGGCTAGAGTGCAGCAACACGATCTTGGCACACTGCAACCTCCACCTCCTGGGTTCAAGTGATTCTCTTGCCTCAGCCTCCCGAGTGGCTAGGATTACAGGCACGTGCCACCATGTCCAGCTAATTTTTGTATTTTTGGTAGAGACAGACATTCACCATGTTGGTCAGGCTGGTCTCAAACTCCTGACTTCAAGTGGTCTGCCTTGCCTCGACCTCCCAAAGTGCTGGGATTACAGACATGAGCCACCATGCCCAGCCAAAAAGGCATCTTATAACATATCAGTTATTTAGCTTTCAAAATGAAATTCATTTGAAATTGGAACTTCATATATTCCCTTTAAGATGATCACTTCAAAGCATCTGGTACTCCATAAACTTAAGACGTGCTATGGTGTGATGTATCACCTCCAAAAACAAAGCAAGACTCACATGCATTTCTTCAGTAAAGATTTTTTAAATCTAATTTTTTTCTTTAAAGGCAACCATTTCTGAACCACTCCATTAAGTACTAAATAAAAACATCTGTGGATTATGAAGTAAATGGGAGGAAACAGAGGATCTAACAGGTATAGATGGCTCCTTTAAGCCTGAATGAGAAGAAGAATATCCATATTGTTTTCGGGGGTTATTCTGGAAAAAATATTTTATTTAGACTGTCTCTATCCTAAATTTTGTTGTTGTTGTTGTTGTTGTTGTTTTTAGACCAACTCTCACTCTGTTGCCCAGGCTGGAGTACAGTGGCATGATCTCGGCTCAGTGCAACCTCTGCCTCCCAGGTTCAAGTGATTCTCATGCCTCAGCCTCCCGAGCAGCTGGGACTACAGGCATGTGCTACCATGCCCAGCTAATTTATGTATTTTTAGTAGAGACGGGGTTTCACCATGTTGGCGGGGCCAGTATGGAACCCCTAAACTCAGGTGATCCACCTGCATTGGCCTCCCAAAGTGCTGGGATTACAGGCATGAACCACTGAGCCTAGCCTGCCCAAATTAAATTAATGCCCTTTTATTTCCATCTGTAACCTCTGCTGCTCCAGGATCTGCAGGTTCTATTTGTAACAAAGATTACCAGGTACACTGTTCAGTCATGCTTTGGAATGTACTGTAGTTGGATTACTGAAATTTACAGAAGGGCACCTTATTTATTCTGTCACCTTCATGCCCTGCCCTTTCAAACAGATGATCAGCCAACAGGCCAGTGCAGAACAGAAAGGATCCGTGAAAAGCATTTACCCTCTTGTCAGAAGAGACATGTCAGCAAGATTTGCCAAGTCTCTTGCTGATCAACACTTCAGGTACTTCTTGCACAACAGCAGGAATTGGTGCTGCTGGGTACTAATAGGAAAAAATCTAAAGACTTGACATATCTCATCACACAAAGAGGTCTATCTATGAGCTAGCAGACATGAACTGCTCTGACTTGCCACCATCTCCGCGTAAGAAATTAGTGATATGCAAGTGTTTTACTCCCTTTAAATGCAACTTTTCATTTACTCAAACTTACTAAATAATGATAGTTGCTGACACTAAAGCCCTTTGAGGGTCCTCATTTTAGAGATGGAGTTGTTAAGTAAGCCCACACGTTTCCATTCTGTGCTGAGAACTTTGCAAAACATGGAAATATAAAATGCATGTCATCATGTCCACTTTCATAGGAAGCAGTTGTGAAAAGAAAAAAAAAATTCAAAAGTTGTAGTACAAAGGGATGGTAATGAAATGCAGTTAATAGCTTTTAAAATGCTTATTATATAACACGCAGTTAAATATGTTACATTCATTATCTCCTTTAATTCTCACAAGCCTCTGAGATAAGTTCTTTGATTATCTTTATTTTTGTAGATGAGGAAACTGAGGCTTGCGGAGGTTAAACCATCGAAAGTTATTAGCTGGTAAGTGATGAACACTGTGATCAAGGTATTTACCAAGTACCGTAAGAACACAGAGAAAAGCACAATTGACTGATGTGGGGGCTCAGTTAGAGCTTCACATAGAACTGTTTGACATTTGAACTAAGTTGAAAATTATGAGTGGGAGCTCACCTTGAAGGAGAGAGCAAAAATCTCAGACCTGAGAAACAGCACATGGCAAGTCGTGCAGTTGTCACAGATCCAGGAACAATCAGTCGGTCAGTAGTGCTTGAGGAAAGGTAGGTAAAAATGGCAGTAAGTGGGAACAAAGCGGATATAAATGGAGGTCAGGACTAGACTTTCTAAGGGCCTCAATTGTTTTTTTTTTTTTTAAGAAATCTAGTTTTCACAACACATGGTCAACAGCTTAGGCTCTGGGAATTAAGCAATGCTAGGTTTGAATCCTCCAGCTCTGTCATTTCTTGAACCTTGGCCAATAAACATTCAATCTACTGTTTCTTCATCTGAAAAACTGGGGATAAATACAGTAACTGTTTTGTAGGTTGTTAAAATTAAAGGAGACAGCATTTGTAAAAGACTTATGGCTTTTTGTTTGTGTTGTTTTTGTTTGTTTTGTTTTTTGAGACCGGGCTGTCACACAGGCTGGAATCCAGTGGCGTGATCATGGCTTACGATAGCTTTGACCTCCTCCCAGTCTCAAGCAATCCTCCCACCTCAGCCTCCTGTATAGCTGGGACCACAGGCATGCACCACTATGCCTGGCTAATTTTTTAAATATTTTTTGTAGAGACAGGGTCTCCCTATATTGCTCAGGCTGGCCTTCAACTTCTGGGCTCAAGAGATCCTCTCACCTAGTCCTCCCAAATGCTCGCATTACAGGGGTGAGCCACTGTACCCAGCCGTGACTTATAAGGATGGAAAAAGGCTGCAATGAAAGTTAATTATTCTCGTGATTATTAATATGGTTATTGACATGGGTAAGGCAGACATGGTTTGAAGCTGATGAAAAATAAAATGTAAGAAAGAAAATGTCTGATAAATGAAAAAGAGCTCTTTTTCGCTGATCCAGAAATTAGTCTTATGCAATATACCATCCACATAAAGTGCATTCATTTGCACTTAATAGAAGCAAAGGAATCACAGCAGTAGTGTGCTTGCTGAGACCAGATGTCTTCCTGGCTAAAGCTAAGGGAAGACAAACCCACACAGGGGCTTCTAGCAAACACTGACACCCAGGCCAGCATTGGTATTCACAGAGGTCAAATCCAGTAGGCGGGTGTGTCCAAGTAGCTGGTAAAAACACTGGGATGAAGTGAAATTGCTGTGTCTCTTAATTCACGTAAAAATATCAGTTGTTCATTGACAGTACAACCTCATCAGGATTTGGATGTTCAGAAAGTAAGATTTCACTCTACAGGGAAACAGATCAGAAAAAGCATACAAGTAGGAGATGAGGTACTTGTCAGGCTAATTACAGGGTAGTTTAGATCAGGAGACCTTTCTCATGGACTGTTTCAATGTAGAAAGACTGTGACAGGCAAGGACGTAGGCAACGAGAGAAGATTCAGGGCCAGGCAAGGGTTTGTTTGAGGGCACTAGATGCGAGGAAGGCTGACAACACAGCTTAATTCCGATTGCCCCATATAATAAAGCTAAGCCTACTGTTTTCCTTCCAATCCCCCATCACACCCAGCTGAGACTCCATGATCAATTGAGATGAGTCATTCCCAAACCTGGATGGCTGATAGAAGCATTTGAGAAGCTTTAAAATGTACTGATGCTTGAGTTCCACTCCCAGGACTCTGATTTAACTGGAATTGGGGTGTCCTGGGCATCAGGGTTTCTCAAAGTTCTTGAACTGATAGCAGCATGCAGCTGAAATGGAGAACCACTGGGGAAGCAACAGGCTGTGGGCAGCGTTTACATCTTTTGCCTACATGCCCTTGTTCCAAATAACAACAAAAAAGAAAACTGTCCTGTGGAAAAACGTATCACTCCAAAAGCAGTTGGAGAGTTGCAAATTAAATCTATTTTTAAGCATTAAAATAAAAAAATTAAGCTGTTATATAAAATGGTGGGTGGGTGGGAGAAGGTAACATGTATGCATATATTGTCAGTTCATCCATTTATTTTCTTTAAAGAACAATCTGTGAATATGTTATAATTTGTATTGTTCAACTTCTGTTGAACTTTGGAAACACATCCTAAGTAAATAGCCTGATCTGTATATAGGGGTTCATACTATATATGATTTACAGTTAAAATAAATTTTAAAAAAAAGAAAGAAAAAGAAAACCAAAATATTTAAAAATACAATAACTGATAGTCAAATCAGGATACAGCAACATGATGTCATGTGCTAGGGAAGTAAAAATCCTGTGGATTTTTTCTTTTTTGGGGACAGCATCTCGCTCTGTCACCAGGGCTGGAGCACAGTGGTGGGATCACTGGCCCACTGTGGCCTCAGCCTCCTAGACTCCAGCAGTTCTCCCTTCTCAGCCTTTCGAGTATCTGGGAGCAAATTTTAAAATATTTGTAGAGACAGGGTTCCCCTATGTTGCCCAGACTGGTCTCCAACTCCTGGGCTCAAGCAATCCTCCCTCCTTGGCCTCTCAAAGAGCTGAGATTACAGGTGTGAACCACTGTGCCCTGCCACGGATCATCTTAATACATGAAAATTTGTATAACAAAAATGAGGCAAAACACACAATAATATAATCCGGTTAGTACATTGTAAAGGATATTTTAACAGATTGGAATGCTTGAATTTATTCTTTTACTTTTAAAAAATTACTTTATTAATACTTTACAAAAATGAAGAATTTTTAAAAATTCTTAATTTATCCAAGTATTAAAATAGAATATAATTAGACATCTTTAAACATAAAAGATGTAAGAAAAATTCAAAGGGCCGTGGCTGGAAGGAACCTTTCTTAATCAAGTCTTCTGACCTAAGCCAGGCTACTGGGCAGCACAGTAAAAAAGCTGCAGCTCAAAGAATCCACTTAGCTTTTATCATTTTCTTTCTTCAAACTTTTTGTGTTTGTTTGTTTAATTTTATTTATTTTTATTGTTAAGGTATTACATGGCTTACTCTGGTTAATACTTAAATATGAAAAAGGATCTGGTTTCCATGCTCAGGTTATAAATTCAGTTGGTGGAATTCACTAATTCTATATAACAGCGAAACCTCTACAATGCCAATTTTCTTAACTACATTTATCCAATTTTAGTTGCATACGTAGTTAACTAAACCTGAGAGGGGTCTTGGCAACAAATAATTGAATGCTCTGTCCGTATTTACAAAAAAAATAATAAACTACCACTCTGTAGAGATACAGAACAATTTTGCTGGGATGATAGCTAACATATTACAAAGTGGAGAACAGTTACTTAAATAAAATGTCAGGTTGCTGGAAAGAACAATGACAAGGAACTGTCTTCTTGAGGAGATAAAAATATATGCTGTCAGTACAATTTGTACTTATTTGGAAAACCACACAGGGCCTATTTCTCAAAAAACTAAAAAGGCAAATAACATGAGAAACTCATATGTGTGCATATATATATATATTCTTTGAATCTGTAAAGATCTAGAATTAACAGCAGGTGAGGTTATGGGGTTTTCAAAAGTGTTACAAAGGTGGGATGCAGGTTTAGTGTTTTTGGTGGGTTTAATACTTTAAAGCTGAGAAATGTGGTATTAAATTTTACAAGACGACCATAATTCAGCATCCCGTGCCTGTCAGTTTCATCCTGTAGCTCCCACTTTCTAATGAACTTCATTTAATGTGCTGTGTGTGATTTCCCATCAGAAATATTCCATTCATTAATTTATTATTTCATTTATTCAATTTCTTGAGCTGACAACTCCTTTTCTGATTGTAACCTCTGTACTACACAAAAATCTAAACAAACATGTTTTACTTGATGCCATCATACTGTTTTATCCCATTAATTTTGTTTGTATATCTTATCACTTCGCTATGCTTTCGGCCCTCCTGAAACATATGTTCCAACAAACATACAATAGTTGCTTATTGTTAATTGGATGCCCTTAGGGTACGCTTTTTGTTCCTGGTTCTGTTTTGAAAATGAAAATAGACTAAAGTCAGAATTTCAGAATTAATATGACAACAAGAGAGGGTCATCCAATGAGAATTTTCAAGAAACAACGTAAAACATTTTTACACACTGGGGACAATGGATTCAGATTTCATTTTTATCTTAAACCACATCTGTCACGGATTATTTCCATTCATCGGCTTTTCTGTAACTTTTTAAATGTTATTTTCACTTGCAAAAAATCACTGCTGAGAAATTATTTTCCCATTGCAGCTTGCATGTAGGATAGTGGTCTGTGAACCAGTCATCTTGTTTAGACTTAGGTTACTTAATTTATAAAATATGTAAATAGTAGGTATCAAGATTTTTGAGATAATTTAGTGAGGTAGAATGGTAATTTCTAACTTGACAAGTTGAAAATTATCACGTCTTGTATATTGTAAGTGGTCAAAAATGACCATACATATATAAATATAATACGTATACATTCTACATGCATGTACATATAGCATATATTACCTACATATGCAATCAGCTCAATTTTTGTCATTTTCTTCTTTTTTTCACTACAGTTTCTCAGGTGGATTAGACAGGTGGGAAGAATCCACACCACCCCACAAACAGGTGGCTAAATTCTATGCTGCACTTAGTAAGGATGCCTGATCTTAGGAGGATAAGACTGGAGGAGATGCAGCCTGTCTCAGCAGAGCCTCCCTGGGTTCATGGTTCATAATGGACATGAGTAGTAATACTATACACTCAAGAAAGGATTTTGCCAGGTCTGAAAAGCTCAAAATTTTGCTACACCATTACCTTTTCTGCATATGACATTTCTAGAAAGACACAAATGATGGATGAACTCTTGTACAGGAATGTTTACAAACATTAAGAGTTCTGTTTTCTTAAACCAACCCCAGCATTTGTAAGGCCACATAGTTCTTGGAAGGAGAAAGTGGACTCGAAGTCTAAACGCATCTGCCCGAACAACATCTCTACCTCCTCATTGTCAGCAGCCCAGAAAGCCCATTTCTCCACATGCATAAAAGCAGAATATGCAGAGAACATACATGTCCAACCAAAGTCAGTGTCTGCTACCTATTATTGCATATAATAATCACACCAAAACGTGGTAGCTTAAAACAATAATAACGATTTCTTATCCTTCATGGTTTTGTTTGGACAGGACTTAGGAAGAGTTTGGCTGAGCAGGTCTCATTTAAGGTCTTTCATGCAGTTGTAGTCACATGTTGGCTAGACCTGGATGATCTACTAAGGGATTGGGTGGGACTCTGGCCCCAGCTTCCAAGAGGCTTGCTCACATGGCTGGCAAGTTGGTGATGGCTGGTGGCGAACGGCCTCAACCTGTCTCCATGTGACCCTCTCACTCTCCGAGGTTTCTTCAAGATCCTCGTGACATGGTACCTACAACTCCCTAATTACAAGCAATTCAAGAAAGCAAGAAGGATGCCACAAAGGCTTTTGTGACATGGCTTGGAAATTACACACCACTGTTTACGGGATGAGGAAGTTACAACAGTCTGCCTACATTCAACAGATGAGAACATACACCCATTTTTTGATAGGGGTGTTTCTTCATCACACTGTAAGAAGAGCACTTTGGCAAAAAACAAAAAAACAAACAACAACAAAAAAACAAAATATCCAGTCATCACTTGGTATCCTTGGGGCATTGGTTCCAGGAGCCCCTTGAATGCCAACATACTTGGATGCTCATGTCACTTATATGAAATGGCACAGAATTTGCAAATACTCTATACATATTCTCCCATGTATCTTAAATCATCTCTAGATTACTTGTAATACCTAGTACAATGTAAGGGCCATGTAAATAGCTGTCAGACTGCACTGGTTTTTGAATTTGTGCTATTGTTTATTGTTGTACTGTTATTTTGTTGTTGTTATATTAAATCTGAGATTGGTATTTAATCTGTGGGTACGGAAGGCTGGCTGTACATGCCTCTCCTATGCGCACAACCCACATCCAATTGTGCAATGAAATTTCATGCCTGTCTATAAAACCAGTGCATCAAGAAGTCTTTTGACAACTTAGCATAATTCACATGGTATTGTATTTCAGCATCAGGAATCACTTCAAATATTTAGTGAAAAACAAAAAAATGCATATTTATATTCATTGTAATGACAGAAAACCAATATTATCACGTCACCGCTTGAGAATTCCAGAGAATTTTGTGAAGCACAGATTTTCAGTGAATAATTTTAGAAGGAAGCTGCCTTCCAGGAGGATGAAGAAGGCCTATTGTCTTCTCGTATCCTCAGAGATTCACTGTCTTCCCAAAGCCTCTGACTTCACTGGAGCCGTAACTCTAAAGGTCTAAAATAGCTCCTTTTGCATGGAAGAAGGCAAGTGGAAACAGGGCAATATTAGCCTGGGAATGACCATCTGTCCACCACTGGAGAGCCTGAAACTGGTCTATATATTGGCAACTGCAAAGAAGTATCTTTAGCCTTTGGCTAATAGTTGAAGTCTAGGTTTGCTGCAGTAATTGTAAGTAAATATAATAGAATTCTGGATGTTGCCACATAAATGTGGGAGGACCATAATCTAATTCATTTTAATATAAATCTGAATAATAAAATATATTCTAAAAGATTTCCTTTGTATGTCTATTTTTACACACACTGCCAAGCCTGATTCCTTCAAGTTCATATCGGGTCAAACTCCATTTTTTTTTCTGTGCTCTCTAATTATGTAACTCCAAAGAGACAGGATTTTCATCAGGATATATTGGAAACCCTTCATAAGTATGTACTAACAGTATGTTATGTATGCACAAAATGCCTTAAATTGAAGTTGCTTTTGAAAGTCAACAAATGCCTCAGCAAATACATCAAAGCTTTCCTAAAGCAAGGTCAATATCAAATCTTCCTAAGGGAGCTTACTGCTGTAAGAGCTGGAAGGATCTGGTTAGGATGCTATTTTAGTTATTGGTTTGACTTAAATTATGACACACCTGCTATACCTGTTTGTATTGGGCTGTTCCTGCATTGCAATAAAGAACTACCTGAGACTGGAAATTTACAAAGAAAAGACGTTTAATTGGCTCATGGTTTTGCAGGCTGTACAAGAAGCATAACACAGACATCTGCTTCAGGGGAGGCCTCAGGAAGCACTCAATCATGGTGGAGGGTGAAGCGAGAGAGCAGGTGTCTCACATGGAGGGATTGGGAGCAAGAGAGAGCCAAGCAAGGTGCCACATCATTCAACAGCCAGATCTCGTGAGAACTCACTATCACCAGGACAGCACCAAGGGGATGGTGCTAAACAATTCACGAGAAATCTGCCCCCATGATCCGATCATCTCCCACCAGGCCCCACCTCCAACATTGAGGATTGCAATTCAACATGAGATTTAGGTGAGGACACATATGCAAACTATATCACTGTTAAATACTGAAGTACTTATGACATCAACCATTCTCATCCCCACATATTCCTGATTTCAACTTAAATGTTTGTATGTATTTCTTGGGTAGAAGAATACTAATATTTTATGAAGGTTAAACAAAATAATTTTTCCTCAGCAATGACTGAGTACATTTGGAGTTAAACATTTCATATTTGGTATATAAGACAATACATTCTGAGCCTTAGGAGGCAGAAAAGTGAAAGAGTAAGAACTAGTTGTTTACACTTTGGGAGGCCGAGGCGGGCGGATCAAGAGGTCAGGAGATCGAGACCATCCTGGCTAACACGGGGAAACCCCATCTCTACTAAAAATACAAAAAATTAGCCGGGCATGGTGGAGGGTGCCTATGGTCCCAGATACTCGGGAGGCTGAGGTAGGAGAATGGTGTGAACCCGGGAGGTGGAGCTTGCAGTGAGCCGAGATCGCCCCACTGCACTCCAGCCTGGGTGACAGAAGGAGACTCTGTCTCACAAAAAAAAAAAAAAAAAGAACTAGTTTTTAACCACATGAGAATGGCAAGGAAACAGAGTAATTCTCTTATGGATAAAATATTTGAGAAGCCAAAAATAAATTTGATTAATATTGAATATTATCTGTGTTAAAAATATGTCTACTAACAATTCATTTCAAGATAGATCTTCTTTTGATGATAAAAAAGAGAATACGTGTGCCTGCCTTAACCCAATTAAAGAACTGATTAACTTATGAATCACTAACAATTGATGTGTCAATCATAGAAAACCAGATTTCTATTATCAAATAAGAAATTACAACAAATTTTGCAAGTTAATCTTGGTATGTCTTCAAACATACAGAAGAGGCTATATTTGGTATGTCTCATAAAGGATGCTTGATTTCAACTACAATATGTAATCTTAGAATTTTAGTTTAAATTTAGAATTTTAGTTTAGTTTCCTAGAGGAGCATCTGTATAAATTTTTATTTATCTAGAAGATTGTACATAACATGCTACATTTTTATATTATTTACATTGAAGGAATTACATTCAAATTATCTCCAAATTATACCCTTAAACTAAATTTATGTAAACAGATGTCAATTTCAGTAGCTAATCCTGAGTACAGAGGAATAAAAATATACCAATCTTACTATAAATTATTAGATAGCAGTAATCCAAAAAGTCAGAAAGGTAAAGCTGAAAAAAAATAGAGACTTTTACTTTGTAAATAGGTGTCTGGAAAGAGGAAGTGAAATGCTATTTTCCCTTTGATCCTGTCAACAAATGATTTGCAAAATTTAAATAAAAATGCCAACTTACACAAAAATATATATATTAAACTTTTTGAAGGTAAATTTGCGCAATGCAAATACATTAATTCACTAGTCTGTGGACGAAGTCTTTGTATCAAATATAGACTGGGCTAAATTCAGGAGGAGAAGGGATAGGATTGGGCAGACTGCTGGTGCCTTGGTAGCCTGGCCACCATGCCTCTGTCTTTCAGACAAGGAGATTTCACCTGCAACTACTGCCCACAAACTTTCCCTTAATAAATACTGATGTATAGATTTTCCTATCATGACCTGAAATTGTCTGAACTATAGTAATAGGTTAATTTCTAACAGGATATTGGCAATACCCTCTGGCTTTTTTCTCCCAAACTGCGGAGTGTGAAAAATTTCAAGCCTATACAAAAATTGAAGGGGTCTTAACCCGGGTTGACAAACTGTCTACCTTTGGTCATATTTGTTTTCTCCATCTCCCACCAAGAGCATCTCGTGGGATATGTCCTTGGTGGACTTTAGTTGGAGAGACACTGAAACCAATAAATGAGCCTCCTACTTATAACATGCATACAGTTTAACTGTGAAGTTGAGAATGACTTGAGGTGAGGTGGCAGCGGGGTTAAGTCAAGGCTGGATTTCAGTTCAAACCCACATTCATTTGATTCTCTTATGAAGAGGTGAAAGGCCTCCATTATATTTACTATTCTCCTGCATATATTTAATGTTTTGCTTATTACAGATAGTCTACAAAATGTATTTGAGTAACTTAGTCTTTCCTCGTGCTTTTTAAAAAGCAATTAAATTAAAATGTGTAGAAATGGTTTGTTGTTGTTGTTGTTTTTGCTGTTTTTTGAGATGAAGGCTTACTCTGTTGCCCAGGCTGGAGTGAAGTGGAGTGATCTCGGCTCACTGCAACCTCTGCCTCCCAGGTTCAAACGATTCTTCTGCCTCAGCCTCCTGAGTAGCTGGGACTACAGGCTAATTTTTGTATTTTTAGTAGACACAGGGTTTCACCATATTTGCCAGGCTGGTCTCGAACTCCTGACCTTATGAGCTGCCCACCTCAGCCTCTCAAAGTGCTGGGAAGAAACCGTTTTTATCTCATCACATGCACTGATTATTTATTCCCGGTTCACCATACTGAATTTTAAAGTAGAATATATAAGACAAAGACAATCAAAATCTTGCTTCCTAAAATGAGTCTTTCAAAAAATGCTCATTTCAAAAGATAAAAGTAGTGCCTGTGTGTGGGGAAAGGATTCAGATTTCAGATGTTAAAAATTTGTAACTCCATGACTCTTCTAGAATGTCTGAAAGATACGTTTGACCTGGCTACCATCAATAATGACTGGTAATTGAAAACCTCATGTATTATATATGCTTCACTAAATTCTGGATCAACTGTATAAGCCATATTACATTGTTGATAAATTCATGTTGCTAATATGTTTATGGTCTAAATGAAAAACACAGGAATGGCAAGTGATGTAAAATAAATGGGAAAGTGAGGTTTGAGAGGTCAGGAAGCTTGAACTCTTGCTTAGTCACATATCTGCTGTGTGAATTTGGGCAAGCTATTTAACCTCTCTGTAGCTCCGCTTTCACATTTATAAATTGAGGGAAATAAATAATCCTAACCCAAGTGTCAAGGTTTGATTGGGATACTATAATCAGTGATAACACCCAGCTAGCACTTTCCAAGAACTTACTATAAGCCAAGATTTACATACATTGTCTCCTTTAACCCAGTGGCCTCCAAACTTTAGGGCACCAGGGATCGATTTCACAGAAGACAATTTTTTTATGGACTGGGGAGGAGGATGGTGGTTTCAGGATGATTCAAGCACATTACATTTGTTGTGTACTTTATTTCTATTATTATTATGTTATATTATAACATATAAGGAAAAAATTATACAACTCATCATCATGTAGAATCAGTGGGAGCCCTGACCCTGTTTTCCTGCAACTAGATGGTCACATCTTGGGGTGATGGGAGAGACAGTGACAGATCACCAGTCATTAGATTCTCATAAGGAGCATGCAACCTAGATCCTTTGCATGTGCAGTTCACAATAGGGTTTGTGCTTTTATGAGAATCTAATGCCACCGTTGATCTGACAGGAGGCAGAGCTCAGGCAGTAAAGCAAGCAACAGGGGGCGGCTGTAAATACAGAAGTTTCGCTCGCTGGACCGCCACTCACCTCCTGCTGTGCAGCCTGGTTCCTAACAGGCCATAGCAGACTAGTAATTAGGGGGCCCTGCATTAATCCTCCCAGAGTCCTGCAAGCTTCGTGCACTGCTTTTCCCCATTTCAGCGTAAAGGAACTAAAGCTTCAAGAGGTTGTGAACGCCTGCTATCTCATACAGCTAATAGAAAACAATCTGGGTTTAACTATACTCTTTGATATGAGTATTAAAATATTTGATATGTGAATAGGAGCTCAAAAAATGCCCAAAGGCAGATGAAATGTCATTAATATTTACTAAGTCTATCTCAGGTGCTAAGCACCTTCACATGCACTGTCTACTCTAATTCTCATAGCAGCTTTTTGTGAGTATCATGATGCCCATTTTACAGACAAGCTGAAGGTCAGAGCTTTAAAATGATATTTTCAAGGTTTCAGAAACTCTTTGCAAATTTCTTAACACACAGCTATTTTCCTTTATTTAATGTGTTTGCATAATTGCTTACGATGTTCTCCCCTCCTGGGAATAGTACCCCTCTGTTCATACTATAAATTCTTTCAAATCTTAGCTAATGAAGAAAAAAATTACACTAGCAGGACTAGCCTACAAATGGTTGTTGCAAGTAAGTACAAAAAAAAAGCTCAGTTTTCTGGCCATCTAGACGAGAGAGAGAAAGAGACAGAGAGAGAGAGAAAGAGAAAGAGAAAGCAGTCATCAGTTATCTAAGTTCTTGATAGTAAAAGGTAGATTACCAGCGGTATAATATCCTACAATCCCATTCAACAACGAAGCCAAAAGTCAGCAGAGTCTTAATTTCATAGCTCATGCTCCTAAGAAGTTCAGAGACTTTTTACTGAGCTCTTGTCTTAATAAACATAAAACATAGTACATTTTAGGCATCTAACTTTTAACTAAGGGTACTTTATTTTTATCTATTGTGAAGTAAATAAATCACAATCATTTTGAATCATTTTGGCCAAATGATGGCAGAGTTTGGCATACTCCATCACATTTTATTCATTTAAGATACAAATTTCTGCCTGCTGAAAAATAGGATGCAAGGAGTTAAATGCATTGTCACTTCTCATTTCTCACAATAATTGTTTGTGTGGAATGCATTTGAAGCCATGTGGCAAGCTTTTGGAAAAATAAATAAGTTAAAGTCCTCAGAAATAATTCCCTCTTTGTTTATGGCAGAAAAATGAGTTTGCAACAGACACAGCTCTTCTTGAAGTATAAATATTGTGAAATTCTTTAAGGTAAGATAATATATATTCCCCTAACAGTATCCTTATCCCAGAATTAAAAAAAAAAGTGAACAATTGCAATTTACCCTAGATGCCCTATTAAGGTTACATAGATATGAGATATTTTCTGGTTGCTTGACATAATTTTTAAAATTTACATAATGCTTTTTTTAAGGTCAACATAACATTTATAAGCCACATGCAGTCCCCATACATTTTCAGACAAAAATTTTATTTTATTAGGCATTTTTAAAAACTTTAGATTTGAATATTCAGTTTATTTCTAGAGAAATATATATATTAACCAAACAGGCCACATGTTAAATATTAAAAATATGACCTGTGAGAAAACATATTGAGAGAAAAAAATCAGAATATTTTGATGTACAATTTAGCACTCTACTTATATTTCTGTTATTTCTACAAAAATATACGACATACGTGCTGACAAAAATGTGTGAGTTATCAAATATTCAGTGGGCTAATTTAATCTTCATTTATGGAAGTGACATTTAGGTATAGAGAGGAGTATATGATGGATTGAGAGAGTCCTTCAAATTTCAAAATTTTACTTCTACCATAGTATCATTCCAAATAAAGTATCTCTTGTCTGCAAGTTTTCTTGTAGATCAAGTTCGGCAGCCAGCAGTCAGAACGAGAGGACTGAGATAAGGGAGGCATGTAAAACGCACTTAAATTATCTACCTGGAAACTCCACAAACCCAGTAAACTTGAAAAAGAAGCTTGATGACAAATTTCTTCACCACTAAGTTCAGAAACAAGACAAGGATTTACCCTCCTACTACTCTTTTTCAACATGGTACTGGAAACCCTCATTAATGCAGGTAGACAAAAAGTGAAAAAAAAGGTATACAGATTGATAAGGGAGAAATAAAACTTAATTTGTGTGTCGATGGCATGACTTTCTATGTAGAAAATCCAGAAGAATCAACACAAAACTCCCGGAATTTTAGCAAGGTTTCAGGATATAAGATTAACATATGAAAGTCAGTTGCTTACCTATAAACCAGCAATGAACAAGGAAAAATTGAAATTTAAAACACAATACCATTTATATTAGCACTCTGCAAAATGACACACTTAGAAATAAAACTTAAAAAAATATACAAGATCTACACAAGGGTAACTTCAAAACTCCAATGAAAGAAATCAAAGAACCCTAAATGGAGAGATATTCCATGGCCCCAGATAGGAAGACTCAATATTGTCAAGATGTCAGTTCTTCTCAACTTGGTCTATTGATTCGATGCAATGCCAGTCAGAATCCCAGCAAGATATTTTACAATACTGGCAAACTCGATTCTATAATTTATACAGAGAGTCAAAAGACCCAGAATAGCCAACTGGATGTTGAAGAAGAACAAACCTGGAGGACTGGCATTACCCAACTTCAAAGCTTACTGTCAAACTACTCTAATCAAGACAGAGCGGTGTTGGTGAAAAACTAGATAAATTGATCAAAAGAACAGAAAAAAGAGCCCTAGAAGAAGCACTGAATAACTAAGCATAGCAACTGATCTTTGACAAAGGAACAAATGCAATACCATGGAACAAAGATATCGTTTCAACAAATTGTGCTGGAACAACCAGACATCCACATGCAAAAAAGAAAAAAAAATCTAGACACAGATCTTAAAACATTTATAAAATTTTATCCAAAATGGATCATAGATCTAACTATAAAATATAAAACTATGTAACTCCTAAAAGATAACAATGGAGAAACTCTAGATGACCCTGGATATGGCAATTGCTTTTTAAAAGGCGTGATCCATAAAAGAAATAATTGATAAGTTGAACTTCATTAAAATTAAAAGCTTCTGCTTTGTTGAAGATATTGTCAAGAGAAAGAGAATACAAGTCACAGACTGGGAGAAAATATTTGCAAAGCATATATCAGATAAAGGTATATTCATCCAAAATACACAAATAACACTTAAAATTCAACCGTAAGAAAATAAATAACCCAATTAAAACATGGGCCAAATCCTTGACTGATTGCTCACCAAGAAGATACACAGATGGCAAATAAGCCTGTAAACATACACATCATATGTCACTAAGAAATTCCAAATTAAAACAACAATGAGATAAACACCTACTAGAATGGCCAAAATTCAAAGCACTGACAAAAGATATTATTTTGAAAAACAAAGACAAATTTTTAAAAGGCAGATGTATGCTAATTTAATCAAGGCCCCCCAAATAAGATCAGGTTAAGAAAGAAAATGTTTAATAGTGTGCCCTTATTGCTGTCTTCTACTATGTTTCACACTACCCATAAAAACATCTAAAATATATATTGTTGGAAAATATGTTGGTATTGGCCTAATACCAACACCGACTTGCAAAATCTGGAATTTTGTTGTCAGAATATGAACCTCAATGTAAAATCTCTCTTACCATAAAACATCTATCAATGCTGAGGAAACGGGGAGTAGTGCATGAGAACATATATCTCTCAAATGCATGCCTGGCTTGCTTTAGCACAAAGGGAGACAAACTACCAGACCCAAGAATGATGGGAGAGCTTATGACCAAGCAGGCCCAAAACCCACAGATAACCTGGGCCATCAGCCACTCTGCTCATTCAACAGTCTTGATTCTAATAGTTTTTTTTTTTTTTTTTCAAGAAAGAGGGTAACCCTTAAAACTACACAAAATATGAATTTGGAATTAAAGCCTCTATATAAAGCTAGTTTTCTTAGAGGGTTATACCTTCGAGAAAACAAAGCACTGGAAAAAGAATGTCCACAGTAAAGGAACAGAAAAATAGAAGAAATAAAGACTGAGAGAAAGCAGGAGAGGGAGGAGGAAGAAAAAGAAGGGTGGGAGAAAGAAGAACGGGCACAAGGAAGGAAGGAATCAAGTAAAAAAGCAAACTGACTATAAGTTTCCAACAAGAATAAATGTTCCAAATGCTCCTAACAACACTCTGAAGTTCTTGGCAAACAGTGGTGGAGTCATCAAAGGAGGAGATGGGGGTCAGAGAAAGGATCTGGAGGCCCAGGTCTTGGCTGCTTCACAGGCTCTACTTGTAGCCACCTTTCTAGGAGATCCCTTAAGTATACTAGGCATTCACTGGGTAAAATTTGTTTAACTGAATTTAAATGCTTGAGCTATCCTCAGAGCTCACATGGTTCCCCCATCTCTCTGACCACTCTCCTCTGACTGCTAGCCCTGAATTTGACCTGCAGCTTGAAAACCAGGACTTGACTCTCCAATTTTTACATTACAGTCTGGCTGTCCAAGAGTGAACTGTGGTTTACACCAAAAACATGCCCCTGTTGGACTGCCTATTTCCTGGGTTCCTGTTTCTCTCTTAACCCATCCTAGTGCCCGTCCACTCAGGCAATCCTTGACCTCTCAGCTGTTGCCTTCCATCTGGTTGCCATGCCAACAGCTTAGTCTAAACCCTCATCTAGAACAAGAACCCTCATCCTCCCCATTCAGCCTCATCTCTCCAATCCACACTCATCATAATCAATTAATGTTCCTACTGGATTCCTCTTTTTAACAAGTGAATTTTAAATGTACTTGGAATAAAATTCAAAGTGCTCATTCATTATAATTTCTATCACCTTACAAAAAGCTTGTTTTGCTTTCCGGATCTATTCATTTGACAATGGTAGGATTTTATCTTCTGCACTTTTCATCTCAATTTCCCGTGAAACATGTTTCCTTTCTATCAAGAAGTAAATCTGAAAGCAAGTATTAATCTGTACTTCGTATAATTAAACTTAATTAAAATAAATGTTTAATTTGTTATATTTCTGGCAAAACATCCCCAAACCTTTCTCTTTATATAATTTTGTCCCACTCCCAAACAAGTGAGCCTAATTTATTTTTAAAATTCCTCATAGTTGAAATCATTTCACAAAGTAAAGACAAAAATGGAAGAGACATATCTAATCTTTTCAAAAATTACTTTTTAAGGAGAAAAATAACCACAGAAATCACATCTGATACTTTTGTTTTTCAATCCTTTAAAAACTTAATCTCACCAGAGGGAAAAGGAACATTTACTTTCAGTTACATAGTAACAAAGCTGCAACAGCAAATTATAAATCTCAGCTTTATAATGCTTTAGTTTTAAATAGGACTACAAGATGACAACTACAAGAAAACTGAAAACAATAACCAGTACTGCATAGCTACAGATGACTTATTTACTCTACATGTTAATTTTCAAATTATTGGTAGTATTAGAAAGAAATTTCCATGGTTCTAGCTGGTCTTCATAGTTGTTAATAAAATAAGATGACATGCAATCAATTTGATTAATACTTCTCCCCAATTCCTTGACTTAATGTACATGAATCAGAACCAAAGAACACATGAGGCTGCTTAGCAGTGAAGGCTTTTCAATTCTTTGCCTGTGATACTTTTCTTTAACCCTTGTATAGTTCCTTCTACTTCCCTTATAGAGGTGTTTCTCTCTTAAATATTCTATTTCTGTCGTTGCTGTAGTCTCATTTTGTTCTTTTAGACTATTCTATCTTGCCCTTAATGTTTCATGATCTATTCTGCATTTATTAGGAGGTTTTCAATTGCGGGTAGGGCAAAACCATATTCAGTCTAGCTGAAATTATTTCACATCATAAGAATCTGGGCCAGCCGCGGTGGTTGACGCCTGTAATCCCAGCACTTTGGGAGGCTGAGGCGGGCGGATCAGCTGAGGTCGGGAGTTCAAGACCAGCCTGACCAACATGAAGAAACCACATCTCCACTAAAAGTACAAAATTAGCTGGGCATGGTGGCTCACGTCTGTAATCCCAGCTAGTTGGGAGGCTGAGGCAGGAGAATCACTTGAACTGGGGAGGCGGAGGTTGTGGTGACCCAAGATGGCACAACTGCACTCCAACCTAGGAAACAAGAGCAAAACTCTGTCTCAAAAAAAAAAAAAAAAAAAAAAAAATCTGAGGGGTTAGTATCTGCTCCAGGTACATTCCAATCCAATGATGCCACTAAAGATAGAGGTTCTCCCCATCTGTTAGTTGTGCCATTAGCTTCTCTGTGATGGTCACAAGACGGCTACAGCATTTTCATGTCCTCACCCCAAGAGGAAAAAGAGGAGACAGTGTCTTCCTAATTCTCCTTCTACTGAACAAGAAAACACTGTTGAAGGTACCAGTTGATTCTGGCTTATGTCTCATAGGCCTGGACTACCACACATACTCTGTTCTAAACCAACATTTGGTAGAGAAAATGGAGTATGATGTTTGGCTTAAACTAACAATTTGGAAGTAGGATAGATACTAGAGAATCAACCTTAAATGTCAACTACAGCTTCTTTTATATCTCAGGAATTATTACACAAAGGTAAGGTAAATAGTTTTTACTTCTCAAAACTTGTTTGTTTGTTTGTTCGTTTGTTTGTGACAGTCTTATGCTGCCCAGGCTGGAGTGCAGTGGCATGATCTCGGCCCACTGTAACCTCCGTCCCCCGGGTTCAAGCGATTCTCCTGCCTCAGCCTCCCAAGTAGCTAGCATTACAGGCATGTGTCACCACGCCTGGTTAATTTTGGTATTTTTTAGTAGAGACAGGGTTTCGCCATGTTGGCCAGGCTGCTCTCGAACTCCTGACCTCAGGTGATCTGCCCACTTCGGCTTCCCAAAGTGCTAGGATTACAGGCGTGAGCCAACACACCTGGCCCTTAAAACTTGTTAATTGTTAACTAAGAAAATAAAACCCAGCATATACAATATCTAAGCAAAATTAATGCTTAAAAAGACACCTATTATTTTATGTACCAAATTTAGTCCCAAACATTGAAAAACATTTAGTATTATTCTATAGGCATTATAATATCATAAATAATGTTCGGAAGACCTTGCCTTCTTAAAAACAGTTCCTATCTTCTACATAGGTATAGTATCGACATTTCTGTGTTAATACACGGTTTCACATGATTCCAAAAGTTTGTGAGCTTCTTGGCTGGGGTTATCACACAGAAATCAACTCCAGCTGTACCTTGAGGGAAACATTTGCAAGTACTTTATATACAGATTATCCTGGAGTCACAGGCATGGATGCCATTGGATAGAAATTCTAGGTTAATTTCCTCTTTATATAAACAGAAATAGCACATTATTGGGTATTCTCATTGATAGCATTTATTTAAATAATTGTAAGACTATAAGAAGATCAGTAATTACTCATTAGTTTAAAAAAAAAAACCTGTTCTTGCTGTAACATATCCCAGAAGGGAGGGTAACAAGAATAAATACTTCTCAATAAATAAAATTAACTAAATATATTCACTCTTCCCCTGCACATTTTCACTGGATGGTTTAGCTAAATCAAGAAAGTAAAATACTAGCTCTTGATTCTGAAGACCTTGTGGTTTGAGATAAAGTGACAAATTCCTATCACTGTAATACCTGGCTAAGATAGTCAATAAAAGTCTGTTAGGATGGAGGCATTTTACATAAGATGAGGCATAGACCTAGTCTTTTCACTATGTATCCAGTATATTTATTTGGAACAGTTGTTTCTAAATAAATTCCTGCTTCTTCTAGTCTTCCCTACTGCTTACAATTTGTGCAAAGTTATTTTATTTTTTTTCCAAGTTATCATCTCACAATACACAGCTGAATCATAAGCCTAAGAATACATAAAGAGATGAAAAACTGAAATTGAAAGACTGAGTAACGTATCCCATTTAACAACATAACTAGTCAGAGATAGATCTAGGATTAGAACAGAGCTAATTTGATATTTGATTCATGACTCACGTAATCAATAATTATATGTTGAACACCCACCATGTCAAAAGCACTTTGCTAATAAGCTCTAGGGCTGATTTCGTAAGAATGTACTCACTGGAATTATAAATAGTTTATTGGTGATTATGCTTGAAGTAGAAAAATAAGTGTAGAAGCTAGACATGCATGAGTTGAGGAAGAGATTAAAGACCAAAGACATATAGTCACTTTTTAATTTAAACCATAGAAAAGAATATTACAAGTATTAAATTGCAAATAACAAAACCAAAAATAATTAAAGCATGACCAGAATAGAGGTAGTGATACAGTTCAACGAAAAACAGAAAGAATTCCTTTATGGTCAAATCTGGTGCTTAAACATATTATTTACATTTTAATGAGAACTTCTGACATTCATGATAATTTACCCAAATTCTGGAAAATACTGAAATATAGAGCTCGAGGTCCCATATTTCACTGTACAGAACCACCCAGCTTCATAATTGTTCTCCTATATTCAGCTAGTAACTATTCTTAAATGGAAAATGCGTAGCTTCACCTCTTTTTTCTCTGAAGAATAACTTTGGAGAGCCAATTTAATTGTTTTCTTTGGGAAATTAATTTGAATATAATTACTAGTCATTTCCAAAGACTCCAAAATTTAAAGGAGAAGCTTGTCTGGTGTCACCTTCTCTGTGAACTCTTCCTCCGTCTTCCCAGTCAGAATTAATATTTTCTGCCTCAGGCTCCATAGCTCTGTGCTTGAAATAATTACTGCATTCTACCTTGTATTCTAATCAGTCCTATACCACAGAGATTTTCTCCAATTGTGACTTCAATTATCATTTAAGTCTCTGATTTTCTCATAAGCACAAAGCTTACATTTCTGGAAATTTCTTTATAAATTATAGGGATACCCTCTTCCACCCTAAGCCCCCCAAGTCCAAAGCAGATTTTAACTTTTTAACTCAACAGCCTATTCTTTTAACAGTCCAGCAAGCACAGCTCTGCTTGATATACAAAAATAAATGAGACCAGTTTCCTAAATTCCATGAGTTTTAGTCTATTCCCATAAACAGGGCCATAGACATATAATTGAAAATATAACACAGTAGGCACATAACCCATATGAAGGTGATATCTTTATGTTTTCATCACCTTCACTGTTATTATCAAGAATATAATCATCATCATTGTATTAGTCCATTTTCAGGCTGCTGCTAAGGACATAACTGAGATGAGGCAATTTACAAAAGAAGTAAGTTTATTGGACTTACAGTTCCACGTGGGTGGGGATGGAAGACTCACAATCATGGTAGAAGGTGGAGGCATGTCTCACATGGTGGCAGACAAGAGAAGAGAGCTTGTTCAGGGAAACTCCTGTTTTTATATAACCATCAGATCTCATGAGACTTGTTCTCTATCACGAGAACAGCATGGGAAAGACCTGCCCCCAATGATTCAATTACCTCCCACTGTGTCCCTCCCTCCCACAACACGTGGGAATTCAAGATGAGATTTGGGTAGGGGCATAGCCAAACCATATCATTCCACACCTGGCCCTTCACAAATCTCATGTCCTCACATTTTGAAACCAATCATGCCTTCTGAACAGTCCCCCACAGTCTTAACTCATTTCATCATTAACTCAAAAGTCCACAGTCCAATGTCCCATCAAAAACAAGGCAAGTCCCTTCTGCTTATGAGACTGTAAAATCAAAAGGAAGTTATTTACTTCTTAGAAACAATGGAGACACAGGGATTGGGTAAATACAACCATTCCAAATGGGAGAAATTGGCCAAAACAAAGGGGGTACAGGCCCCAAGCAAGTCCAAAATCCAACAGGGCAGTCTAATCTTAAAACTCCAAAATGACCTCCTTTGACTCCATGTCTCACATCCGGGTCATGCTGATGCAAGAGGTGGGTTCCCATGGTCTTGGGCAGCTCTGCCCCTGTGTCTTTGCAAGGTACAGCCCCCTCCTGTCTGCTTTCATGGGCTGGCGTTGAGTGTCTGCGGCTTTCATAGGTGCTTGGGGCAAGTTGTCTGTAGTTCTACCACTCTGGGTTCTGGAGGACGATGGCCCTCTTCTCACAGCTCCATTAGGCAGTGCCCCAGTAGGGACTCTGTGTGGGGGCTCTGACCCCATATTTCACTTCTGCACTGCCCTAGCAGAAGTTGTCCATGAGGGCACCACCCCTGCAGTAAACTTCTGCCTGGGCATCCAGGCATTTCCATACATTCTCTGAACTCTAGGCAGAAGTTCCCAAACCTCCATTATTGACTTCCATGCACACACAGGCTCAACACCACGTGGAAGCTGTCAAGACTTAGGGCTTCTACCCTCTAAAACAACAGCCTGAGCTGCACCTTGGCTCTTTTAGCCATGGCTGGAGTGGCTAGAACACAGGGTACCAAGTCCCTAGGCTGCACAGAGCAGGCCCAGCCCATGAAACCATCTTTTCCTCCTATTCCTCTGGGCTTGTGATGGGAAGGCCTGCTGTAAAGACCTCTGACATGCCCTGGAGACATTTTCCCCATCGTCTTGAGGATTAACATTGGACTCCTCATTACTTATGCAAATTTCTGGAGCTGGCTTGAATTTCTCCTCAGAAAATGGGATTTTTTTTCTATCTCATTGTCAGGCTGCAGATTTTCCAAACTTTTATGCTCTGTTTCTTTTATAAAACTGAATGCCTTTAACAGCACCCAAGACACATCTTGAATTCTTTGCTGCTTATAAATGTCTTCCACCAGATACCTTACATACCTCTCAAGTTCAAAGTTCCACAAATCTCTAGGATGGGGAAAAATGCCGCCAATCTCTTTGCCAAAACATAACAAGAGTCACCTTTGCTCTAGTTCCCAAGAAGTTCCTCATCTCCATCTGAGACCACCTCAGCCTGGACCTTGTTGTCTATACTGCTATCAACATTTTGGGCAAAGCCATTCAACAAGTCTCTAGGAAGTTCCAAACTTTCCCACATTTTCCTGTCTTCTTCTGAGCCCTCCAAACTCTTACAACATCTGCCTATTACCCAGTTCCAAAGTAACTTCCATATTTTTGAGTATCTACAGCAGTGCCCCACTCTACTGGTACCAATTTACTGTATTGGTCCATTTTGATGCAGTTGATAAAGACACATCCAAGACTGGGCCATTTACAAAGGAAAGAGGTTTATTGGACTTACAGTTCCATGTTGGTGGGAAAGGAATCACAATCCTGGCAGAAGGTGAAAGGCATGTCTCACATGGCAGCAGACAACAGAAGAGGGCTTGTGCAGGGAAACTTCTGTTTTTATGTAACCATCAGATCTGATGAGACTTATTCACTATCACAAGAACAGCATGGGAAAGACCTGCCCCAGTGATGCAATTACCTCCCGCCAGGTCCCCCTCACAACATGTGGGAATTCAAGATGAGATCTGGGTGGGGACAAAGCCAAACCATATCAATCAATCATCATCATCATCATCATCATCATCATTATCATCCTCATCCCAGCAAACAGTTACCGAACAATATGTCTCAAGCATTCCTCTACACCTTAATTCCACTCAGTTCTCACAGCTCTAAGAGGCAAGTACTTATATGAGCCCTAATTTTAAAGCTGAAGAAACAAAGGCAAAGAAATCAGTAATTTTCTCAAAATACAGAACTGATAAAGAGTTAGGTTTTTAGTTCTTATTAAACTGTTAATGTTTTTTCCACAAGTTATTGAGGTACAGGTGGTATTTGGTTACATGAGTAAGTTCTTTAGTGGTGATTTCTGAGATTTTGGTGTACCCATCACCCGAACAGTATACACTGCACCATATTTGTAGTCTTTTATCCCTTGCTCCCTGCCTACCCTTCCCCCCAAGTCCCCAAAGTCCATTGTATCATTCTTATGCCTTTGCATCCTCATAGCTTAGCTCCTACATATGAGTGAGAACATATGATGTTTGGTTTTCCATTCCTGAGTTACTTCACTTAGAATAATAGTCTCTAATCTCATCCAGGTCGCTGCAAATGCTGTTAATTCATTCCTTTTTATGGCTGAGTAGTATTGCATCATATAAATATACCATAGTTTCTTTATACACTCATTGATTGATGGGCATTTGGGTTGGACCCACAATTTTGCAGTTGCAAATTGTGCTGCTATAATCGTGTGTGCAAGTATCTCTTTCATATTATGACTTCTTTTTCTCTGGATAGTTACCCACTAGTGGCATTGCTGGATCAAATGAGAGTTCTACTTGTAGTTCTTTAAGGAATCTCCACACTGTTTTCCATAGTGGTTGTACTAGTTTACATTCCCACCAGCAGTGTAGAAGTGTTCCCAGTTCACCACATCCGTGCCAACATCTACTGTTTTTGGATTTTTTGACTATGGCCATTCTTGCAGGAGTAAGGTGGTATCACATTGTGGTTTTGATTTGCGGTTCCTTGATCATTAGTGACATTGAGTATTTTTCTTATGTTTGTTGGTCATCTGTATATCTTGTTTTGAGAATTGCTTATCCCCTTTTTTATGGGATTGTTTGTTTTTTTCTTACTGATTTGTTTGAGTTTGTTGTAGATTCTAGATATTAGTCCTTTGTCAGATGTATAGATTACAAAGATTTTCTCCCACACTGTGGATTGTCTGTTTACTCTGCTGACAAAGCTTTTGCTGTGCAAAAGCTCTTTAGTTTAATTAAGTCCCAAATATTTTTTGTTTTTATTGAATTAGCTTTTGGATTCTTGGCCATAAAATCCTTGCCTAAGCCAATGTCTAGAAGGATTTTTCTAATGTTATCTTCTAGATCTTTTATAGTTTCAGGTATTAGATTTAAGTACTTAATCCATTTTGAGTTGATTTTTTTATAAGGTGAGAGATGAGGATCCAGTTTCATTCTCCTACATGTGGCTAGCCAATTATCCCAGCAGCATTTGTTGAAAAGGGTGTCCTTTCCCCAATTTATGTTTTTGTTTGCTTTGTCAAAGATCAGTTGGCTGTAAGTGTTTGGGTTCATTTCTGGGTTCTCTATTCTGTTCCTTTGGTCTATGTGCCTATTTTTATACCAATACGATGCTGTTTTGGTGACTATGGCTTTATAGTATAGTTTGAAATCAGGTAGTGTGATGTCTCCAGATTTGTTCTTTTTGCTTAGTATTGCTTTGGCTATGCAGGCCTTTTGTTTTGTTTTGTTTCATATTATTTTTAGAATTTTTTTTTCTAATTCTGTGAAGAATGATGGTGGTATTTCGATGGGGATTGCATTGAACTTGTAGACTGCTTTTGGCAGTATGGTCGCTTTCACAATATTGATTCCAGCCATCCATGAGCATGAGATGTGTTTCCATTTATGTCATCTATGATTGATTTCAGCTGTGTTTTGTAGTTTTCCTTGTAGAGGTCTTTCACCTCCTTGGTTAGGTATATTCCTAAGTATTTGATTTTATTTTTTTGCAGCTATTGTAAAAGGGATTGAGTTCTTGATTTGACTCTCTGCTTGGTCGCTGTTGATGTATAGAAAAATTACTGATTTGTGTACATTAATCTTTTATTCAGAAACTTTGCCAAGTTCTTTTATCGGTTCTAGGATCTTTCTGGAGAAGTCTTTAGGGTTTTCAAGGTAAACGGTCATATCATCAACAAACAGTTACAGTTTGACTTCCTCTTTACCATTTTGGATGCCCTTTATTTCTTTTTCTTGTCTGATTGCTCTGGCTAGGACTTCCAGTACTATGTTGAAGAGGAGTGGTGAGAGTGGGCATCCTTGTCTTGTTCCAGTTTTCAGAGGGAATGCTTTCAACTGTTTCCCATTCAGTATTATGTTGGCTGTGGGTTTGTCATAGATGGCTTTTATTACATTGAGGTATATCCCTTGTATGCTGATTTTGCTGAGAGTTTTAATCATAAAGGGATTCTGGATTTTGTCAAATGCTTTTTCTGCAACTATTGAGATGATCATGTGATTTTTGTTTTTAATTCTGTTTATGTGGTGTATCACATTTACTGACTTGTGTATGTTAAACCCACTTGATTATGGTGGATTATCTTTTAGATATGCTATTGGATTTGGTTAGCTAGTATTTTGTTAAGGATTTTAGCATCTACATTCATCAAGGATATTGGTCTGTAGTTTTCTTTTTTGGTTATGTCCTTTCTTGGTTTTGGTATTAGGGTGATACTGGCTTCATAGAATGAATTAGGGAGGGTTCCTTCCTTCTCTGTCTTGTGGAACAGTGTCAAAAGGAGTGGTACCAATTCTTCTTTGAATGTGTGGTAGAATTCTGCAGTGAATCCATCTGGTCCTGGACTTTTTTTTGTTGTTGGTAATTTTTAAATTACCATTTCAATCTCACTGCTTGTTATTGGTCTGTTCAGAGTATCTAATTCTTCCTGAATTAAGCTAGGAGGGTTGTATTTTTCCAGGAATTTATCCATCTCCTCTAGGTTTTCTTGTTTATGTGCATAAAGGTGTTCATAGTAGCCTTGATTGATCTTTTGTATTTCTGTGGTGTCAGTTGTAATATTTCCCATTTCATTTCTTAAAGTTATTTTGATTTTCTGTCTTCTTTTCTTGGTTAATCTTGATAATGGTCTATCAATTTTATTTATCTTTTCAAAGAATCAGCATTTTGTTTCATGTATCTTTTGTATTTTTCTTGTTTGCTTGTTTCAATTTCATTTAGTTCTGCTCTGATCTTGGTTATTTCCTTTCTTCTGCTGGTTTGGTTTGTTCTTGTTTCTATAGTTATCTGAGCTGTGTCCTTAGAATGTCAGTTCATGCTCTGTCAGTCTTTCTGAAGTAAGCATTTAGGGTTGTGAACTTTCCTCTTAGCACCACCTTTACTGTATCCCAGAGGTTTTGATAGGTTGTGTCATTACTGTCGTTCAGTTCAAATAATATTTTTTTTTTGAGACAGAGTCTTGCTCTGTCGCCCAGGCTGGAGTGCAGTGGCGCAATCTCAGCTCACTGCAAGCTCCACCTCCTGGGTTCACACCATTCTGCCTCAGCCTCCTGAGTAGCTGGGACTACAGGCGCCCACCACCACACCCAGCTAAATTTTTTTGTATTTTTTAGTAGAGACAGGGTTTCACCGTGTTAGCCAGAATGGTCTTGGTCTCCTGACCTCGTGATCTGCCCACCTCAGCCTCCCAAAGTGCTGAGATTACAGGCGTGAGCCACCACGCCCAGCCCAGTTCTAAGAATTTTTAAATTTCCATCTTGATTTTGGTTTTGATCCAATGCTCATTCAGGAGCAGGTTAATTTCCATATATTTGCATTGTTTTGAAAGTTCCTTTTGGAGTTGATTTCCAGTTTTATTCCACTGTGGTCTGAGAGAGTGCTTGATATAATTTCAATTTTCTTAGATTTATTGAGGCTAGTTTTATAGCCTATCATATGGTCTATCTTTAGGAAAGTTCCATGTGCTGTTGAATAGGATGTGTATTCTGCGGTTGTTGGATAAAATGTTCTGTATATATCTGTTAAGTCCATTTGTTCCAAGCTATAGTTTAAATCCATTGTTTCTTTGTTGACTTTCTGTCTTAATGACCTGTCTAGGGCTGTCAGTGGAGTATTGAACTTCCCCACTATTACTGTGTTGCTGTGTATTTCATTTCTTAAGTCTATTAGTAATTCTTTTATAAATTTGAGAGCTCCAGTGTTAGGTGCACATATATTTAGGATGGTGATATTTGCCTGTTGCACAAGGTCTTTTACCATTATATAACGTACCTCTTTGTCTCTTTTAACTGCTGTTACTTTAACATTTGTTTTGTCTGAAATAAGAATAGCTACCCCTGCCCGCTTTTCGTGTCCATTTGCATGAAATGCCTTTTCCACCCTTTTACTTTAAGTTTCTGCTAGTCCTTATATGTTAGGTGAATCTCCTAAAGGCAGCAGATGGTTGGTGAGTTCTTGTCCATTCTGTGTTTCTGTATCTTTTAAGTGAAGCATTTAGGCCATGTACATTCAAGGTTAGTACTGAAATGTGATGTACTATTGCATTCATCATGCTTTTTGTTGTCTGTGTACTTTGTTGTTGTTGTTGTTGTTTGTGGTTTTTTTCTTTTTAACATGTATTTTTGTTTTATAGGTTCTGTGTCATTTATGCTTTTTTTCGGGATTTAATTATTTATTTTTTTAAATTATACTTTAAGTTTTAGGGTACATGTGCACAACGTACAGGTTTGTTACACATGTATACATGTGCCATGTTGGTGTGCTGCACCCATTAACTCGTCGTTTAACATTAGGTATATCTCCTAATGCTATCCCTCCCCCCTCCCCCCACCCCATAACAGGCCCTGGTATGTGATGTTCCCCTTCCTGTGTCCAAGTCTTCTCATTATTCAATTCCACCTATGAGTGAGAACATGCAGTGTTTGGTTTTCTGTTCCTGTGTTAGTTTGCTGAGAATGATGATTTCCAGCTTCATCCATGTCCCTGCAAAGGACATGAACTCATCCTTTTTATGGCTGCATAGTATTCCATGGTGTATATGTGCCACATTTTCTTAATCCAGTCTATCATTGTTGGACATTTGGGTTGGTTCCAAGTTTTTGCTATTGTGAATAGTGCCGCAATAAACATACGTGTCGCAGAAAAGGCCTTTGACAAAATTCAACAACCCTTCATGCTAAAAACTCTCAATAAATTAGGTATTGATGGGACATTTCTCAAAATAATAAAAGCTATCTATGACAAACCCACAGCCATTTATGCTTTAAAGAGGTTCTGTTTTGATATGTTTCCAGGATTTGTTTCAAGATTTAGAGCTCCTTTTAGCAGTTCTTGTAGTGGTGGCTTGATAGTCGCAAATTCTCTCAGCACTGGTTTGTCTGAAAAAGACTGTATCTTTCCTTCATATATGATGATTAGTTTTGCTGGATACAAAATTCTTGGCTGATAATTGTTTTGTTTGAGGAGGCTGAAGATAGGGCCCCAATCCCTTCTAGCTTGTAGGGTTTCTGCTGATAAATCTGCTGTTAATCTGATAGGTTTTCCTTTACTTTCCTTTATAGTTTACCTGGTGCTTCTATTTCACAGCTCTTAACATACTTTCCTTCATCTTAACTTTGGATAACCTGATGACAATGTGCCTAAGTGAAGATCTTTTTGCGGCTTTCTACCTCCTGATGGTTGTGGTGGTGGCACCAAGTTCAAGAAGAGCACATGGGATGAGAAACATTGTTGAATCTCTCTTTAGAAAATATTAGAAAATATAATCTTTTACTGGGCCTTGAACAATCAAGTGCCAGTCAACCTTTCCAAGTTTAACCCCAACCTCCAAGCTATTTAAAACTACTTCCTGTATCCTTGCTTATCTCAACAGTCTTTTCTTTGCCTAACATACAGTAAGTGTTCAATATGTGCTTACTGAATTAATAAGGTCATAAATAGCTCCTCCCTCTGCCTGAAATATTTTTTTACACCTATTTTCAAATACTGTCTCCTGTGAAAGGCCAGTTCTGACCCTCCTGTTGGAAATATTCTCCCAGGCTGAATAACATTCCATTCTCTGTACCTCCTTAAAGGCATGAAATAGCACCGAATGATCTCCTAAATCCAGAAGCCAAATCCCTTCTAAATCATGAAACCATCAGAAATAACGTATCAAGTTGAAGAAATTTACCCTTTATTTCTAGTAACTTACCAATATGCACTTCTACCTTTCAAAGCTGAAAGATACCAGCCTTGAATGAAATTCAATTCAAACAGTTCTCAAGCATCTTCCACATTGCTCAACACTAACAAGATTATAAAAATTAAGGTTCCTGACTGCAAATGTCTTTAATTTACTAGGAAAGGAGGACCTACATATAAGGAAGCACACTAAATAAAAAGGAAGCATGCTAAATAAAACAGTTATAGCATACTATAAAGGAGGTGAAGATCAAACAAAGTAGGTCAGATGTATAACTGCATAGTAACTTGCAAATGCCCAGAATCTAGTAATCATTTATTAAAGTTTTATTAGCTAACTGTTCCATAAAAGAATAAGGGAGAAACAATACATTTTAAACAAAAGTCTTAAAAATTCATTTATACACAAAAGTCTATCAGGCTTTGCCAGACACCTACATTCCAGTTCATGATATTAAAGTAATGTCTATCACAGCATTGATGAACAATTTATTAATCAGTAAGAGAGGGAGTTTTCTGCTAAGCTCTCAGAAAGTCTATACTTATGGTTTATGTTCCCTATTTTGCTTATTAATAAAGCAAAGTTGTGGTCTTCTGTAGATCCAACTGCCCTTTAGAACACTTAGATTACACACACGCAAAAAGATGTAGGGTTCATTATCCAGAAATTTAATTTTATTGAAATCGAATTTACTTTTTATGAAATAAACCATTTTTGCAAGCTATTTTTGCAATTACTAGGTTACTTTAAAAATAAATACAGTGATCATAACACCCAAGAGTGCACGTGAGTAACACTCATATTCAATATGGTAGGTATTTTAAAACCTCTCAATCACAGACATCTTTACATATTGAATTATTATTCACAGTAACAAACTTGCAAGATTTTGTTATAGTTCCACCAGGAAAATGCCTTGATATGTACTTATATAGGATTAACAAAAAGTTGAATAAAGCAAATATATAATTCCTAAAATTGGTAATGCTCAATATCTGTCTTGACTGTCAGTTCCCACTACTAGGACCTCAGTGTGGCTCCATTTGCAGCTCTAGGGCTGACATTCAGTTGTCATACATGGGTCTAGCCATACCAACTGGTAAATTATTGTTAGTAAGTTATTGTTATTATTATTTTAAGGGTTTATATTGGTTAATAAATAGCTGCTGATTTGCTCAGGTTTCATAATTGTTCTCTTGCTGCCCAGGTGCCCTGGTTCATATCTTGAGACATTGTATAACTTTCCCCCTGGAGATCTAATGAGTGACATGGCAGATCCCTGCCCCCTAGCCATGTCCACTAGGATTTGTTGCTGCCTGTACTGTCTTAATTGTTTTAAATAATTTTCACGTCACTTATACTCAGTTTCTCCTTCGGATCTTCTCAAGGTATTGGCAATGGCCTCATTCCTTACCAGGTTTCACCACTGTTAGTCTGCCCTGACTTTATACTTCATTTTACCTCTCTTTTATCACCTCTGTGAAATAGAGAGGAGGTGGGAAAGAAAAGAAAGCATAAAAAGTGAGTACAGATCTCTCAACCTTTCGTTATTCTTTCAAGAGAGTAACTTGCAGATAAGGAAAGGAAGACCTTGGAACAGATAGTATGATCTACTTCTACTTCATCCAAGTAACATACTGGGGAAATAGATTGCTCATGAGCCAGCAAAAGAGTGAGAACATGAAAGAAGCACAAAGAGAGACATGAAACCTACATCCTCAGTGTGGTATAGGGCTCAGTGACCCCCAATTTCTGGCGCTGTGCTGCCCCATCACCCTCTGCCATTATTACTCTTCATGAAAAATTGCTTACTAATGTACTTATTTACTTTTTCTTTCCAAAGCCAATTAAGCTTGAATGAATATTAATCAATCTTTTTACAGTCTCTGAAGAGCACTGAATAAAATGAAGAGTAATTTCAAAATCAGGATGTGGGATGCCTAACCCAAATGATAAAAAGAAAGGCCATGCTGATCTTTACCATCTACCAGCAACGATCTTCCAAAAATGCTGTACCTCTTTGGCATTCCTTAAAATAACATGTCTCTCTAAATTTACTCTCCAGAAACATAGTTCTGGTTACTGTTTTCAATAGATCCTACTTGGGAATATCAATGCAACTGTATTTTCTGGGTCTGTCTAGTTAATTTACCATGCATCCAACCTAAAATACTTCTTACTATAAGTATAAGAGGTCTAGTTTAGCGTCTGTGTATGCATATACACATGAGGGACTGGCTGGGAAAGTGAGACTTCCAAAGGCAATTGTTGAGGTAGGGAAATGCATTTGGTAGCAGCTCTCCTCAGCAGAGAACATCATAGATGCAACCAAACAGGATCCTGACTGCAGAAAGTTAAAAACAACAAAATTCTTTTTAAAAACCTTCAGACTGTATACATATGGAATACACATTAAACTTGTATAAAGTTATGTTCAAAATATATCATCCATGTTGGAGAAGTACAAGATATCAGTACAAGAAATTGCCTAAGATTAGTTCCTGGTATAATCTGGAGATGAATGAGACAAAGGTTGTCATTGGAGATACAACCATATAATATACATAATTACACACACACACACACACACACACTAGAATTACTAGCATACACTAGATATTTCCTGTATAAATAGGTAGATGATAGATATTATATCAGTTATTGCACAATTATCTTCTTCAGTCTAAAATAATCTGCAAGATAGGTATTATATATATTTAACAAATGAGGAAACTTGGGATTAGAGAGATTAAATAAACTCATAAAACTGGCAAGTATAGGAGTGGAATTTTACAGAGGCGATTGGTTTAGCCTCTCCAACTCTTGATTTTTTGCATGTAAAATGGGGTTCATAATACCCATCCAGTGGCCAGTTCCTGCCAGACTATACTCAGATGATACCATTATGCCATTTTCATCTGGTTTGCCCCCTCAATCATTTCTGCATCTATATGTTCAAGAAAAAAATAAATAAATAGAGAGACATCAGCCAATAAGGAGTAGTAAAAGTATTATTTTAGATAAACCAATGAAAGAGACTGACTGTCCTCAGGTTTCAACATAGCACAGACTTAAACTTTAGATACCAGGAACAGAGAAATTGCTACAGAATTCCTGGTCCCTCTGGCCTCCCAGTGATAGTAGGTATGCTTTCTACCCCTTTGCCCTTGTAATTCTAGTTACTTTATAGCCTGCTAAAAGTAGGGAGAAGGAAATATGAAATGAATTCTAGAAGAGAGTATGCTTGCCTTTGAATAGAAGAGAGAAAATCAAGATGGTGTGTGGAGGAATGAACAATAACAGTAATAATAACTAATATCTATTGAGTGCTTACTAAATGCTGGTAACTTTATAGGGATTTGATGACTTCTTCCTCACAATAGCAATTGTTACTACCATCCCCATTCTATAAGAGGAAAGCAAAGTTGACTGTTTAAGTAACTAGGGTGAGATCTCACAGCTGGTGAGGAGCAGGACCCTGTTCAAAGAGAGGAAGGCTGGCTCTCAAATGTGAACTATCTGTGCTTAAGCCACACCCAATCTCCATTCCACTGTAACCTCAGAGAGTGTAAATTCCACTGCAGTATAGGTCAGGAGAAGTAAACAGAAGCATTTTAGGGCTTGAACTGAGAGAGTGGCTCAAAGAAGAGGTAGCTGAATTTGCACTTGAAGGAGTAGAGGGAAGGACTGTAGGCTAAAAGGAAAGCTAATTAGAGGGAAGATAGATAAAGCAAGAGGTCCACGTGCTGGCCTGCTCTTTTGACATTGGCTTTTTGCCTAACGGTGCTTTAATGTGGGGAAGACCCAAACACCTACATGGACTTCAATGACCTCAATCCTAAGGATATTGGTGTGACCCTCCTTTTTGTGGGTTTCACAACTGATGGAAACAATTACAATATTTGAAGTAACCAAATACTTGAACCCTGTACCTAATACGTGAATTTTGAAAAATTGTAAGCATAGAGTTCAAGAATTTTGTTTTCCATTGGAATAAAAGCTGGGATATGAGGAAGGGACTGTCTTAGTACAGTCAGAAATATACAATGGAGTGCTGAAAAATGTTAAAGAATTCTTCAATACAAGGATAACTGGAAAGGAAGACCCAAAGGAACCAGGACAAATATATCATTTTTTTCTTATGGAAGAATGATTCTCTAGAGGGAGAAAGAGATGAAGTATATACACCATGGAATACTATGCAGCCATAAAAAGGAATGAGGTCATGTCCTTTTCAGGGACATGGATGAAGCTGGAAGCCATTATCCTCAGCAAACTAATGCAGGAACAGAAAACCAAACACTACATGTTCTCACTTGTAAGTGGGAGCTGAACAATGAGAACACATGGACACGGGGAGGGGAACATCACACACTGGGGCCTATCGGGGAAGGCTGGGTTGGGGAGAGCATTAGGGAAAAGAACTAATGCATGCTGGGCTTAATACCTAGATGATGGGTTGATAGGTGCAGCAAACCACCAGGGCATGTATTCAACTATGCAATAGACCTGCACATCCTGCACATGTATTCTGGAACATAAAAAATAAATAAAAAATAAAAGCAAGCCATGTGTAAAAAAAAAAAAAGTCTGAACTATATACACATTTTTGGTAAGTTGTTTAGGTGTTCTTTATGTATGTATCTTTGCACATATATTCAATATTGTCTACTCAAGTGCACATAGTGTGGATTTGAGGTAGGAGATTGGTAGGATTTGTTTTTTGGTCACAACCCTGCTGACCAAAACAGGATTTGGTCCCTAGGAAATGAGGTGAAGAAATCAAATTGGCAGGAACCAGCAGATGGCAATGAAAGCCATCTCTAGCTGCTCTCGTTGCTCTTTAGCATAAGACATTCCCACCAGCATCATGGCAGTTTACAAATGCCATAGCAACAACCAGGAAGTTATCACCCCATTCCACAGCCATGACCCAGAAGTTTCCGCTTCTTTCCTAGAAAGTTCTAAATAACGCATCCCTCAATTTGAATTAAACCTGCCTCCTAATTTACATGTAATTAAAAGCAAATATAAGTAAGTATAAATACAGTTGCCAAGAGCCCATACATTACCAAATCTGGGCACACTGCCTGTGAGTTAGCCCTGCTCTGCAAGGAGTAGTAATGTTCAATAAAAGATTGCTGTCTCATATTACTGGCTCACCCTTGAATTCTTTCCTTGTGAATTCTTTCCTGTGTAAAGCCAAGAACCCTCCTGGGCTAAGCCCCAATTTTGAGACCTGCCTTTCCTGCATCAGGTTCAACTGCGCAGGAGTATAGTTTTATCATTTGTATACAGTTTGTATTTAAGAACTATTGGGCATTAATAAAAAGCACTGCTTTGACAAGCTGCCTTCAACTGAGCATCAATAATGCCTAGGGTCTGAATTCTCATTCTTCCTTATATGTAGTTCCAAGTAGGGGATTTTAATTTTCTGCTCAGTCAGAGCCTACTAATTAAATATAAAACTCTTGCTTTTATCAGCCTTACTGCTTTTGAGATCCCTATTGTGTGCTTGGCAGCCTATGCAATATGTTTTAATACTATTATTTTTAAAAAGTTTTCAAGAAACAATGTAAATAAATGTTCATCTTATAAATATGTGATAAGAACATCTTCCCACAGATTAATTTAGCAAAGATATTTTTAGTAAAGGATGTATAATTTTTTAGAAAAATTCATCTGATAGGGTTTTGATAAAAAGTGGCAACCTGCCAAGTGAAGCCTGGTCTACTGTGTCTAGTTTAGCAACAAAACACACAGTTCTTCGAATAGGAACCTAGGATCTTCCAGATAGATCCTGGAGACCTGCCTGCAAACAGTTATTGGTCAACCTGTGTGAATCTACATGAAAGGTACTAATATATCAGCAATGAACAACTTCACCAATTATATATTTCTAGTATTTAATCATATTAAAAGAAACAATTCCTCAGAGCATTTTGCTTTTAATATCAGTTTTTTCCTTGTAAAAATCTTTCCCTTACCGGAAAAATACTAAATCTGTGGCCTAACTTCAGTTCAGCTACAGTCTTAAGCTGTGCAAGTTTATTGATGTTTTTGAATTTCAGTTACTTCACCTGTAAACGGAGGAACTTGCAATGCTAAGCTCTCAGGATTATTACATTTCTTAAACAGTATAATACTGAAGTTTTAGTCTTCTCAGATGAATTTTGGACAAATGAAGAGTAAGACAAAAGAATCAGCCTATGAAAGCCTTGATCACTCTGAGTACTGATGAAAATTGGCCTGGAGAATGAGTAGATGGAGATTGATTTCACTTACCTTGTTGCAGGAAGCAATGGACTGAGCAGGTTCCCTCTGCCAGGGCAATGGTTTACACCTAAGTTCAGAGCCTGGCCCAAAGCAGCAAAGTCCTTCTTTCTGCAGACAGAGAAAAAAGACGGTTCCTAAGCAGAGCATATGCAAGGTTATTCTGCTCACATTTCTTATCAGCTGAGTTAGTCCTCAGCTGAGTGTGTGGGAAGAGTGAGAGACTACAGTAAGGCCAGGAGCGTTTGAGCAAAAGTCTCTCCCAGGAAATCAGGAATAGGGAAAACACATTTTCCTCTGTTTCCTGCCATATCCACTAGGAGGAAGGAGGACCAGTGTTTAGTTCAGTGGGTAAATCCTATTGAGATAAAGCACACTTTTGCATGGAAGCTAAAATGTTTCCTTTGCCATGAAGGCTCTCTGTGAGCAATGAAGCATAGGTATAATAAAGATACTTCAAAGGTACCAGAAGTTGAGTTTAATATCGTACAAAATCTACCTACTATGGGAAGAAAGGGGTCATAACAGAGAATGTGGGAAAAGTTTTCAAAGGAGAAGAGCAAGAAGTTCATGAGGAAAGACAGAGCTCTCTAGGTAGGTAGGTAGGTATCTGCTGACTTTTTGGAAGTAAAGAGCAATATTGCTGGATGGCTAGAAACACATACATAGCCAGGGGCTCATGTTTTTGTTCTGTACTTACTAGCTATATGTGTGTGCTTCCACAAGTTATTTGACATCTTACTATCTTTGAGAGCCAGTTTCCCCATGGCCAAAATGGATCATTACACATTTTACCTCATACGGCCAACCTGTGAATTACATAAATTAATATACATCATACACTGGGATTACTGTCTGGCACATAGGAATATGTGAGTGTTAACTAATATGTGGTGTTGTACTTGCTTCACAATAACTACTTTGAGCTCCCCTGCACGTGGCTTTCAAAACAACCCAGAAGGGTTTAGAAGGCAAAGAGTAAGATTGAGTTTAAAAACCAATAGAAACAGCACTGTTGATTGGAATGTAAATTATTATAGCCATTGCGAAAAACAGCATGGAGTTTTCTCAAAAAAACTAAAAATAGAACTACCATATGACCCAGCAATCCCACTATGGGCTACATATCCAGAGGAAATGAAGTCAATACGTCCAAGAGACATCTACCCTCCTATGCTTATTGTGGCACTATTCACAATAGCCAAGATATAGAATCAACGTAATTGTCTAATAGTGCGTGAAGGGCTACAGAAAATGTGGTGTATATATATAATGGAATACTATCTAGCCATGAAAAGGAATAAAATTCTGTCATTCATGGCAACATGGAGCTTGGAGAAGATTATGTTAAGTAAAATAAGCCAAGCACAGAGACATAAACACCACATGCTCTCATTCATATGTGGGAGCTAATAAAGTTAATCTCTTAGAACTACAGAATAGAACAGTGGTTACTGAAGGCTGAGAGGGGTAGTGGGTGGGAAGATAGCCAGAGGTTGGTTAATAGATATAAAAGTGCAGCTAGATAGGAAGAATAAGTTCTAGTGTTCTACAGCACTATAGGTTGACTATAATAAAACAATTTATTGTATATTTTTACGTAGCTAGAAGAGCAGATCTGGAATGTTCTCAACACAAAGACATGATAATGTCTGATGTGATGGAAACGCTAATGTGGATGGATGGATGTGGGCACTACACATTGTATAAATGTATGGAAATATCATGCTGTAACCCATTAATATGTATAACTACGATGTGTGAATTAAAAACAATAATAATGGGTCAGGCGCCACAGCTCAGGCCTGTAATCCCAGCACCTTGGGAGGCCAAGGGGAGAAATCACTTGAGCCCAGGAGTTTGAGACCAGCCTGGGCAACATGGAAAAACCCCGTGTCAACAAAATATACAATAATTAGCCCAGAATGGTGGTGCACATCTGTAGTCCCAGCTACTTGGGAGGCTGAAGTGGAAGTCAGCCCCAGAAGAATGAGGCTGCAGCGAGCTGTGATGGCACCACTGCACTCCAGCCTGGGTGACAGAGTGAGACCTTGTCTCAAATAAATATAAAATAAATAAATAATAAATACAAAATTAGCTGAGCTTGCTGGTACATGCCTGGGGTCCCAGCTACCCAGGTAGCCGAGGCCAAAGGATTGCTTGAGGCCAGTAGTTCCAGACTGCAATGAGCTATGATTGCGCTACTGACTGGAAGACAGAGTAAGACCCCATCTCAAAAAATAAATAGGAATAATAATAATAATACTAAAAAAGAAACAGAACGTATTCAATTCAAGAGATATTTACGAATCATTAGGTCTTGTGCTTGATACTGCAAGTGTAACAGCCCTTATTTCTGAGCAGCCTCTGCTTCTAGTGGAGACAGACCAGTGAACAGACCATTACAGAGAAGGAGGATCCCAAGGTCTCTTCCACTGAGACTTGACCTTTGTTTGCTCCTTTCACTTATTTCATAAATAAATTTAGAAACATTGTAATACAATTAGATCTTTCAGCCAAAGGGCACTCTTCAGCAGTGCTTAACATATACACAACTGCCACATGTACAGAAGACATTCGTTTACTCCTGAAGTCATACAAATGAAAAACAGAACTGCCAACTTTGAAGTCACAACCAATCAGGAACTGATGAAGCAGCAAAAGAAATACTACTTTTAGCTAACATGATTGAGCACTTACTATGTACTCGTACTAAATAGTATGCAACATTTGTTTATGTCCTTAAGCCCCCAAACTACCCTATGATACAATTATTTTCATATTTGCAGAGAGGCTAGATAACTTGCTGAAGTTCCCACAGTGAGTAGGGGAAGAGCCAGGACCTGAATCCAGGCAATCTATTGTTAAAATCTGCTCTCTTTAGCACTACCCTCTACTGCATAGGAAGAGGTCAGAACAGATTATTTTTTCGTCCTTCTTCCCATGAGAACTGTCCATATACCTATCCAGAAACAAAGCCAGAACAATCCACCACCACTTACCAACAAAACATTTTCATAAGTTCTGGATACATGCATCAGAACATGAATATATCGTACACTAGTTCCTTGAATTTAAGAAAACAGAACAATAAAGTAAATGGCCTAATTGCAAGTTATTTTTGGTAATAATGGCCATATATGTCCCCAAGATATTCTTAAAGCCCCCCAAAATAGCAAAAAACATAAAGTATCACTAACTAATCATCTATGACTGATATAAATAGATGATCAGCTCACTGAAGGCAAAAGCTATCCTGTTCCTCTACCTAACTCATGCCTTCCACAAGATAGGTATTGAAACCTTGTTGAAAATGTGTAAAAGGTTAAATGACATTCATTACAGTTATGTAAGTGATACCAAGAATGAGAAATGAAGTTGTTCCTAACTGACTCCCAATTTTTTTTTTTTTTTTTTTTTTTGAGACAGAGTCTCGCTCTGTCACCCAGGCTGGAGTGCAATGGCATGATCTCAGCTCACTTGTAACCTCCGCCTTCCAGGTTCAAGCAATTCTCCTGCCTCAGCCTCCTGAGTAGCTGGGATTACAGGCACGTGTCCCCACGCCCAGCTAATTTTTATATTTTTAGTAGAGACAGGGTTTCACTATGTTGGTCAGGCTGGTCTCGAACTCCTGACCTCATGATCTGCCTGCCTTGGCCTCCCAAACTGCTGAGATTACAGGCGTGAGCCACCGCGCCCGGCCCCCAAATTTTTTCTTACACAAAAAGAAAGACTTGCGATTTTTATCCTGCCTTTCTCTAGCTGCAGAAGATCGAGGAGAAGTTTGAAAATCCTTATTTGTAACCAGATTTTTATTACAAAAGTAGCCTATAAATATTGCTGAAAACATACAGACGGGTATAAATTTCAAACCTTCCCAAACGTTCTCCTAACCTATTTTCTAGAATTAACTACTGACATTAGTTTCTTAACAATTATTATGGAATTTTATGCAAACAAAATGCCTAACAATTTATACAGGGGAAATTGTAACTTAAGTACAGTATATGCTGTACTTTCTTCCCTTTACATTGTGAAGATTGTCTTATACCTGTATCAACATCTACGAAACCATCTAATTCCCTTTTTTTTTTTTTTTTTTTTTTTTTTGAGAAGGAGTCTTGCTCTGTCACCCAGGCTGGAGTGCAGTGGCGCGATCTCGGCTCACTGCAAGCTCTGCTTCCCAGGTTCACACCATTCTCCTGCCTCAGCCTCTCAAATAGCTGGGACTACAGGCGCCTGCCACCACACCCGGCTAATTTTTTTGTATTTTTAGTAGAGACGGGGTTTCACTTTGTTAGCCAGGATGGTCTTGATCTCCTGACCTGATGATCTGCCCGCCTCGGCTTCCCAAAGCGCTGGGATTACAGGCCTGAGCCACCCGCGCCTGGCCCATCTAATTGCTTTTTAATTGCTTTAATTCCACAATAGAGATTTACTATAATTCAGTTGGTCCTCTATTAATGAACATTCTGGTTGTGTCCACTGTAATAATACCTTCTGTACCACTGCTAATACATAAGTAGGAAAAAATCATTCCAGGAGGGGAATTTGACTTTTAGGAGGAGTTAAAGGTTATGTACATTTCATAAAGACTTTTAAGCATGTATGTATGTTGGTATTTTGCATGTATGTTGGTATGTGTGGCATTTTGCATGTTAGTATGTTGGTAGGTAATTAGCCAAATGCCTACCCATGAGTTTGCACCAATTTACACTCTCACAAAGAGACTATGAGAGGACCCATTTACCAACACCCTTAGTATACTGGGCATTAACAAACTTGTTGATCTTTGCCAATCAGTGTGTCTTATTTTAATATTCATGTCTTTATTGAGTCATGTGGTTGAGTTTTACATGATTACTGACTATTCCTTTAAATGTGAACTGTTTATTGCCTAATTTTCTATTGGGTAGTTTGTATTTATCTCTCTTTTAAGGATATTTTTCCTTTTTTTGTCTTTGTGGGGTTTTTTTTGCAAATATTATCCAAGCATATTTTTGTCATTTGACTTTGTGTTTTTAGTAGCACAGCTTTTTTTGTATAAAAAGCAATACAATTTTTCCCTTATACATGAAGATTTATACATTTGATATGATTGAAAAAAATGATACTATCTTGGATTCATTTTCTTATTATCCTTGTAAGCACTTCAAAATTTTATTGTTATCTTGATTGGAATTGCAATGTAGTCATAAAGAACTGACATTTTCACAATACCAAATCTCCCTATCTAAAAACTTGCCATTGTATTGCCAAAGATTCAGCTATTTTTTTAATCTCACAGTGAGGTCTGAAGTGTTTGTTTTGTTGTTGGCCTTAGGTGTTTCTGACTGAACTTATACCTAGGTATTCTATACTTTTTGTTGCTATTGTACAGGGAGGCTTTTCTCCCAAAATCTAAGTGTTGATTTCCTGTGTACCTTAAAACTACTAAATTCTGAACAACAATTTTTTAAAGTAGACCATGCACTAAATTCTGCTCTGTTTTTCATTTATTTTCAAGGGGTTTTCTGGTTTACTGAAGACTATATCATCTGAAAATAATGATAGTATTATACTGAATTTGAAAAACGAGTAATATTTTTATTAGAGGTTTCAATGTACCTATCATGCACAAAAATCCTAAAAATAGCGTTGGCTTGTCTTACTTTAATGTCTTAAGGGACTTTTCCTCCATCTATTTGAATCTACTGGCTTCACAAAATTCTGCCTATTTTGGCTATACTTTTCTATATCAACTTTCATACGTGAGTGGAAGAAAGAATAGCATAAATATAACAAGAATTTAATATGTTCTGCATCAGCTTTTATTGCTTCTCTCAATAAGTTCTATCTAGATATTGGAATTGCAATAAATGTCAAAATCTAGGAAATTCAGTGACATAGAGCAAATGGTTCTTCATATTTTCATTCGATCAATATTACTGAATACAAGGATATAAAGATGAATAACATTTGGCCCCATCATCCAGGAAATTGTCACCTTTAAGAAGGTAACCTTTCCATTACCATACACAGTAGTAGAGGGCAGTGCCACAGGTAATCAGAAACAAAGTTTCTGGTGATGGTGATGAGGAAGCATCAGAGAGCAGAAAGTTCAGGAACACAGAGGTAGGGGAAGATATTCTAAATTAGGAGTTGGTAAACTACAGCCTATGAGCCACCTGTTTTGTAAATAAAGTTTTATTGGAAGACAATCACACTCTTTCATTTACCTGGTTTGGCTACTTTCACATTACAACCACAGAGGTGAGTAGCTGCAAGAGAGGTCATATGGCCTGCAGAACCTGAAATATGTACTGTTTGGTTCTTCGAATAAAGTTTGCCAATTCTGGTTCTAAATTGTGTCATGATCAAGTTCCCATAGACAGAAAAGAACTCAACATTTTCTATTGTTCTTGTGTGTATGGGCAGGGATCAGGGGATGATGGCTGAAAGTAAAAGGGACTGACACTGGATGGGGTTTGTGGCGGTAAAGTTGAGAGCTAATTCAGAATGATCCCCTTGTCCCCAGAAGGCACTATGATAAATGAAGACCGAAGCAAAGGACAGACCACAGCCAGAGTAAATCCTTGAACACTAGGCTAAACAGTTTAGGTTGCATCTGATAGCAAGAGAGATTTATAGATATTGCTAGAGGGCATGATCAATATAGAAACTGAGAATGACAAACCTGATGTTCAAGCATTTGGAAAGAGAAACAGCAAGATGGGAACCCATGTGTGGGGACGTGGCTTACAGTTTTGTTTCCCAAGCATTGTGTAAGGTGTCCAGCCTACAGTGAGCACACCAAATTTCTCTCCTGCAATGAATAAAAACAGCAGAGCTATTGCATTAGTTCAGGAGTAAGTTAATGAGAGTACCCCTAGGTAAGTGCTTGGTGGAGACAGAAAGGGAAAACTAATTTTGAGACAATTATAAAGAAACAATACAGACGGTACCTACCAATACTAAATAATTTGAAAATAACATTACAAGGAGTATGGTAGATCACCGACTGACAGAAAACATTAGGGGAAGAGCAATCTTCTAGTGTTGACAAGGTACTCAGTTTAGCATTGTGGAGATCAAGTTCTAGGAGACAGCAAAAGGGCTCACTGAAAATTTACATCACGCAGTGGCAAATACAGAACTAGAGAGGGTTCAAGGCAAAAATCTAAGTAAGGAAATTTCACAGGTGACATAACATGTTTTGGGGAGGCAATCTTTAAGATCAGGAGATTTCAAGTGAAAACCTTTTGCCTTCTTTCTCTTAAAATAATAGGGAGCCAGGTGTGGTGGCTCACGCCTGTAATCCCACCACTTTGAAAGGCCAAGGAGGAATGCTTAAGACCTGGAGTTTAAGACTAGCCTGCCCAATATAGCGAAACCCTCATCTCTACAAACATTTTAAAAATTAGCCAGGCGGTGGTATGTGCCTGTGGCCCCAGCTACTTGGGAGGATTGCTTGAGCCCAGAAAGTTGAGGCTGCAGTGAGTCATGATTGCACCACTGTACTCCAACCTGGGTAACAGAGAAAGACCCTGTCTCAATAATAATAATAATAATAATAATAACAATAATAAGATTGTGCCAACATTGTACCCTGTTCATGTGTGATGGTGACAATCATGAGCTAGGTAGGGTCCCCCCTTTGGGATGGCTGGATTCCCAGTGTGCCCCAGCCCCCACCGTCCCCTGATGCCTTCCCAACACTGAAGCCAAGTATCATTTGCAATTTATCATTGAGCTGGAATTTATATTTTTCCTTAGTAGAGAAATAGTTTCTGTTCCCTCACCAAGATCATAATAAATAAATGTTCAGCAAAAATCAACTTAATTTCAAGATCTCCATAAATATAGGGATGTCCTGTCTTCCTCCATCCAACAAATTTAGACTGGTGAAAGTATAGGCTTATAAAAATGTATGAACTGGAGTTTACTTATAATATTTCCTGTTATATGAGAAGGTTTTATGTTATAGAAGACTTTGTTATAAGATCTCTTTCAACTTTCCCCTTGCTTCCTCAGAGCACAGCTGCCCAAGGATAGAAGATGTACACGGTGTGTACTCTGTGCCACTGTCTGACATATGTCAGTGTGGGATGTGAGTGCTCCTACACAATGCCCACCACTGACCTGTTCCCATGTTTCACTTTATTTTTCAAAAATAATTTTTAGAGACAGGATTTGCTCTGTTGCCCAGACTGGAGTGCAGTGGTGCCATCATACCTCACTGCAACCTCAAACTCCAGGGCTCACGTGATCCTCCCACCTTTACCTCCTGAGTAGCTGGGACAACAGTCACACACCACCACACCTAGCTGTTTCTTCCATTCTAATAACAGTGTTCTACACTGTTGGAGTTACATCCTGGTGATGTGGTTTGGATATTTTTCCCTCCAAATCTCATGTTCCAACATAATTTCCGACGTTGGAGGTGGGGCCTGGTGGGAGGTACTTTATCATGGGGGCAGTTCCCTCATGAATGGCTTATCACCATCCCCTTGGTGATGAGTGAATTCTCGTTCAGTTAGTTCATGGGATACCTGGTTGTTTAAAAGAGTATGGCACCTCCTCTCTCTCTTGCTCCTCCTCTCACCAAGTGATATGCCTGCTCCCGCTTCACCTTCCATCGTGATTGTGAGCTTTCTCAGGCCCTTACCAGAAGCTGAGCAGATGGTGGTGCCATGCTTGTACAGCCTGCACAACCGTGAATGATTAAACCTCTTTTCTTTATAAATTACTCAGTCTCAGGTATTCCTTTATAGCAACACAAGAAAGAACGAATACATCCAGAAACATTTTAAAATAAAGATCTTTTGGAGATCTTTAGGAAAAGTTTCAAAGCTGAAAAGACTAAACACTTACTTCGTTAATAGCATTATGTTTTTCAACAAAGTCCATTGTGGTTAAATTACTGTTTTCCTTCCTGTACAAAATAAGCTTCCAAGAGAAAGGTAGCCAAATTCATAACTGTGCTAGAAGGAGACAACAATATCCTAGTTGTGTATAATCCACACTTGCTGCAATACCAAATTATCATTTTAGCCTATTTAAGGATACTCAGAAAGAGGAGCGGTTTGCCAACAACCTGGTTAAGTAGACGGGGAAGAGTCATAATTTGTCTCTACTTTATTAACACCACTTTCTGTTGACTTAGACTCTGTCTCTGAGCTGCTCAAATAACTTTTCAGACAGTATCCAATTAATCTCTAGCTACGTAGGTGGCAGCATTTCAGATTAAATTATCTCTCAGTCACTTCCTCATTAAAAAAGAAAAAAAGATGTCAAGCATATGACAAAGCATCTTGTCAAAATGATTTCACAGTTGAAAAAGCCTTGCAGAAGAAGGGCAAACTACTTCTAGTTGCTCCTGCAAACCCACTCTTTGGAGGGACAATCATCTGAGGCTCCTTGAGCTCAATCTTATAGGGAAGTCCAATGGTGAACAGCCTCTTCTAGGACCATACACAGGAAATGGAGAACCAAACCTGGGAATCCAAGAATAGCATGATTAGCTAATTTTACAGAAGCTACAGAAGAGCTGTTTGGAATTCCAGTGAGAGCTTATGACAATGAGAGCTTCTTAACAGTCTTCTACTGGGACAACATTTCTGAACCTCATCTTAGTAAATCGTTAATATCTTCCTGTACAATGAAGGTTAGAATAATTAGAATGTATAAAATGTAGAAAGAATGTGAAGTAATTTTTTCAAACACTTTATCAAGTCTGTTAATTAGGCTATTTTAAACTAGTGTCCTCAAATTATCCCTTTTCCCATTAATATTTATTTCAGATGGTGATGAACCCAAACCAAAAATCAACTCTAAAGAGATCCATTTGATTCAAATAGTGTCTTTTACTAACTAGATTGTGAGATCAGAAGCAAATAGCACAGTGGCTTTCTAGTGCAGGAGGAGGGAGAGCAAAATGCTTTAGAAGTATAAGCATACAGTAAAATGTTAAAGGCATATCAAAATTTCTGAGGCATTTAGTTTCATGTAAACAAAGATGAAATAGCATAAATTCTTATCATATTATTCATTCAATCATTTGACAAATATTTACTGACAGTCTACTAATTTCCAGTCACTAAGCTAGGTACCGGCCATAATGGATAAATATGAAAGATATGATACAAAACCATATGAAATTTATAGTCTAAGAAAGAACATAGACAAACCAGCCATTGCAGTTCAGTGTAATAAGAGATTTCTACAGTTCAGAGCTAGGTAGGAGTAACCTAGGTATGGGAAGTCAGAGAAGGCTCCCTGGAGGAAGTGGTATATTAATAATCTGAGATACTAAGAGTGACTAGGGGTTAGGCAGGTGAACTGACAGTGAGGAGAAGAGTAGGGATGTGAAAGGTATTCTATGCATTAAGGTTATCTTGGTTTTGCTGATGAAAGAAACTGTAGCTCAACCAGAATATTTGGCTTTCCAAACACAGTCCTGTGACTTTGCAGAGTAGAAGCTTGAAAACTCTTTTGGCTTCCAGTCTTGTGGGTGCTTTTCTCCCCTAAAGAGCCACAGTGTTTCCCATCACAGTTGCATGTCCATGTGGACAGAAGTTTCAAAAAAAATTCATGCAGAAAAGAGACATGATATATTCAACAGTAGTGTGTGAAAATGCTTGTTCTATGAGTAAGCAGAGTGGCTCATAAAAGCATGTGGGTGTCTCTGGGCTGTTACTGTCATACCTGAGGCAGGGGCAGAAGTGCCAGCAGAGGAGAGAAAGGAAAAAACTAAGAAGTTTAGCATGAACATAGGTGAGGTGTCTGGGAGAATATAAAAGAAGAGAAAATGAAAAAAAAAAGGCTTTGTAATATAAAAAAGAATTGTCTTCGAAACACGCTTCCAAAAAAATAAAAATAAAAAAGAAGAAGAACTTCTTGCTGGATTAATCTTTCTAAAGCTAAGAAGCTATGTTATGTTTGAAGTTCACCTTGTTCAAAAGTTATCAGTCACTTCCCTCCACTCCACAGTACAGCACCACTTACTTTACCAGTTCATTATTTCCCCCAAAAGATTCTATTACTCCAACACATAGCTATACTCTCCTCCCTCTCCATCTCTGTGGGTATGATTCTTGCTGCCTATAGTGACATACCTTGTATCCCAGCCCCTAGAATAGCACCTATCCGGTAATTAGCTGTTCAAATATCACCTCCCACATTACATGTTATTCTAAGCCATCCTACTTACTTCTGTGTTTGTCTCTTTTACCAGTATTTCAATGAAATTTCGCTCTTCAACATGACCAATGTCCTTTTAATTGAAAGTTCAACAAATATTAGTGCCTACCTATCAGGGAATTGTGCAAGTTCAAAGAAAAGAAGAACATAAAATATGACCTCTATCCCAATAAGTTCATATTGTAAATCCTCAAATTTAGTGCAATAAAATCAGCAAAAGTATTATTTATTTAAAAACTTGGATATTTTTACATTGAAAAAAGCCCTAGTATGTGGAAAAGTGCAAACAGTGCTAACGGAAAGTGAAGTAAAAAAAAATAAATAAAGTGCAGTAAAAAATCCCTAACTCGCAAGTTCTAAAATATGTCTTCTGAAATCCAAAATCTATTAGCAGTCTATACATATTAAGAGATATTCTTTATGTGTGTATATCTGTTTATGTCTGTGCATAAAAGCATACATATATGTACATATGCATGTGGAAACATATAGGTTCCTATACTCAACCTGATTTTTTTCCATTCAAAATTATATGTTATGAATATTGTTCCAGGTCATCACACTTACATGTATGTACCCCATTCTATTTAACAGCTGACAAATCCCATTAAATGGAAACACTGTAATTTGTTAAAGTTTCCGATACATAAAATCAAGTTATTTTCTGTCTTCTGTTCATGTAAATAATGTTAAAATCTTATTCATGCATTTTAGTATACAAGGGAGCAAGAGCTAAAATCCTCGCTCTGCAAGTTAGTGGCTGTAGAATATTTCCAAGTTACTTTACTCATCTGAGCCTTGGTTTCTTATAATATTTAGGCTATTGGCCGGGCGCAGTGGCTCACACCTGTAATCCCAGCACTTTGGGAGGCTGAGGTGGGCAGATCACAAGGTCAGGAGTTCGAGACCATCCTGGCTAACACGGTGAAACCCTGTCTCTATTAAAAAAATGCAAAAAATTAGCCGGGAGTGGTGGTGGGCGCCTGTAGTCCCAGCTACTCAGGAGGCTGAAGCAGGAGAATAGCATGAACCCGGGAGGCGGAGCTTGCAGTGAGCCGAGATCGCACCACTGCACTCCAGCCTGGGTGACAGAGCTAGACTCCGTCTCAAAAAAAAAAAAAAAAAATTGGGCTATCATAGGATTACCTGAGTCAAAATGAATAAAGTTACATTTCGCATTACCTGCCACACAGGAGGTGCTCCAAAAACGGTATCTCTTATTTTTCCAGGACTTCATTAAGTATTACACAAGATACTGCTCATGTGCTATGAATCTCACAGTACACCATTATATACAATCTTTGCACAGGGCTTAAAAGATAAATAAATAAATACATATGTGTATTGCACAAAAAAAGTTCTTTGTTTTTACCTACATAAGTACCCTCATTGTTGGTCTTGATTTTTTTTCTCTATATAGTAGCTTTTCATCTGGTGTAATTTTCTTTCAGCATAAATCACTTTTTTCAGTATTTCATCTTAGTGCAAGTTGGCTGTTGACAAATTATTTTAGCTTTTGTCTGCCTGAATATGTCTTATTTAATAGTCATTTTTTCTAGATGTAGAATTCTAGGTTAACATACCGTCTTGGAATGCATAATTATGATTCAGTCAACTACAGATTGCATATATGATGATGGTCCCGTAAGATTATAATGGAGCTGAAAATGTCTTATTATCTAGTGACACCATAGCTTTTGTAACATCATAGCACAATTACTTTATTTTTAAAATAAATTTAGTGCAGCCTATGTATACAATGTTTATAATGTCTACAGTAGTGTACAGTAATGTCCTAAGCCTTCACATTCATTCACCACCCACTCACTGACTCACCTAGAGCAACTTCCAGTCCTGCAAGCTCGATTCACTGTTAGTGTACTTTAGACATGTACTATTTTTTATATTTTCTACTATATTTTTTATCGTGACTTTTCTATGCTGAGATACACAGATACTTACCATTGTGTTACAAGTGCCTACAGTATTCAGCACAGTAACATGCTGCACAGGTTTGTAGCCTAGGAGCAACAGGCTATGACACATAGCCTAGGTTTATACTAGGCTATACCATCTCGGCTTGTGTGATGTTCACCTAATAATAAAATCGCCTAAGAACATATTCTTCGGAACTTATCGGCACTGTTGAGAAAAATACTTTCCCCATGTATTATTTCTCAGCACTTTGAAAATGTGGTTCCATTGTCTTCTGGCTTCCATTGGGTCTGATGTAAAGTTAGCTGTCCTTCTTATCTTTGTTTGCCTACTAATGATGTGTGCCTTTCATTTTCTGGCTGCTTTTAAGATTTTCTTCTCATCTTTGGTTACAGCATTTTGACTATAAGGCATATAGTGTGATTTTCTTTGTATTTAGACTGCTTATGGTTTCCTGAAGTTATTAGATCTGTAGATTGCTCTCTCTGTTTTTCTGCCTGTGTGTGTGTGTGTGTGTGTGTGTGTGTGTGGTTTTTTGAGATGGAGTTTCACTCTGTCACCCAGGCTGCAGAGCAGTGGCACAATCTTGGCTCCCTACAACTTCCACCTCCTGGGTTCAAGCGATTCTCCTGCAAAAGCCTCCCGAGTAGCTGAGATAACAGGTGCCAGCCAACACGCCTGGCTAATTTTTGTATTTTTTTATAGAGATGGGGTTTCCCCATGTTGCTCAGGCTGAACTCAAATTCCTAGGCTCAAGTGATCTACCCACCTCGGCCTCCCAAAGTGTTGGGATTACATTCATGAGCCAGCATGCCTGGCCTGCTGTCTCTTTTTAATTTGTGAAAAACCACAGGCCATCAGTTATTCAAATATTCTTCTCCCTCATTCTGTCTCTCCTAAGGAAATTCTAATTACACTAATTGGGACTGTTTGATACTGTCACCCAGTTCCCAGGCATTCAATTCCATTTTTATACTCTATTTCCTACTTGCATTTTAGCTTAAATAATTTCCATTCACCTATCTTAAAATTCAATCATTCATTCTTCTCATTCATCCATCCACTCCACTATTAAATTTATGGACTGAATTTTCCATATCTTACATCATATTTTTGAGTCCAATATTTACACTGGATTCTTTTTACAGCTTCTGCTGCTCTGCTGAAATACCACCTGTGTTGATTCACATTGCCTACCTTTACTGCTACATTTCTTGGAATATTTATTATAGTTATTTAAATTTTTTTTATCTAATAGTACTGGCATCTGTACCATTTCCAAGTTTGTGCCTATTGGCTGTTTCCTTTTTAGATGATCAAAGTCATTGCTGCTTCAACATTTTGTTAGTGTCTATTTTATGCTGAACACTGTGTTCAAAGAAGAGCTGGGACTGAAGGCAACAACATATTCTCCCAGAAATGAGTACACTCCTTCTTTTGTCAGGCTGCCAGTGTGGGGATGAGTTTATCTTACTAAATGTGAGCTCTATCTGGGCTTTTTACATCCCTGATTCAGTTAACCCCTGAGGGTGAAATCAGGACTTTCCTTTCATCAGAACTTGGGAACTTAGTACCAGCAAGACTCCATATATTTCTTTCAGTTGAAGCCAACTCAACTGGTTTCCACATTGTGGGAGATCTTTAACTGCTTTATAAACTTGCTACGAGCTCTTTAAGTCACTGGAAAATTCAAGTTCTCTCCAGCCCTACTCCTGGATTATCGCACCCTAGATTCACCTTCTCAGTGTGACTCTGGCTTCAATCAGCCTAGCTGTGCAGCTGACCTCAAGGGAATGTCTCTCAGCTCCTTTTAAAGCCTTAAGCAGTTACTACTTGTATTTGGTAACTTCCAGAGTACTTCCAAGGGGTTGCACTCAGCTCTCCTGCTCCTCTGCAGCCTTTGGACTCTTCTGCTTTGCACTCAGTGAAGACCTAAAGTTTTCTAAAGGAATTTTGCTCAGCTTCCTCAGATATGTCTCAGATTTTCACCCATGCCCTGAGCCTAGTACTGGAAAAGGTTCTGTACCATCAGTGAAGGCCCACTGGAAAAAGTCAATGGGTGCATGCAGACTGATTGGGAAGCTGGGGATCTTTAGGATTCTAAGCAACTACTTGAGCTTTCATGTAGATATTTAAAGTTGATTAACATTTGGCTTGTTTCTTCTTACCCCTTCAATGCCAGATCCCTTTCTCTTGCTGCTTCTCTGAGATCAAATGCAGCCCAGGGACTCTTAATACATTTCTAGATTTCAGTTCATGTAAGTGTCTTTGCTTTGCCAGGTCGTGAATGGATTTTAAAACCAAGAAGACTTTTCTCATTGTTAGAAAAACCTTCTTCTTCTATAATTTTCTAAATCTTAACCTAAATTGGAAGTTCTTTAGGCATTTCTCTACATGTTCTCTTTATACTAACTTTGCAGTCCTCAAGATGCTACAGAATTATTGCTAGCCTTGCCTCAATTTTAGAATTGAAAACTCAGGCAAAGAAAGATTAAATATCTTGCTCACTTCATACAGCTAAAAAGTGGTTTAGTCACATATTTAACCTAAGAAGCACTAATTTAATTCACTATTATTCTGTTTGCTTTAATCATATTTTGAGTAATAATGAATTTGGTGGACTTTCATGAATTCACTATGCTACTTTAGCTCAGCAATTTTGCACATGCTGATCCGAAAGCCCAGAATACCCTTCCCTGGACATTTTGTGGGTCTAACTTCCATTTGACTTCCAACACTGTCCTTATAGTGACCTTGTGTGTCCTCTAATCCCTTGAAAATTATTTTATTTTCCCTGTGTTTCCTGACTTTTGGATTACTCTGAAGTGTATTTTTATTATTTTGTCACCTAACAATGGGATTATTTATTTCAGTTTAAAGGTACTTCTCTGGAAAATATATGTGGAGGTTGAAGAAAACATTCAGCACATTATTTGAAAATGTCATCAACATGCTTTTAAAAAGTAACTTTTAGATAGAGGCTATTTTAATTGGGGTGAAATGATATGTCATCCTTTTTCTCAACATTGCAGATAACCTATATGTAGCAATTTTTATTCACAATTATATCCACATCTATATCTAAATCTTCACTGACATATTTCAAAAGGGAGAACTCCCTCTCAGAGGATTTTTGCATAGGTTTCTGCAATGTGACAACTGATATGAAAATAATCAAGTCATTCAGTTTGTTACTAAGAAGGTTTTACAGTGTGAGAGACCAGCAATTGTTTTTTTTTTTTTTTTTTTTTTGAGACGGAGTCTTGCTCTGTCACCCAGATTGGAGTGCAATGGCACGATCTTGGCTCACTGCAACCTCCACCTCCTGGTTCAAGCAATTCTCCTGCCTCAGCCCCCTGAGTAGCTGGGATTACAGGCGCCCACCAACATGCCCGGCTAATTTTTGTATTTTTAGTAGAGACGGGGTTTCACCATGTTGGCAAGACTGGTTTTGAACTCCTGACCTCAGGTGATCTGCCTGCCTCGGCCTCCCAAAGTGCTGGGATTACAGGCATGAGCCACTGCGCCCGGCCAGACCAGCAATTTTATCCACTCATGATGCAGGCCCATGTGGCAGTATAACCATTAATTAGAGTCAAATAATTTCCACTGATAGTTTATTAGGATACAAAAAAAAAATAACTAGTAAGAAGTAACTGTGGTTTAAGAATCCAAAGAAATTATGTTCATTTTTTTCTCTTTGCTTTTAGTATAATACCTTATACTAGAAGGTCATTTTTAAAGGAAGACTATAAATCATGATTGGGGGAGACCAAATGAATGATTTTCTCACAATTCTCAACCACAGAATTTCAAATCCCCACCATCCACTCCATGGCATTATTTTCAATATTGAAGCTAATGAACTTCCACTATATGTTGAAAAACATATGGACAATCCAAACACTCAGAACTTGTTACTAATAACATAAATAATTTTCATATTATTTTTTAGAAGTTTTAGATTTACAGAAAAATTGAGAAGATAATGCAGGTTTCCATATCCCTCTATCAGTTTTCCTTATTATTAGCATGTTACATTTGTATTTGTTATAATCAATGAGTTAATGTTGGTACACTGTTATTAACTAAAGCCCAATGTTTATTCAGATTTCTTTAGTTTTAAATTCACGTCTTTTTCTATTCTAAGATCCCATCCAGGATACTACATTAGATTTCGTTGCCATATATCCTTAGGTCCTCTTGGTTATTTCTGATGACCTCGAAAGTTTTGAGCAGTATTAGTCAGGTAATTTGTTAGACTCCTCTCTCACTACTCATGATTGGAATTTGTCTGAAGTTTTTCTGCTTATTAGACTGGAGTTATGGATTTTGAGGATGACAATCCTATAGGTAAAATGTCCTCTTCATCACACCATATCAGGGTACACCTGAACATAATGTAACACTGTTGATGTCAATATAGATATTAATTTTGAACATTATTGTTTTATTAATATAGCTCTTATTTTCTTCAGGTCACATTCTTACTTGAATCTATCCTTCACACATACAACATGGATGGTTTGTTCTTCATAATCCCTTAACCAGACTATACACAATTTTGTCAAATTAATTTTACTTAGGAATTAAATTATCCTATTTTCCTAATTGTTTTTGTTCTTCACAGACCTTCCTCTTAATTGTATATATATGTCTGGTACTTTGGTCCCCCCAAACAAATACAGACATAAAATCATAGTTTAATCTTATTCTTGTGAGTAGGAAGTATCAAACTAGTTCTGCTTGTGGCCAAAATTTAGAATAGTACTAAGTATTGCAAACTTATTTAGCTGTCTCGTTTATTTTTGTTTGATGTAAACACAGTCTACTATTAACAACATATCAGTTCATGATTTTAAAAAGTGAATATTTACTCTTCAATAAAAATCATTTTAGATAATTTTTGGATGGGTAGTTTGTTTTAATTAGGTTCTTTGTATGCAGTAGCCCACCCTCTGCAACAAAATCCACTTATAAGCTGATAGTTGGCATTGTTTCATTTCACTAAATTAGTTTGCATCAAGTTATTTATTTCCTTTGTCAATAATTACATTACTTCTCAAAACTGTCTTAATTTTTTGATTATTTGTCTCATTATATTTCCATAATACATCATTCTACAATTATTATTTATTGAGCACAACTAGACATCAGTCACTATTCCACATGCTGGTGGCATGGTGACAAGAGTGAGAAAAACAAATCAGCAAACACACAAACATACACACATATACCTGCATCTACACCAATAATCAAAATATATAGATATATATGACGTATGTGTTACTATAGTACATGCTGATACACCTTAAAGTGTGTTTCTAATAATTTACTTGTAACAAAGTTATGGAAGTAAAAATAATACTAAGTCACAAGGTATGAGGCAAAAGAACTACCAAATTAATTTCCAGAATATTTTTACCAATTTGCAGTTAGAATGAAGTTTATGAGAAATATATTTCAATGTAAGTTTGCTAGTTATTTTTTTAAATGCTTTTCTAATTTTATAAGTAAAAGTAACATCTCAGTGCTTTAGTTACTACCTTTTTAAATAAGATTGAATATCTTTATATGGTTGATTTTATTTTTTCTTTCATACTCTGAAATGTCATTATATATGATAATACTATGTATATAATATGTAAAAATCCATGCTCAACACTCAGCCCTTCAAATATTAGCACTTTTTCTTGTTTCAGTTATTTTCAAATAAAACAACACAGATTCCACTGAAACCTTCCCTAATATCATTTCTTTCTCTGTTGCTTTCCTCAGAGTAAACACTATCCTGAATTTTATATTTACCTTTCTCAGGCATTTTTTTGAAATTTACAACAACTATGTGTATACAGAAATAATACACATTACTTACATATGCCTTAACAGTACAGAACTGGTATAATAATGTATTATGTCTCAAAATTCCTCTTTATTCACTTTATTTACTTATTTTTGCTAAATGCTTTTGGGAGATACATTTATCCAAGTTGGTGTCACAGTGAACAGTATTCCACAGTAATAAGGCACCACAATTTACCTATTTTCTTTTCCAGTGTCATTTGAGTTGTTTCTGGCTTTCATTATTATAAACAATGTTGTCATTAAAATATCAAGGAGTAAAACTGCTTTACTGTACATTGCTAAACTACTCTCCAAATTAGTTATACAAAATTACTTACTCACCAACATTCCTGAGGGCTCTGCTGCATTACATTCTTGCAGCCATCTGAATGAACTATCACTTATGTGAAATGCCTATTCTTTTCTCTCCAATTTTCTATTGGGATGTCTTTTTCTGGGAAGCTTCAATCTATTCTAAATGCCAATCTAGTTTGGTTATGCGTGTTACAGATAAATTTCCCCAGTCTCTGACTTGCTTTTTACTTTTGCAAGTCCTTTTTTTTTTTTTTTCCAAATATGCTTACGTTTATTGAGTTAAAGGTATCAGTATTTTCTTCTTATGGTGTATTTCTTCCTTTCCCTGAGTTCATAAGGACTTTCTCCTATATTATTTTCATATTTTAAAAGTTAGTATTTAATAGTCTTGGAATTCATAGTTAAGTTGATTTGAGGAAATGGACTAATTTTATTCATTGTGTTTATATATAGCCAGTTTTTTTCCAGCACCATTTTAAAAAAACTGTTCTTTTTAAATGCTAATTTGTCACACATCAAGATTTCTTTTTTATCTGAGACTATTTCTGATCTTTCTTTGTTACTTCATTGGTTTACTGTATATAACTCAGTACCAATACCATCATGCCTTAATTACTATAGTTTTCTTAATTTTAATTTTAAGTTCTGGGGTACATGTGCAGGATGTGCAGGTTTGTTACAAAGATAAATGTGTGCCATGGTAGTTTGCTGCACCTATCAGCCTATCACCTAGGTACTAAGTCCAGCATGCATGAGCTATTTTTCTTAATGCTCTCCCTCCTCCATCCCACCCCCAACAGGCCCCAGTGTGTGTTGCCCCCCAACCTGTGTCTATGTGTTCTCATTGTTCGGCTCCCACTTATAAGTGAGAACATGTGGTGTTTGGTTTTCTGTTCCTGCATTAGTTTGCTGAGGACAATGGCTTCCAGCTCCATCCATGTCCCTGCAAAGTTGTTATCTGTAAAAGCAAGTTGTTACTTGCTTTTTAAAAATTTTGTCTAGTCTTGGCAGTTAAGTTTGCCACATCTGAACAGAATTGCTCTTTTGATGACATTGCTTTTTGCTAACAATGAACATGGCACATCACTGTATTAATTATTTTCAGGAGCTTCCAGCAATGAGGGCTTCCTCTAGAGTGTGGCTACAGGAAGGAAGGAGGAATCATGGAATGTATAATATTAGGTCACCGCAAACACCAAATCTAAAAGAAAAATGAAATCATTGTAGAACTAAATTAAGATAAATGATAGAAAACTTCTCAGTACCTATACTTGAGGACAAGAAAGGGACAATCAGGGCTATCTACAAGACCGGATGGGCCAGAAATGAAGCTATTAGAAGAATAATAGAGACATGTAATAAGCTATCTTCCCCTTTCTTTGAGGCTAATAAGCTTGCAATCACTTATGTCCTATCTGCCTATGAAGTAATACTGGACATCACATAATAAATGCATGGAATGCCAGGAAGCTTTCTGCTGAATATTTGGTTACTCTCAATGTATTGAAGTCTCCTTCATACAGGCAAGCAGCAAAACAAAACAAAATAACAACAACAACAAAAAAAATGGCAAGTCCAGCACGTGGATAATAACCTGTGTGTGATTTCTCAGGCCTCCCTGCAGTCAATTACACAGGCTTTGCTGGGCAGGCTGCACAGGGAAGCTGCCTCCTGGCTCCAGGTTTGGTGCACAGCCCATGCCTCACTGTCTCTGACAGGAACTGAAGTCAAGACCTCAGACCTCCCTGCACAGCCGTGCTCTCAACATGGGTGCATTCCTAGGCCCAGAGCCTGCATTCCCAGGTCTCTTCGTCTGAGGCCTTGGGCAGAGATCCTCTTCAGGTGGCTCGAGACCTCCTCAGCGGGAGAGGAGAGAAGGGGGAAATCTTGAAGATACTTTCCCCTACTCTCACTCACTACCCAGTATTTTCCCACTCCTAGCCCCTCCTCCTGATCCTGCCTCTGACCTCAGGGTCCATAAAAGTGCCAGTCTTTTGTTCAGGCTCTCTGAGCCATAAGACAACCCCAAGTATGTATGGATCTACCTGACTCTCAACTGTGCATCATTCCATGGGGAACAATGGACCAGGGGGAGTCAGCGTTTCTCAGGTTTTAGCTTCTTGCTTCTACTAGTAACACATAATGTATAATGTAATTAACATCTTTACTCTGTCAATTGCAGCTTGTAGTTTTGATTTGCTGCTCAACACCTGGTAGCTCAGCTCTCTCCTCCAGCTCAGCTAAGTTCCGGGCACCACTTTTTGACAGAAAAAGAAAAAGGCCAGCAACAATGAAATGTTTAACTAAAATTTACTATCATAAACACTTATTTTGAAATTCTTCAAAGGAAAATTAGTGATTCGTTATCTCAATTAACACAGCGAATTTATGAACATTTCTTAGAATAATTTAAGAGATTAGAAAGATACACAGTTTTTGTATATGCAACACGAAATCTTGTTTCTATAAATGATCTATTTGATACTAGGCTGGAAACCCAGCCCCTTTTCCACTGGAAACTATTTTATTTCACCAGAAATTTTGCAGGAAGTGAATGTAATAAAAAAAGTAAAGCCTCTTTATAATTCTTGAACTGAATCCATTCACTTTTTTAGCCAAGTCATCTATAAACCAGAGCCTGAAGCAAGGATTTTAAAAAAATACTGACACTTTACTGGGGAGGTGCAATTTGAGGGTGGTGACGGTGAGGAAAAAAGAAAATGAGGCAAAATAAAAACACAAAATAATGCCATGTGATGTGATGTGATGTACTAGCTTCCACCCCACAATGACCTGGGAAGAAACAATGCAGCTGGCTAGACGGATATGGCCGGTAGGCACTGAGGCTTTCCCGGAAAGACTGCAAGAGGAAATCACACTATGGCACAGTCCAAGGAAGAAGGCAGGGGAAATTGTTTAACTGGTTCCCTCCTGTTTCCAGTTGGTTAAGGTTCACACCACAGTGTGTTAACACCTCCACAATTCTGGGTTGCTTCCCTGGGCCCTTTGATGGTCACTCCACAACCCAGAACCAAGGCCCACACGGTAACATTTTCTGTAAAAGAGTGGAGGGGTGTGAATTTTTCTACTAGAGCTGCCATAGCAAATTACCACAAACTAGGTGGCTTAAAACAACAGAAATGTATCCTTTCCCAGCACTGGTGGCCAGAGGTCCAAAATTAAAGTGTGGGCAGTAGTGGTTTCTTCTGGAGTTCTCAGGGAAAGTTGGTTCTACATTCTCTGAGCTTTGGGTGGCTGCCAGCAACCCTTAGTGTTCCTTGGCTCCCAGCGGCATCACTATAGGCTTCCATCTTCACATCACCTTCTCCTCTGGGTCTCAAATCTTCCTCTCCTTTCTTTTATAATAACACTGTCTTTGGATTTAAGGTCCCATCCTAAATCCAGGATGATCTCACCTCAAGATCTTTAATTCCATCTACAAAACCCCTACTTCCAAATAAGGTCACATTCACAGGTACTGGAGTTTAAGACTTGGACATATCTTTTGGGGACCAATATTCGGTCCACTACAGGGTGAATGGCACAGATAAGGCTCGGTGGGTAGGATGTGAAGGTGACACAAACTTAAGCCTTCACCTGAGACTCCGGCCAGTTTATTAAGGGCCTAGGCAATAAGTCGGGGAAATGCATGGTGGTTTTGAAAAGAAGGAGGCTGTCCAGGAATCTGACAAAGTGCTCAAGACTGTCAGGGTGTAGTGGCTCACGCCTGTAATCCCAGCACTTTGAGAGGCTGAGGCGGGTGAATCACTTGAGGTCAGGAGCTTGAGACCACCCTGGCCAACATGGTGAAACCACCTCTCTACTAAAAATACAAAAATTAGCTGGGCGTGATGGTGGGTGCCTGTAATCCCAGCTACTCGGGAGTCTGAGGCAGGAGAATCGCTTGAACTCAGGAGGCAGAGGTTGCAGTGAGCCGAGACTGTGCCATTGCATTCCAGCCTGGGTGACAGAGACTCCGTCTTCATTAAAAAATAAAAATAAAAAAAAAATTTTTTTTAAAGTGCTCAAGGCTGGTGTCTAAAACATAATCCTCACAACTAACTACCAGGTTGAAGATTTTCATGTGGTAGCAATGATTGTAAAAATAAAGTTTGTTCCTCAGATGTGCATTTGTTAAAAAACCTCCTATGTGCCAGGTACTGAGGATACCAAGATGATTCAGAAACAGACCTTTGGGAGCTCACAGTCCAACCAGCACAGAGAAACATTTAAAATTGAATAGGTTTAATAAATTGCACATACAACGTATGGGAGGAGGGGGCAGAGACACACAGGTATGATCAATTCTGGGTGGAGACAGGAAAGTGCAGAGAACTTTAATAGAGATTGTATCATCTGACCCTCTACAATAACCCTATAAAATAAACTAATTTCAGGGGAGTAGATCCGAGACCCAGGTTGAATAAATAATCTAGATTTCCTTGTTGGATAGACATGAATTACAGCCTAGAACTCGGGCATTTTGACATCTAGTATAATTTATATTCTTCTTCACTTGCCTTTTATATGAATTAATGACTTTTGGTCTTCCCTTATAAATTTTGATGTCTATAAAATTCAGCATAATTTTTCCTTTTGTAGAAACATATTAGTCTGTTGGTATTATTTATTAATAATGATCTGCTAATGGATTTATTGACCTTTTGTAGCATTGTCTCCTGTTTTATTTGAACTTCTAGTCATATCTTTCCCAATTTGGCTAGGAGAGTGGACTTAGGGAGCCACATAGCTGATGCTGGAGTTCAGGGTCATGCTGAATGCTTGCAATGGTTTTAGTACATAAGATATAAAGTCATTACAAATGAATCATTTAAAGCATATTATGACATTAAATTTGAAGAGAAAATCATAGGACTAACATCTAATTTTCACTGTTTTAAATTTCAATATGTCAAATGCTAAACAGTAAAATGGTATTGCTCTAAATACTTGAGTGCACCATCTAAAGCATATAATTTAAAGACCTGACTGCTGTTTCTAGAAGTTAACAAAAATTCCTCCTAAAATAGCAAATTTCATTCATATAGGATTGGCAACCATCACCTTCATTTTGCCAAAAACATAATGCCAAACATTAACTCCAGCAAATTAAATTTTCCAAGGAAGAAAAATTATACTTTAAAATAAGTACATACTGAGTCATTACTCATAGAAAATATATATTTACCATTATCATGGTAGGAACATATTCCAAGAGTAAAGGCAGATGAGGACATCTCTTTATTTTTTCAAAAGTCAGAAGCTTCTGATAAACCTTAGTAATCATCTTATAACTTGATATATCTTATTTCTATTATCAATAAAAAAAATTATGGCCACATTTTTCAGAAGTGCTAGTGAAAGTCTATTGAGCATTTCTCAATGACTGATCCAAAATGGATGTTTTGAACCCTGAGACAACAGCAGTGAGTCAGAATATGCAGAAGCAGAGATTTATATATGCCTTTCACAAGGATATCAAAGCCTATTCCATTACTAAGACTAAGTTTTGGAGCTTTTTAAAGAATAAAGTGTAAGGGCCATGTGCTTTTAGCATAATTCCATCTGTTTTAGCACTCAGAGCTCTTTAACACCCTCAGACTCCGAGAAGACAAATGATTACATTTTGTCATCTTTTCCTCTTGGAATAACGTTGGGAGGGGGGTAGGGAAAATTGGTGGAGAAAATGATTAATTCTATTTTAAGGATGACACTCGGGAAATACAGAAAATAAAAGTGATCCAACCCTCTAAGCAAGAGAAAAGCATGACATTAATCATAACTCACTTTATCCCAAGATTCAAATTATCTCATCAAAAATGTATGTGCAATTCAGTGACAGCACTATAGCTGTGCACTTTAAAATAATGCCAATAGGTAAGCTTATAGAATATGTCCACTACCACGGCAATCATGTACCTCATTTTTTAAATATCTGTGTATCACTTTCTTAAGAACTAGAGGCGGCCGGGCGCGGTGGCTCACGCCTGTGATTCCAGTACTTTGGGAGGCCGAGGCAGACGGATCACAAGGTGAGGAGTTCGAGACCAGCCTGACCAACATGGTGAAACCCCGTCTCTACTAAAAATACAAAAATTAGCCGGGTGTGGTGGCACGTGCCTGTAATCCCAGCTACACAGGAGGCCGAGGCAGGAGAATCACTTGAACCCGGGAGGCAGAGTTTGCAGTGAACTGAGATCACGCCAGTGCACTCCAGCCTGGGTGACAGAGAGAGAATCTGTCTCAAAAAAGAGAACTAGAGGCATTTACACCAAACGACCTCTACTCATTCAGTCATGATTGAAGCCTCTTCATTACAGATAATTTAAAACAAACATAATTCTAAAAGGAAAAACAAGCACTCAATTTCAATATATGGTGTTTGAAGTCTTTAGGGATGGAATTCTTAAAGTGAGGGGTCACTTTCTTAACTGCTTAGTCTACGATATTGAAGAAAAAATACAAAATAACCAGAGAAAAATTTAGTATATTTAATAACCTATTTAAAGAGGACAGCGAAATATTTCCTTGTTATTTGAAAACATGTATTACTCTTACTCCAGGATGATGGTACCTTTAAGAGTGACTAGGAGAGGCACAAAGATAGGAGTCCAAAAACCTGAACTTTGTTCACACTTCTGCACTTCATCACGTAGATGACTATGGAAGATTGACTGAAACCTCTTAGCTAGTTTCCTCATTTGTGTAATACAGATAGTACCATAAGTATTATAGGATTTTTATGTACCCAAATAAGTTTAATAGATATGTAATTTATAATTTAAAATACTAAATGCGGCTAGATATGGTGGCTCATGCCTGTAATCCCAACACTTTGGGGGGCTGAGGCAGGAGGATTGCTAGAGGCCCAGAGTTTGAGACCAGCCTGGCCAACATAGCAAGACTCCATTTCTATAAAATAATTATATTATACTACATAATAATTGAAAATTAAGAATACTTCTTTTAAGAAATACAGTTGATCCTTAAATGATGTGAGTGTTAGGGGTGGTAATCCCCTGCACATATAAATTTTAATTTTTAAATTAAATCCACATATAACTTTTGAGTCCCCCAAAACTTAACTATTGTTTATTGTTAACCAGAAGCCTTATTGATATCATAAACCACTGACTATCACATATTTTGTTTGTTATATGTACTATATACTGTATTCTTACAGTAAGTTAAGCTAGAGAAAAAAAATGTTACTAAGAAAATCACAAGAAAAAGAAGAGATATTTTCTATTGATTAAATTGAAATGGGCCAGGCGTGGTGGCTCACATCTGTAATCCCAGCACTTTGGAAGGCCAAGGCAGGTGGAGCATCTGAGGTCAGGAGTTCAAGGCCAGCCTGGCCAACATGGTGAAACCCCATCTCTACTAAAAATACAAAAAATTAGCCGGGCATGGTGGCGGGTGCCTGTAATCCCAGCTACTCAAGAGGCTGAGGCAGGAGAATTACTTGAACCTGGGAGGTGGAGGTTGCATTGAGCAGAGATCGTGCCACTGCACTCCAGCCTGGGTGACAAAGCAAGACTCCGTCTCAGGAAAAAAAAAAAAAAAAAAAGGAAATGGATCATCGTAAATGTTTTCATCCTTGAAGTACTCCTGTTGAGTAGGCCGAGGAGGAAGAGGAAGAGGAGGGGTTGGTCTTGCTGTCTTCGGATAGCAGGGGTGGAAGAGGTGGAGGAGGTAGATGGGGAAGCAGGAGAAATGTAACTTTTACATACTTGGTATAACTTTTACTGAAAAAAAATTCTTGCGACACACGCAGTTCAAACCCACATTGTTCAAGGGTCAACTGGAGGTTTTAGCACTCAGATTCAAAAGTTCGGAATTATATGATAAGGAATTACCTGAACCTAAATCATGTGACAATGAAGATACGGAAGTGGAGAAAGTGACCCCTCACCTTACCCAGTTCCTAGTTTGGCCATGGAAGAGAAGGCAAACCTGACGTCAGTGATGGCAAACAAAGGCAAGACCCCAACACAGAGAAACTGAACAGCAAACCACTGTCAATACCACATTCAATCTTTCTAAACTGACTGCTAGGCTGTGTCAAAAACCACTCTGCCTATGGAGGAATATTTCAACTCTTCACCCTATCCTTCAAGACTCTTTATTCCTATTTCATCCTTATAATTTTAGTTTGAATTTTTCTTTACACATATCCTATGTTGTAGCCAAAAAGATTAACTTAACAGATTATAAATATCTCATGCCATTTCCAGATTTTTGCTTTTCTTTGCTATCTCATAAGCCCAGAAAGTTCTTCTTGTTACCTCACTTACCCCCAGAGAGCACAGAGAATAAGCTCTCCGTGAACTGAGAGATGGAAACCTTTTACATCAGCTGGACTGGCCTATCCATGCGTGTTTAATAGATTTGCTCACTGTCTAAATAAAGCTTAGAAAACATCCTATCTCTATTTTATATTTTAATCTTATTATTAGACATTTACACAGAAAATTTTGTAGACCCCTAAAAAATTGAATTACATTTTTGAAAAATAAATCAAATGAGAGGCACAGACTTTGAATTCTCCATGGAGAGACTCTGGCTCATCTCTCTTTTATTTATCCATTCTGCATATTTCAGGGACTTACAAGGCTACACTAGATATTAATTACACCTCTTCTTTTAGGAAGCACAGGGAACATCTCAAACGAAAACATAAATAAGAGACAGGAACCATGACAGTCCTTTCTTTAATAAAAGAGAACAGGACCACCTCAGGGTAGTCAGACTTTTTATGGGGTGGCTTGGCACGTCAAGAATGAGAGCTCCAGGAGAAAGAAGGCAGAAACTGCCCGTCACGTGAGGCCCAGGACTGGAAATTGGTCCAGTATCCTTCCTGCTCTATCTCAGAACATTCCAGAGCCTGCCCATATGCAAGGGTAGGGGACACCAACATCAACTCTTAATGGGAAGAATGTTAAATAATGTGTGGCTTTAATCCATCACACCTAGAAGTAAACACAAAACTTCAAGTATGCTTATATGGCAGCAGAGTAAGTTTGTTTATGACTTTGGGGATGAAATAGAGGGCATTCCAGGCAAGGGAGCAATGTCCCCATGGAAATGGAGGCTAGAATGAATTCCCAGTCATGGGAAGTAAAGTTCACCATAGGAAGTAGAAAAGCCAGACAGAAACAGAGAATGAATGCTGATGAGAAGTGGGAAAATAAGATATACATACGTTTTTAGATTCTAATTGTAAGGGCAGACAGGTGACAGCTGAATTTTTTTTTTTTTTTTTGAGACAGGGTGTCAGTCACCCAGGCTGGAGTGCAGTGGCATGATCTTGGTTCACTGCAACTTCTGCCCCCTGGGTTCAAGTGATTCTCATACCTCAACCTCCCAAGTAGCTAGGACTACAGGTGCGTGCCACCACACCCGGCTACTTTTTTTGGTATTTTTTGTAGAGATGGGATTTCACCATGTTGGCCAGGCTAGTCTTGAACTCCTGACCTCAAGTGAACCGCCCGCCTTGGCCTCCCAAAGTGCTGAGATTACAGGCGTGAGCCACCACATCTGGCTGAGAACTGAACTTTTATTTACTGAGTCACTGTGGAAGTAATATTTAAGAAAGACCAATACTGCATGATTTTATTTATATGAGGTATCTAAGATCCTGAAATTCATAGAATAAAAGAGTAGAATGGTGGTTGCCAGGAGCTGGGGGGGGAGAGAAAATGGGGAGGGACAGTCAATGAGCATGAGGTTTCAGTTAAGCAAGATGCATAAGTTGTAGGCATCTGTCATATCACATCTTACCTATAGTCAACAATGATGTATTAGAAAAAAATGTATTAGAAATGAATTAAAAATGTATTAGAAGAAAAAGAGAAAGAATAAAGATAGGAAGAATACCTAAATGTTAACAGTTAATAATTATGGGGATTATGAGTTCTATTTCCTTTCTTTACATAGTCGTGTATTTTCACAATTTCCTTTGAAAATATATCAATTGAATAATTAGAAAAAATAAAATGTCATTAAAAAGAAATAAAAAAGATCAAGACAGCAGTGACAGGTTAAAACGAAGACATCCTAGATTCCAAAAGCTCATCCAGGGGGCTTTGAATCCAGCATAGAATTAGAGTGAGATAGCAGAGGTGCACAGTACCTGGGGGAAAGGGCAAAAGAATGAGCAAGGAGGGATAAGGAGAATGAGGATGCAATATTGCCAGGAAAGTCATTCAGGGCATACCCTTTCAGACTCACCGAGAAAATGCATGAAAATTAGATTACATATAGCAAAAAATTCTGACCTTGGTTTGAAAATAATGCCTCATACAATTCCAATATTAATATAATCACTGGTTATTTATTCATGTATTCACTCTATCAGTATCTATAATATGTCAAACTCTGTGCTAGGTGCTTAATATTATTCATCTCATCCTCAAAACCATTATAAGGGAGGTGTGACTATTCCTCACTTTGTTATCTGTGTTGTCCAATCAATTAGTTAGTTATATACAGTCTGGTTTAATAAAAAAAAAGTAGGCATGCATTTTAGCTACATAAAGTAAACTGCCTTTTCTAGAAATTAGGGCTTATAAATTTTTCCCCCTTATATATTTGCTGACTGGTGATCAGATAATTAATTCTGTCCAGTTAAACTAGGAGTTATGTAACAACAAATGTCCGAAATTGATTCTCTAAAATGTCTGCATTAAGAGTGTAAGTGTACTTCACACGACGGAATTTTAAAACTGTGTGCTAATATAATGTGAAGCATCAAGGAAAAAGCTGCAGAAACACAGTTGTTAAGTAAACTTGAACTAGGACTCTAAAATCTCACAAAATTACCTGTAGCTTCAAACATGCTGTATGTACAAAAAGTAAATCTAAGACTTTATTTTACAAATTCTAAAGTTATATCTTTCATAGTATTTATGGGTAATTTGATATTAATCATCTATTTTGATAACCTAATCTACCAGAAATTTAACTTCTAGTCAAATTATTTTTACACATACCCTGCAGGCAGCTGTAAAAGTGTGAATGTACAAAATGAAATTCTGGTTTTTATATCCCTGGGATGCATTATATTATAAAAACAAAACAGAAAAGTATTTATGTTCTGGCAGAAGAACAACAATATGAAAAAGTTTTTTTTTTTCCTTTTGAGCATTACGATTCAGAATCATGACTTTTGAAACATATTATCAACTTTGGATAACAAAAACTGGTTCTCATGGATATGGCTAACCTGGTATAACCCAGGGTACATTTTCTACTTGCTCCCAAATTTATATAATGAAAAGGAAAACACTTCTGTTCAAATAAAACTGCTTGTGGAATAATAAAATGAATGTATCCTCAGTTTTCAAATATAGTAAATATCTCCAAATCACCGAAATTCTCACTTTAAGCAAACTCAGCACTTAGACATTTTATGTTTCAGAGAAAAAGATAAAAAAATTACAATTATGTAACAGTTAAATGAACGCAGGAAACAGAAACTCAACCTATGAGTAAATTAAAGATGATTTTTTAGAGACAGTATTTATATCCAGCTGAGAGAAGTGGTATTACCCAAGGGTGGAGAGGCCAGAGGACAGGGCCTTTGGAGGGTCATTTTTTCCTGTCACTTTATTTATTTGCTTTTGAAACAGTGGGAGAGAATTGAGAATGCTGAGGGAAAAGAGAGCTAGTCAGAAGGGAGATGATGAAGGAAAGGAAGGCAGAATGTAACCAACCAACGTGTCCCCAGAGGAGACAGGAGGAGATGGAATATGCTGACGTCCTGATGTCCACGTTCCTCGGTGGTGAGGAACAGGTAGAAAAATGGGGATAGAAGATGATATTAGTAATCTGCAGGGACAAAGGGCACACGTTTGCATTTGCTGGGTAAAATTACATTGCAAATCAACCAGAGAGACCACCCAGGGAGCTCATCCTGTCAAGAGAATGATAAATTTTTTTTTCTTTGCGTATATGGAGGCACGCACATAAGCACATTAAGATTTGCTTGTATAGAATCTGTGTTAAACATACACATAACAGAAGGAAGATACACGTAAAGGAGCCATAAAGGAAAGTAGAAAGAAAGCCAGTCACTAGTTGTCCCACAATGTAATTTGTATAAATAAATAAATACATAAATAAATAAATAAAATCAGCTTTTGCAAATTTTGCCATCTTTAAATTATTTCCCCCTGAGCTAGCTTGAGATTCAAACACCCAATCTTCTATGTATATTGATCAAAAACTGTAGCAGTTGATATCTACTCTCAGAAGGATTCATATACGATTTCTAAGTTATAATGCCTTCATTATACTATAAAGGGGAAAAAAGCATTTAATTTTAAATATAATCTTGATCAGAACCTATAACCCATACAAATCTCTCCTTATTCATTGGCACATTATATCTAGACTTGAAGCATTTGTCAGAAAATACAACCTTGAACTTTCTTCTCCAAATCCACTAAATCTCATTCTTGAATCAAGCCAAAATAATGAGCTGCATACATGGACCCCATCATGCTGGCTCTTAGAAGAACTGCTTTGTTGTATTTTTCTTGAATATTAGGCTATAGATCCCAATGGAGGCCCTTCTGAGAAAGTCCAGTGAATTTCACTTTTGTGTTTGCTGTATTGCAGATGATACTCATTACTTCACACAATGTCTCTTTATGAAGAACTATGGAAGTTTCTCTCTGAAGCATAGGAATTACTATACATTTGTCTAAGAATCTTTCCTAACCTGAAGAACACTACATTTTACTTTGTATTTTCCTTTTTTTGTGTTGATCACTGAAAGACTATAATTCCATTTGTTTCCCGCCACTTCTAAGTATACACGAAAATTAATAGTGTTAACTCACTGTCAGTTTCTGCTAATTTTTATATCATTATTTCCCTTATCTACTTTAATCTTACTGTGTTGTACTTTATGTCATTTTGAAAATCACCTTAAATTATCTTTGGAAGAAGGTGTGTAGATTTTTTTAATTGACAGGAATTATAGTGGGTTAAGGAATAATGTCTTCCTTAGATACAATGATGAATAATATAGAAAGAGGAGAATTGCTCAAAGCAATAATAAAGGAGAAAAAAATAATATAAATGCAACCTTGGATTAAAAACAACCCACTAGTTTCACTGGATACCAATCATTCTGGGATGGAGTTTGGTAGCAAATTTATCTTCTAATAGAGAAGGTGTCATTAGCACTCTCCTTAATACCCTGGAGCTTCTTAGCAACAAGCATCAATCCTTAAATTATGATGGGGGAAAAAAAATAGGAGTGAAAGCCCATACTCAAGAGAGGGCAGAGAAGTACAAAAGGTCCACTTTTTACACTCTGGTCCCTTTTATGTTTGGCTTTTCCATTCTTCCCCAATACATACACCTTACACTTTCTTACAAGGTAACGGATAAATGTCCAGCGCGTCTCCTGTTCCAGGCACATTTCCTGTTCAGAACCTGTTCTGGAGCCGGACTATGTTTGTTTGAATCTCAGTTTGACCATTTATTAGCCACGTAACTTTGTGCAAGTTACATAACCATTCTGTGTCTTGATTCCTCCCTCGGTACCTTCCTCAGAGGGCTGTTTGCAGAGTCAAATTAGTACGAGTAAAGCCCCTGAATAGGGCCTAACACAGAGTTAATGCATGAAAATTATTTATTAAATAAAAATGAATACTTCAAATGTTGACAACTTTTAGGAGACAGCTAGCTAATCTCAAAATCTCATCTGTTAATGCATTTACATTACTTCTTCAGGGTATGTGGACATTACTTTTAATAAGAATCTTTTGGAGAAAATGTCAAAAGCTCTCTCACCACTAAGATTTGCTTTATGGCACTGGTAGACAAAACTATCAACTGTGTTAAAATGATTCTAGGTTAGAGAAGAAGAACCTCAGAGAACTACCCATCCTGTCACTCCAAAAAAGGTTCTCTAAACACGAAAATAAAACCATGTCTATTAATGAATGTTGCTTTCATTTAAGTATAATTATCAATCTTAATTGAAGATGTATAGCATTCAGTGGAACTCACTTTTATACTTATAACCATTCTTCTTACAAACCACTGCTTAAAGCAAGTTAAGGATTCTAAGGATGATATTAATATGGAAAGCAAATGAAATGTAAATAATAATAATATACATTCCTTTGAATATTCCCTTACACAGGGTATAAGGAAATTTAAGAAGGTTAAATAGGTCCTTACAGTTACTTTTAAATCCAATGTATTTTCAGCCATATTTTGTTAAAATATAAGTAGAAAATGTAGCAAAACGAATATAAATGATTTTTACATTTTTTTTTCTTGGTTTTAATTATCACTGTTATTTGAAAATAGGTACTTGATTTTTCATTTAGATTTAGGGACAAAAACGACTCCAGATTCAAGATGATGGTTAAACTTCATACTACTTCTTTGGAAATATCTTTCTAGCCACTGGTCTGTGTTACAAAATCCCCTGTCCAACTCTTCCTGTGTCACAAGAAATCCAGAAACCTTGACCACTTGTGGGAGAAGAGCAGTTAATGGTGGGGAATGAGCCCTAACTACAGTGAACATAATTCTTTTAAAGAGACCCCTACAGCTTTGTTCAATACAATGTGCCATTTCATTATAATGAGAGTAAGACCTGTACATCTAAGGTGCAAGTAGCCGGAAGAGTTCCACCCTGATGGGGTGCCTCCCATTTCTTCTTTCTGCATTGAGATGAGCAGCAAAGTACAGAGTTCTATTTCAGAGTTTTGAGTCTGGGTCATTATGCCCAGAACAATACCAAGTCAATTTCCTTAATGTTTCTGATGAGGATCTTATGCAGTGAAAACTAATGCAGGTTAAAAAGAAGTATCTTTCAAATCAAAGATTTATGAAGTTTGAAGATCCCTTCAAAATGCATTCAAGAATCAAAAGCTTTGGGTTACAAAGCTTGTACCCTGATGATACCTTATGGAATTTAGACATAATATGCCTTATTATTATAATTATTATGCTTTATATATCTTCATTTCTACATTAGTTTTAAATATACTCAGCATTTAAATATATCAGCTTAGTATTAAGATAGTAGGGACTTCCATTTTGGAATAAGCAATATATTTCTTTTTATCTGCAATCTGCTCTATTTCTTAGTTGAAACCACACCAATACAGCCCTGATCACACATTTAGCTCTGCTTCCTAGACACCCACCACTTCCCGAAACACAGCAGCCAGTCATCTTAAAAATATGGGCTTTTGTATCCAGTGGCTTGAGTATGCCTGGAAACACAGTCACATCTGCTCATCAGGAAGTAGACAGTTAATAGATAAAAGTTTATGGTTACCACTGTCACTTTAAAAACAAGGCCCTTTTCTCGGTTTCATTTTTCTTGATAACGTTTGCCACCACCTAACATACCATATATTCTACTCTTTTCTTATGTACTCTCCTGTATTATGTATTCTTTTCCTTTCTTTTCCCAAGTATAATGTAAGCTTCTTGATAACAATTTTTTTTTCTTCAGCTACAATTCTTCAGCTATCACTGTGGCCTGTGGCACGTACTTTCCTGAACAGCACAAGTGCGGCATAACTGAGACTGAATCGAAACCCACACATTTGTACCTTCCCATAAGAAACAATTTCCTTCACGGATAGAAACAAGTGATGAAACCATTTCACAAATTAGTTGGTTTGTATCCACATCATAAACCATATTTGAGCCCATCCTTTAAATTAGTTTATAATCTCCTTCTTAAACCACTTTAATTTTTCTCATATCCATCAAAAGCATTATCGAGCAGTTAATAATTTTATGAAACAAAAGTAACACATGTATCACTTCTTGATTCTGAAACTGAGCACCTCTGAAGCACGAGTGTGTTGGCCTCAGTCTAGACAGGTAACTTGCTTGCTTTTATCCACTCAAAAGCCCTCAACATCTATTCTTGTCCCTCGGGAATATGAAAGCTTAGTACACACTATGGAACTATGGCTTTGCTTGCAGATAGACAAAACCTCAAATTTAAAATCCAAAGCACTAGACAAGAAAGTACTGAACTTGGTGCTTTATAGGGCTCTGATATCATTTATACTATACTTATTAAATTGAAGGACATAGTTGGAGCTCTCAAAATAAAGCCTGCCAACACAAATAGAAGACATGTATATAACAATCTCGTTTTTTCTGGAGTGTAAACCGTATAGATAACACAAGGACACTAAAAAACTACAATCCCAATAAAAATTGCTAATATCTTAGGTTGCTTAGCATATACCAAGCATCATATTGAAAGGTTTATTTGTGTTCTTTCATTAAATCCTCACTTTCAGCCCTTGACTCTATTATTATTCCCAGTTTACAGTTGAGAAAACTGAGGCTTAAAAAGTTAAGTAACCTGCCTATGGTCATACAAAGAAAGGGGCCAATAGGGACCTGAGTGTAGATCCCAATGGCTTCACTGGTTTGACCTGAGAAAGGATGATGCAAACATCAAAGATGCATCTGGCTGAGGATTTCTGGGGAATGACAGCAACAAGCTGTTTCATCTATGGCTTTCCCTCAGAACTGGAATGCCTGAGGCTTAAGACACCTGACCACAAAGTGGAGATGTACATCTTCAAGTAGATAGTAAAGATGTTTGAGGTAGATAAGCTTTCAAGTGCAGCTCCTGTGGAAGAAAGGTATGTTTAGTTTTTATACATGGGTCAGTAAAGTGGCCACAATGGTTTCTGCTCAGAGCTCTCTTCAACAGAACATGCTCTGGGGAAGGGCAATTGCCTGACAGCCTCAAGCTGCTGTACTTTTTGATCCAGTGTGGTGTTCACACCAGGCCACACTCTCTTCCACAGCCCCACCTAACATACCATATATTCTACTCCAAATGCCACACCCTGGATACCCTCATCCGAGATCAAGGATGGCAGGGTACCCCAATCGGGCCATTCCTGTCCACTACTTTGGCGTGGAAACTTCCCGTGACATTATAAGAAATACATACACTCATGCATCACTTAACGACCAGGATACATTCCGAGAAATGCCTCCTTAGGTGATTCTGTCATTGCGCCAACATCGTAGAGTGGATGTACACAAGCCTAGACGTGTAGACTACTACACACTGAGGCTATATGGTATACAACCTATTGCTCCTAGGCTATTAACCTGTACAGCATGTTACTGCCCTGAATAAGGTAGGTAACTGTAACACAATGGTAAGTACGTGTGTATCTAAACATAGAAAAGGTACACTAAGAGTACCTTATAAAAGATAAAAAATGGTTTCCCTGCATAGGGCACTTACCATGAATGCAGCTTGCAGGATTGGAAGTTGCTCTGGGTGAGTTAGTCATGAAACCAGCCCGACTCCCACAGATAGTTGTTTTTGAATAATTATAGAAATTGACCCTTCTGCTGTTAAGGCTTAAAATTTATATTTGTTTTATCAAGGAAAAGACCTTCAGGCCTCTCAAAAAAAGTATCAAAGAACTGAAATTCACCAGGATCACAGCATCAGATGCCTCCTTGCCCCCCACTAGTTCCTGTTTTCTTATGCACTGTTAGGCACTGCCCCCCACCCCCCACTATATAAACCCCTAGTCTTAGTCAGGGAAACAGATTTGAGGCTGAGCTCCTATCTCCTCGTCTACAGCACCCGATTAAAGCCTTCTTCTTGTCAATGCTTGTCATCCCAGTGACTGGTGTTTCGGTAACAGTGAGTGAGTGGTGAGTGGATGTGAAGGCCTGGGACATGACAGTATCCTGGAGACTTTATAAACACTTTACACTTAGGCTATACTACATTTATTTAAAATTTTTTTTCTTCTTTCAGTAATAAAATTAACCTTAGCTTATTGTAACATTTTTACTTTATAAATGTTTTAAAAACTTTTTGACTCATACGTAATTAACACAGCTTAAACACAAACACATGATACAACTGCACGAAAATATTTGGTTTCTTTATACTCTTTTTCTATAAGCTTTTTTTCTATTTGTAAACTTTTTTTAACTTTTTAAACATTTTTGTTAAAAACTGAGACATAAACACACACCGTAACTTAGGTCTACAAAGGTTCAATGTCATCAATATCACTGTCTTCCCCCTCTACATCTTGTTTCACTGGAAGGCCTTCAAGGGCAGTGAACATGCATGGAACTGTCATCTCTTATGATAATGATGCCTTCTTCTGGAGCACCCCTTGAGGGACTTGCCTGAGGTTGTTTTACAATTAACTTAAAAAAATAAAAATAAGTAGAAGGCCGGGCATGGTGGCTCACGCCTGTAATCCCAGCACTTTGGGAGGCCGAGGTGGGTGGATCACCTGAAGTTGGGAGTTCAAGACCAGCCTGACCAGCATGGAGAAACCCCATCTCTACTAAAAATACAAAATTAACCAGGCGTGGTGGTGTATGCTTGTAATCTCAGCTACTTGGGAGGCTGAGGCAGGAAAATTGCTTGAACCCGGATGGCAGAGGTTGCGCTGAGCCGAGATCATGCCATTGTGCTCCGTCTCAAAAATATAAGTAAATAAATAAAAAATAAGTAGAAAATCCACACTCTAAAGTAACAATTAAAAACATATAGTATAGTAAATACATAAGTCAGTAATGTAATAATTTATCACCATTACCAAGTATTATGTACTATACATAATTCTATGTGCTATACTTCTATACAACTGGTAGCACAGTAGGTTTGTTTACACCAGCATCAACACATGCACGGGTAGTGAGCTGCTGCTACCACATCACTAGGTGATAGGAATTTTTCAGCTCTGTTATAATCCTATGGGACCACTATAGTTATCTCAGTCTGCAGTTAAGGAAAACAACACTATATGGTATATAATTGTATTTGGTCTCTCCTGTTCCTTGCAAACAGCCCCTACAACTTTTGAAACCTCCAAAGTACTGTGTCTTTTTGTATGCTAATGAGATGACTGATGGCTTTAGGGTCAGGGAGCCTTAGCACTGGCCTTGTTGCCAGGGTACCCAAATGTGTGATTAGAGGATTGGAACTTTTAGCCCTACCCCCTAACCTGGAGAGGAGAGAAGTGCTGAACATCAAGTTGATCACCAATGGCCAATGGTTGAATTAATCACATCTAAATAATGAAGTCTCCATTAAAAAAAAGAAAAAAAAAAAGGACAGGGCTCAGAGAGCTTCCAGGTGCCCCGAAGGTGGCTCGCCTGGAGAAGGCTTGGAAACTCCTTACCCCTTCCTCCACAATTTGTTCTGTGCATCTCTTTCATCTGGCTGTTCATCTGTTTCCTTTCAACGAGTAAGCATAAGCAAAGCATTTCCAGGAGTCCCATGAGCCAATCTAGCAAATAATTTACCTCAAAGAGCAGGTCATGAGAACCCCCAATTTATAGTTATCAGAAGCTCCAGAAGCTCAGACTTGCTATTGTCATTGGAAGTAGGGGACAGTCTTGTGAGACTAAGCCCTTCATCTGTGGGATCTGCCACTAGCTCGAGGTGGACAGTGTCAGAATTGAGTTGAATTGTAGGGCCCCCAGTCAGCATCCTCTGGAGAACTGCTTGGTGCTTGGGGAAAACTCCCTACACATTTGAGAGTGTTGAGTGTTGAGGGTACAGTAGGATAAAACTGTTAGTTTATTTTTTCCTACTGTTATACACTTCCCATCAACCTGGCTAAGACTTTCTCCTAACTGCGCTGCGGTCTGAGGCTCTCCCATCCTTCACTGCTTCCCCTCTTCCTTCACCGGGGAGCCACTTGTGTTGTGGTTTTGAGGCCTTCCCCGCCTACTAACACTCCCCTCCCCTTTATCCTTCACAGGCATCTGCCGCCATCCCAGTGAATTTGTTGTACCTCTAAATCCACCTTGGGGTCTGCTGCTCAACAGACATATTTGCTAATGAAAATAACACTTTTAGAGTATTTGCAGTATCTAAGATGGTCTAATAGAATACATAATTAATGCCTAGTAGAATGCATAATATATATCTATGTGCATCCTTCTTTTTTTAATAGCTAAACGTGTTCATTCATCTTGGAATATATCCATGTTAATTGTATGGAAATACAAAGAGGCAGCATCCTGTTTCTAAGACACAGAATGTGTTTGCACAACTGTACAAAGGTGTAGCCATGTATTTAAAATGAGAGCATAGATGTTTTCATAGACATTGGTATCTATTCAGATGAAACCACATTAAAGAAATCAATTTCTAAAAAGAGGTATTTTAGCTTAGCTTTTGCTACAACACATGAGATAGCAACAAATCCACTTCCATTTGTTATTTGGAATTAGCTATTATTTTGCATTGATAAACATTGTAAGGTAGGAATAAAAGATGACTAGTTTAAAGTTTTACTCTTTCTTTTGTCCTGGAAGTAAAACTGAAATATAATGGAGAGGTCAAATTATCATCACGACAGCATATTGAGCTTGAAGTTTGAAGGGCTTCTGAGCTGAAGTGTCTAGTCTCTCCTAGTCTCTCGTGTCATGCTCCAGCATTTAATTAGAAGCAAGCCTGGGCCGGGCGTGGTGGCTCACGCCTGTAATCCCAGCACTTTGGGAGGCAGAGGCGGGCGGATCACGAGGTCAGGAGATCCAGACCATCCTGGCTAACACAGTGAAACCCCATCTCTACTAAAAATACAAAAAATTAGCCGGGCATGGTGACATGTGCGTGTAGTCCCAGCTACTCGGGAGGCTGAGGCAGGAGAATGGGGTGAACTTGGGAGGCAGAGCTTGCAGGGAGCTGAGATTGCGCCACTGCACTCCAGCCTGCATGACAGAGTGAGACTCCGTCTCAAAAAAAATATAAGAAAATAAATAAATAAATAAATAAATAAATAAATAAATAAAAGAAGCAAGCCTAAATACAGAAAGAGTATGTTTTATCTTTTTAACTTTCACTGCTTTCTGGAATAGGAATGAGTTTCTTTTTAAATATAACTGTCAGATATTAATCTAGAGTTCTGCTACAATTCATACTCCCTTTGGGTAATGAATTTGACACATTAATTAATTCTTTGTTTGCAGACATCAAGCAACAGATTCTGATGGATCCTACATTATTACACTAAGCTTACACCTTGGTGAAATCTGTTGGCTACAGTGAAAATTGATATTGTAAGTATTAGAACATACTTAGAATCCTGCTCGATGGTTATTCAGGGAGAGATTTTTAAAACTGGAAATCACCTTTAAAGTCTGGGCTTAATGAGGCAATTAATTTCTATAATTCCTGAGGTCTTTTTCTCACTACAGTCTCAACCTCCTGAAACTGTCACCAGCCACTTATTGCTGTAGATATTCATGGTTGGGTAATAAGAGTAACTGTTAATTACTTAATAATAAATAATATAATATTTTTATAGACACAAATTAGAATTAACTTCTACATGGGGCAGGTGATTTTTGTTACATGAGTAGGAACTCAAACCAAAGTTAAAAATCATTCCGTCAGTAAGTATTCACAATTCTTTTAACATGTGAATAGCTTTTTCTGACATGTGGCCTAAATGAGGTTGATATATAAAGTACTTGAATTATAACAATAGGATATCAGTATTTATTACATAGTTATAAGAAAGGAATAAAAACCATTTTTAAAGGATGCATCTAATATTTTATAGATATTATATTTAAGCAGCAATGTTGCATAATGTAAGAATAAATATAGATACAGCATAGTCTGTTTAAAGTGCATATTTTTTATTTAAAAATATATTGCATTTTAATCAAATAGTAACTATTTTAAAATATAATGAAATAGGTATTCTAAAATAGAGTATTCCATTTTAAAAGGCAGTAGAATTTAAGAAAACAAGATCACATCTTTTATGTATATGTACATTGTTAATTACTTTACTCATATATTTTGCATTCAATAATATTTCCATGTTAAGATGTGTTTATAAATTTCTTCCCATCCTTTGGCTGGATGTTTCCCTACTGGTTATTAAGTTAAATATATTTAAAATATCTTATTAAAGTTTGAAATCTGTATTCAGTTGAAAATCTGATTTAAAAAAATATGTTCCAGACTGTTACAAGTGCTCTACATGTGTGAATATGTCTAATCTGTATGGCACGGGTAGAGTGAGTACTGCTATTACCCCTGGTACACCAATGGGGAAACTGAGGCACAAGAGCTGAAGTGGCCCCTCCATACCAAACCAGATTCTGAGTCCACACTCTGAGCTCCTGAGCCTGTGTTCTCAACACCCTGAGATGTCAGCTTTCCATATTCTTGACCTGATCCATCTCTTCTTGCCTAAATACTAATTTTTGGCAATAACTCTAGGTATTGTCTGATAAAATTTAAAAGTTTGATTTCACAGAATTATAAAAGATAAGCTGTTTTAATTTCCTTCAAATTCAGACTACTATAGTGTGGTTGGTTCACTGAGCATTTATTATTATTTTATTTCTTTCTTTTCTTTTGTTTTTAGGGACAGCCCGGCGTCCAGTGGCATGATCATAGCCCACTGCAGCCTCCAACCCCTGGGCTCAAGCAATCCTCCCATCTCAGCCTCCTGAGTTGCTAGGACTACAGATGCATGCCACCACACCTGGCTAAGATTTTAACATTTTTTTTGTAGAGACGGGGGTCTCACTGTGTTGCCCAGGCTGGAATGCAATGGCATGATCATAGCTTGTGTCAGCCTTAAACTCCTGGGCTCAAGTGATTCTTCTGTCATGGCCTCCCAAAGTGCTGGCATTACAGGTGTAAGCCACCATGCCTGGCCTTCACTAGGCATTCATTGGGCCTATAACAGATGATGCTCAAATTTAAAACTGATACTGCTCCTTGAACACTGATTTTATGTATTAGTTCATCACTATAATGTAATTTTTAGGATCAGATCTACAAATATTCTATTTTATAAGTAATACCTCAATAGTGGTTGAGAAGAATGATTCAAAAATTTAACGAGAGATACCTAACCAACCAAAGTTATTAATATCTTAGTTTCAAATAATACAAACTGAATATATAACCAGTGTGAGGATTTGCAAGCCTGAGTTACCTGAAACATGTACATTAATCAGCATGAGACCCTCACGCATTGCCAAAAGAGTCTGTCCTGTTTTCTTTCTTTTTTTTAAAAATAAAGATGTTTTTATATCTAGTTATTAAATTTTTTCTAAAAATTTCTAAACGACTTATCATTGAAAGTAGAGTAAATACAAACCTACATTCTAACCGTATTTATTCTCTATCCTGCTAACGTTGCAGTAAAGGCAATCATCTGTCCCAGACCAGATCAAAGCCAGTCCTAAAATTAACATATTGAAATCATAGGATTATTTAATGAGGTGTCAGAAATGGCATTATTTCATATTGTTTAATATCACTGACAAGAAGCAACATATAGAAAAATAAGATAGAGAAACAAACTAGAAAACTATAATTCATTCTCCAAATTTTAACTTAGCACTTATTTATCATGGTAGGCTCCATGCTAGACCGTAGCATTAAAAATGAGTAAGATACAGCTCTTGCCTCATAGGTGTTTGTAGTCTAGTGGCCAGAGAAAGACAAGCAAACACATTGTTAAAATATAGTGTGATGAGTCCTGCCCTTGCAGGAAAAGCCACAGTGAAAATGGCCATTACTGCCTAGAGCTGGCAGAAGTGCAAAATGATGCAATTTCTCTAGGGGCCCATTTGGCAATATATTTCAAAAGTATAAAAAATGTACGTACCCAGGAATTCTTCTAGGAATTTGTCCTGCAGAAATTGTATTAGATCCGGACAAGAATAATTTATAAGAATGTTTTCATGCTTTGCTTATAATATTTTAAGCAGCCCCAATGGCCAAAAAAAGAGGAGCTATTAATTATGCTATACATCTGGGATGAACTACTATGAAGATCTGAAAATCATGCTTTACAAGAATAAAGATATGAACAAAGGGACATGCTTTAATATTAAAAGAGAATATAAAAGTATACAAATAAATTCCTAAGTTGGTTTTTTTGTTACTATTGTTTGTTCTTTGGAGGGGAAATATGAATTTGCAGAAAATAAAACTGGAAAGAAGTATAGCAAAATGCTAATAATATTTATCCCTGATTCAAGGAGTTATGATTGATATTTATTTTTACCTTTGTATTTGTGTATTTTTCCACAAGGCACTTAAGTTTCATTTACAATCAATATTTTTTAAACAAGAGATAACTAAAAATGCTTTGGAGGAAAACTTGAGAAGGAACGTTTAAAATGAGGATAGAAGCGTAAGAAGACTCTCACAGGGAGGAGGAAGGGCAAAACATGTAATTGACAAAGGCAACAACGTGCAAAACGTGTTCTTGAAAAAGGCAACGATGTGCAAAAACAGCCATGAGATGCTTAAGGCAGTGGTATCTATTTCCTATGTTGTTAACTGGTCCAGGGCACCCATACAATTCTAAATTAAGACAACATAATTTGAAAGCTGGAACTCAACCCCCAGTAATTCACGTTGCTTAAGTCATCACCTTTCTAACACACAGGGACTTGAATTTAGGTTTTCTTCCAAACCTATGTCTCTTTCCACTCCACTTTGTTATACTGCCTCTATGATACAATTTTATACACACCCAAAACATGCATACACACACACACACACACACACACACACACACACACACACACACACACCAGAATGTGACAATTCATCCTAAATAGAAAGCTGAGAAAATTAGGTCTCAGCTTTAAGTACAGTAAATACTGTAATTAACTATTATCTTAGTAGCATCTATTCTACTTAATACAAGAGAATTTGGAACCATCTGCAAATTTCACCCCCTACCAGTTTTACTTTTGGTCCAAATCAAAGTTGCTATCTAGATCAACTAGTGGAATAGAGTATAAAAAATCATTTTCTAAATAGTACCCACCCTTCCATTTTTAAAGTCTCCTACAAGCTCATACAATGACCTTCATAGTCACCTCCCTTGCAAGTTTAATGTGTGTTGGATTGTATTGTTCCAGTCTTTATATAGTAATTTTCTTTTCTTCTTTTTCAAAATGATCAGCTAAAACTCACTTTCCTTTAAAAAGACTTGCTTGATTATTGCATTACTAAATACCTACATAGAGTTAAATATGCTGACATTATAGTAATAATGTCTTTGGGGTTTCACCAGATAAAGTAAATTGAGCTGTCATAAGCCCCCTTAATTTATTTGCACAGCAGAATTGTAAATGCAGCAGAAAACAGCTTACTGTAATGTAAACAGAGTTTTCCATGTTCTGCTCACAGGACAAGTTTATTTAATGTAATATATTACACTCACCCATCATTGCTACCTTTCAGTTTATACTTTTATGGTAACAAACGGTTATAATAAACAGAGCCGTTGTGTTAAAATCAAATAGAAGGCTAGGTATTCATTCTGTAGTTGAAAAAAATCTGATATTCCACAACTTCATACTTTTTGATACTAAAGATTTTCGACCACGGTATTTTAAAACTAGAAAAGTCCTCAAATCCTAATGTTGATGTTTGAAGAGTTTTGGTCTAAAGTTTCTGTATCTAGCTCATTGTCTAGTCTCTGTTTTCATGCTGCACCTGATTTTAAGACGGAAAACAAAACAAAACAAAAAACAAAAAATACTATTGGGTGCTTTACAGTAATGATTATCATCAATAGTTCCACCCCTTTTAAATCGCCTTGTAACTACCGCCTACAGCAATATTTTAGTCATGAGGAGAGAAATCTGTTATTATATCATTTTAAATGTTTAAAAGAAACTATTTCAGTTTTTAGACAACTTGGGGAACCTTTTCTTATATGAGATAAAATAGAGCTCAGATCTATTACAAACTTGATAGAGTGTTCATGTTTTAAAAAATCAATTATCTTTCCCCAAACCTCATAATAAATATTACATGTCATTCCTCAATAACTTCGCACAATAATTCATTAAATCTGAAAAATTATTGAATTGAATCTATTCTAGACTCCAACCTAATATATTAATAATTTAATACGCACATGCTACTTTATATGTAATCATTTTAAAGTTAATAATTTGACTAATCAGTGACTAAAACTCCTCCAATCTAGAAAGTGAATTTTACATTGCATCTCCCTTACAGAACCTACAGTGGATATCCTGATGCTGGCGGATTTAGAAAAGAAACATTTATTGAGCATTTATTATGTTGCTTACTATTAATGTTGCCATTGTTATTATGTTATCACTATGTGCTAGGCCTTTCCCTGTGTTGTCCCATTTAATCCCCTCAAATCATTTTATAAGCTATGATCTTCAGTTTAATCATGAGAACAATGAGGCTGAAAGAGCTTAAATAGTTTGCCCAACATTATGTCATCGTGAAATGGTAGAACCCAGACTGGAATCCATGTCTGTCTAACCTGGAAGTGCATGTTTTGTTGAGGACAAAGTGCTGGATTGGGTTTATTCTCAGCAATGTGGCTGGGATGGATCTAGCATTGAATGATGACAAATCAAACCCAGACAAAAAACAAGAAGATATTAAAAGGGACATGGATGCTGAGAAAAACATCCTAATTCATAATGTCAACTTCAACGATGCCTTCTCAATAAATGATTTTTTTTTTTTTTTTTGAGAAGGAGTTTCGCTCTTTTCACCCAGGCTGGAGTGCAGTGGTGCAATCTCGGCTCACTGCAACCTCTGCCTCCCAGGTTCAAGTGATTCTCCTGCCTCAGCCTCCGGAGTAGCTGGGATTACAGGAATGTGCCACCACACCTGGCTAATTTTTTTGTATTTTTAGTAGAGACAGGGTTTCTCCATGTTGGTCAGGCTGGTCACGAACAATAAATGTATTCTAATTTTACGGCTCTCTTTACCACTTGAACCAAAAGCTTCTGGTCTGCCAGGTATTTGGTATTTTTGTTTGTTTTCTTGGTACCCAGGTGCTTTTGAAGAAAAGAAAACATGCAATTTATTTTCTTCCATAACTTTCCCTCCTGCCATTCTCTCTCTCTCCCCAAATTCTTGAGATATTGTACCAAAATATCTTGTACAATAGATACTTTGAACTATTGAAAGTAGTTGTAGAAACTAACTTGTAAAGGTGACTTTACTTAATCTTCTCTTCCTGTGGTTTTTTTCTTATGAAGTTTCTTATGACGTTTTCCTAAAATAATATTTTTAATATTGAGCTGTCATGAATCCTCGTTTTGTTATCTCTAAAAGAAAAATATACTTCCAGCCCTATCCTACAAATTACTGTGAAAAAAACCAAGATGAAATACTTTAGTGAATATTTGAAGATGCTACTCAAATTTGAGCTGGTGATGAAATTGATTGCACGTACACATGCTCATGAATTAGATTCCAATTAAATAATATTTGCAAAGTACTGACAAACCGAAAGAAACAAAAATTGCTTAAAGGCCTGTTACTCAAAGATAACCATTAACAACAACAAAATCCTTTTATTCTGAATATCATTATTTTAACTATTTTAAATGCATAGTTTTTGGAACCTGCTTTATTTCTTTAATGACATTTTGTGAGTTAATTTCCATGCTGCTAAATAAACATTACTAACATCCTTCTAAATGTTCCCTTAGAACCACTGTTTACCTAACCACTCCCCACTTCTAAATGGATATTTTGATTGCACCAACTTTCCATCACTTCAAATAGTGCTGAAATAAAAATGCACATTGCCTTTATCATGCTTAATATTATTTCAGTAGTACAGGCCCTCAAATGTAGACTTTCACATTACCAAGTTGTTTTTTCAATGGATTACACCATTTATATTCTTGTTGATCATGCATGAGCTAACCCATTTTGCTGGAAATTGACAGTCACTGAAAATATCAAAAATCTCTGTCTTATTTGCCAAGTGAAAAGGTAGCTCATGATGGGTTTAATTTGCATTTCTAAGTTGTAGTGTTTTTGTTTTCCTTTAGACATTTTCATTACTATTTAGTAGATGATCACATACATTGATCACTAATCTATGAGGTGCTTACTGATTTCTTAGCAGATTAAATGATACCATTATCTACTAAAAACTTTAGTATATGTTTCCTATAGTTTGCTACAAATCATGCTTACAGCTTATTTGGCTCCTAATTTGATTTCTTATTCAGTTTGAGAATTGTAAATACTAATGCATTCAACTCTGTTTGTCTCTGTTATTTCTTCTGTCTTGAAGGTTTAGAAAGTGTACACTGGCCAGGCACGGTGGCTCACGCCTCTGATCGCAACACTGGGAGGCAAAGGCAGGCAGATCACAAGGTCAGGAGATCAAGACCATCCTGGCGAACATGGTGAAACCCCATCTCTACTAAAAATACAAAAATTAGCCGGGTGTGGCGGCGCGTGCCTGTAGTCCCAGCTATTCAGAGGCTGAGACAGGAGAATTGCTTGAACCCGGGAGGCAGAGGCTGCAGTGAGCCGAGATTGCGCCACTGTACTGCAGCCTGGGTGACAGAGCGAGACTCTGTCTTAAAAAAAAAAAAAAAAAAAAAGTGCACACCACTCAAGATGTCATAATTCGTTCAATCTCTTCTTAAATGGGTCAGTACCCCCGTAGTTGGCAGCTTTGCCTCCATTTCCCATTATACTATTCTTCATGGCAAATTCTATGTCTTTTATCTCTGGATTCACCCCTGCCGAGTAGATAGCATTCATATTTACTGACTCGGTGGATGGATGATGATAGTAATAATAAGAGCTAATATTATTTGACTTCTTATTAAGCACTATTCTTGAAACAGGGCTCTAACCACTTTTATAAACATTAGCTTCTTGGTGCATTCAATTTTCTATCGTTAACCACATTTCTACAACAATCCTGGAAAGAAAAATCCACCTTATAAAGTCTCCTTTTCTAATGAAGGCGCATTGGAAGATAATTGTCAAACTTCTACCTCCACACCACATCTTAGACAGTGGCTACACAGTCCACCTGCAACAGAGGCAAGTACAAAGTGCTATGAAACATTAATGCCATCCTGTTTCCATTCCAGCTCCTGTTGTGAATCCATTTTCTCACCCCAAGCCCAGATGCCTGAGTCCTGAAACTTGTCTGCCACATGGCTGATCACTCTCTGTTAAGTTCCATATATATTTTCCCTTCATCATTAGAAAGAAAATCATGAGGGTGCTAAGAAGGTAAATGGGAAAATACTCAGGTAACACCTGGCTCCTGGTATGAGCTCAATCTCTCTTAGCCATTCTCATCAACATCATTATTAGACCAGCTAGCATTGCCCATGTATTCATTCTTTCTCCTCTGCCAAGTTAGACACAATTTGGAAGACAAAAAAGTATTTCACATGTGCATGGTTCAAATTCCTCAAGTTTCACATATTCTTCAACATTACAATTGGATTATCATTCATTAAGATAATTCCTCCAACATCAACAATCTTATTGTTGTCAAATCCAGTGGCCCACTGCACACAAGGAAACCATCATCTATCACCCGGTTGATCTGCTGATCCTCCTCTCTTCTTGTCTTTACTGCCAGAGACCTCAGTGACATCTTTGTTCTTTCTTTTACTATCTCCACCCCTACAGGTAAACAATCAACAAATCCAACCTCTCTACTTTAGGGAGACACTCTTCCTTTTCTACTCCCACCTCTTAGTTCACCCCATTCTTCTGGGCCACTAAGAAACACACAATATTCTCTGGTCTTTTTAATTATTTTGTCTTCATCTCGTATATTTTGTATTTGTTTGTTAGTTATTAGATTGGTGCAAAAGTAATCACGGTGTTTGCCATTGCTTTCAATTACTTTTGCACCAACCTAATATAATTCTGATTGTATCATCTAGCGGATTTCCACATTCCCCTCTCCAGGTTCCCTTCCAGTCTTATATCTTCCTTTGAATTCATCATACTTGACTTCTCTCCTTGACAAAGTCCTATTCACCCTTCAGGTCCCAGCTCACCTAGCAAGGCCTCAAACGGTCTCTCTTATTCCCTCCAGCATAAATTAATTGCTTCCTCTTTAATAAATCCCTAGTATCATGTATACTCCTCCATTCAAAATATTCTTTTTATTAGAGTTGTGTATGAAATGTCTGCTTCTCCTATTATATTGTAAAACGTCTTGTTTATCTTTGTGTGACCTATGGTAACTCAGTAGAATATGTGTGGTCTTTAACACTTTTAGATCTTATTGTAAAAGAGGAAGCAACTTAAAATATATGGAGACAGTTAAAATAGAATAGGATGGGTTTTTGTATTTTGTCTGGTGCAGACTAATTCCGTGACTCCTGAAGAAAGACCCACAGCCAGCCTCAGGCATTTTCCTCATGACTAAGGCAGGGTCCTTACAACGAAGCTGAGAGGTTCTTGAAAGGCCCAGAGATGGCACACAACACGCTGAGCCTGGTGTCTGACTCCCAGTGCTCAAAAATAGTGACTGCAATTACTAAGAGCAGACACCTCACAGCCTACTTTTTTGGTAAGCATTAAGTAAGACAATAAATGTAGATGGATTTTGAAAACGATAAAATCTGAAACACGTATTTCACACAAAAGAGCCAAAGTAAAATAATTGGGTGAAGGAAGACTCCAATGTGGATTTCAATTCTCTTCTACTCTTTCTCCAATTTTCTCTGATGAGTGACGTTTCACTCAACTAATTTTGGATATATCTAGCCTTCGAGGAGTTAAAATATTATAATGACTAATGCTAAAATGAAGAAAAGTATTTCTCTTAAGATTTTCTTTTCCTAAGTGTTTATATTATACTGACTAATGCTAAAATGAAGAAAAGTATTTCTCTTAAGATTTTCTTTTCCTAAGAGTTTCTTCAGATTCTTCATTAAAGTAAGCACTTTCCAACAAATAGTCTGGATTTATTATTTCCAGCTTTCCATGTCACAGGCCCCTTAAACAGCCGGAAAAATGTTATCCTAGCAGCAGTTTTTCTTCACAGACACTTTGATGTGATCTCTGCAGTTTCAACTTCATTTGTGCTTACATAAATGGAGGTTACTGGCAGTTTTTTTTTCTAGATTTGATGTTCTCATAATTATTTATTTAGAGAAATTGATATCAATTTTGCATTCGTGACACTACAAAAAGAAGCTTCCCTTCACAAACTGTAGGAAACTTGAATAGGAAAAACTCATTTTAATACCGTATGAGGAGACTCTATGACGAAAGACAAATTATACCATCATCAGATTATTCCTCAAACACACAACTGCCCATAAATGACTTTCATCCTCTATGAACACCAAAAACTGTAATCCCACATGAGCAAAGACAAATATTGTAAATTCACTTCAAATATTTTTATGTGAGAACAATTACCTCACACTTTTGTAATTCACTATTAAATGAAATAAAATAAGCTTTGTTATCTCACTATAAATTAAATACATAAAACCGTCAGGCAGTAATAAATACTTGGCACAGCCACATAAAAACGTTAAGGATAGGTGGTTCTATTAAATTAAAATTGGTATTTTATCCTTGTCAGTACATTTATTAAAATGTCAGACTTGATTAAACTACAGTCATTGTTCCTTCTACCCCACAACACAAGGGCTTGTGCACAGGAACAACTAATGTATCCACTGCCAGACAGAAATTCACTCCGCACTGAGAATTCACCAGAAAAGCCGCTACTTGAGCTCCTAGTGTGAAATGAGCATTTTGTTTCTCCTCCCGTATCTGTTGACTGTGTGAAAATGCTTGAGTATCTGCCACTTCTGGGTCCCCTGTAAACTCAAAATAAGACCTGGGTCATAAGATAATCAACTTTTAAAAATTCCCTGCTTATATTTTTCTCTTCTCTAGCCAGAACAAAATAGTGAAAATATGCACTCTCAGAACAACCTGAAAGAGTCTGATCCAAATTCCCCACTTATGCTTGAAGTTCCCATGGGCAGGATAAAGAAATATCACTGCTTCTGGCCTCACACACTGGCTTCCAGAGACAGTCCACATCTCTCACCCTGAAAATTCTTAAACTCTAAAAGGAAAAAAAAAGAAAAAGGGTTTTCTCTACCTATGCATGCATCAAGAACTGACATGTATTTTGGCCAGGTGCAGCGGCTCATGCCTGTAATCCTAACATTTTGGGAGGCCGAGATGGGTGGACTGCCTGAGCTCAGGAGTTCAAGACCAGCCTGGCCAACATGGTGAAACCCCATCTCTACTAAAATACAAAAAATTAGCTGGGCGTGGTGACAGGTGCCTATAATCCCAGCTACTCAGGAGGCTGAGGCAGGAGAATTGCTTGAACCTAGGAGGCAGAGGCTGCAGTGAGCCAAGAATTAAAACTGTTGTGGGGTGGGGGGAGGGGGGAGAGATAGCATTAGGAGATATACCTAATGTTAAATGATAAGTTAACGGGTGCAGCACACCAACATGGCACATGTATACATATGTAACAAAACTGCACGTTGTGCACATGTACCCTAAAACTTAAAGTATAATCAAAAAAAGAAAAAAAAAGAAGAAAATAAACAAATGAAACTGTCTCAAAAAAAAAAGAACTAACATATATTTAAACTGTCTTTAATGGCAAACAATATTAGACAACCTCCTGCCACTGAACCCTGCTATGGAACTGAAGCATTTGAGATGAGATACATATTATGCACATTTTGAAAATTAGTATGTGGTCTATCTCCTTTCTAGGTATAAATGAAAATCAAATAATACTGAATGCTTAAAACATAAATTATATATTTGGAATTTATTTTAATTTCTCTTAAACATTTATTTGCTATCAAAGATTTTTAAATACTTCACATCTGTGCTTGGAAAAGTGAGGCAATAGTTCAGCTGATAAGAAGTGTATGGATTCTTACACACACACACAGCTTTATAACAAATTGGTCACAGCAGGTTTGAAGCAGAATTTTGTTTCATTTATAATTATTAGCTACAACTATAAAAAACTGGCAAAAGCATTAACCACCTGAGAAAGCCTTTCCCAGTCTCCTCCCAGGGCTTATTTGAAAGAATCTTCAGTGCCTTATTTTATCACAGGTCAGGAATGAGTTAACATTTACATTGTCTATGTCCACAGACCTTTCCAAAATGTGCTAACAGTCGGTTTTGTCCACCCCTCTCCTACATATGAACGAAGTTAGTCTCTTGGTTTGCAGACAGATATGTGAACTATAGATCTGTTAATCCCTACACCCTCAATTTGCAGATGCAATTCTTCTCAAATGTAGAGAAATATTGGAATTTCTGTATGAGAAATGAAGCAATGGAAATGTCATCTCACCCTCTGACCTTTTATAGGGACGAAAGATACTAAAACACGTTAGTAGATACTGATGAAAGGTACAATAGTCTAAGACCTTACTTAGAATGGCACAGAAAAGCATGCAAACGAGCTCCAATTTAGGTAATGACTGTGTTATTGTTTGCCTTTTTCTTTTGTCTCACTTGTGGTTAACTTACCCAGAAACCAGCAGTTATAGTAACTTTTCCAATTATAAGCATGCCTTCCCATTTTTTTCCACTTCAGATCTATTCATCAGCAAATAATGATGCGTACTTTAAATCATAGCCAATAGTTTTAGAATTTTACAATCCCTCCATTAGTTAATAATCACTATGAGGAGGCTCAATTTTTAGCTTATTTTTCCATTTCTGCCCTCAATCTGCTGGTTTATGAATTAAACTGTCGACACTAAGAGCACTAAGTAATCAAAAGACTGTCAAAATGATACACCACCCAGAGTAATGCCTGCCTTACAAACAAAGTGTAAACGTCAATTCAGTCATTCCAGGAAGACCAGCTGTTTATGGAGTTTAACTATCGAGACTTTTAGGCTAATATTGCAGGTTTCCAAACAAAGATTAAGAATTTATTTAATGAGGTTCAATTCTGGGGTTGTACTATTTTAACTCTATTACAAAGTATACATTTGTTAATTGGCTGAAGAACAACAGAGCACTCAGACCTGTTCTCTGACAAAAATAATTCATTCGATAAATGTCGAGTAATGCTTTGACTAAGAAAGACCAAAGAAAACATCACTTTAATGATAAATATACTTTATGGTCCTCTAACTTCCAAATTGGAACAACTGAACACCTGAATGTAGAGTTGGCCCTGCCCTTAATTCTAGCATTTCTCCTATATGAGGTACATGCATATTGTTCAAGACCAGCAGCCTAGTTTCCTACCTGCATTTTCTGGTCTCTTGTCTTATTTATTTTAATTTAAAAATAATAAATATTTTTAGCAGCAGGGTCTTACTAAGTTGCCCAAGCTGGTCTTGAACTCCTGGGCTCAGGTGCTCCATCGGCCTCAGCCACCCAAAGGGTGGGGATTATAGGCATGAGCCACTGCACCTGGCCTCTTGACTTCTTTTCTCACATTTTGTGTATGTGTGACTCATTTTCAAGAACCACCTTCTACGGTTTGGCTTATATGTAAATTTATGAGGCTCAGGTCTCTAAACTAATGTTCCTATAGAGAGGCTTTTTTTTTTTTTTTTTTTTTGAGACACAGTCTCACTCTGTCACCCAGGCTAGAGTACAGTGGCATGAGTTCAGCTGACTGCAACCTCCAAATCCCAGGTTCAAGTGACTCTCCTGCCTCAGCCTCCTGAGTAGCTGGGATTATAGGCACACACCACCATGCCCGGCTAATTTTTGTATTTTTAGTACAGACAGGGTTTCACCATGTTGGTCGGGCTAGTCTCGAACTCCTGACCTCATGATCCGCCTGCCTCAGCCTCCCAAAGTGCTGGGATTACAGGCGTGAGCCACCGCTCCCGGCCATATAGAGAGGTTTTTACACTTCCTGATATCAACCATCTTCTTTGCACAACAATTATTTCCTAAAATCTAAAAACATGGTGCCAAGCCCTAATAAAAGGCATGATGATCACCTATTGCTCCCTACCTTACCCTCTCTGCACCGACAGCCCCCTTACTCTGTGTTCCAGACATGGCCAGTCTTCACCACTCAGGTACAAAGACCTCAGGCATAATGATATGCAATGACCATAATAGATCATAATCAACCAACGAGTCTTAAACTTAATGGAGCTTTAATAATTGGTACCTTGATCTTAAAGATCAGTTTTTCGTAGTAGATTGGTTGATTGCATTCTCCATTATTCCAAGAAAAACTAACAATTTATCAGGATTTATCCAATAAATGCTTTGTCACCCTTCTTTGACCCTATTTCAATCCTCCTCTCATTGTTCTTACCTAGTTCCAGGTGTCCATTGTCCTGGCATTGTCCACTAGCAGTCCAAAGCCTGACTCCAGCCCCTCATTGTTACTGTCCACAGGAAATATCACAAATTCCAATATTACTTATTTCCCCCCAACTGCATTTACATTTTCCCATGAGTGACTAAATATAAAAGCTATGATATGCTATAATTGTCAGCAGAGCGATTCAGATTTAGGTGTCAGGAGATGGTTACTATCTTGACATGACCACCTGGGATATTCCAGGGGTTCTAATCGGATACAAACCTAAGGACCATGTTTCAAAGTATTTTTACTGACCAATATTTAAAGACCTTCAGAGGAATCTCTGGCCAACCCAAAGCACAGTGTGCCTTTTCAGTTTCTGCCACTAACTGATCTGAGCCTGCAGATTTTCACACTAAGTATGCCAAGAGAAGACGCTGCTGCAACTATTTAAGAAATTGGCTATGAAGCTAGGCCCAACTTACACAACCGCTCAGGAGGGGAATTATTACACTCATGAAGAAAACCAGTTTGCACTGTGCCTTGATTCCACATTAAATATTATTTGTTTCTAGAGTCCTTGAGATACCCTGATTTGGTTTTCTATTTTTTAATGACTGGTGCACATTTGGGCAACTTTTTGCTTACGTTATATGAGAATTACAAAATAGGTTTCAGAAGCACATCGCTACTGAAAAATAATTACCTTTTTTTTAGATGCACACTTATTAGAAAGCCTCAACATTCTTTACAAGGGATTCACACCTTCATAAAGGTAAGCATTATCTCCCCTAACAGATAGATCTCTTAAAGCTTTTTGTAGTCCATGAAAGCCTCCCAAATCTCAAAAATAATGACACAATAGCCCTGCCAAACTCACAGTAACCACGGTATTCACTATGCTCCATATCATGAGGATAATCTACAAGAAGGAGATTATATGATAAGCTGTGGTGTATCAAAGTAAAATATAGAAATGAACGCCACCAGGGTCAGCACACCAAGATAAAGCAGAGAGATGTCAGTGGGCATATGCCCACATCCTATTTAATGTTTCACCAAGTCAAAGCAGAATCTTGCTCTTTATTAGTTTATAAAGTGTAACTCCATTTTCAGCTGGATGTGGGCTTCAAATCAAACACTGGGCTAGCTTTACTTGAGTGTGTGTGTGTATGAAAAAAATCGCTATTTCTAGATAAGATGTACGTTTTATATCCCAGAACTACAGCTATAGTTTTATAGAGTAAATCTTCCTTAACTATTAAGAAAAAAAATTCTATGGTGGAAATAAATGTAAATGTACTTAAAATATAATAAAATGTAAGACAATTTAGGTGAGAACATTAACATGTTTCATTATACTTTAAAATGTCATATGGTTATGGCTGAAAGAGAAATAACAGTGAAGAAGTCATTACTGAGCTTTAGAGTCTGTGGTTCTATCTGCCGCTTCCATTCCATGTGACCTTCACCATGTGATCCCTCCATTCCCTACAACCATTACCCTGGTGAAGATCATACTCACCCACTGAGCAAAGTGTTAGGGACATAATAGGGCCTTAGAAATTTGCAACAATCATTCAAAAGTGTTTCTCATTTTTGTCTTAAATCCAGTTTAGACAGTTTGGCCTTTTAGTACCACCTAGGAAATCCTATCAGTGGTCTCTAGTTTCCGATTTCAGACTCAGATCCCCTGAGTTGTTCTGGTGAAACTTTTGGCCTCTCATCTCTATTTTTCCAACTTTCCTCTGCCTCCACTTCAATGGTGTGCACAGGCCCAATAAGAGGGTGTGGTGACGCATGCCTGTAATCCCAGTTACTCAGGAGGCTGAGATAGGAGAATCGCTTGAACTCGAGAGGCAGAGGTTGCAGTGAGCCAAGATCATGCCATTGCACTTCAGCCTGGGTGAGAGACAGAGACTCCGTCTAAAAAAAAAAAAAAAAAAAAAAAAAAAGAAAGAAAAAGAAAAAGAAAGGCTTTCCATGTCACCACAATTCTGAGTTCACCCATCACACCAGGGGAGCAGATTGTGTCCCAGAGAACAGAGAGTGGCAGAATTTCAGAGCTCTGGAAGAAACAACAATGGCATCAAGAAATAGGTCAGTGGGGGCAGGTGCAGCGTCTCATGCCTATGATCCCAACACTTTGGGAGGCTGAGACAAGAGTTTGAAACCAACCTGGGCAATGTAGCAAGACCCTGTCTCTACAAAAAATTTAAAAAGCAAGATATAATGGCATGTGCATGTAATCCTAGCTACTTGGGAGGCTGAGGCAGGAGGACTGTTTGAGCCCAGCAGGTGGAGGATGCAGTGAGCTGTGATCATCCTGCCATTGCACTCAGCCTGGGGAGTGTGACCCTCCCTGTCTTAAAAGGAACAAACAAAAACAAAAGAAATAGTTTAGTGGAAAAAAAAAGTTTAAAAATGTTCATTACCCACTAGATTATAAACAGTGTAGCATCATTTTGTTAAGAGTTCCTGTGTGAGATACGGTGAGATACAGTGTGGTCTGGTGAGCCATTTATGTGTTGGCCTGGAGTTAGCAAACCCACGAGAGATCACCTCACTGGAGGTGTCCTTAATGATAAGGTAAAACATAAAACAGATAGGTAAAAGCACCAGTCCCCATGAAGACGGAGTAACAGCATCCCTTAAATCAGGTTTTTAGAGAAGGGTGCTGGGGAAAAGAACAAGTAGAAAGATAAAACCCCACATGGCTACTAAAATGAATATCTTTGCCCTAGAAAAGTAGCTGTCAATTACTTAGAGGTTTTGGAATCTAACGCATTTGAGGGAAGGAAATTACAAGAAGCACCATACAGAAGAAGTATCTGAGCATGATTAATGAATGTGAGAAAAATTCATAAAGCTTTTCCTCTTTCAATCAAAATAAGGACGGGTGACTATCCCTTGGCTGTTCCTGAACGGTTGGTGAGACAGATGAACGAGCAGAGCCGGCGTTCAAAGGGACACATAAAACTGTGTTATCTCCAGACTGCACACAGCACCATGCTGCCCACATGAAAATCCCTTGCGGGTAGGGGCAGCCAGACCACTCATCTCCTAATGGTCCAGTGAGAGCAGCAGGACATAGGGCTCTGTCCACTGTGAGGAGAGCAGCATCGGCCCTGCAGCCTCTGCTCTGCGACACTCAGGACCAACGGGATCCCAGGGCCTCCAAATTCCAAATCACTTACATCCCTCAGACGCGGCAGCTCAGAAGTGACTTGACTAGCCCAAAGTGGTACCTTTTTAATTAATATGTTTACAATCTGCTGGAAGACTTCAGGGAAAGCCTCCATAACCAACCTTACTGCCTTCTATAATGCTAAACCACACAACTAAAAGGTCTGTCTCTCCCTCTTACACACCCATGAGCATACACATGCACACACACATATACACATCCACAGATTCATTTTAAAGATTCTTGTCTCACATGATCATTATTCACATTGTCTTCCATGACTATTTTAAAAAAATACCCTATATATCCACTTTGTCAGCTTTCCACTTCCCCATTTTAATGGTGAGCACAGGCCCCAAAGAAACGTTTTCCATGCCACCTCAACCCCTGAGTTTGCCAGTACCATTGGGGGAGCAGCCTGTGGCCCAGAGCAGAGAAATGTGCCTCTAAAGAGAAATGTGATCCTCCTAACATTGCCTTATAGATAAATATTTTGCCCAATAGCGCAAAATATCACCTATGGAGATGTCAAAAAGAAAAAAGAATGGTGTAAAATTATTTTCAGGAAAATCAAAGGTCCAAATTCTTATAAATAATATGTATTAACACGGTGAAATTTGTTGCCACTAGGATACTCTTTCAGTAAAGCACAGAAAACACTGAGCACACTTTTTTTAAGTATGGACACTTACCAAAAAGAAACATAAAACTTCCAAATGTCTAGCCTACATCAGATATTGATTTGAAGGCAAAACTGCGAGCCCAGGCATTTATTTACTTCTTTATTCAGTATTTCCTTGGGATTTCAGCAAGTACAAATCCCCCGGCAGTAGTGAGAGAAGATTTTTTCTTATTTTATTTTATTTTATTTTATTTTATTTTATTTTATGAGAGAGAGTCTCTCTCTGTCGCCCAGGCTGGAGTGCAGTGGCGCGATCTCAGCTCACTGCAACCTCTGCCTCCTGGGTTCACGCCATTCTTCTGCCTCAGCCTCCCGAGTAGTAGCTGGACTACAGGCGCCTGCCACCATGCCCGGCTAATTTTTGTATTTTTAGTAGAGACGGGGTTTCACCATATTGGCCAGGCTGGTCTCGATCTCCTGACCTCGTGATCCGCCCGTCTTGGCCTCCCGAAGTGCTGGGATTACAGGCATGAGCCACCGCGCCCGGCTGTGGGAGAACTTTCTATTGCAGTCTTAAAAGCATTAAGCATTACTAAGTAGTTTTTTTAATTTCCGAAAAGTTACATAACTTCATATGATTTTCTTTATTGCTACATTTTACTAAACATTTATTAATAGAAAGCAACTGGGAACAATACTGAAATCCACTGGGAGCTGAGTCCTATAATGAAGGCATGAAGCAATTAGCAGCATGACAAGGGATACAAAAACCTCGGGAAGCGATCTCGAGGAGGTCCACTTCCGTTTCTATAAGCTGATAATTTGGAAATTTCAAATTCCCAACCAGAATACCAATAATTGTTTCCTTTCACAGTATTACAATTCCACATTTTCATCTCAATCCCTCCCTCCTGTTTTCTTTTCTTCTTCTCTTTCTCTCCTTCTCCCTCTCTCTCTCTCTCTCTTTCAACACCAAGCAATATGCTAGCATATAAATTCATGCATGCAGAAATTTTTGTCTGTTTTGCTCGTTGATTTATATTGAAAGCACTTAGTGTCTAGTACATAGTAGGTACTCAATAAATATTGACTTGAACTGAATATGCCCATTACTGGGAGAGTGGTAAATAAGACACAGTTCCTGCACTCGAGGTAGCCACTACCCATATGAAGAAACCAACACGGTTATCATATAAACAGATGTGGTAAATTATAGGAGGCATGCACATAATGTTCTCGGAATACTGCAGGGCAGCACAGTAACACTGCTATTATATAGATAGAGAGTCTTGGGAAATATCCCAGAGAAGATGATGTTTATCTTGAGTTATGAAAGAGTTGTAGGAATTAGCTAAACAAAGGAGGCAAGAAAGGGCCTTCTAGGTAGAGGAAACACGACATGTAAAGACATGGAGTCTGAGATCACAACACGTTGCCTGCAGAACTAGAGAGATACTTGTTCAGAAACAAGAGTACAGAAGTTATCAGGCATAAGGGCAAAAGTGTAACTGAGGGAAACCTTCCAAGAATTTCCAACAAGGAGTAATCTGATGAGACTGTGATCCTTAAAATAGAGCTTTGAGATGGGAATTGGAAGGAGTGGAAAAGACTGGAGGACTGATGCTTGATTAAGAATTAATTGCATGGGTTGAACCACTATGGAATACAGCCTGGAGATTCCTTAAAGAACCAAAAGTAGAGCCACCATTTGATCCAGCAATCCCACTACTGGGTGTCTACCCAGAGGAAAATAAGTCACTATACGAAAAAGATACCTGGACATGCATGTTTATAGCAGCAAAATCCACAATTGCAAAAGTATGGAAGTAGCCCAAACGTCCGTCGATCAACAAGTGGATAAAGAAATTGTGGTATATACGTATATACGATGGAATACTACTCAGTCATAGGAAGGAACGAATTAATGGCATTCACAGCAACCTGAATGGAACTGGAGACTACTATTCTAAGTGAAGTAACTCAGGAATGGAAAACCAAACATCATATGTCCTCATTCATAAATAGGAGCTAAGCTATGAGGATGCAAAGGCATAAGAACGATACAATGGACTTTGGGGACTTGGGGGAAAGGATGGGAGAGAGGTGAGGGCTAAAAGGCTATAAATTGGGTTCAGCGTATACTGCTCAGGTGATGGGTGCACCAAAATCTCACAAATCACCACTAAAGAGCTTACTCATGTAACCAAATACCACCTGTTCCCCAAAAACCTGTGGAAATAAAAAACGAAAATTGCATATGTTGAGTCAAGAAATGAGTCGAGCCTAAACTAATGCAATAGAGATGCTATAGAACAAAAGAGATTTAGGAGACAGTCGTGGCATGGCTGAATTAGAAGGAGGTGGTTAGAGCAAAATACGGGGAGTTAGGCTCCATGGGAGTTTTCCAAATTGAACAACTGAGAATCTCTGAGTTCCATTCACTGAGACCACAGATGAAGAAAACAATAGCATTCTTTAGATTCTTAGTATAAGAATCTAGTATCTAATGTGAGACTATAAACCTATTCTTAGAAAAGGATAAGATTCTTTAAAAATATGTAGGTTGTGGTATTTGGGGAGCAGTCAGTTTGGGTCATGAGTTTGAGTTTGGGATTGGGGTGCCTGATGGAGACGTGGATAGGAGGAGAAAGCTAGGAATAAAGGTAAAGATTTGAAAACCCAGCGCTGAGCTGGATGAAGACAATGTGAAGTGATAGCTAAAGTTGTAGGGGATAAAGTCAAGACTGGAAATGTGTTATCTCAGAGAGAGAGTAAAAATAGGAGAGAACACAATAAATAGTTGTTGAATTAATTAGAGGAACAAGAATATCATCCTGGGAAGCTCAATATTCAAAAATAAAAGAACCTGTGAAAACAGCTTAGAAAGCAATATTTGCAAATTATTTCACAGGCCAATATGATCATTAGATAGAAAATGGATTTGACTAGATTTGACAGTTTCTGTTTCCATTTTGAAGTACCAATAAAACCTCAATCTTCTCCTTAAATTAGTTTACTAAATGACACCATAATTGATTTTCATATGTTCCTCTATCTTACTGATTATAACATCACATTTTCATATAATGAATGTCAAAGCTAACTTTTCAAAGTAAACAAAGTAAATGTCCTAGCACAGCACTTATAAATGAGATATCCTGGGGTCAGTGTAAGCCCAAATTAGCAAAAGCAACTCTGCTCATCATCTACATATAAAGCATTTTCCCCATTCACTATTCACATAACAAACAACAAAGCACACTGGTATCTAATTAAGTAAGATTAGACACAAATGAAACCCAGATGACTGAAGAGGAGACTCAATATGTTTCAATATCAATATAAAATATGAATTACTTTCCAAATCTATCACGACAGATCAGCAGGAGCGCAGGCCTGCTGATTTAATGCCCTTAAGAAGTTACCAACAAATAACATGCTGTTTCTAGGAATTTTTTTTAATGTTTATAAAATGACTGTGTAGGCAATCACCAAATGAGACCACTTCCAGATGAGATTGTGAACTTCTCACCTGTCTTCTTCCTCCTCCTTATCCAGATCCCCTTGACAGTCACCATCCACAAATGACGAACCATCTTAAACACTGATGTATTCCTATCTACAAACCATTTTGGCATGATCCATCGAGACTTCATGACTACCCTCATAGCCACAGCCTTCCAGGATGAGGAGATGGAAGGAGTGTGTGGAATGAGGAACACCTGGGAGCCTGGTTCCTACTCTATACTCACAGCAGGGGATTACTGGGGTTGTACCACTTGTCACATCTATGATTTTAGTGCTCTGGCAGATTTAAGTAGAAGATTCCTTGAGTCTCGAGGGGAAGTATCTGGATACAGTAATGTGGAAATAACATTAGTTTAGGATTCGAGTCTAGAGGTTTGTTTAGTTAATTAGTATTTCAAATTTTCTAAGGATTAAGGTACCCTTTTCAGCTTAATTTATTCAAAGGGTACCAAGCACTGTTCGCCACCTCTTTGTATCTTTCATAGCACTTAATAAGCACTAAATGAATGAAATGAATCTTTGCATACTCAAAATGTTAACTGACACTATCTTTAACTGTGAAATACACAGCATCGGAAAGGTGGGGATCTCAGGGAACTTAAATTATAGCTCTTGTCTTCAAAAAGCTGTGTCTGAGCTTGAACGCTGGGTTTATTTTTGTTCCAACTTAAGTCCACATATAGTAGTTTTTAGAGAAAAAATTTATTTTCTTGTTAGGAAAAAGGCAATTGTGTCATGTAGAACCACTGAACCTTGTTAATTTCATTATTGGGCATGTGTAGTTATATCCTCAGGCATTTTAATTGCTACTTTATAGCCTTTAAAAATCCTTTTCCTGCAAATGAAAAACAATTAAGCAGATTTGATCATCTGTGGAGGATTACTAGAACAAAAAAATCTATTATGTAATTAACATGAGTCATATAAATTTATTTTAGGGGGACAATAACAAGGTTGCATAGATTAAATAAATTAATTTTACTCCTAACGTACACGAGCATTTGACCGGCATAATAGGTACCTATAAATATTTCATAAACAAGCGAATACATGAATTTCATTTTACTTTTCAATATGAAGAATTTTGAATGTCCTTTCCACTCATTCACAGTGAAGAGTTTGGTTCCACAGTATAATGTATGAATCGGGCACAGAGATTAGTTTAAAAGAAACTCCAATATTGATTAAAAGTAATAGATATTATGATTTTAAATAGTACATCAATATGTTGAAAATGTGTTTATATTATTCATTTAATATCGAAAGCAACTAGGATTTTCTTAGACATTGTTCTGTTTTCATGCTCTGAAAACTCCTTTCTCAAAATTCATCTATTATAGAAAAATCAATGTACCAGGCAACATTCCAAAGCAAAAAGAAATGCCAAAAAAAGAGCAAAAAGCTAAACTCTAATCAGACTCTTGATATATATGGGGAGTAGATATCTTGATTTGTGCATATACACGTGTGTATGTGTGTATATATATATATATATAGTATGTGTGCACACATCTTAATATCTTGAAGAGGAAAAAATCTTGCGATTTTAGGTATGAAAACTGCTTTTTAAAATTAGGTTACCAAGTTTACTGTTTAGCCAGTTATCTCTATCAATGTTCTCCCCAAATTAAGCTGAATGTGGTTTTCCTATAATCACATTGGCCAATGAATGAAAAAACATCTAGTGGTCACATGAAAACCGTACCTATTAACTTGTAAATGTTGCACCTATTTTAGACAGATGCACATCAGTGATTTGCAAGAGTTTTTAAAACTGTATGTGTTTTGGGCATGTATTTAGCTAATCTGGAATCAAAGTGTGAAAATTTTTAAAAAAATGTGTAAAGTTAGATATTTCACCTATTTTTATACAGTACAAAAATATTTAAAAGATTGTCTGGGGGCTGGGTGTGGTGGCTCACGCCTATAATCCCAGCACTTTGGGAGGCTGAGGAGGGCGGGTCACGAGGTCAGGAGTTCAAGACAAACCTTGCCAAGATGGTGAAACCCCGTCTCTACTAAAAATATGAAAATTAGCCAGGTGTGGTGGCAGGTGCCTGTAGTCCCAGCTACTCAGGAGGCTGAGGCAGAGAATTGCCTGAACCCAGGAGGCGGAGGTTGCAGTGAGCCTAGATTGTGCCACTGCACTCCAGCCTGGGCAACAGAATGAGACTTCTCAAAAAAAAGAAAAAAAAGATTGTCTGGGTGTTTATCTACTTAGTCAAATGGTTTTTACACACTTTGGGCATTTATTTCCTTTAATTTCAATCCAAACTTTAACAAGTTTAACAAGCATAAAGATGGCAGAACCCATGTGTAGGAAGTTTAAGAAAACTTAAATGAATTACTAACGAGATGTTAGAGGAGAAAAAAAAAAAATTCCCTACGAGAAGATAGACAAAATATACTAACAGAAGGGAGAAAATAATTAAATGTAAAGAGAAGCAAAATGCAATCAGACTAACCAAATAAAAATACCAGACATGAAAAATCAACACATTGTCATCAGTGTAAGGGAGCAAAGCACAGAAAATATGTGCCTCACACATGAGCTCTGCAATGGAACATGCTGAAGAAAATGCTATGAAACACATTCAATAAGCACTGATTAACAGCAATTACATCCTGGTTTTATAGCATATGTTACACAGGGTATGACTACTAGATCACAGCTAGCCTTTTTGATCTTGTTTGAAGTACAGAATTATAGTAAATCATGATTAGATTGAAATAAATCACAGATAATGACTTAACAATCATGTATTACAACCTTACTTGCTAGATTCAATTCAGTTCAATCAGTATTTGTCATCTTAAACTTTGTACTCAGGGATAATGGATTTCAAGTCACTTTGTTCATTTTCTTCTCAGCCAGAGTTACCACTATATTCATTTGACAGGCGGAAAGATAAAAATTACTAGATTTTTGCAGGCAAAAGAGTTGTTAGACATGCAAAAAGCTAAAGAAAATACAAGTGTATTTACTCAAAAGCAAGTTTAAAAATTTGTAATATCAAATGTACTTATTAAATTGCATCAAGATTCATCATAATGCTTTTGTTCTTCAACCTAGTAATTTGATTTCAGGAAAGCCAGAAACTTCTCAAGGAAATAACTCAAAACTCAGTGGGGAAAAATTCTGGGTACAATGCCCTCATGTGTATATTTCTAAAAGTGAAACACATGAATCCACATAAATACTCAGAAACAGCTAAGAAGATCACCTTGCGTCTTCTGCACAGGCTCTTATTCAGCCACTAAAAATGATTAGAAAGTAATATGGAGAATGCTCATGCTAAAAAGCTAACAAGGAAACACTATATACAATTACACAGACAATATATTTTAAAAATGCACATAAATGTTTAAAGTCTGCAAAATAAGTGTATCAATGTGATAAGTAGAGTTATGCTGGCATATTATAAATTTTGCTGTAGTTGTTTGGTTAATGAAGTGTTTTGTAATGGGAAAAAACAAACTAAAATAGGGAAAATATTTTACTAATCTTTTGGTAAGGTGTCAAAGAGTATAAGATGAAAACATTTTCTCTGTCAAGTATTCTTACGACTAAATGTTATTGCATCTTTTAAAAATTTCGTTTTATTCAACAAACATGTATGGAATGTGTGCTATGTACTGTTCCCTGTGCTATATGCATTTCATTCATACTCCATAGGGCTGTTCCCCTGACATTTACTATTAAATACAAAGACTGCATCTTTGTCCTGTAAAGCTCCTAGGCTATGATTCCTGACTCCTTGTCAATTCACAGCCAGGCCATATTTTGCACTCTGAAATATCTACTCAACTGTACCAGACCACAACCACTGTTGCTAATCCTTTATGTAAAATAATCCACCACTGTATCTGAAATGGAGGATCCCAAACTCTTGCTCTTGCGTCTGCTACTGTCAGACCCTAAGGGAGCTGCAGAAAGGAGCAGGCTGCTTCTTTAACCGTTGTCACTGCCTGCCTTCCTTGGATAACGTCATGGTGGCTTGAAGTTGACAATGACCTGTCTCTTCTCTTTCGAGCATGTGCTTGTAGAGTCAGGGTCATAGATGGAACAGGAGGTACAGGGAGTGAGGAGGAGTCTACTATATAGGGTGGCAAACTTTCTACCCCTATCTTCCTGTTAGATGCAAAAACGACACTGAGGTTTGCAAACTTGTTCCTGTGGCTTCCGCCAATTTCATAACCTCATGCGTGCAAACAATAGTCAGCCAGGACTCTAAAAGGCTACTTTGCTGGGAATTCTTTGGACTCTTATTATTGTACTTTGATCCTGCATATGTGACAATGTTGTTTCCTCTTACTTAGAACATTGCCTTTTCTTTCGGCAAAACCACTCACTCATCTAATCTTTTTGGTTGCCACTTCTGAGGATCCTCCATCTGCTTGTCTCTTAAATGTGGGTGCTTCTTGAGGTTCCATCTTGTCTCAGTCTCCTCTGATCATCATCTCATTGGTTATTTTCCACTTGCCATGCCAAGGTCACTATTCCACCATCCACCCTTCCTGACCCTGCCCTGGGCCCCAGGAGATGACCTCTATGAAGCCTCCAGGTGTTTCCTTACCCTTTGGCTTCATGATGGATTTGGCCAACTGGGGGCTGAAGATAAGATGGTGAGAAGAGAAGGAGGTCAGCATGTATATTCCCCAGGTTCCTTCCCTGCTAGGCTGTGGGCTGGCAGTGGCTAAGTTCCTCTACTGAGGCTAAGGTCCAATGGCCAACCCTCTCCTACCTCCACACCCACAGATTTAGCTCCTGCATCTCCACGTTGTAAATGCTCCTTCCATTCCACCCTCCAGGCCTAGGAGAGGTCATAGCTCTCTGTGGTTGCTAGTCCCGGTGTGTTTCATCATCTCAGTTGGTTTTCTGAATCCTGCCCACAACCTTTATATATAGTCTTGTCATCAAATTCTCCTTAATTATCCCATTTGAGTGTGACATCTGCTTCCTGCTGGGATCCTGACTAACACTCCCTCTTATTCTCACTCAGCTTTAATTACTACCACAGGAAAATGACTTTAAATCACTATCGCCCAATCTCTTTCCAATTTTCACACACGTATTGCAAACTGCCTGCAAAAGATTCCAAAATAACTTCAAATTAACATGTCTCAAGTGGAACCCACCTCCTTCACTCACCTCTGCCTGCTCCACCCACCCCTCCCTTCAACCCATTTCTCAGCCTGTATTTAGAGAACAGACAACCATCCACCCACCTGCACAATCTAGAAAATTGCCAATTATCCCCAATTCCTCTCTTTCACCTGTTCTCAAATAAGCTTGTTTTACTTCCTACGTAATTCTTAAGTGTGTTTCCCCCTGTCCATTAACATGGCCTGTACTTCAGTTCAGAATTCATGCTCATTATGTTGTATAGGAATTTCTGTTGTTGTCTCTCACTAACTAGATTTGTGTCCAATTTGAGAAAAGAAACTACTGCCTGCTATATGCACCAGTAAGTGTGTTGGTTGAATGAGTGCCTGAATGAATGAAGCCCAAAATGAAGATGAGAATAACAGAATTTCACTTTTTTTCATAGGTCTAACAAATAGCTGTCACTTCAACTTGCACACACATATGCTCACACACTCATGTTTAAGAATACATTGAACCTACTCATCTTTTGTTTTGGTTTGGATTTTTTTTTTTTTTTTTTGCGGGGTGAATTTGAAGCAATGGTGTGCTAGAAAGTCATTCATGACTGGCTTCCCGGAGGAAAAAGTCAAAGCCTTGATTTGTAGCATTTGTCCATTTCCATGGTGAAAAATACTCCCAACATTGCCAACTTCAAGCTACTAAAGTAAATAATTGAGTTAGGAGCTAGAAAAAGCTGTGAATCGCCACACTGACTTCCACAATGGTTGAACTAGTTTACAGTCCCACCAACAGTGTAAAAGTGTTCCTATTTCTTCACATCCTCTCCAGCACCTGTTGTTTCCTGACTTACTGGGGCCTGTCATGGGGTGTGGGGTGTGGGGTGGGGGTGGGGGGAGGGGGGAGGGATAGCATTAGCAGATATACCTAATGTTAAATGACGAGTTAATGGGTGCAGCACACCAACATGGCACATGTATACATATGTAACTAACCTGCACATTGTGCACATGTACCCTAAAATTTAAGTATAATAAAAAAATAAAATAAAATAAATAAATAAATAAAATAAATAGCCTTACTAAAAAAAAAAAAGATGTGAACAACTGGTTCTCCTGAGCTGGTATGAGCTGGCTTCAGCAGAACACTGAACGGCTTTTATGAGAGACCCATATGTCACAGAGGAGGTTAGGTTAACTAAATTACCAGAGATTTCTGAAAGGACACAATGACAAGGAATGGAGCATTTACAATTCTACATGAAAAATAAATCATTTACCAAAATTAGTAATAATAAAGAAATCCAGGGGCATCATCAGAACCTGATGATCATTTGGAGATAATTTAATTCTGTTTTGTGAAGTTTCCTGCCTGTGTTTTCTTTAGTTTTGCTCAGTGGAACAATCGTTTACCATGTGCCTTTATTTTGTGGGTCTCTGTTTAAGTGAGGAACCAAGCATCAAAAGGAAGTTGTTGATTTAACACCTACAGATGAAGTCAAATAACTTAATGCATGAGGGTTGTGCCATTTCAAACGGGGGAAGGATGAGTGAAGGCTGCTTATGCCTAACTGGGAAGACCAGTGAAGGGCTCTTGGAAGAAGAAGTATTTATTTTTTTTAACTTTGGTAAGAAAAGCTAGGATAAATTGAGACAGAGGAAAGGAAAATTGGGGTTTGCAGGAGTACTTGATATACAGCTTGGCACATAGTAGGACCTCAGTAAATACTTACTGAGTGAATGAATGAGTGATTCAATGAATAAATGATTGAGTAAATGAATTAAAGGGAAAACACAGGTAAAGGAAGAGATGTCAATGAACATAGGTATTGGGTTTGATCTATGTGGCCCAACTGACTGAGTCCTGCATTGCTTAACGCCAATATTTCCTATTCAACTTTAATCCTTATCAATGCTAAATCACTTGTAGTGAAGTTGTCATTTTTTGGTGTGAACCACTGTGTCCATCTACTCTGTTTCTGTCACTACACTTGCATCCAAGCTTCTATCACCTCTCAACCGCATGGTTGCAGAAGCCTGTCAATCCCTCCGCCAGAATCCACCCTGGCTCTGCCCCCATGCATTACCCACTCTGCAGCCAGCATGAGCTTTGCAAAATGCCAACAGGAACATTTGATGATTGCTGAACCCCTACACTAGTCTTTAGGACTTAGGGTTGCTCAATGGTTTGGATTGTTCTTATAAGAAAGTCAGCACTCCTGGATGTGGCTTAAAGAGCCCTACATGATCTTCAGCCTAACACCCCAGCACAGTACCCCTCTATCCCCACAGCCTTCTTTTAGGCCATTGAGTGGAGTCTGTACACACTACTTCTTTTGGCAGAAATGCTCTCCACTAATTTCACATATATTCTGTCTTCTGTGACCAAGTCACTGTCTCAGAACACCATAGCCCTCTCTTTTGTAGAATTTATCAGTTACAAATGTGTATTTACGCTTATGACTGTTTGATGAAAGTTTATTTCTCCCACTAGTTTGTAAGTCCCAGAGGAAGAAGCTACATCTGCTTTTACTCAAGTGTTTGGCACATTCAAGCGTTTGTTGAATGAATGAACAAAATGTCGTGTCCATTTCAGTCACAAGATTGTTCCCATTCCTGAGGTGACCTCACACCCTCCAAACCCCACTGCAAATACGGATCTAATATTTCTTTCCAGGCCTAGCTCAAAACCCACTATTTAATTCAATAAATACTCATTAATGAATGATTATGTTCTAGACCCCGTGCTTGGGACAAGGATTATATGGCCACATAGAATCTTAGCAGCTCTCTGAGGAATGTCTGTTCTACCCAGGAGGATACACCACTCGTTGCCATGTCGTATGTTAGGAGCACTAACAGATGTGTGGCCGAAATCTATGGAAGCACATTGCACAACTAAAAGAATAGCCTCTGGATATTCAATGAAGCTCCAGAAAGAAAGAAAGAGGCATTTGGCCTTTTTTTTTTTTTTTTTTATTTGAGATGGAGTCTCGTTCTGTCACCCAGGCTGGAGTGCAGCGGTGCGATCTCGGCTCACTGCAAGCTCCACCTCCCAGATTCATGCCATTCTCCTGCCTCAGCCTCCCGAGTAGCTGGGACTACAGGTGCCCACCACCACGCCCGGCTAATTTTTTGTATTTTTAGTAGAGACAGGGTTTCACTATGTTAGCCAGGATGGTCTCGATCTTCTGACCTCGTGATCCATCCGCCTCAGCCTCCCAAAGTGCTGGGTTGGCTTGCTTTTTAAAAGGCTTTCTTCTTAAATGTTTTCCTATTTCTAAGAAAAATATGATAATAATATGTATTTCTTTAAAAAACCTACTATTTATTGGGCTTCTACTCTGTACCAGTCACTCTGATTGAGGCTTTTTATATTACTAACTTAATCCTACCTTAGGATCTTTTCTGACTCCTAAATTTTAGTAACATGGTTTTGCAATAAAATTCCACTCAAATATATAATGCATGGTTGTTATTTAAATTGTTTCATTTAATGTCCTGGTTTCCCAAAATACTGCTCCAAAGCTGCAGTCTGATATTGTATATTTTCTGCATTCCCGCCTCTATCCTCCTCCATAGTGCTGTGCTAGACACAGTAAGTGGTTAATAGACACCTTTGGATAAATGGAATCCAGGTGGCCTTTGAGTGTATGTGGTAAAGAGTTTTTGTTACAGTCCAAGAGTTCTACAAATAAGTTATCATGCATCACAAAAAGTTTCATTTCTTAATTGCATATGATTTTCTTTTAAATGCAAAAATACGAGGATCATCATTGCACACCTGCTGTACATATTTTTTAATGCATGTTCTAAAAGAGATCAAGAAAAAATGCGGAAGAAGATAAAATTTCTTTGGAATTTCAATCTTTTCCTGAGATTCCCTAGGTACAGGCACTGTGCACGTGCTTCTGACATGCTGTACTTCACTGAGTCCTGGATACAGCCCTGTGACAGTGACATCTCCAACTGACAGATAAGAAGGAAAAGATCAAAGAAATTTCATGAAACTTGGACCAGATCAAATAAAACTGGCACTCAGAACTTAGGATCTTTGAAGCCCGCCCTCTCCTATCATTCTTTTATTTCCTTCCCTGCAAAACTATCTCCCCAATGACTTGTTCTATCCGACCATTGCTTTCATGTGTTAATGGGTGTTCTTCTTGTCAAAGTACATTTTCATAAACAAGTTATGATCTTTATAAAAACTTTGTGTTTTTTTTAATTTTTTTTTTTTTTTTTAGACAGAGTCTCACTCTTGTCACCCAGGCCGGAGTTCAGTGGTGCCATCTCTGCTCACTGAAACCTCTGGCGCCTGGGTTCAAGCGATTCTCCTGCCTCAGCCTCCCAAGTTGCTGGGACTATAGGCGCATGCCACCATGCCTGGCTAATTTTTTGTATTTTTAGTAGAGATCTATCTCCTGACCTCATGATCCGCCCGTCTCAGCCTCCCAAAGTGCTGGGATTACAGGCATGAGCCACCGCGCCCGGACAACTTTGTCTTCTTAATTGCATAAGATTGTCTTTTAAACATGAAAATGGGACGTTCAACATAATAAAACTGCAATTCATACTTTCCCAACGTTTGTTCTGAGGAAACAAGGTAAAATAGAAAAAAAGACAAAAAATAAAACGAAAGATTATTTATTGATGTCCCAGAAACTCCCTAAATATATAAACTAGGTAAGCTACTTTCAGGATTTAATGACCTAAGACATTAAGTTACTGCACAAAATAAAACTCTCAACCCTCAGCTAAAGTCTGCAACAGAAAAAATGTAGTCTATGCTCAAATATTGGAATCTCAAGACTTCCTTATGGTAGTATTATTGAAATTACTGCCTGTTCTTGCATGAAGTAAAAGCATGCAGTAAAATATAAAAGAAAGATAAACTTTCCCTTTTTCTTGCCATAATAGGTAAGCTGTTTCTTGCATCATTTATTATCTCTCAGCTAACAGGTCCCATGGCCCTCATTTTCCTGTAATGTTATCTGTGTTATAGCTTTATGGTGACATCACCTAAAGAGCATAATTACGTCTGAGAGCCTTACAATTATTGAATTTTGCACATTCCATAGTGTAAAATAAATTACAACCTGCATTCTTAACAAGCGAAAAGAAAAGAATTAAGCATATTATTTAGCCTAGTAAAAAAAAAAATCTGGCATCAGTATGGTGTGGTTTGGCAACGAGGAGTAAAGACTGTAAAACTAGCCTAATATAGAGAAATGGAGAGATGAGGAATACAGTAGAGATGAAGCATTCCACAGCGTAAGCTTCACCCTGATGGTTGGAATATCTGAGTAAAAGGTTAAGAACACCTGATTTCCTAAACCATGTAATAAAGGTCAATTTAAGAATGATAGATCAGTTAATATCTTTAGAGAGCAAAGAAGTTATTTTTATAAACAGTAAGTCACACATACACAACATATATAAATCAGCACATAGTTTTAAAAACAAACATCATGTGCAGGGCATTTTAAAGGGGGATTTAATGTTTAAATGTAATTATGTGATAAATATTTATTAACAAAAAACACAGTAAACCTTATAAAAACAAAAGCACATTTATACTTCCAAGTCATCTTACTCTAATGGAAAGGTCAGTGCCTCTATATAAAGAGCTGAAAGCACTGTGGCATTTCATACAAGGGAATCAAAAAATAAAATGGGCATATGAGGCCACTACTTATCAATAATGATGCCATGTTTCCAAGATACCTGCTTACTCAACTTGAAAATTAAAAAGCACTAAAATCGGAAAGAATTTTTTAATAAGCGTTGTGAACATACAGCAGAACTGTGTCATTTTATGACAAACCAATGTACGGTATGCCTTTTAAATGCACAATAAATATTTGTTGAATAATGAAAGAAAGGTTGGGTCAATCCTTAAAAAATATTAAATTTGGATATATCATTGTTTATTTCCACTTTTTAAAATAATAAGTGTACTTAGTAAACCATCTATTTTAAAGGTCTTATGCAATCTTTATAACCTCTTTTTGCCTTTTTCTCCCTCAAAAACAAAATTTCTTAAGGAGAATAACTTGTAAGAGATTTGATAAGTTATGAAATGACCAGCACACCTACAGGTTAAATGTGAGAAGGAATAATTTACATCACAGTGCTGTGGTTTCATTGTTTTAATATTATGGTATATTTACAGAAGTTTCATTTTCTTTCCTTAAAAATAAAAATATACTGAGGTAAAAGATACATTTAAACTTCTAACCATCAGCATAAAACTTATTAAAACAGAATAACTGGGAAAGCAGGCATAGTTCTCCCAAAGGATTTATACTGAAATCAATACCTATCTATCATAAAAGTAGAGGGTATTTTTAATAATCTTACCCAGAATGAGCAAAAACTGGTCAAACTACTCTTTCTTATTATGAAACACATATTTAGGTCAAAATATAATGTTCCTTAATTAGAGCCTATTGACGCTCTTAAGTTTGCAAAAACTCAAGGAACATCTAGCTCAGTGGTTCTCACCCCTGCTGTGAATCAGGACCTCCTTGTGGAACTTTCCAAATCTACTGAATCCAAATTTCCCAGGTGGAATCAGGGAATCCGACTTTCTCAGACACTCTGCAAGGTGTTTGAGAACTCCAGCGATAAGTCTATTCGTTCAGCTTATGCTCTCTGGTGTCTACGATTCTGTGCCCACTACCATGCGGCTGAGAGAACAAGGATGAAGAAAACATGAAATCCTTGTAAATAAGGAGGAGAAACAGTTGAGTACAATAAAGCAGGTGAGTGTGAAGACGGAAGTAAGTAAAGAGAGTGCTTTGGGGTGATGAAAAGGGACCACTAAACCAGATGGGGTTCAATGAGAGAGCTCAAGTCTCCAAAAAGAGAAGCCTTCTTACTCTACTCCTCAAACTACAGGCCCAGCTTCTCAACAGGCCTGAGCTAGGGAAGGAAGACCTTGTCTTAAACCATGTGAGAACTTGAACCGTTATGCGGGCTAATTAGCCTAATTACTAAATAGTCTGTTTGTATGATAGGAAGACCATACAGTCAGCGGACTGCCGAATTTTCAGACAGGGGCAGGGAAATGATCAGTCTCATTGAAATAACATAAAGGGACAATGGGAGAAAGATGTAAATAAAATTGTTTTATATGGGCACCACACAGTTGTGCTTGTTCACTTTGATGGTTCCCTCGAGAAGCTCTTATAAGTCCATGAAGAATGGTGAAATGTACAGGGAAAAGGCTGAAGGTATTTTCATTTTGATCTTTATGTGTGATACATTGTTTCGCATTCATGTCCTGACAGGTACTTGTGGGCAGTGTTACCATTTCATTTTACTGAATGCTGGAATATATAGACAAATGGACCACAGAATCCCCAAGTCTGAGAGCTTTACTCATACACGGTCTGAGCCCTCTTTTATCTATTATCCCTAAAAATAACAGGAAGATGAACTAAAGCACCTTATATGTTCTTCCCTTGTGACTTCCTGACATCAAATCTTAGATCCAACTGTACATATTGTCACAAACCAAAAGAAAAATCCAAATGTCAAGACAAGTTATATCTACACATGATTAAAGATAAGAAAACTGTAACACATCCACTGTGACTCTTCCAAAAAGGTTAATCTGTAAAAAAAAAAAAAAAAAAAAAAAAAAAAAAAGGCTGGGTCGGGCTGTTAGTAATAAAATGACTATAATAAATAGACTGTACTTATAAAAACCCTCTTGAAAGCTGGACATCTAAAGTCAGATCAAGTCAAATCAGCAAATTTCATTGAGACAATAGCATGAATGATAGAAAAAAAAAGGAATAGATGTTTCTGCCTTCACAAAGAAACATATATGGAGATAAGCAATACGAGAACCCTTAGACTAGAATGTGGCTATTAGGATTGCCTTTGACTTCCTTCCCTCCTACTTTAACCCTATGTTTCAGACGAACTGGGATCTGTCCCTTTCCTTACTCCCAAATGTGTTCTGCCAGGGCGTCTCAGCACATCCTCATCTAGAAACAGGGATATCTGAAATCCTCCAGGTCTTTAAAGGTCTATTTCAAATGACATACTCATGCTTACTCCACACTAGATTTTGTCTTTCCTCAAAGTGGGCCCCCATCCTGTTCAAAGAATGAGGTCACCAAGAATGGCTTGCCATCTGCTGCTGCGTTAGTGTCCTGTGAAGTAGAGATGAGGGAACCAACCATTCAAATGACTGATTATCCTGGGCACTGTTTCCCTTCCCTGGAGTTACACTTTGTCCCAGTGCAATATCAATAGCAACGGAAATTTTTTCCGAGAAACACTTTGAGGGCAAAGAGAATGCATTGAAATGTTTAGTTCCTTTGATTTTCTAAGAAGCAAACAGATTTTAAAGAACTGTGTTGTGCTGTTAATAATTAAAAACTTTTCAATGTTTGCCAGAAGTGAAAAAGAAAACTATTAAAAAAATTTCTCCCCAAAACATGAATATTGATAGACTTAAAAATTACAAAATGCTTCTAAGATATATAGGTTATAGTCCAAGAAATAGAAAACTTTGCATGCACAGTATCACATACATATACCACATACATAGATGTTGGTCTCTTAACGTAGAAACTGAAAAATGACTGTTTTCTAGATAGATCTGAACCTCAGAAATCTTTTGTTTGGCCATGCAATATTTTTTAAAGATACACATATGCATACACACACACACAGCAACGTCTAAGCACTGCTAAAAGTTATGTTAAAAACTTGATTTTAAGCAGCTCTTAAAAACATAGAAGATCTGCCAGCAAAATGTCAGCATTCTTTCTGGTATTTTTAAGACAGGCTCAGTTTTAGCAGTGCTGGGTCTTCAAAAGGCCACATGCTATCTGTTTGACTGTAGTCCTCTCCCAGGGGGTTCATCTGCACATCTGCCTGGCCCGCTGCCTTGCTACAGCCGGCATGTGAATGTAGCACTTTTGGTTCAGCTTCTAAATGTATATACATTTTAGCAAACATTTACGAAACATAACGTTAACAGACCAGGCACTACAGTCTAAGCAATCTGCAACTTAGCTTTCTTATCAAGACACAGCAACCTATTACAGTTAATTCAGAAGCAAATGTTTAGTGATGGTAAATAAGAAATTCCATTGAAAAGGAAAAAAATCTGTTAGAACTGATTATCTGCTGTCAAATAGTCATAAAAAGTTTCATAACCTGGATTGTTTTTTCTTTCGTTGCTTGCATTTGTCCAGGGCTAAAGATTTGCTGCTTTTCACATTGTCTTTAGTTAAGAGGGAAACCTATGTAACTTAGAATTAATTTCTTGCTAATTTCCAAAATTTTAAATTAAGAATACTTGAAAGAGATGTCTTTAAATAGTTAAGAATAATTTGAATGCCAAATCATACTCTAAATATATATACATATGTAGGTGTAAAATTAAGAGAAAAAGCAAAAAATAAAACAAATTAATCTTACCTATTTTCTCAATCTGACATACTGGCTTTAAAACATTATTTATGGTGAATGCCTAGGAAAATAAACATTTCACCATGCACTTATGATTTATTGTTCATAATGAAGTTAACCGTTCCTCAGCTTCTATGACAATCTACTGAAACTAAAGACGTAATTCTGTCCTGCAGATCTGGCAATTCAGAAGGGCATGTAGGAATAACTCTTTAGACAACCAAATGGAACAAGCTCAGAATCTACCCAGAAGTGCAGACCACTTGTTCTAAAATATACTGTAGTATATTCCTATGCTACCATGAAGTCTATGAATTTCATTTCATAAAATTTTTCTCCATTCACACATTTTTCCTTTTGAAAACAGCATGTGTGAGCAACACATATTCACAGCTGAAATTGTTTTCTTCACATCTTAGAAGGATGATGAAAAGTTCACATGCATCTTCCTCCACTCAACTCAGAAGCAGATGGTAAGGCTGACTGCAAAATCACCTAGTCAGTCTGTTGTTCAGTGGCCTCTGATACCAGGGGATGCTGCCACTTTTTAGGCCTTTTTTCCCATCCTACAAATGGATCCCAAAACTCTCAAGACATTATAGTTTATCCCCTTGTTAAATACTCAGTCCATGAAACTGACAAGCCATCTTTGCTACCATGTTCCTCCTTACTGTTTTTCCCACTTCCATCCTCACCAACTATGGTGTTACCTGTTACCTTGGTGGTTTATTTTCCTTTTCTATCCATCCTCATACTTACTGAGAGGGTTGAGGTAGCTTACTGGCTGGCAGGCATCTGGGCTTCCAAATTATATGTCTTGCTAATCTACTGGAGAGAAGAAACATATATAAACCCTTCCAGAAAGTCTCCTAGCCTTCCAGTCATAGAATATGTGGAGTATATTCCTTGTTAAACCTGACACTTCTTTAGCTTAAACCTTTTCCTCTTGACATAAACATTAGTGGTTCTTGAAATCATTTTCTGAAAAGAAAGAAAATATTAATTGGCAGCAAAAAGAAGAAAACAATTCACAATTGCTACTGATACCTCAGTCATTAATCCAGACCAGTATGTTTTCACTGGAAAGAAGATAAAAGTATATTTCATTCTTGTTCATAGTACTGAATATTATTCTTCCAAACCGTAATACTCAAGAGAAAACGGATAACATATCTGTCAGAAGCTGTACTCTTTACCACCGAGAGTCGTATTATTGTTCTGTAGAGAAAAATCTCTCTTTCAATCAACGGGGGGTTTGAAATCCTTTACTGCATATGCCTGTGGTTAGTTCCTGTATCGATAGCATATTGTCATTTGTTTGAATCTAAACGTTAGGAGAAAATCAGTGATCAAACCTGATAAAAAGTAGTCTACAAAACAAAACTTTTATTTAATAAAAATCAACCTATGACCACTGGAAAATCTTATGAAGCATGGTCTCTAAGATTTTATCTCTTTAAAATAGATTTTGAAATCCAGATCAAATTTGGCTTCCCCACGATACTGAATTCTGTTTCTGAAGAGCCTCTTTTATTTCTCTCAACAGTGAATAATCAAAGAAGGTAGGCCCCATAGCAGCGTCCTGCTACCATGTGTATATTCAGGGTCTGCTTTTCTTCCTTAATTTTTACCAAGTAAGAAAATCTATGGCAAACATCAAAATTAAGCACTTCTGCCTGTCATATTTTATACCAACAACGCATTATTTACGTAAGACCACTAAATCAGCATCCAAGTTGCATAGAGAACATTATCCTCAGTGCCTAGATGATACTACTTGGATGAATGAAGTGACATACGATTAGAATTGTGTTAGAAGACTACACTGAAAAATGCTTTTCTCCTCTCCAGCTCTTATTTAAACAACCACATATCCTTCTTGCTCTAGCTTTATTTGCTAATTAAAATTTATTATCTTGGTTGAGCCACAGCAATATACTAATGAACAAACAACTACACCTTTAGCTATGTCAAATTTTTCCCTATCTGAATGTGAGTTTCTTCTTGGTTTACAACTTTATATTTTTCTCAAGTTCCCTTTATTTTCCTATTTTCATATTTTATTCCGGACTTAATTTATCTTAATTTAATGAGTTCTTACATAACAGAGAAGAAGGAATATTTATTTATTTATTTTCAGACAGAGTCTTGCTCTGTCGGCCAGGCTGGAGTGCAGTGGCACGATCTCGGCTCACTGCAACCTCCGTCTCCCGGGCTGAAGCAATTCTCCTGCCTCAACCTCCCGAGTAGCTGAGACTACAGGCACGTGCCACTGTGCCTGGCTAATTTTCGTATTTTTAGTAAAGACAGGGTTTCACTATGTTGGCCAGGCTGGTCTCAAACTCCTGACCTCAGGTGATCCACCTGCCTTGGCCTCCCAAAGTGCTGGCGTGAGCCACCGCATACAACTGGAATATGTTTAAGTATCATGTATTAAAAACTTATACTTTTTTTCTTTGTATTTTGTCTATGTGATTTGTTTGTTACTTTACTCCAGAAACTGAAACCAGAGTGAGAATCAGACATGCATTTGTTTGAAAGCTGCTTTGGACAAATTATTTAACCTGTTTGCAGTTCATTATACTCATCTATTAAACATTATACTCATCTATGAAACTCACACATTAAATATTAACCCCTTAATATTATTTTAGGATTAAATGAGATATTACAAGAGAAGTACTTAGAGCTCCTCAAACACAGAGTAAGCAAACAAAAATTTTTGTAAATGTTAATACTGGTATTTTTACAAATACATTATTCGGTATCAAAGAGTCAAACTGTGGTTTTTCACAAACTAGAATCTCAGTACTCACCACATGTTCCTTAAGGCCAGAAGCTCCTAAGAAACTGACCAGCACGCTTTGCATAAAATGCATATTCAATTACTACACTCTCCATTGAATTGATCCTCCTTAATCTCAGCTGAATTTAATGGAAGGCAGTTTATGAAATCAGGCATGCTGCCTATGCTAGACTAGCTTTTCAAAGTTTACATTACCCGATTGAAAATATTTTGTTCTGTTCCAGCTTTTCTACTACCTGCTTTGAGACAAACACAAGTGAGAGGTTGATATTTGTTTAATGTCACACAGCGCAGACAAATTGAAAAGGTTGGAGGATGGCTTGTTCCAAATAATATCAAACTGCTGTAAACATGTGCCTTAGGTAGACACAACCTAAATGAATATTCAAAATTACTTAGGTTTATTGAAACCTAACTGAGGAAGAGATTAACAACTTTTTTTTAAGTAGGCCATTTGTGTCACTCAGTGTAGAATTATTCTTTTCATTTATGTCAAAGACAAGCAGTTACCTGTTATCAAAGCATATGTGTTCAATACCAAATTAATTGTGAATAGAAAGATAGCAAAGGAGCAGATGAAACAAAAAAGCAGTACACTTACACGGCACGCCAGAGCCCCAACATTCAGACACAAACACATTTAGATTTTTAGCTAGAGAGACGGCACCTGTTCCTAATGGCAATAGAGATTGCTCATAAAACCACCACAGAAGCTTTACAACAGACAAGGGCCTAGCAAAGTCTAAAACTCAAATTCTTTCCATCAAGAACCCTGGTTTCTCTTCAACAAAGACCTGCTTGGGTTTGTGTTATTTCAATATCTTACAAATGATTTAAAATTATATCATCAATACGATTTTTAAAACCAAAGCGAATATTTACAATGACAATGAAAAACAAACTGACATTTAGCTCTTTGTTTAAAAAAAGTGCACATACGTGTGCATGTCCTCCACACCGCAGAACTATGCTAACTTTTCAAAAACATCTAAATCCATCTGATTTTGAGCCTTTCCATTTAATTAACTAAATAATCCAGATAAGTGAGTTCTTCATTTCCACATAGCCATTTATTATTTTGTGTCCCATAGTTTTGTCCAAAATAACATTGATTGTAGCTCACAAAATGTAGAACCCTACTAAAAGGTGGCCAGGTGTGGTGGCTCACGCCTGTAATCCCAGCATTTTAGGAGGCTGAGGGGGTCAGATCACTTGATGTCAGGAGTTTAAGACCAGCCTGGCCAACATGGCAAAACCTCATCTCTACAAAAATACAAAAATTAGCCAGGTGGAATGGCGGGTGCCTGTAATCCCAGCTGCTTGGGAGGCTGAGGCAGGAGAATCTCATGAACCCGGGAGGCGGAGGTTGCAGTGAGCTAAGATCCCACCACTGCACTCCAGCCTGGGCTACAGAGTGAGACTCGGTCTCAATAAATAAACAAATAAATAAATGGCACCAATACATAATTTGAATCCAGATTATGATTCACTTCCCACCTTCATGGAAAAGGAGCTTGTCTTGTTGGGCCAAAGGGTGGAAGGTGTGAACAGCAGTGGTGAACCAGTAAGGCTTGGTTAGACTTAAAGGGAACATCCTTCTCTCTTTGAGCTGATATCGGCTCTGATTTACCTTTGTTTTTGTTTTTGTTTTCTGAGACGGAGTCTCGCTCTGTCACCAGGCGGGAGTGGAGTGGCATGATCTCGGTTCACTGCAACCTCCACCTCCCAGGTTCAAGCAATTCTCTTGCCTCAGCCTCCCGAGTAGCTGGGACTACAGACGTGCGCCACCATGCCCAGCTAATTTTTGTGTTTTTAGTAGAGAACGGGGTTTCACCATGTTGGCCAGGCTGGTCTCCATCTCTTGACCTCATGATCTGCCCACCTCGGCCTCCCAAAGTCTGATTTATCTTGAAATAAGTCTGTGTTCTGGTGGACCATTAATAATAATCTAATAATTATGATTATATAATTACCAATCAAGCTCTTAAGATGTTCTACAGCAATCTCTTATTCTACTCATTTATCCTATAGAACCATTCCTATGAGACAAGATAAGAAAAATATACACGGCAATAAAAGCAGGGTATACTGCAGCAGTGAGACTGTTTGGGGGGTGCTTGCTATGTTCTGAGTTATTTGTGCACACATATACTCATTTCATCTTCCTGATAACCAGCAGAGGCACGTACCTGAAAAATTGTTCTTACTCCACAAATAATGAGACTGAGGAACTCTGGAGAAAAGGGACAATGGTGGTGGGGGGATGAGTAGAGTGAAGGAAACCCCAAGACTATCGCTATAGGCAGGCCTGGAGAGGAACAGTGCTGACTGGAGGAACCAGTGCTGACTGGAACAGGATAGATGACTCCCAGAGGAAAAGAGGGAGGGAGGGAGGAGGGAGGGAGGGAGGAGGAAGGAAGGAAGAAGAATGGAAGAGAGGGAGGGAGGGAAGGAAGGAAGGAAAGAAGGAAGGAAGGAAGGAAGGAAGGAAGGAAGGAAGGAGGAAGGAAGGAGGGAAGAGGAGGGGAGGGGAGGGAAGGGAAGGGGAGGGGAGGGAAGGGGAGGGGAGGGGAGGGAAGGGAAGGGAAGGGAAGGGAAGGGAAGGGAAGGGAAGGGGAAGGCAAAGGGAAGAGGAAGGGAAGAGAGGGAGGGAGGAAAGAGGTGGGGGAAGGAAGGGAGGAAAGAAGGGTGAGAAAGTGAGAGAGGAAGGAAGAGAGAAAATGAAGGAGAACGATGAAAAAAAGAAAAAGAGGAGAAAAAGAGTGGGAAGGAGGGAGGGAGGACCTGAGACAAGTAAGTATTAATTCAATAAAATCAAAAAATAATACAAAAAGATAATATCATAGTTCACTAAGTAATTCAGCAGTGAGTAATATATAGTCAAAACATATTAATATTAAATATTAATATAACCAAAATTTTTATATGATTATCTTGGAAGTATAAAGAAAGAGATTTATAAGAGGGCTAAAATTTTCTAGAGTAGGAAATAAATTCTAAAAGCCAAAAAGCAAAACACAGTAGTCTATGCCTGCTATTTAGAAATATGAAAGTAAATAACAGAAAAAACAGCCTACGAATCTGAATGTGGTTGCCTCTCAGGAGTAGAAATTGGGGATCATGCACTGAGGACTGCTATTATTTTATCACAAGTCTTGAGAATTACATTACTTTCTAAATGACATAAAATTAATATTAAATGTAAAAAGATAAATAACAATTAAATTAGAGTCCAATCCCAACTTTTTTTTTTTTGAGACAGAGGCTCTCTCTGTCGCCCAGGCTGGAGTGCAATGGGGCAATGTTGGCTCACTGCAACCTCTGCCTCCTGGGTTCAAGCGATTGTCCTGCCTCAGCCTCCTGAGTAGCTGGGATTATATGTGCATGCCACCAGGCCCAGCTAATTTTTGTATTTTTAGTAGAGATGGGGTTTCACCATGTTGGCCAGGCTGGTCTTGAACTCCGACCTCATGATCCACCCACCTTGGCCTCCCAAAGTGCTGGGATTACAGGTGTGAGCCACCACGCCCGGCCCACAACTTATTTCTTATTTGTTTTTCTTTCGTGCAGGTCTGCCAGTTAGAAACTGTATCTAACTTACTTATGTTTGCTGTCCAAATAAGCTACATGTTAAGTAAAACAAAACATTATAAAAGTGAAAGGCACAATGCTTTAAGAGCACAGATCCAGGCCACCTAACCCATACAGGAGGCCAAGCAAAATCCTGACATGTTGCAGGCCCCCCAAGTCATTTTTGAATCTCTAAAAATGAAGTCACCTACCACTGTTTCTGTCCCATAGGAGAGTTCAATACATTTTATTTCTTCCCTTTCCTTCCTTCTTCAAACCTAATGATTGTGCGAGCCAACACTAAAGCATTACAAAAGCTTAAAAACTCGTTAGTGACACAGGAACACAACAACTGTGTAAATCATATTTAAAAACAAAATAGAGTGAACATATCTAGGCAGTGCTTTGTCTCAAACATACTTCAGTGGTGAAAAGAGGCAGATTTCCCAGTCGGAACAAAGCACGTTTAAGGACGCCCACAGCAGTGAGGCTGAAAAAAACAGTGAGAAGCTGGAAGATAAATGAAATCGTGCTCAGAATTTCTTATTTTGCCTCAGAAAAATATATTGATCTTTTCAACCACTTGGAAACTAAGCATGAAGGGGCAGTGTGGTAGACGTCTTAATGGAAATCCTTTAGAGAAAGCGGAAGAGTCAATACAGAAGCTAGGTCCAGAGGGGTCAGCGGAAGTTAACAGAAGGATGGTGCTGGAGGAAGGGGGTGTAGAAGGGACACTGCATGCCGAAGGCACGGGGCAGAACTTCTCCAGAGAGGAATCCATATGGGAGGTAAAAGACTATGAGATGTGACAGACTGTGAGATCACTGCTGTCTCACCGCGGCCAGAACAGCCTGACACCAGGATGTATCTTCTGCCCTGGGAAATGACGGATGCATGCATTTTACAGAGATGGTATCAGCCCTCTAGGGTTTGAAAATGGGTTCTTAGAGGGTGAAAAACATTTTGGATTTTGCAGTGGTTTCTGACTCATTAGGCGGCCACATTCTATAAAAAGATACACAATACCTAAAGTATATATATAAAGTATATGTATGGTATTAAAATTTCATGAGGCGGAAAGGTGCTTAGGAGAAGAAGGCTCCTTAGTGGGGCAATAATGAGAAAAATCCCATTGAGAAACACTGGATTGAAGGAAAACTTAAGAGGAAAAATTATGGTTGGAGAACTGTGGACTGTAAATTGATAAAAATTAGAAGAATCTCTCAGTTCTGGGAGCATGAGAGCATTATATGACTGAAAACCATTTTAAATTGGTAGCAGACATCTCAATACCATACACTAAAATGCTTCTTAAAATGATAGAAAAGAAAGAACACTAGGTAACTTTAAATCGAGACTGCTCTAGTATCCAGAGCATAGATTTTGTTTTAAGAAATTCTGTATTCACTGAATTCCTGGTTACCAAGCCCAAACATTCTGCTGTCTTTTTTTTTTTTTTTTTTTTTTTTTTTTGAGATGGAGTCTCACTCTGTCGCCCAGGCTGGAGTGCAGTGGCGCGATCTCGGCTCACTGCAACTTCTGCCTCTCAATTCAAGTGATTCTTCTGCCTCAGCCTCGCGAGTAGCTGGGACTACAGGCGCCCGCAACCACACCCGGCTAATTTTTTGTATTTTTAGTAGAGACGGGGTTTCACCAAGTTAGCCAGGATGGTCTCGATTTCCTGACCTCGTGATCCGACTGCCTCGACCTCCCAAAGTGCACATTCCGCTGTCTTTTAGAGATCAATAACTAAAGCTCATGACAAGCCCAAATTTTACTTCATCACAAACTTCCATGTGGTCCTAGTAAAATAGCCTCAAAATTTTTTTAAATATCTGCTTAAAAGTCACAGCCATGTAAACATTGTTTTCTGATTCTATTCAGAGCCCAAAGGTTTTCACATAGACACTGAGACAGGAAAAATTCAAGCAAACTGAGATCCCGCGCCCTGTCCAAATAGTTCATAAACTTGCAGGTGCAACAAGGATTAGGTGGTCCCAGATTCCAAAGAAACAATGTCTCCAGTGAGTATCTTCTACACAACCAAATTCAGAATACAATTTACAGTATTAGGGATATCGATCTTCTCACCATTATGCCCACATCAGCATCCTGAAAACCAGATTACATATTGCATCATAATATGTTTAAAGCTACTTCTTAACAGCAATAAAAATCAGCTGGTCTTCTTAAGTCTCAGTAAGCCCCAAGCTCCAAGAGGGTGTCTCCAGTGCAACATCCTGGCCTTGGCAGCTGCTCAATAAATATCTGATGAATGAAAAAATAAAATAAAAGAATACAGTATCTTCAAGCATGTTTAACAATATTTGAAGACTTACATTTTAATGTGAAAAATCTGACAGAATATAATATTTAGTTATGTGAAAGTGCTTCAGAATAACTGAAAAACTAAAAATCATATTCTGGAGACCAGCCAAGTAATGTAAAAAGTGAAGTGTCTTGTGGCACATCAAGAGCATTCTGGAAGCCGGGCACAGTAGGTCACGCCTATAAACCTAGCACTCTGGGAGGCTGCAGCAGGAGGACTGCTTGAGTCCAGGAGTTTAAGACCAGCCTGGGTAACACAGTGAGAACCCATGTCTGGGGAAAAAAACTCTAGCCAGCCACGCTGTTGTGCACCCGTAGTCTCAACTACTTGGGAGGTTGAGGTGGGAGGATTGCTTGAGTCTGAGCGGTCAGGCTGCACTGAGCCGTGATTGTGCCACTTCACTCCAGCCTGGGCAACAGATTGAGACTCCATCTATTAAAGAAATAATTTTTTAAAAGAGCAGCCTGGGCCAACATAGTCTTGATTGCTGTATTAGTCCGTTCTCACGCTGCTATAAGGACATACCCAAGACTGGGTAATTTATAAAGGAGAGAGGTTTTTTTTTTTTTTTTTTTTCTGACGGAGTCTCTCTCCGTCGCCCAGGCTGGAGTGCAGTGGCGCCATCTTGGCTCACTGCAAGCTCGGCCTCCCGGGTTCACGCCATTCTCCTGCCTCAGCCTTCCGAGTAGCTGGGACTATAGGCGCCCGCCACCGCGCCCGGCTAATTCTTTTGTATTTTTTTAGTAGAGACGGGGTTTCACCGTGTTAGCCAGGATGGTCTCAATCTCCAAGGAAAGAGGTTTAATTGACTCACAATTCCAAAGGGTTTAGGAGGCCTCAGGAAACTTACAATTACGGCACAAGGGGATTGCAAATACGTCTGTCTCCACACGGCAGCAGCAAGAAGACGTGCAGGATGAAGTCGGGGAAAGCCCCTTAAAAAACCATCAGATCTCGTGAGAACTCACTCACTATTACGAGAACAGCATGGAGGTAACCACCCCTATGAGTCAATTACCTCCCACCAGGTCCCTCCCACCACCCATGGGATTATGGGAACTATAGTTCCAGATGAGATTTGAGTGGAGAAACAGGCACACCATATCAATAGCCTATCACATTTTACACAGTGGTACCTTGTAGGTACTCAATTGTAGATGTCCTAAGGTATTCTTTAGAATTCCAAATTCAGAAAAGCCCTTCTCCATCTTCCTCTTCCATTTTATGGCCCAAGGAATTTCTTTACTTCCTTTTTAATGTATATGCTCAAAATTAAGTCAATGAGCATTTACATTAATTTTTTAAATTAGAAACTAACAAGTTGGTTCTCTGTCATCTACTTCTAATAGAAAAATAACATTAATGGAAACAAAGCGGGGCATATTCATGGAAATCTGATCGAATGTGCTAATTTAGTTCATTGTTCTTCAGGTGTACCACGCTATAATTTATTGTGAGTGACAGTATTAATGGTGATTTCAATATAAACGTTCAAAATAAAAAGCCCTGGAGGGAAATAATATAAGGGTGGGTTTGTCAGTTTTCCTTTCTGCAATAAGAAAAATAAAAGTGGGATTGAGTATTCATTCATTCTGCTAGCATGTATTAAGAGCCCATCCTCCTGAGACAGATAGCATTCTAGAAACTGGAAATTTAGCACTCTCTCTCTCTCTCTCTCTCTCTCTATATATATATATATATATATATATATATATATTTATAGTCATTGGTCTCATAGAGCTCATATTGTAGTGGGCGTTAACAGACAGTGAGTGAAAAAATAAATATATATTTTGTCAGGCAGTGACAGATGCTATGAAGAAAAGGACAGCAGATTCAGAAGATGGTGAATGATGAAAGTGATGCATGCCACTTAGAGGAAGTGATCACAAAACGCAGCCTGATCAGATGGCATTTGAGGATAGCTCTAACAGAAGTGAAAAAGCAAGCTATATAGACTTCTGGAAAAAGATCGTTTCAAACAGATATAATAGTAAGTGTAAAGGCTCTGAGGCAGAAAGTTCTTGGTAGAGACAACAACAACAAAAAGAAAACAGTGGAAGTTTTTCACTTGTAAGGTTAGTTTTGCCTGGATCTTCTTCTCTATTTAGACCTTACTAGTCCTTAAAAGTATCTCTCAAGTGAAATCCCTTAAAGGAAGAAATGCCTGGTATCTCTCCAAAAAGATTTGGCTTCTTCACCCTCTGATTCCCAAGAACAACTTGGCTCAGACAACTCTATTTTACAAGTTAACATATTTGTAGATTATAAACACACATCTAGGGTCAAGACTTTGCTACACAATTTTTTTTATCCCCTCCTGAACCTAGCTGCCTTACAATGATCTTGGCCAAGCTGCCTTGGAAGTCAATAACGGCATCTGTAATTGAGAGAGGCTTTGCAGAAATGTAAAGAGTCAGTGGGCATTACTTCTTTATAGCTTAGTCTGGTTTGGACTTGGAAAACATACAATATGGCACCCTGACCCTTCCAAAAGACTTACTGAGTTAGTTATTTCTTTGCTGGAATGAGGATGGGTGGGCTACTCAGTAGTGGGGTTTGGGCCAGCTTTCAGTTCAGTAATGGCGATGTTAATGATGATGTTAATCTTGTTCTGTGCATGTGACTTGTTGGATTTAACTTTGGTTCATAGTTCATTTTCTTTGGACTCCTATAGCTGATGGTGGATCAAGGGAAGGAGTCAGGCTGAGAGTATCAAATTCCTTTGTTTCTTCTGTCATCACTGGAAAATAAAGCATTTGTTTCTCGCATATTTGAAAAAATTGCATACTCCCTGGAGCCACCAGGGCATTCATCTATATTTCATTTTGCAAAGCCTTTTTTAACTTTTTCACATAAACGGAACACTAGTCCAAATACCAAGGGAGCCTCTGTTAATTTACAAAATACATGTGACTTTCAAAAGAACTTCAGCCAGGCACGGTGGCTCATGCCTGTAATCCCAGCACTTTGGGAGGCCTAGGCAAGTGGATCATGAGGTCAGGAGTTCGAGATCAGGCTGGCCAACATGGTGAAACCCCGTCTCTACTAAAAATACAAAAATTAGCCAGGCATGGTGGCAGGTGCCTGTAGTCCCAGCTACTTGGGAGGCTGAGGCAGGAGAATCGCTTCAACCCGGGAGGCGGAGGTTGCAGTGATTGCAGTGAGCTGAGAACGCACCACTACACTCCAGCCTGATGATAGAGTGATACTCCGTCTCAAAAAAAAAAAAAAAAAAAAAAAAAAATTCCATCTTGCCCTCTATAAATAGAGCAGATAGCCAAATTGAAAACCAAATGCCAGGGAGTAAAAGAATGGTCATATTTAAAGCATACAGTCCACGGAACATAACAGCAACGTCTAACTGTCACTCATGTGAAACTAACAACATTTTTTTTTTTCACATCAAGAGGTGCATTTTGAACCTTTCAAAACTTGACCCGCTCATTGGACACACAAATGCAGATGTCTGCCATCTACTGGCAAAAATCAGTATTGGTAGTTTAATTTTTCTAAAAGAACAATTTTTTTTTTTTAAAGAAAAATTTAATTTAAGCCCCACCTTTAAGAGGTGGGGGAACAGTGAGTCCTAGAGAAGGCCTCAAGTCTAATTGGCCAAACTGTCCTACTGCACCCATCTATTCTAATCTTGACACCGAGTAGAAGCAGGGTTGTTTAGAAATTCCCTTACAGGTACTGGTCCAGCTCCTGTGGATTTTCACAAAGACATAAATCCCACGAAGGCAGTGTCTTGTCCTGCTTATTCATCTCTTCATCGCCAGCACTTAGAACCCTGCCTGACACAATTCAGGAACTTAAAAAAACGCAACTAGCAAGTAAACTACCAGTAGAATGGTTGGAAATAGAAGAGACTGTGTGTGGGTCACCTGGCTCGAGGGTTTTGCTACCACAGGAATTTCTAAACTTCTGATGAACAGAGTGATTATTAATTTTGGTTTCTTAACCTAATGTACTACCTTACATTAAATTCATGAAAAAGTATTAGTTGTATATGATTTTTGAAATTTACTTATTTATAGAACACCTTTATAAAATGTCCCCTAAAGGATGGACAAAACCAACTCTGTCCATTTTTTAGACTGTTCATGATAATCAAACTATTTTGCACATAGACAGCAGTTCTAGACTATGTTGTCTTTGCTTTTTTGACATCCTGCTGTTTTTATCAATAATATACACGATTACTGGCTCAGAAATGTAACCCCTAAATATAGCATTATACCCATGCAAAAATATGGTCTGTTTTTGATAGTCAGCTCCCTCAAGAGACAAACAAAAAAAGTTAACAACTGCATATATTTGAGATAACACTTTCTGTTTTTATACTACCCAGTGAACATTGTTAACCATATTTTCCCCAAATATGTATATAATATATATTTAGATACAGCAGGATACATTTAATGGAAGCAGTTTCATCTTAATTTTCCAGCTGAGATCTGAGTTCTTGCTCCATTGTGTTTAACTTCCAGTGGGAAAGAGAACTCCACCCTTTGCAAAGACTGAGAAACATCTCAAGTTGAATATGACTCATCTTACCAGAGAGAATGACCTGAGATAATGTACCCCTTGCCAATCCACGCTATTAATGTAACTCAGAAAAAAAATAAATGTTCCTCTTTCTTTCTTTCTTCTCTCTCTCTTTCTTTCTTTTTTTTTTTTTTTGAGACCGTCCTGTTGCCCAGGCTGGAGTGCAGTGGCGCGATCTCGGCTCGCTGCAACCTCTGCCTCCCAGGTTCACGCCATTCTCCTGCCTCAGCCTCCCAAGTAGCTGGGACTACAGGCGCCTGCCACCATGCCCGGCTACTGTTTTGTATTTTTAGTAGAGATGGGGTTTCACTGTGTTAGCCAGGATGGTCTCGATCTCCTGACCTTGTGATTCGCCCACCTCGGCCTCCCAAAGTGCGGGGATTACAGGCGTGAGCCACCGCACCAGGCATCTCTCTCTTTCTTTCTGTCTCTCTCTCTAGCCCCCCATCCTTCCTTCTGAAATGTTGAATCTTAAAATTTAGCAAGCAGAAGTACTATCTAAGGTACAGTATTTAGAATGCAGATCGACAGACCCTGTCCCCATTTTTATTCAGCTGGTCTGGTTTCAATCCCCAAGGTTGAATCTTTAGCAGACATCCCATATGATTATGATGCATATGATCCTGGGCCACACACGATCACCTCTCCAAGTCCCTGTGATTGAAAGCTTTCCAGTGGTTACAAAAACCTTCAAGAGAGCTTGCTGCTTGTGGCATCTGATGATCAACCAGTAATGACTACTCGAAAAATACTGGCCATTAAAAACTAGCTGGTGAAAGGAACCATAATTTCCAGGAGATCCAAAAGTCTACCCCTCTCAAAATGTGAGGGTCACCAGTGTAACCATTATATCTACAAAAACAATGCTCCAGGCAAGGGAAGTTCTGAATCTCAGTCGGAGAAATTCTAGTATGTTCTGCATATCAGTCATCAGGAACTGCTTACTGTTTACTAATAGATAAACTATTTTGTCATTATCAAGGTACATTGAAGACTGCTAAAACTCATGTTTCTTTTTCTCCCTGAAAGGGAACAGTAACAAGGAACTCACTCAACAACAAATGCTTAATGAAGGTCTGTTATGTGCCAAGCAGGCCCTTGGGATAGATCAGTGAATAAAACATAAAAATCTCTGCCTGCACAGGGACCTAAAGCATCATTCCATTTAGTGAGTTTCTACAAGGTGTAAAGTCTACAAGGTGTGTGGAGAAACAAATAATCGGTGGTTTCTGATGAGAAGCTCAAAATCTAAAGAAAAAGGAGAGTTATTTACATAATTTATTTGAAGGCAGATAAGTATGGTAAATTTTATAATAGATGTGAGAATAACATACTAAAGGAGCATGGGGATTGAAAAAGATGTACAGTCAGCCCTCTGTATCTGTGGGTTCCACATCCGTAAATTTAACTAATCTCGCATCAAAAATATTCCAGAAAAAAAATCCACAAAGTTCCAAAAAGCAAAACTTGAATTTGCCTGATGCTCAGTACTATGTTGAATCCACTCAAATGAAGTGATGCGTAGGCACTGCATTAGGTATTATAAGTAATCTAGAGATGATTTAAATTACATGGGAGGATATGCATAGGTTATATGTAAATACTGTGCTGTTTTATACAAGAGACTTGAGCATCCTGTGATTTTGGTATCCGCTAGAGGTCCTGGAGCCAATTCGCGTTGGATACTGAGGGACGACTATATTTTCCTGAGGAATTCAGGCCTCCTAATATTTTTAGGAGAGCTACAGCCAAGCTAGGGCGAGTAAATTTCAGGAAGTGTGGTTTCCACAGAAACCTAGAGGCAGGATGATGGAGTCACATCCAAAGAACCACAAGCAGGATGATGTGGCTACAGTGACATGACAGAGCAGAGGAAGGGAGATGGAATCAAAAGTTACGTAGAGGTAAAATTGTAGGTCTTTTTACAGAACCATAAAATCCAAAAGAGACTGAAAGCAGGGGAACAAGTTAGAGGCTATTGGAGCCTTGTAAGGGGGAGATGATGGGAAAGACCTGGATGGAGAAGGGAGTAGTGAGAACAGGTGGAAAGTAATTAATGTGATGCAGTTTAGGAAAATTCAATAGGACTTACGAGCTGCACGTGAAGAGGGAAGGTATCTTTGTAAACATTCAAAAGGATTCAAGTCTGAATCCTTGCTTCTCCTTGGAAGACTGTGATGCAATCAATGCATACAGGAAAAGTGGGAAGAGTGGAATATTTTGGAGAAAGGTGATGGGTTCCAATCTCCAAATCATACATTAGAGGTGCCTGATGGATATTCTTTGTACAAATGTCTGAAACAAGCCAGAAATGAATATGTAGCACTTGGGAGGAGGTTTGACACTTGAGATCTGTTTCTACTAATACTTGATGCCATAAATGCCACAAATGCAGCTGCAAACAACAAGAGTAAATAAAGAGGCCAGGTCATCTCCAGGCAGTGACTTAGCAGGAGTCTATATAGAAACTTAGACATGGAGTCAGAAGATCCAGGCTTAGAGTTTTGCAGCTTTGGGTGTGGCATTCAAACTTTTCAGATTCCAGGATCCTCAAATATAAAATAAGAGGCCCCATTAGATAATCTTAAAAATCCCTTCAAAGTCAGCTAGGCACGGTGGCTCACACCTGTAATCCCAGCACTTTGGGAGGCTGAGGAGGGTGGATTGCCTGAGGTCAATAGATCGAGACCATCCAGGCCAACATGGTGAAACCCCGACTCTACTAAAAATACAAAAAAATTAGCTGGGCATGGTGGTGTGCGCCTGTAGTCCCAGCTACTCAGGAGGCTGAGGCAAGAGAATTGCTCAAACCCGGAAGGCAGAGGTTGCAGTGAGCTGAGATCACACCACTGCACTCCAGCTTGGTAACAGAGAGAGACTCCATCTCAAAAGAGAAAAAAAAAAGGAAAAAAGCGAGAGAAGAATTTTGGAATCAGGAGAAGACAAAATACAGAATGGTAACTTGAAAAGTTGCAAGGGTAAGAAAAAGTGTACTTTAAGGAAAGTCAAGTCAAACGTGCCATAGTTAGAGGAAAATATCTTACAGAGAAGCAGGATGGAGAGTGCCAGTGTGGGAGGAAGATCTGAGAGTGCAGTAGAAAAGTGTTATGGGGTCCAGATTTCTGTTTTGGATGAAGCTGGAGAATGGCCGCAGGCTGTCTCACTTGCCACAGCCTTCAGAGCCAGGTACCAGTTTCTTTATTCAGCCTGGTTCCATGTTGTGGCCTGACCCTTGATAATCAGTATTTCATCCATAGCTTAACACGGTCTAGGCCCGTCCCTAAGACTGTGGGAATGTTTCAATCCCTCCCAGAATCAATTTTCTTTTCAAGCCTAGACCCTTAGGTTGTTCTCTTTTTGCCTGGTTCCTGCTTCTGATGTGAAAGATATGCATGCATTTTATATAAAAGGCAACATGGTACAACCTGGATTCACTGAGCTTCTGTGACATTATCAGCTGTTTAAACTGAGGAAAGTCCTCAGTATGTTTCAGTTTCCTTTTATGTATGTATAAAAAAGATAATAACAATTTCTATTTAAAGAGGGTTGTTGACTGCATGGTACTGGCATAAAAGCACACACACACAGACCAATGGAATGGAATAAAGAGCCCAAAAATAAATCCTTGTATTTATGGTCAACTGATCCTCAGTAAAGATGCTAAAAACACACAACGAAGAAAGGATACGCTTCAACAAATGCACTTGGGAAAATTGGATATCCACATGCAGAAGAATGAAATTGGATCTTATCTCACACCAAATACAAAAATCATATCAAATTGGATTAAAGACTTAAATTTAAGACCCAAAACTCTGAAACCACCACAAGAAAACACTGGAAAACGTTTAGAACATTAGTCTCGGCAAAGACCTTTTGGGTAAGATCTCAAAAGCACAGGAAACAAAAGCAAAAATAGACAAATGGGATTATATCAAGAGAAAACATTTCTGCATGGCAAAGGAGAAAATAAACAAAGTGAAGAGGCGACTTAAACTATGGGAGAAACTATTTGCAAACTATCCATCTGACAAAGGATTAATAAGCAGAACATATAAGGAAGTCAAAAAACTCAATAGCAAAAAAGAAAATAATCTGATCAAAAAATAGGCAAAAGATGTGAACAGAGATTTCTCAAAATAAAACATACAAATGGCCAACAGGTATATAAAAATAAAACTAGCAGCTGAGCACGGTGGCTCACGCCTGTAATCCCAGCACTTTGGAAGGCCAAGGCGGGTGGATCACTTAAGGCCAGGAGTTTGAGACGAGCCTGGCCAACTTGGCGAAACCCTGTCTATCATAATACAAAAATTAGCCAGGCATGGTGGCAGGCACCTGTAATCCCAGCTACTTGGGAGGCTGAGGCAGGAGAATCGCTTGAACCGGAAGACCAAGGTTGCAGTGAGCCAAGATCATGCCATTGCACTCCAGCCTGGGCAACAGAGCGAGACTCTGTCTCAAAAAAGTAAAATAAAATAAAATAAAATAAAAATAAATAAAACTACCATAGGATCCAGCAATCCCACTACTGGGTATACATCCAAAGGAATTGAAATCAGTATGTCAAAGAGACATTGACACTCCCATATTCACTCCAGTACTCTTCATAATAGCCAAAATAATGTAACCAAACTAAGTGTCTATCAACAGAAGAATGGAGAAAGAAAATGTGGTATATATACACAATAGATACCATTCACCCTTAAAAGAGAAGAAAATTCTTCCTCTGCAACCAAATGGTTGGACTTGGAGGACATTGTGTTAAGTGAAATGAATCAGGCACAGAAAGACAAATGCTGCATCTTCTCACTTACATGCAGAATCCCAAAAGGTGGAACTTGAAGAGTAGAATGGGGGTTTCCAGGGGGGACAGGGAAAGGGTGATGGTTGGGGAGATGTTGATCAAAAGGTACAAAGTTTCAGTTAGGATGAATAAGTCTGAGAGATCTATTGTACAACACAATGACAACTATGGTTAATGATAACCAACACTTGATAACTGCTAAGAGAATAGATCTTATAACGTTCTCACAGCAAAAAAAAAAAAAAAAAAAAAAAAAAAATCAGAGGTCATGGATATATTAATTAGTCTGATGTAATCATTTCACAAAGTACCATGATATCAAAGCACTACACTGTACATCATAAATATATATAATGTTTAATTGTCAACTATACATGAAAAAAGAGGGCTGTTGATTCAATGAGATATTGTCTGAAAATCTGAAGCCTTATAATTCATTATAATTATCAACAGTCATCATCATCATCACTATCGTGACCTGTTCTTTCTTCAGGATATCTTGCACTGGCTAAAAGTTACTTTCTTTGCCCATGGTGGTTCCTGGGGTTTTCAGGGCTTCAAAGAGACCTTGGTTCCAACATATTACTTTGTCTTTTTTAATCTGCTTTCAAAGTACTCACTTCCTTTCTTTTTCTTTTTTCTTACCTTAATATATGGGCATTTTTTCGTGGGTATAATTTTAGACTATACATTTCCAAGTTATATCCTGCTTACTTTCCAAAGAGAATCTGAGAATGCTTATATTAAAACTGAAAGGTTAAGAAAAATCCTAGAACAAAAGGGAAGTAATATACAGAAAAACCAAGCAAAACAGGCCACTGTGATTGAATGTTATTTTTAGGTCTAAGTTTCCTAGCAGCCAATGCAAAAATGAAATAAATATGGCTTAATTTTATTATCAGATAATTGCTCTTATTATTCCAAAGGAGGTTCAATTTTCACTTGTATTAAAGTCTACAGGAAACACACAATACCATATGGGAGACATATTAATTATACCAATGGACAAAATGTTCAGGGGTTTGATAGAAGGTGTAGAAATATTCTTTATATTGGCCAGGCGTGGTGGCTTATGCCTGTAATCCCAGCACTTTTTGGGAGGCCGAGGCAGGCAGATCACTTGAGGTCAGGAGTTCGAGACCAGCCTGACCAACATGGCGAAACCCCGTTTCTACCAAAAATACAAAAATTAGCCAGTCGTGGTGGCACACGCCTGTAATCCCAGCTACTTGAGAGGCTGAGGCAGGAGAATCGCTTGAACCCAGGAGGCAGAGGTTGCAGTGGACCAAAATCATGCCATTGTACTCCAGCCTGGGCGAAAGAACGCAACTCCATCTCAAAAAGAAAAAAGAATACATTATTTATATAATTTCACTAACCCAGACTGCAAAAGTCTCCTATTAATTCAAAGTTGTAATCTTTTATTGTCTTACATTCTACTTTTAAGTTTCTTCTTCATAAGATATAGTCTCCTTTGCTGACCTCTCTAGCTTCCTCAAACTCCCGTCCTCCCTCTACCCAGGAAAATGACCTTCCCGAGTTCCACAATAGAACTATTTTTTAAATGACAAATATAGTATCAGTAACAAACATTCATCATTATGAAGACTTATCTCTCCAAAATTCCAAAGGGAATATTGATGTTTACTTCTAAAAGAATTTTTTTTTCAACAAATGCCTTATTGTGTGCCCCCAATTACTGGCATTCTAAGACACGGCTCGCATGACATTTTCCTTTTGTTTTTCACACTGCTTCTTCCTAAATTGTAGTTTTATTAAATACACTAAAATTTTTGGTATATCTTTTACAATATTTTCTGTATATATATATATATAGAAATATATATATTATTTATTTATATAGAAATATATGTATTTATATATTTTATAGAAATTTATATATAAATATATGTATTTATATATTTTATAGAAATATATATATATAAATACATGTATTTTTTGAGATGGAGTCTCACTCTGTTGCCCAGGCTGGAGTGCAGTGGCACGATCTCAGCTCACTGCAACCTCCACCTCCCGGGTTCAAGAGATTCTCCTGCCTCAGCCTCCCGAGTAGCCGGGACTACATGCATGTGCCAGCACACCCGGCTAATTTTTTGTATTTTTAGGAAAGAAGGGGTTTCACTGTGTTAGCCAGGATGGTCTCAATCTCCTGACCTCCTGAGCCACCCATCTTGGCCTCCCAAAGTGCTGGGATTACAGGTGTGAGCCACCACACCCAGCCACAGCATTTTCTATATTTTTATTTCAAATTTATATTCATTCATGGAACAGAAAGTAATATACCTATACATATGTGTGTTAGATGATAGATAAATATGTACACATTCAGAATTCAAAATGAGTCACCTATTCTTTATGGAGCTAAAGAATTTGAAAACTTACATTTCAGTATAAAATTCAGCAATCTGAGAGTTCATGTCATCAAATATGATAATTTTAACTTGACATCAAAGATAAATGATTACTACCTCACCAGCAGTTCATCACTCAACATTAGCCTAAAGACATAAGTATAGCTTAGAACTTCCAGGGTAGTATTTGTGTCTTACTGATACAAATCCAAAGTCTAGCACAATCTGAGGAGCAGAGAGAGAAATTGCTGAATAAAGGCATACTTAAGTGATCAGAAATTCAAAGCAAACATATTTCTACATTGCTAGGCCATTTTAAACAGATTGGTTTTTATGCAGTTAAATCAGTCAATCTTTTGGAATAAATTGCAGATTTTAAGAAGAGGAGATAGATTTACATTTAAAGTCAAGTTGCAAGAGTCTATTATTATCCCAGTTTTGTATAGAGTAAGTGTTAGAATATGTATTAAAAAAATCAGAGACAATCCTGTCATGGCATCAAACTGTTAACCATAGTTGTCTTTCAGGGCATTGGGTTATGGTGGACTTTTACTTTTGATATATATTTCCATAATGTTTGAATTTTTGTATCACATATATTACTTTTATAAAGAGACAAACAACGAAAACACTATATTTACTTTTTTCGAGACTGGATCTCGTTCTGTTGCCCAGGCTGGAGTGCAGTGGCACCATCACAGCTCACTGCAGCTTTGAACTAATGGGCTCAAAGGATCCTCCTTGCCTCAGCCTCCCAAGTAGCTGAGACTACAGGCAGGTGCACCACCAAATCCAGCTGATTTTTTTTTTTTTTTTTTTTGAGACAGAGTCTCGCTGTTGCCCAGGCTGGAGTGCAGTGGCGCGATCTCTGCTCACTGCAGGCTCCGCCCCCCGGGGTTCACGCCATTCTCCTGCTTCAGCCTCCCGAGTAGCTGGGACTACAGGCACCCGCCACCTCGCCCGGCTAATTTTTTGTATTTTTAGTAGAGACGGGGTTTCACTGTGTTAGCCAGGATGGTCTCGATCTCCTGACCTCCTGATCCGCCCGCCTTGGCCTCCCAAAGTGCTGGGATTACAGGTGTGAGCCACCGTGTCCAGCCAATCCAGCTGATTTTTAATAATTTTTGTAGAGATGTGTTTTTGCTAAGTTGCCCAGGTTGGTCTTCAACTTCTGGCCTCAAACAATCCTCCCACCTCAGCCTTCCAAAGTGAGCCACTGTGCCTATTTACATATTTTATATGTGAATGTGCATATTGAGCATTTATGAAGAAGACTCTGCACTAGATACTTGAAAGCAGTCAAAGACCAACAAAACACAGCATCTTTCAAGGAGTTCACAGTCTGATATCTGAAACAATTTGTGGCACACACACATTAAAACCAAGAGTGAATGTAATCAGGGATAAAAGTGAGATTCTGATAGAGTAACAGAAGATGAATTCGTTTCAAGTGGTCCTTGACAAATTGCTAAAATTTGGATCACTGATGATGTGGCAGCCAGGGCATCCTACGCAGCAAGAGAACGTGGCAGAGGATGAGGATGCCTGCAACAGCAAGTACCAGGGTAAAGTGAAGGGCGACCTTGAGACTTGAGACTGAACTCAACATGCAAACCCAAGCCATGAAACAGGGTGAAGTTGATGCGAGACGTTTAGTCTTTATTGGACAGGTAATGGAAGGGGATGTCAAAGAAGGTGTTCGAGGGTAGGAGAAAGATGATCACATTTGGTCTTCAATAACAGTAATCTGTGTAAAATGGATCAAAAGCAATAATATGGTCAATGAGATCATCTGGGAAGCTCAGAGACTAAGAAAAGATATAAAGCTAAAACATAAAGCCTTTCTTCTCAGTGTGGTCCAAGCACAGAGGAGCAGTATCTGCATCACCTGAAGGCTGGTTAGAAATGCAGATTCTCAGGCCCCAACCCAGCCCTCATGGATCAGAGTCTGCATTTTATCGAGATCCCTATGCGATCTGAATGCACATTAAAGTTGCAGAAGTGATGAATTAAGATATGGATAGCAGGAGGGGAAAGTAGCCAAGAAGGTTGAGATCTTACTTGGTTGAATCATTAGAATTCGGTACCTGGCTAAATGTGGGAGGTGAGGGAAGAGAATAAATTGAGATTACTTGATTTATTCATAACATTTGAGCTGTAGGATTGTCATGCTATTCATAGAAATAGGAACCCCAGGAGGGGAACAGGATGAGGAAGGAGGGGAAGGCTGTGCTATCCAACAAGCACATGGAAATGCTCCTTACTGAAGCCAAGTGAGGCTTGGAGATGAGCAAATAAGTGTGACCCACATGGAAAGGGCATTTGAAACCGTGAAGACAGAGGCAGGTACGAAAGGAGAGGCAGGGGAAGAGTATGGGAGTCAACCAGGGAGAAATTGCTGGAGAGCCCTACACTCTGCAGAAGATGGGGGTGGGGAAGAGGAAGGAGAGAAAAGAACCAAAGGAGAGAAGAGAGCTAGGGAGGTATAATTCTCTGAAAATTAAGGGAGTTTAAAGGGGTTACTAAGAGATTAACCACGACAGACAAGGAAGGGCTACCCGTTTTATGACTAAGAGGTTACAGATGACTTTGGAAAAGTCATTGCTATAAACCTCATGAAGGTGGATGAGAGGAGTCGAAAGATTTAAAGTCAGAGGGTAGTGAGATTAGGGGAGTGTGATTGCTGTTCAGTGAGTGTAATTGAAAAGGTTAAGAAAGATCATGAAAATTTAGAAGTGGCACATAGGACCAGGTTGAAATAACTTTAAACTTCTCAACTTTAAAGATTTTCTTATGGAAGAAAGTTCAGAAGTGTTCTCATCATAATTCTCAGAATTATGAAGAAGGCAAACAAGTACAATGAGAATTAGATTTTTGGCTCAATATAAAGAGGATCTGCATCTCAGTGCTCTGTGAAAATGGAATGACCCCCCTGGTGAGTGTTAATTTCTCAAACATACAGACTGCACAGTTTAACACAAGGGAGAGATCCAAAGCCAAAAGTTGTTCATTAATGACATCTGCAGTGGTCTGAATGGTGGTCCCTCCAAATGATGTGCCCACCTCCTAATCCCCAGGTTCTGTGATTACCTTATATGACAAAAGATGTGATGTGATAAAGTTAAGGCTCTTGAAAGGAGGAGCTCATCCTAGATTTTCTGGCTGGGACTTCACTGCAATCACACATATCCTTATAAGACAAGCATATACAGGAGGAGACAGTGAAAGAGGTGGAGGAGCCAACATGACCACAGAAGCAGAGATTGGAATGATACGCTCACAAGTCAAGGAATGCAGATAGCTACCAGAAGCTGAAGGAAGAAAGGAAGGGTTCTCCCCTAGGGTCTTTAGAGGAAGTGCAGTCTTGCCAACACCTTGATTTCAGACTTCTGGCTGCCAGAATTGTAAAAGAATGAACTTCTGTATTAAAACCTAAGAAATTCATGCAACATCTAACATCCCCTTCCAACCCAGATTTGTTTAGCTACACTCACATTGATCACATGCTCCTAAAAAGCAGAGCCCTTGACTTACTGTGTATCCAAAACAGAATGTCCATGGTACTTTGTACATTAGATGATACTGATATGAAAGATGTGATAACGGATGTATGTACAACTCCTACGTAAATGAACATAGGTGGATTAGATATAAAGAGATAGATAATTGATAGGTAGATAGATGGAGTGATTGAGTCATTTATTCATTCTACTCAAACATGTATTTATTATATATTTACTTACATATTCTCAGGAAGGTAACTTCTTTGGAGAGAATCAAAATAAATACTACCTGGGTTATCCTTGAGCATCAAATTTTATATTAAAAATGGTAAGTGCCACTAGTATTCAGAGTAGAGGGAAGTGATTTGTAGTTGTTTAGTCAGACCAATTTTCAATTTCTAACATTCAAATGAATCAAGGGATTTAAAATAATCACAGGGAAAACAGAATGATAGCTGCTCTCAAGGAAAGCTGGAAGAGTTTGGCTGGTCCTTGTGTGATGGGAAGGATCTAGGGTGAGGAGAGAAGAAAGGAGGACTCCATATAAAGAAACATCATGCCATCCCAGATTCTCATCATCTCTTCCTTCACACAAGCTACTGCATGTGGCATGTGTTATCGGGCATGTGAGAAAGCACAGGAAACACGGCAGGAGGATCATCACATTTATTTCAAGTATGAGAACTTCTTTTCAATGTAAATCGTTTGAGAGACCTCCCACAACAGAAGTTGTGCTTTTAGACTATTTTGCACTAAGAGAATTGAAAAATCACAAAAAAGACTGTGTTCAATAACATTTTTAAATGGCTATGCATATATATTTAAATATAATCATCAAAAATATGGTCAATTTGAAGCCCAAAACCCAATAATATTTAATATTTATATGGGTCCTTCCTTCCTTCCTTCCTTCCTTCCTTCCTTCTTTCCTTCCTTCCTTCCTTCTTTCTTTCTTTTTTTCTTTCTTTCTTTCCTTCTTTCTTTCTTTTCTTGAAGAGATGGGGTCTTGCTATGTTGTCCAGACTGGAGTACAGTGGCTATTCACAGGTGCAATCATAGCACATTGAACTCGTGGCCTCAAGTGATCTTCCTGCCTCAGCCTCCTGAGTACCTGGGACTACAGGTGTATGCCACTATGCTCAGCCAAAATTTATATGGATTGTGAGTCTATAAAATACCACTGGAATAGGGTTCAATGGAAGTGAGAGCTAGCTCGATGGAATGTCAAATGGCTGTGGGCAAGAATTGGCCTGTATGTATTAACAGTTAGCAGTAACCAGGTTTCTCTCCAGTCTGGATCCCATGGGCAATTCTAGTGGGAGAAAATGTACTCCAAAGTGACAAGTCTTAAAAAATGTAGACAAAGGCTATGAGCAGCTCCTTTTTCCTACAGTTTAGTGACAGAATATTTTTATATGTATCTGCGTCTATAGCCATAGCTACCTGTGATAAATTAGAAGGCTTCGGTAGAAGAGCACCAAAACATTTCGCAGCCATAAATGCAGGGAAGTACACACTTGGCAGCCCCTCTCTCTGGGGACTGTCTCCAAAATAGGCTGAAAGTATTTTACCTTGGTTTAAACTCACCTGAATTTTATCTGAACAGCAGTAGTTGGCGGATATCCTGCCTGAACCAGGATGTCTACATTAGCACCACTTCCTGTGCTAGAGGTGACAGAAGGTAGACGATGTCATGGCTCAGCTGGCATGCCAAATTTCAAGGGAACAGTGGGGACAGGAAGCAGGCTAGGGCTGGGCTAAAACAAATGACCTAATGAAGGATTAATTCTGTAGTGGATAGTCAGCCACTCAAATTACATTGCTTGGGAGAGGTGTGGAGAACTGAGATTTGATCCTGCCAACAATGACAGACAAGGAGAATTTATTTGTCAAGTGGAACTGGGCACTACAAGTTTCAGGCGGAAGTGATGCAGTCAGGACAGGAGCTGTGCCTTAGGTCCAAGGGTTTGTCATACTGAGATTGAATCGGAGACAGAATAGAAAGAGAGGGGTCTTGCTCCTGGAGAGAAGTTCTTGGCAAGGGCGAGGCTGACTGCCAAGGTCATAGCTAAAATTTTCCCAGGCCAGACATTAAATCCAGTACTGAAAGTGCAAATTGAAAACTCAATAAAATCCTAGTCCTATGAAATGGTAAATATGACAGGAGTTAGAGAAACTGAGGTGAGGGGGGCATGGGAATTGCTAAAGCTCACTAGGGTTAGGACAGACTCTGTACTGGCTGTAGAATGAGAAGGGCCAGGCTCCTGAGTCGCATGCAGAGCAGGCTTGGAAAGGCAACATCTCAAAGCCCACAAGGCATCTGCCAGCTACTGTTTGTCAAATTGGTTTTTGTTTTTTGTTTTTAATTTTTGGCCACCATTGTTTTTCTCAAAGTGCTCATATTCCGGATGGCTTCAGGATGAACTGGCACAATTGGTGAGAAGCTGGCAGGCGCTCAGAATATTCCTTCTGTTGACTTCCTGTCATCACTATTGGACCTTAGGTCTGTGTCAATGTGGCAAGCTGCAGCTGCAGCCTCAGCAGAGGAAGCTAAGAAGGTGCACGTCAGCCAGAGTCCTTGGCCTTCAGGAGGGGATGAGCGGGAAGTTCCAACAGGTGGGAGAATGCAGATCGCCAGCCTAAAGGGGAGAGCCTGCCAGAGGCTGGGGAATCTGCAAGCTGCCAAAACGTCTGGATAGAAAACAACACACAGAGGCCAAAAACTGAGCCAGAGGGCCACTATATACTGGCGCTCAGTGCTGTCCATCATGGTGTACTGAGAGGGCTCTGGGTTCCAATCAAGCACTGCATTTCAGAGTTTGTTCAAAAAGCACATCCACATGCATTGGATTCTCAAAACCAATCCATGGTATGGACAGGGCAACTACTATGGTTTTCAAGTGTACAGTGGGGAACGAAATGCTTGAGGTCACACAGTTATCATATAAGCCACATTATGGTTTAATATTTTCAATTGCTTCACCAAACCAAAATTACTATTATGATGATGGTTATTTTGAGACAGAGTCTCAGTCTCTCATACAGGCTGGAGAGCAGTGGCATGATCCTAACTCACTGCAGTCTCGAACTTTTGCATTCAAGCTATCATCCCACTGCATCTTCCTTAGTAGCTAGGAATACAGGTGCACACCACCATGCCTGGCGCCTGGCTTTTTACATTTTTTGTAGAGATGGGGTCTGGCTATGTCGCCCAGGCTGATCTTGAATTCCTTGCCTCATGTAATCCTCCTGTTTTGGCCTCCCAAAGTGCTGCCATTACTGGCATGAGCCGCTGTGCCCAGACCAAAATTATTTTTATTTCTTGCGTTGAAGACAACACTAATGGAGATCTATACTGTCTGGGGCATGCAACTGCGAGGGAAGGTAGCAGGCTAACAGAGCTCTCCAGGCGCTAGTTAACTGATGAAAAGGGAGGCCTTTCATGAGGCAGAGAATTGCTTGAACCTGGGAGGCGGAGGTTGCAGTGAGTCAAGATCATGCCACTGCACTCTAGCCTGGGCGACAGAGTGAGACTCCATCTCAAAAAAAAAAAAAAAGTGAGGGAAGACTTTCATACCTGCACACCCTCTCCGTGGAGGGTGGGCAGAGGGAGCAGTGTAGTGATGAGTGATTTGAAGAAAGTGTCTGCTTAGCATTTGATCTGAACAAAGATATCTTCCCTAATGGAGAAGATAGGGCCTTTCAGATACCAGAAACTAACTTCTAATTTAACTGATTTTGCCTCCTGTCATATACATTAGATTATCTCTTCATAAAATCAAAACTTTCCATTGATGTTGAAATTTTATTCCAAAGTTCTGAAAGGCTAGTAATTTTTCAGAACAGGGCTTCCGCTGGACTTGCTGAATTTTACAGATGAAAAATATATTGCACCTAGGAAAACACTATATTAAACAATTAAGCATAAAGGCACATTTTATTACGCTGATTAACTTTTAAAAGTAAACATGGTAGAGGGATTTGATTACAATTTTATTAAGCCCATAGATACCTTTTACAATAGTCTTATGTAAGGAGAATACATTTTAAATTCACAAACATGAAAGACAACATCTCTAGTTACTCACTGATCCTCCAAAATCACACTGTGAGAATAATGCTATTAGTCATCATATAATATAAAATCAGGTTCCATAAGTGAAGGACAGATACACTTCTTTGCATACTGATCAGAGTCTCCATCTTCATATGATTCATGGTTCATTCATCTCCTATCTAAAGTGCCACTACACCACAGCTGTTCCCAATATAAACTTCCCAGCACTGCAAACAAGACCCAATTTCTTAATAGTCACACTGGAATCGTCCAGGCCATTTAGCAGTAAGCAACTGAGCTTGCCAATGTTAACAAAGTTATTAGGCAAGAACAATATGTTGGCTGTGAAAATGACAGAGATTTTAACTAAAAATCTAAAAAAAAATTACTTTATAATTTACAAATACATAAGGCAACTTTGCTTTTAACCATATCGTTTAACTTTCTGTCTATTCAATTTACAAGTGCGAATCTAAGAAATTCCATGTCTGCCAATTTCACATTTTTTCCATGCTCACTTTCAACAGGTTGCCTGCAATTAAAGGCTAAAATATCATTAAAAGAACTTCATATTTTTACATACTCTAATTTAAAATAACAAATTTTCTTTGTTAAGAAAATAAATCATTTGTCTTTATAAGGAAAAAATGAGAAGGTACATTCTAAAGAACTTTTACAGATGCCTAAATAATCTTCAGAAGTAAATAATACTTTTGAAGTGACATTTTACTTCCCCCTACCCCAGAATAAAAATAGGGTACTGAATATTCATCATACATTTCTCTAAATTTTAAAGCAAACTTTCCTAAATAAGCTTAAATGTAGGTTTAATACAGAACTACTCATTATAACACTTGTTCTTTCTTTAAAACTTGACCAATTCCACATTTGCTCCTTTTCCCAAATTACATTTTTCCCTTACAATAATTTTCCACACAGAAAATTTATAAAGATTTTTCAAAGTCTACTTTTTATCTCATTTTCTTTTTCAACTATCATGTTCATTTGAATAATGACCCAACGTTATTTAAAAAACAATATTTCGACATTGCTATTTTCATGCTACATTCAATCTCATAATACCCCCCAACCTAGAGAAACATTCTAAATCAGACCGGCAATGTCATTATTTTTAAATTAGTAATTAAAGCGAAAGTTATATTTCCATATGGAAACCACTACAAAAATAACGTGCTTTCTAGCCCAACAATAGCTAATTATGTATTAAGCTAATTGAGACAAACCATGTAAACAAAATCTAAAGATAGACTATTCGGCAGTAGAAGCTATGATGTAAACCACATTTCTGTGGCATGTTGGAATGCACACTGAAGAAGCAGGCATGTTCCTTGCACATGTATACTTCGGAATATCAGCTCTTATAACAAGAGGGTGCACTCAACACCTCGTCTATCCCACAATATTTGGAACAGAAATACCTTAGTTTTTCATTAACGTGCTACCACTACAATACTGCCTATATGCAGGTATCTGCTCTAGGTTTAGCTTTCCCCTTTCTCAACTATAGGTTCTTATGCACCGTCTCTCTTAAGTAAATACATGGGCATTGTTTTAACCACAGGAAATAATGATGGATGGTTCACGCAATATAACGACCTCACAATATGAAATTATCTGGACTATATAATCATTGCACCCAGTTAAAAATTATTTTTCAAATAGTAACCTACAAAGGTCAAAATGGGGGGAGAGGACAGGTTATCTGTCTTGGAACTCAGAGGGCAAGAGAGAAAGGAAAAGTCTGTGCAAAGCATATTGTGAAATAACCAGTGTTCTTAACCACACATCGCTTTGATAAATACATTTCTGTCCTAAAGAGGGCCGCCCTTTCACATTGCAAACACGGACACGGGCGGGGATCGAGGGGACATATCCTTGCAGCCTTTGGGCAGGTTCCAGTAACACTTGCAGACAAATGAAGGTTTGCATTCTTGAAACCTATCAATATGGATGCAGTTCCCAAATCCCTGCTGCCTCTACCACTTCCAAATGCGTGCAAGGAGAGTCAGACACACGCACAAGCATGCAGAACAGGATCTCAATTCCAACACGCACACCGCGAAGTAGACAAGTGAATTCTGCTGCTGGAGTCAACTGTCCGCCCGCCCCCGCCGTTTAAAAACACGCAAAAATTAACCTCGCTATTAAGAGGCTATGCTGAGGAAGTGTTCCAAAGAGGAGAACCGGGGCAGTCCAGCGGCCGCTGCCTCGCGAGTGCAGACTCTCCCCGGGTCAGTAAAGATGTGCACTAGGCTAGGTACCTTCGCCCAAGTGTTACTCCAAGTGCCAAATTTGCCTTTTCGCCCCCTGAAATGCAAGCCGAACTTGCGGCCCCACTGCGAGGTTGGCGGGTGCCAGCTTTAGCCTTCTTAGAAATGACAGGAAACCAAATGAGGAGATGGGAGACAAACGCTCAACACGCGAGTGCGCTCATAAACACACCCCGAGCCCAGTAGCTCCTCATGCTTGGGCACTTTGGAGCCTCAGATCCGGCAGTGGGGAAGAGAGAATCGAAGAGAGGGAGAGCGGGGTGGGACGTCCCCGGCTCTCTCCCGGCCACCGCTCGCATGATTCCCGTCCCTTTCGGGGCACTTGGGTGCCAGCGGGCGTTCCCCACCCTCAGTCCCAGAACCCCAACTCCGCACCAGATCGCGCTGTCGGAATTCAAGTGCCCCCATCCTCCCCAAATCAACAGCCTCTCTCGTCCCTCCTCAGCCCCTTCTTTGAACTCCAAACACAAGACCTCTCCTACCCGCGCCGAAAACTTTTTCCTCCTTTCGCAACGAGATAAGGCAAGAAACCAGGTCAGCCGCTACCGCCACCCTCTCTGCCCAGCGCCTGGGTGGCGGGCGCCGTCCCTACCTGGCAGCTGCGCTCCAGGTGGCTGTCCCACGCCGGTCTCCGCGCCTGCCCGGTGCGCGGGTGGCGTCCGCTCCACCTTCCCTTCGTCTCCTCCGGCTCAGCGTTCAGGGAGCCACTGTCCTTAGGATCGCGCGCCCCTGCCCGCAGCCGCCCTTCGGTTCATCTCCAGTCTTCCCAGAAGCGCTGCTGCCGCGCCGGCGGACTGACGAGGATCCTGGAGATCCGCGATGGCACCGATGACCCCGCGGTGTGCGCTCCGGGGTCTGAGAGCGCTCCGCCCGCGGGCAGCTGCGGCCGCGCGTCACATGCCGCCTCCGGACAGCGGCCGCGGCACCTGCCTAAGCGGCAGCGCTCCCGGCTCGGCAGTGCCGCCCCCGCGCCCTGGGCTCCCCTGCAGGCTCCGGCCCTTTCTGTTCACGCCCTTTTCCCTCTGTCTCCCGCCTCACTTTTTCTCTTCTTTCTGTCTCCTTCTTTATCGTGTATTCCCTTTCTCCAAAAGCAGAGAGAAGGCGCTCCAAGGGGGAGGAGAGGTCTTTTCCTCCCCACGAACTCTTCCTCTGCCTGGTGGTGGCGGTCGTGGCTACTGCTGGCCGCTCCTCCTCTCCTTCCTCCTCGCGTTCCTCCTGCTCCTCCTCCTCCCCGGACTGAGAGAGCTGGTGTAATGCACAGGCTGCCTGCTTGAGACCCAAACCTGCCCGGCTTCTGAGCATGCCCAGTTGCCCTGCCGGCGCCTAGCTCCATTCCCGCGTGCCCGCTGGGCTCCTCGTTCTCCGCCTGGCAGGGGGCGAGGAGATCCCAGGGTACTCCTGGGGTGGGTTGGCTGAAAGCGGGACACCAAGCAGGAGAGAGGGGGGCCTCAGCCACCCAGCATGGCCTCACCTGTTCCAAAATTGTGCCTCCCGCGGCGCTTCAAGGATAGATTTTGCCGGTCTGTTAGTTTTGTTGTGTTCGCTTTTAAATTGGTTTCCCTGCACTGCTTAGAAGGACTGGAAGGAATTCGATACCTTGGGCACAACTTATCGATGAGTGAACTTCAGCTCAGTTACAATATACGACTCCATGGCAAACCTTTCTCTAGGGAACAGTCTGATGCATCTACTTTTTGACATTTAGTGAGTCTCTTTCTGCAGAGCAGTGTAGTAGAGGACGACTTGACTTTTCCCTCCCTGGACAGTTACACCTTGGGAGAAAATGAGACAAGCATCCATGAAGAAGACACTGACGTGCACGCGCACGCGCGCGCGCGTACACACACACACACACACACACACACACACACACACTTTTTTAAATCAGAAAATAAAATGAAAGGTATAACATTGCTAGCCAGGCTTTTAAAGCTGAAAAGGAATGAAAATCTAAGAGAGAGAGAGAGAGAGAGAGAGAAGGTTATTATGTACTTGCCAGCTAACTATGTAAGGAAAAAGTAGAGAGATAGCAAATTTGCAAAGATACCAGTGAGGCTCTCCCATGGCACTCTCGAGGTTTTGTTTAAAAAGCATGTAAGGAAAGATGACAGAGGAATCTCACAAGAAAGGACAAGCATAACAATGATAACTGAAAAAGAAGAAAAAGAAAAAGGAAGGAAGGAGGAAGATAAAAAGAAGAAAAAAGAAAGCAAGAAATTGAAGCGTAGTATGAAATGAAATATTTAGCAATATTAAAGGCAGCAAATGATTTTAATTCTATTTGGAGCAAGAAGATAAATAGGAAGAGCTAGAGCTCTTTGAAAAATTAATTAATGCTAAGAGATTAGAGAAACACCAGTATATGAATTCCTTTCTGAATCTATATTCTTCTCTAGGTAGAACAATCTTTAGGAGAGAAGAGACTAAACTTTGCGTAGAGAGGATTGAGATCATGATGGGAAAATATTAATTAAAATATCCAGGCTTAGGTAAATTGCATCCAGGATACTAGAATAGTAATAATAATATCAATATTGTAGACTTTTTATTGGGATACCTCTCAGAAGAAAATATAACAGTTACTTTCAGATACTTCTTTAATCTTTAAAACAATCAAATGAGTATTTTATCCTTGTGTACTAAAGGAGAAAGGAATTTCAAGGAATAATTTAATTGTCCATTATATAGCTAGTAAGAGGAACATGAATTCAGGTTTAATATCTTTCCCATTACATAGAATTGTTATTTGCCTGTGGGAACAGGAGTAGCTTTGATAATATTTGATAATATTGATCCATAAAGAATAGGAGGCAAGGACCTAAAGAATGGACAAGTAGTGATTATGTAGTTTTCAGAGAAAGACAAAAGTTATTAATTTTTAATGAAAATATTCTGGTATGTATACAACGGTTAAGTTTGAGACTGGCCTCTGGCAATGTTCTGGAGAAGATCCTGAAATAAATCATTTGTGACTAGTGAGAAAAGAAAAGGAAGCAGCTACAATTTAGTAAAATAAATCATACCAGATTAAATTCATTTCCACTTGTAAATAGTCACTAAACTCATAATACAGTATTTCCTGATTTCAGCCAACATTCCCATTATCATTATGGACAAAGTAAATGTACATTGCATGTTTGTATCAAACAAATTACAGTTTAGACAGAGTTGCCCCCAGTTTCTTGGTAAGTGGATTCATGCTGGGCTTGAATAAGTTATTGGTCCTGACCTTGGTGCCCAATCATTCAGCAGATTTATCAAATTATATTTCAGAGGAAAATATAAGTGGGATACTTAATAGATTTGAGAATGAACCAAACTGGAGGCAAGGCTTATTTACAAGATGCCAAAAATCAGAAACCAAAGAGTATTTACCTTTGGATTTTGGTCTAAAATGAAGGAAATCAGCTAGAACTGGAAAATACTTAGAAATCCTATATTTTAGGTTTGTTTTAAAAAATACACAAGATAAGCAAAGGATTTATTCAATTATGAAACGAGACTCTGGTTTGGACAATTAGCTAATAGCACTCACTTGCCTTTCTACCATAAAATAGCTATAAAACCTGGAAAAACTATATAAACAACATTTTTTAACTTCTGAACTGCAACCAACATAGTGCTGCAATTTGGAGTAACTGGAGGCACATGGAATGAGCCCATTCCCATGGATTATTTTTCCTCAGGGGAAATTTTTTCAGCAGAAGTTTTGGGAGGTTGAGAATAAGCAGAGAGCTACAGTTTCACTGAGCAGAGGGCATATAGCTCAGCAGCTTGGAGCTATATAAAGTAACTAAGGTTTCTGTAGGTAAACAAGATGACAGAGAGGTGAGTACCCAGAGGCAGCACCGGAAGTCTGTGTGGCAATTCCTCTCAGTTCGTTTGCTGAATTGCTAGGCTGCATGTGTCCAGAGGCATGATTTTGGAGACCTGACAGATACAGTGCAGTGGCAGAGAGGCTGAAATTTGAGTGGAGATTTTAGAGATCACACAATTCTGAGGAGATGTTGGAGTTCGGTTCCAGCCAGAGTGGAAAGACTTTGGTGAACACCTCAGACATTAGGATGAAACCCTTGAAGGATAATCCATAGATAGAAGGATGATGTCCTAAGAGAAAGAATAAACTGAAATAGATTTGACTGAACAAAGCAAAAACTAGGCTTCTGTAGGGTTAGGGTGATCTACCAATGATTTAACCACCTGCTAGAACACAACTCAAAGTTTATGAGAGGAAGAAAACATAAGCTAGAATTTCTACAAATGCAGCATGCAATCAAAACTTACCAGACATGCAAAGAAGCAGAAAAGAGTACCTGATGGCAAAAAAAAAAAAAAAAAAGAAAGAAAGAAAGAAAGAAAATACAGTCAATAGACAGAGCTCAAGAAATGATACAGATTTTGGAATTAATAGGCAAGGGCTTTTAAATAACCATGAACTACCCTGGAGATGGGCAAAATGGATTAAAAAACAGAGCATTTCAGCAGGATATTTGGTTTTATAAAAATAATAAAATGAACTTTGTTGAATTGCTAAATCAAGAAGTAATTACATAGGTTTAAAAACCACCTGGATACTACACAAATAAAACTGATGGTCTCATATACAAATCAATAGAGAATATCAAGAGAGAGCAGAAAGAAGAGAGAGAGAGAGAGAGACAGAGGGAAAGAAAGAGAGAGAGAGAGAGAAAGAAAGAGAGAGACTAGCAGAAGCAACATTTGAAAAAATCATGGTGAAGAACTTGAAAGATATTGATATGGTTTGGCTGTGTCCACATCAAAATCTCATCTTGTAGCTCCCATAATTTCCACACGTTGTGGGAGGGAGATAATTGAATCATGGGGGCAGGTCTTTCCCCTGCTGTTCTCATGATAGTGAATAAGTCTCACGAGATCTGATGGTTTTAAAAATGGGAATTTCCCTGCACAAGCTCTCTTCTCTTGTCTGTTGCCATGTGAGATGTGCCCTTTACTTTCCACCATGATTGTGAGGCCTCCTCAGCTACGTGGAAGTAAGTCCAATAAACCTCTTTCTTTTGTAAATTGCCCAGTCTCGGGCATGTCTTTATCAGGAGCGTGAAAACGAACTACTACAGATATCAACCAAGAAATTCAAGAAGCTCAATGAACCCCAGGCAAAGAAAACTCCAGCTAGGCCTATGAGAGTCAAATTCCTGAAAGAGGAAAAAGAAAATTTAAAAACAACCAGAGGTTTAAAAAAATCACCTTTGGGGGAACAATATAAACGAACACTGATTTCAGCAGAAATATCATGGAAGGTAGAAGATAATAAACATATTTCAGGTACAGAAAGAAACAAAAACTATCAAACCAGAATTCTGTGTCCATTGAAAAGAATCTAAAAATGAAAAAGATTTAGACTGACAAAAACTAAGAGACTGATTGTCAGCTGACTATAAACTACAGAATTTACTCAGGGTTATTCTTCAAGCTGAAGGGACATAGTCTCAGATCGAATCACAGAAATGTAAGCAAGAATAAACAGCCCCAGAAAGGGTAAATGATTGAGAATATGTAAAAGACTAACTTTAACATATAAAAAATAAGAGTATCTTGTGTGGCTTATACTATTTATTAAAGTCAAATATAGAATAACAACCTTAAAAGGATAAGTATCAGATCCTTGCATTTGATGATGATTTAAGGTAACAGTGTTAAGGATGATTTTTTAAGTGTAACCAGTGAAAGAATGACATCAAAACGCACAACAGAAAAGGTAATACAGAAAATAAAATTGAATTATAAACCATACTTGACTGATATAAAAGAAGGCAGGAAAAGAGGAATTAATGAACAAAGAGCAGATGGGGCAAAGAGAAAACGATAATAAGATAGTAAATTTAAAACTCAACTGTGTTATTCACTACATTAAATATAAATGGCTGTTTTAAAGACATATTTTTAGAATGAATAAAAATATGTATTTGCTGTTTAGAAGAAATGCTTTTAAAATATAAGGATATAGAAAGGTTGAGAATAGAGGGAAAGTTCTATCATGCATATACTAAATGTTTTTAAGGTATTGATTCTCCTTAAATTGGCCTAAGTTTCAATGCATTCCCAATCAAAATCCAAGAGGTGTGTGTGTGTGTTTGTGTGTAAATTAATAAGCTGATTCTGAAATTTTTATGTATATACAAGGAACCAAGATAAAACATTATTGAAGAACAAAATTGGATGTTTAGACTTACTATCAGATTTCCAAACTTATTATAAAGCTACAGAAATCAAGATATTATGGTATTGTCAGAAGGAAAGTAAAATAGACCAATGGAAAATAATAGAAAGTCCAGATATAAACCTACACTTTTATTTTAATCTTAGCAGCCATCAAACCAGTTACTAACAGAGGAAACTAATTTATGGTGGTAAACAGTTACTTGGTTAGAAGAAGACTAAAGAGAGTATTTACAAAAATGGAGAAATAAAAAATACATGGGGTGATGGTAATGTTCTATCTTGAACTAAGTGGTAATTACTCAAATAAATTGATATGTAAAAATTCATCAAACTGCACACTTAAAATGTGCACGCATTACTGTGTGTTTATTATATCTCAGATTTTCCAAATTGTATGTTGAGTATTAGATACAAAGCACTAGGGCCCAGACATGATGGAGAACTGAAACTTAAGGAACATCAAATTCCTGCTCTCAAGAATGTGGATATCTGGTTTTCTAAAGTTTATTGAACCAAAACTTGGAGTTAATTGTTAGAAAACTTTCTTCCCATTGAGGGACTAAACAGTAAACAGATTACATGAAGTAATAACTCCTTAGTACACTATTTTCATTCTCTGAGTTAATCTACCAGATTTAAGGATAAAGTGATTGATTGAAAAATACTTATTCTTTCATGAATCTCTTTACTTACTTACTCGCAACGACTCTTTGGACTTTGCTAAATGCCAGATACTAGGCGGTGCTCTAGGGATACTAAGACATCAATCAATAATTAAAGGATGTAGCTCTTCGTAGAAGTCTTAGAAGAGGGCTGGGTGCAGTGGCTCACTCACACCTGTAATCCCCGCATTTTGGGAGGCTGAGGCGGGTGGATCATCTGAAGTTAGGAGTTCAAGACCAGCCTGGCCAACATAGTGAAATCTCGTCTCTACTAAAAAATACAAAAACTTAGCTGGGTGTGGTGGCACGTGCTTGTAATCCCAGCTACTCGGGAGGCTGAGGCAGGAGAATTGCTTGAATCTGGGAGGCAGAGGTTGCAGTCAGCCGAGATAGTGCCATTGCACTCCAACCTGGGCAACAGAGTGAGACTCCGTCTCAAAAAAAAAAAAAAAAAAAAAATCTAAGAGGACAAGAATGGCTCTCTCAAACTTTTGAAGAAAGAATAAATAAATTATGCAGTTCTAGAAGGAGTAATGGGGATATAAGCTGTAGCTCATGATGAGGAAGACTTAGCTTTACTTTCATAATGCATCTCTCTGGCCTAAGATGTAGTGAGCTTTTTATGTCTGAAAACATTCCAATAAAGAATGATTATAATAACCACTTCTGACACCCTTTTTTTTTCTCTCCCTAGACAGTGCAGCAGATACCCCATATTTTTCTTAGGGAAGTGGCTATGCACTTTGTATTTATATTAACAACTACCTTATCAGGAAATTCATATTGTTGCCCTTTTATGGATGGGGAAACTGGACAAGTGACAGATCAAAATCCAAACACAGCTGGGGATTTCTCTCTTTTAGATGATGATTTTAAAAGAATGCTGCCAGAGAGACTCTTGCAGTGTTGGAAGACATATATGACCTCTAAGATATTTTCCAACTCAGAGATGCTATGAGTGTATCCTGAATGCATGGATGAACCTCAGTTTTGCAGATTCTGTAGCTTATATAATTTGATGGTTTTCTTTAGGAGAAAATAACACATTTATAAATATTAAAATAGGCCCAAGACCTTACAAGGGCGTTCATACAAATGAGAGGCTCTGAAGTTTGAGTTTGTTCACTTCCTAATTATCTCCTGCCTGTTTGTCATAAATGCATTCAATAGGGAGCTGCTAATGACAGGGTCCTCCAACAGAGTGTGGAAGAAGGAGGTGACAGCTGCCTTCCCCTCTGGGACAGCCTCAGAGCTAGTGGGGAGACTATGTTAGCAGAGTGATGCAGTGACCAAGAAAATAGCACTAGGAGAAAGCTGGTCCATGAGCAGCTGGTGAGAAAAGGGGTGGTAATCATGTATGCCCTTTCCTGTTTTCTTTTTTGTTGGGTTTCCTTTTGCCTCTCAATTCCTTCTGACAATACAAAATGTTGGTTGGAACGTGGAGCACCTGGAAGTCTGGTTCATTTTCTCTCAGTCTCTTGATGTTCTCTCAGGTTCACTTCCTGTTGTTCTCAGTTCTACTCTTGAGCAATCCCCTCAACAGCCAAAGCTTCCACAATGCAGATTCTGTGATGACAAATTCAGCATCACCCAGCAGAACTTATGGTTTTTTCTGTCCTCCATTTCCTGACCTTTTTCTTCTGAGTGTTTTATGTCACCTCCTGAACCATCTTCTCCTCAGTCATCTACCTAGCAGTCCTGATTCTTTTGACTTGCCTCCCTACACCTCAATAAATCACTAATTACTATGGATTCAATCCCTAAAATTTTCACAAACTTGCAAATAGATTACGGGTTGAAACTGAAAGAATTCAAACTTGAGAAAAAAGTTTAAATCAAGAAAAATGACCTTTATCTTGAGAGTAGAGAATAATTATAATAATATTGTGTTTAATATTTGTATGTAACATTTGAATACCTTCAATATTCGTATTTGTGTTATTTTAATCTCTTGATGTTACTAATTCATTTGGTAGGGAAGAAAACATGCTAAAATAGGCATGGATGTTTTATTAAACGTGACAGAAGTGATGGCAGAAGGTGGATTCATATTCAGTTTTCCATCACCCTGGAAATCATGCAGAGATGATTTCTGCTTGCAAATAAAACTAACCCAATGAGGGAACAGCTGTTCTTAGGTGAAAACAAAACAAACCCCCCCAAAACCTTTATTCTCTTTATTATGAATCAAATTTTTCCTCTCAGATAATTGTTGTATTTTTTATTATTATTATTATTTCCAGTCTCACTCTGTCGCCTAAACTGGAGTAAAGCGGCACGGTCTCCACCCACTGCAACCTCTGCCTCCGGGGTTCAAGCAATTCTCCTGCCTCAGCCTCCCAAGTAGCTGGGACTACAGGCTGCACCACCACGCCCGGCTAATTTTTCGCATTTTTAGTAGAAACGGGGTTTCGCCATGTTGGCCAGGCTGGTCTCCAACTCCTGACCTCAGGAGATCCACCTGCCTCAGCCTCCCAAAGTACTGGGATTACAGGCGTGAGCCACTGCGCCTGGCCATTGTTTTATATTACATACATTTTTAAAACATGTATTGCATTTACTTTGTATTACCCGTGGTAAAATTTCAACTCAAGAATTTCCTGCTTACCATCCTACCTAGTTTGTTTGTTCTGGAGAACATGTGCCCACGAACACAAAATAATTTTAACAGTTGCCAAAGAAAGAAATACATAATTTAGAGATTGAATATACTTATAAAATACTACATAATTAATTTTAAAAGTATATATATATATTCTTGATTATCTGTTGAATTATTAATGCTTGGAATTAAGACTTAATTACATATGATTAAATATGTTGGCTGATGCTCCCAGAGCCATTTACCATGTGGATTGTGCAAAAATGACCTACAGGCTTTCCTAGACAATGGGAGACTGCATTTTGACCTATAACATAAACTTCTATTAATGTTTCAGTCTCTATCTGTATAAAACGTTCTTTTGGTTTTCAATTTTAGAGTTTTCTTTCCTCCTCCTCATCTTCTTTTTTTTTTTTTTTTTTTTTTGCTGACAGACATTTTGGGGTTCTGAATTTTCCTTCTCCCTCCCTCCCTCCATCATTCTTATCTTCCTTCCTTTCTTCCTTCCTTTCTTCCTTCATTTTCTTTCCTTCCTTTCCTTCTTCTCTAGTATTCCAAAATTTTATAAATCAATAATCCTCTCCCCCAAAATTTAATAAATATGTAGCAACATTTATTAGCACTGTGTATCGTCTGGCACGAGCATTTTATTCGCCTAGCGCACTGCCTCTTGCCTCCTTAGCTGGTCATTGGACTAATTCCTCAATTGCATCTGCTCTTCTCTACTTGTACTTCTACATTTTATTTATTTATTTATTATTTATATTATTATTATTAATTTTGGAGACAGTGTCTTGCTCTGTCACCCAGGCTGGAGTGCAGTGGCTCATTCTTGGCTCACTGCAGCCTCCATCTCCTGGGTTCAAGCAATTCTCCTGCCTCAGTCTCCCGAGTAGCTGGGATTATAAGCACCCGCCACCATACCTGGTTAATTTTTGTATTTTTAGTAGAGACGGGGTTTCACCATCTTGACCAGACTGGTCTCGAACTCCTGACCTCAAGTGATCCACCCACGTTGTCCTCCCAAAGGGTTGGGAATACAGGCATGAGCCACCGCACCTGGCCCTGCTACAATATTTTAAACCACCGACACTTCTTTCCTGGACTTTAGTGAGAAGATCTACCATGCTACTCTCCCAAATTCCACACTTCATCCTTTCCAGTACATATAGAATAATATTTTGAAGCCTTTGGTAATGCAACTCTTATGTTTCTATTCCCTGGGAGAAAATAACCTTTAAAACAAATTCCTTAATATGCCCTCTAAAGGCCTTCCAAGTTTTAGCCCCTACATATTTATCCGTATTCATCCTAATGCAATCCTTATGTCAACTCCCACTGCCCCCACTACCTTATAAACTTTCTCTTTCTCTGAGAATTCTTACTGACTCTTCCCTCTCTTAGAATACTCTTGACTCTCCTACTCACCTACCTTGCTATTGTTCGTCCTTGAGGTCTCAGCCTAGAGGTCACTTTCTCGGGAAGCTCTCTAGACTAGGTTGAGTTTCCTAGATGCCCTATATTCTTTCTTTTGAAAAAAACCTTATGCACAAATTCTGATGTTCCTGTAGACAGTAGCCCTGTAGGTGCAGATATGTTATTGCTTTACTCATTACCATATCTCTACTACTCCAGATTTATTCTTTGTCCAGGTCATCTTGCCTATTCTTAATTTTTAAAATTTCCATATGAATTTTGCAAGTAGTTGTTGCTTTTCACAAAAAATCCACTGAGATGTTGATTAGGATCACATTCAGTCTACAGATCAATTTGGGAATAACGAATATATTCACATTATTGATTCTTACAATCCACGAATATAGTTTATCCCTTTGTTAATTTAAATCTTCTTTAATTTCTCGAAATGGCAATGAGTTCATCTTCACATAGATGACCTTAATCTAGTCTGGCTTGAGTTGATTTTGAACTCAGATTTTTCAGTCTTGGGGAGAGTTGTACTGTTTCCAGGTTTTTATTCCTAAGAGGCTCCAACTGAATCTCTGGGGTAGTTGCAAGGGACCCTCTTATTTGGCCAGCCCTGAAACTCAATTCTGGTTTTTCCATCAAAAAGATTTCTGAAAAGTGACCTCTGTAACCTAATCTTTTACTCCTTGCATTCTACTTGACTATTAATCCACTTGGCTCAGGGAAACAAATGTCTCAAAGGGAAAGGTAGAGTGCACCATGTCAATCTTACCTGAATGTGCTTTTCTTTTCTCTGAGATCTTAGTCCCTGAATCCAGGTTGCATTTAGAGCAGTCCAATCTTTGATTTTTTACAAAAAAAAAATTTTAATTGTTCTCCTTTGAATAATTGATTTGATTCCATTAAGGAAGTCAATAGTAGAATTATATATTTGAAGGCTGTATATTCAAGAAGTCCAAGACCATGTTAAATTAAAGGTTATAATTGCATAAGAAAGGTTGAAAATTCCTTTGTGACCATACTTGTAAGTGACAATGCTAATGTCTTACCTCCTACTCTTGTTGGGCCAATTTCTTGACTCTTAACCTGAGCTTACTACTCTATTCCTGTATGTGTGCTTTCAGGATTAAATTTAGCATATATAAAACAAAGCCTCAATATTAATCTCAAATAAGTTAGAGGCTTATATATCCTACCCATAAAAAAAGACCTAGACGTATACTCACACCACAGTCATCAGAAAGGCATGTTCCTTCTAGCTTTCTGCTTGGCCTCTGTAATCTTGTAGGTTTCAAGTTCTTCTTAGGGCCTATAATGGCTGCCATAGTTCCTGTAATCATGTCTGTGTTTGAGGCAAGATAAAGAAGGACATGGTAAGAAGGAAAGGTAAAAGGGCTTATCTCTAGCCTGGGATGGTTCACGTCAACATTAAAAGATGCCCCCTTACATCACATTGACAAATCTATTTGCAAAGGAGGCTATGTATGAAATGTAGCCCTTTGCTCAGAATAGAATCGAAGCTTTGTAAGTATGAAAGACAGGGAAAATGGATATTGGATGAAAACGGTAACAGTCCTGGGGTTGTGGTATGCCTGTAGTCTCAGCCACTATGGAGGCAGAAGTGGGAGGATTGCTTGAGCTCGAGACTTTGAGTCCAGCCTGGACAACATAGTGATACCCCTCTCTCTTAAAAAAAGCAAACCAACACTGTCTCTGCTATATTTTTTCTTTCTCATTGCTGTTAGGATTAATGTATAACATATTTGGAAACATTACCTTCTAGCTATAAAATAGCCTCTGACACATATATATATATATATTTTTTGAGATGGTGTTTTGCTCTTTTTGCCCAGGCTGGAGTGCAATGGCACAATCTCAGCTCACTGCAACCTCCACCTCCCGGGTTCAAGCGATTCTCCCTTGGGTTCAGCCTCCCGAGTAGCTGGGATTACAGGTCTGCACCATCACACCTGGCTAATTTTGTATTTTTAGTAGAGATGGGGTTTCTCCATGTTGGTCAGACCGGTCTCAAACTCCCGACCTCAGGTGATCCACCCACCTCGGCCTCCCAAAGTGCTGGGATTACAGGCGGGAGCCACTGTGCCCAGCTGCCTCTGACACATAATTTTACTCATCCTTTTGTAATTCTGCTACAGTCCACATCATTGCTCATATCACTCTATTTGTAAAATAGGTTTATCTCTATAACTGATTACATTGCTATACACATATAGCTATACTGTCCTAAATCAGCCTCATCTAAGACTGGGTTAAATTTAGCTGAAAAACATATGGGAATAGTAGGTACTAATAGTTCTTTTTTATTTTCTAAAGTATAGTTATGAAATAAATTTTATTCATTTACATACTCTCAAAGCTTAGTCAAAACCTCATCCTATAATAAAACATTGAAGTCATTGAAATAGTCATAGTAAACAAGTAAGAATACAAATTGATTGAGAAAGAGTAAAAGAATTTTCAAGACTCCCGGAGTTCTGGGGTTTTCACTGATAGTGATGACTTGACTTTTAAGACATTATTAGCTGATTTTTAGGCCTGTATTTGTGCCCCTTGCCAAGCAAAGGGCATAGCATGCTTTTTAACAAATGTATTATTTTGTAAGCTTACATGGCTACTTTAAATGCACGCCAAAATTATACTTCTTTAAACCAAAGATAAAGCAAAGTACCCAAACACATGAAATCAATCCCTTATCTCTGGACTCTCTGAGCTCAGTTAAGGCATATTGCTTAGAGATTCACAAACTCTGTTGGCATTAGAAGTCACCTAACATCATTCTTTTTTATTGACTTAAGTTTTTTATTTAACTTCCTTCAAGTTTGATATACTTTTAAATTGTTCTAAAGGAGATTTAGGCGTTACGTTTTTACCATTGTCCAACTGTTTGTTTCTCACTCTCTCTCTGTGTCTCTATTTCCTTTATCCATCCTAAAATTCTATAACCAGCTCCGTTGCCTTTGCATGGTATACCCTACCACAATCTCATTATATTGTCAGTCTCTGCCTAATTATCAGAATGTATTTTATTTGTTATTTCTTTTTTTAAAAAATTATACTTTAAGTTCTGGGGTACATGTGCAGAACATGCAGGTTTGTTACATAGGTATAAATGTGCCATGGTGGTTTGCTGCACCCATCAACCCATCATCTACATTAAGTATTTCTCCTAATGCTATCCCTCCCCTTGCCCCCACCCCCCGGCAGGCCCTAGTGTGTGATGTTCCCCTCCCTGTGTCCGTGTGTTCTCATTGTCCAACTCCCACTTATGAGTGAGAACATGCAGTGTTTGGTTTTCTGTTCTTGTGTTAGTTTGCTGAGAATGAAAAAAAAAAGTATAACAAAATAAAATAAAATAAAGTTCATCACTGATCATTAGAGAAATGCAAACCAAAACCACAATAAGTTACCATCTCACACCAGTCAGAATGGCTATTATTTAAAAGTCAAAAAATAACAGATGTGGGAAAGGTCGTGGAGAAAAAGGAAAGCTTGTACACTGTTGGCGGAGTGTAAATTAGTTCAACCATTGTGGGAGACAGTGTGGCAATTCCTCAAAGACCTAAAAACAGAAATATCATTTGACCCAGCAATCCCATGACCCAAAGGAATATAAATTGTTTTTTCATAAAGACACATGCACACGTATGTTTATTGCAGCACTATTCACAATAGCAAAGACTTGGAACCAACCTAAATGCCCATCAATGATAGACTGGATAAAGAAAATGTGGTTCATATACACCGTGTAATACTATGCAGCCATAAAAAAGGATGACATCCTGTTTTTTAAAGGAATATGGATGGAGCTGGAGGCCATTATCATTAACAAACTACTGCTGCAACAGAAAACCAAATACCACATATTCTCACTTATAAGTGGGAGCTAAATGATGGGACCATGGATGCATAGAGGCGAACAACACACACTGGGGCCTACTCGGGGGTAAAGGGTGGGAGGAAGGAGAGGATTAGGGAAAATAATGAGTATTAGACTTAAAACCTGGGTGATAAAATAATCTGTACCACAAACCCCCATGACACAACTTCACCTGTATAACAAACCTGTACCTGTACCCCTGAACTTAAAATAAAAATAAAAAAAAATTTCCTCCTGGCCTTTTGTAATTCTTCCCTTCTTCTTCTTGTCTGATACCCCCAGGCAACCACTGACTTGCTATCACAAGAGACTAGTTTCCATTTCTAGAAAATTTATATGAATGGAATTACATAGTATGCAGTCCTTTTTGGTATGGTTTCTTTTATTCAGCATAGTATTTGGGGATTTATCTACAAATACTATAGCATGTGCCTATAGTTAATTTCTTTCTGTAGTACTGAGTAGCATAGTTTGTTTATCTGATTACCTGTTGATGAACATTTGAGTTTGGACTCATATATAAAGACTCTATGAATGCTCCTGTATGAGTCTTCTTATGGATACATATACATTTATTTATCTGGTCTAACTACCTAAGTATGGAATGACTTGATCATACAAAAAGTGTATGTTAAACTTTCCAAGAAGCTGCCAAAATGTTCCATTTTATATTCCCACCAGCAGTAGATAAGGGTTCTAGTTCCTCCACATCTTCCCCAATACTTAGCGTGGTTAGTCATTTTAGTTTTAGCCATTCTAATGGGTGTGCAATAAAATTTGATGGTGGTTTTAATTTGCATTTTGTAATACCTATTGATGTTGAGCATATTTTCATGTGCCTATTTGTCATATATATATGATATAGATGATATATATATTATATATGATATAGATGATATATATGATATAGATGATATATATGATATATATGACATATATATATGAATATATATATATATAAGGATTTCTCCCTTCTACCACTGTATCCAGAATATTCTGGGGTAGAATAAAGAAGTCCTGATAGAGAATTCCTTAGAGAAGAAGGGCATGTGGTCAAAGGAATAGACAGTGCAATTGGTTAAAAGGAGCTCGCATAATTGTCTTTCACAACCAGAGGAGAGAAGGCAAAGATAAGCATGGATATAGAAACATAAATGGCCGAGCAGAACTCACACGAAGTAAGGGACATAACATCTCGCTATTCTCATTCCATTCAAGTATTGCCTTTGTTTACTCCCTGGCTCACCTGGGAGAACCTTTGTTGCAGGTTGGAAGAGCTCTCTGCCAGAGAAATTGAGTTACATACTTTAAGGCATGGTGCTCCTCTAAGATAGATAGTCTTAATGCATCCGCAGGAGGAAACTACAGACTAAAATTTTTTTAGAGAACCAGAGAAAAGCAGTTTGGGGACAGTAGACATGATGATAAGTGGGAATTTGGATAAGTTTTTGGAAGCCTTGCTATTTGTTGAATTCTGTTAATATTTCCTCTATAGGCCGGGCGCGGTGGCTCACGCTTGTAATCCCAGCACTTTGGGAGGCCGAGGCGGGCAGATCACGAGGTCAGGAGATCGAGACCACGGTGAAACCCCGTCTCTACTAAAAATACAAAAAAAATTAGCCGGGCGTGGTGGCGGGCGCCTGTAGTCCCAGCTACTCGGAGAGGCTGAGGCAGGAGAATGGCGTGAACCCGGGAGGCGGAGCTTGCAGTGAGCCGAGATTGCGCCACTGCACTCCAGCCTGGGCAACAGAGCAAGACTCCGTCTCAAAAAAAAAAAAAAAAAAAAAAATTTCCTCTATAAAATTCAGTATAGAGTCTCATTCTTATTCAATGCTTTTGAAGTAAAAATTGGGTTTCTTTTGAATACAAAGCTTTTCTAGCACTAATGTTACGCCAAGGTTTAGATTTACATGCTTATATACACAATTTGTCTTTGGCAGGGTGAATGTGGTAAGAGGTCATGCCTAATGGCTAAGCAGAACTCATACAAAGTCGGGGATAAATATTCACTGATAGTGTAGAGGATTTGTTTGTATAGTGAGTGTACCAAGAACAGTAAAGAATAGGGAGCTTTAGGAAAATCTCGAGAGATGAAAGAATTTGAAAAAAGTGAAGTTACATTTTTACAGATTGTTCTGAGGTCTCGGCTAAGTTGTACCACCATAAGATTTTTATCTGTAGCTACCCTAAGCTCCCAGGATCTAGGAGATAAGAAGTTAGATCATGGTATTGAATGCTGTGGGCCTGCATGGTATAAGCATGAGACACACACTGGGCAGGAAAGGTGGAAATGCAAAGAAGGTGAGAGTTTTAGAGGTATATTTTGTTGTTATCAGGGTAGTGAAATCTACCACTGAACTTTATCCTTCAACTTGGCTTTGTCAAGGAGTTTCCTGATAAACCCATTCTTTCCATTTTATTTATTTATTTATTTATTATTTATTTATTTATTTATTTAATGAGACAAGAGTCTCAGTCTGTCGCCCAGGCTGGAGTGCAGTGGCATGATCTCGGCTCACTGCAACCTCTGTCTCCAGGGTTCAAGTGATTCTCCCACCTCAGCCTCCCAAGTAGCTGGGACCACAGGCATGTGCCACTATGCCCGGTTAATTCTTGTATTTTCGTTTGTTTGTTTTTTAGTAGAGATGGGGTTTTGCCATGTTTGCCAGGCTGGTCTCGAACTCCTGACCTCAGGTGATCCACCTGCCTCAGACTTCCAAAGTTCTGGGATAAGTGGTGTAAGCCACTGCACCCGGCCAATTATTTTTTATTACTGTTATTACCAATTATTGGTACACCACTGTTAGTATATTACGAATGATTGAACAAGTACAACACAGTACATCTGTGCATTGTGCCAGGGATACTAAGATAACCAAGACTGTGCCCTGCATTGATGGCATTCTCAGCATTTGCACTTTATTTCACAAAGTTGTAAGGCCTTTCATATCTTCAAAATGGTCTTATTGCATCGGTATTTCGTAATTAGATAATTCCTAATATTCCTTGCAATTAAAATTATTTTGAATGCTATTCCCCGATGTTACATAATACTGTCCTATTGTCTGACTCTTTTGTGGACAGTTTCTCCATTTTATATTTCCTTCACCTCTGTAAAAGAAGGTATCTATTTTGATGAGAAAATATTTAAATATATCAGTTCTGGTGCTCTGTGAAATGACAACTGTTTGAAATTCTGTTCTATGTTTTCTCATTATTTTTATGGAAGTTAAAGCTTCTTGTTCTTTTTCTATATTTACAGTTGTCTCTTCATTTTAGTAGTTCATTTACTTTTTCCCAATATTATTACAGCCCTGGGATATGAAAGAATGTTTAATTGCCCCATTAAGCCACATCTTTTTTGCTTGTAAAAAAACGGGGCTTCTAGCCAGATATCTTTACCTCTCCAGTCATTTATTAATGGACCAATAAAACATACCCTAAAGTGTCTTCATGCTGTAATAGAAATCATAGCAGACGTTTATATAGGGGTTTATTTCTGTGATATTCAAAGCATTTGGCAGATTTTTGCCATCAAGCTTACTGAATTTATGGAAAGCAAAGTAGTAATTGATTAAGCAAGGAAAAGAAATGATTTCTGAAATACAAAACTCATAGAGAGTGGTTAAATGAGGAAAAACATTTTTATGTTTCTATCATATTACAAAACAATGGTATCTGCCATACAGGAAAATGTGGAATAGAAACAAAGTTACAAAAATGTACTCTGAGGAGGGCAGTGATGGGTTTGTCAAATAAAAGGGAGGAAATGCGAGTTAAAGAAGGAGTCTGTGGGGTAAAAGGAAGTAAAGGAATACAGGGAACAAAATCAATGTTTCTGTTGTGTGTGGTGCTCGCTTTGAACCCTACCCTACATATCATCAAAGATAAGATGCCAGCAGCAAAAACTAATTTCTAGGTTTGTCCAGCTGGTACAGGCTATAATGGGAAACATTAGGAATAATGAAGTCTGAAGATACAAATGCCATAATATCCCCTTTTTTCCAGTTTCAGTTGATAGACAATTTTGATACTTATGTTCCACTGGCAAGGATAATGAAATTGACACTGAATTTCACATTTAGACATGGTATAGGAATTCAGATGCACAAAAATTATGCTGCTTCATAATTAACGGGGGAAGTCTACCTTCCAGGTTGAATACATGATATAGGAAGAGTTTAGAGGTGTTGAGAGAAAAGAGAGATTTCTCTTTTACCCAGCAAATAGATGAAAATCACAAGAATATAGCATAAAATCAAAATCATGCTATTCTTCCTGAAAGGGGCCGGGCAGAGACCAAACTACACCGGTCGCGGTCAAGAGATCTTTATTGGAGGTATGGAGCGGAGAAGGAAGAGAAGAGAGGGAGGGCTGCTGGTGTGCTGGGTTTTATATCCCTTGGGTCTACATGGATTGGGCTAGGGGCGGGCCCAAGGGAAGGCGGGAGATGCTTCTTTCTGATTGGCCCTCCTTTGGCGGGTTCAGACAGTGCCCCGTCAAGGAGGGGAGAAGAACCTGGAACCGGCCCCATCTTAAGGTACGGCTCCATTTAAGGTACGCCATATTACCTAACATTCCTCCCTTTTTGTTTTCTTAAATGGGGGAAAATGGGTGTTGTGGTTCATCTGGCTGCTTCCTGCTGAGTGGGGGCACTGTGGGGAGGGGGCACAGGGAGAACTGTCAGGGTTGTGCATGGGGTAGAGTGTGAGTATGAGGCCAAGCAATAGGGCGCTATACATGAAGACTTCATTAGACGTGAAGTCCCCAAATGTTCCTTGTCCTCCAGTGCCGTGAGCCAGTTGAGGGGCAGGGATGGGTTGGCAATGAGCCAGCTGTCTGAGGGAAGGGTGTTTAAGAATTTGTAGAATTGGCTTGCTGTAGCCCTCTGGGGTACTAGGGGTAGAGTTTGGTCTGCCCGAAGAGAAAAGAAGATGGTAGTTAATTTAGGGTGCGAGGGCAGGCCTACCCCCTCCCCCACAATCCTGGGTATCTATTGCTGGTCGTTGGCCATTTAAGAGGTCAGCAGGGTGTGAGACTGTCTCTGGAGTCTGCTGTGTCTTCACAAGTCGCTAGGAGCTGGTAGTTTCTGAGGAGAAGCTGGTTAAAGGTTTGGTTGGAGATGGACTCTTTGAGGGAACAGGAAATAGTTATGGTTTGAGTTGGATATGCCCAGGCATTGCTGGGATATATGCCTCCTGTAACTGGCCCCAGACTGGGTCAGCGGGGTTGTCGATATGTATGGCTCGGGAGGAGGCGTTGTTTTTAGTGGTATAATATAGGAAGGGGGTGTGTTTGTTGATGTGGGAGCCAGACGGCGAAGTGGAACATGTGGAAGAGAGGGTCCCAGCCGTTTTCTATCATAGTGAGAATAGGGCTGGGAAGAGGGTCCGCCGGCAGAGGAAAGTGTAAAGATGTGAGAGGCGGAAAGCCAGGGAAGAGGACTTAGGAGATGCATGAGAGCGGGGCGTAAGCAGTTTGGTTCTTCGTGTGGTCTGGGTTGGTAGCCGGTTTCAACCGGTTGAGCGGCGACTGGAAGATGAGGTGGAGGGTGGTGGTATGGGGGTGGGGGGGTCGTCAGCCGGATCAAAGTCAGGAGCGGAAGGAGAGGTTGGTAGCTTGAGAGCAGCAATAAGGTGTTGCAGCTTGCAAGGGAGGCAGAGGTTGGGTTTTTCCCGTAGAAGAAAGTAGCCATGAACGTAGGGGATCTCTGCCCATTTTCCTGTTTGCTCACAATAGTTGTAGAGATCCCAGAGAAAGTTGGGATCAAAGGACCTGTAAGTGGGCCATCTGTTTTGGTTGTCTAGGGGGTAGGTGGGCCGGTTTTGAGTGCACAATTTAATGAGGCATGTAGGTTTGAGATCAGCAGCCAAACCAAGGGCTGATAAGTTATTTAAAAGGCATTGTAAGGGAGAGTCAGCCGGCAGAGATGCAGAGGCTCCCATTATGAGAAGAGGGGGTTTACGGAAACATATGGCAAAGGGCTGGGCAGGGCGTCCCCTACCAGCCGATGACCATGCTGTGAGTCAGACCCTTCCAGTCAGTCGTCACCAAAACGAAAGGACTGAGGGCCTCTAGGAGGCCGAGGGCCGTGGGCCATCTGGTACCAGGATTTTTGGAGCGAGAAAGGGGAAGGGGCCCAGGCCTGGTGAGTGAGGAAGAAAAGGAGGGAATCCTGGTCCCTGGAGGCCGAGTCTAAATAGGATTTACGGCAGCTGTGTGGGCGGCCGAGGCGGGAGCCGGTCGACTGGTGTCGGATACCGGAAGGGGAGACTTACCGAGATGTGGCCGGTGTTGGGCGTAGAGGTCGGCGAACAGGAAAATGAGCGAAGACCGGCCAGGGTCTGGACTGAGCCCGAAAAGGATCGGGGTCCCACCGAGGGGGGTGGGGAGTCCTGATCCGAGTCACGGCAGCAATGAAAGGGGCCGGGCGGAGACCAAACTACACCGGTTGAGGTCAAGAGATCTTTATCGGAGGTATCGAGTGGAGAAGGAAGAGAAGAGAGAGAGGGCTGCTGGTGTGCTGGGTTTTATATCCCTTGGGCTACGTGGATTGGGCTAGGGGTGGGCCCAAAGGAAGGCGGGAGATGCTTCTTTCTGATTGGCCCTCCTTTGGTGGGTTCAGACAGTGCCCGGTCAAGGAGAGGAGAAGAACCCGGAACCGGCCCCATCTTAAGGTACAGTGCCATTTAAGCTACCGCATGTTACCTAACACTTCCTTCAACTTTTTGATGAAATTAGCAAATAATTTCATATAAAACTTTAAAATTAATGTAAGTTGAATTTTATTATTTTTGAGTAGAAAGCAAACTCATGAGAGCTTCTAAGATGAAGGAGAAAGCTTTGGAGAAATCTCATGCTTGTCCTCAGACAGTTTGAGCTACATGGTCAGCTGCCCGTCTACCCCAATACCTCAAATACAATTTCATACTCCTTTATCTTAGGAGGAATTTGGTGGATAAATTTGAGCTTTATTGCCATAAAAGAACAGGTTAAAGTGGCCTAATTGGCCTCTGACAGGCAGTCTGGAAGTTATCAAATAGTCGATAAATCTAGTTACTACTATTTGAAAAGTAAATTATGAGAAAAATGAGAAAATGAACCATTTTATTGCAAGAAAGCAGCATGAGTAACTCTCTCCGTGTAATAGCCTCTAATAAAATGTGTTTAATCACCTGCCGCGAACAGGAGTTTCCTTTCAGCATTTCTAGAGTCAGAACAAAGGAACTACTTTAGTTTTCCCTTTTAATGCCTTCTCTCATTACCTGTCCTCAGTACAGCTGAATTGGCAACCTGTTATGTGAGAGGTGGAGCACAAAGTTCCACCTACCACTGGGTCTCCCCTCCCTTTCATCTAGACACTTCCTCACCCTTGAGGAACAATACAAGTCAGGTGACTGGTGTAGAGAAGGTCACTTACATTCACGTGTGTTACCTAAGAGGGTTGTATAAGAAAGCTAGAAGAACACAGGGCTAGCATGGAATTTGTGGGCTTGTCTTAGTCAATTTCCTGTTGACATGGTTTACTTTGTAATATTCTTTAGAAGCAGATAGAACTTGTTATTCACATATATTAAATATGTGTATATTTAAAGCTGTGGGCTATTGAGGCATTAGGAACTATCCAAGCAAGGGATAGGTTTGGATTGAGTACTGGTCAGAAGTTGCTCCAAGCATGGGGAAGCAAGGCAACAGGTACCCATGACTCCCAACTGTGTCCTGTTGACCACTGGGAAACATGTCTAACTGACAGCTTTGTCCAAAGCAGGCCTGCCTCTTTATAATTTCATGGAATAATGAAATCAAAGCCTTGGGATAATCTTTTACATCAACACCTTCATTTTAATAAAGCAAGAAGCTGAGGTTTTAGAGAGAAAATGATTTCTATATAGTCTCACTGCTAAGTAGTACAAAACCTGGGACTAAAATATGGATTTTCTGGTTCTTAGTTTTGTGTTCTCCCTTTATGTATCATGGATAAACCTTTCTTCCAAAATACACAGAATCAGTGCCAGCAAGTTAAAAAACACCAGCCATAACTGAAAACTATTTTTCATTTTTTCTAATAAGGAAATGGAAAAGCTGGATGCCTGTAAATTATACTGAGTTGATAGAAACAGATAAATAGTAGAGGCACATCATTTGTTAAGTATCTGTCCTATTTTGATTTTCCCAAAGCCAGTGCCCGAGAAGAAGAAATGGGTATAGGTCATTTATTCAGGGAGACATTTTAGGAAGCAGAAGTGAGAAAGGTAGGAAAATGAGAAAAAGAAGGAAGAGGAGTCAGCTATGTGTTCCATGATGCAATTGCTTCTGTGAGGAAGTAGAGGCTCAGTCCCCATGGAGCCTCTGAGGAACTGTAAAGAACAGTCCTTAACATTGTCTCCTTAGAGGACAGGATTGCTGGGGCCTTTCTCAAGACTCCTGTCTCTCACTTGTGAAGGATTTATCTTGGGGTATTAATTCCCATGCCTTTGTGTGTTGAGCTAGCTTGCAGCTCCATGGTCTCCTGTGGCAAGGGAGAAGGCCTTGAGCAGCAGAGAGGCATTCCTGGTATGGGCACTGGCTATGCACGTGGAATTGCCCACCAGCTGTGTGCTGAAAGCAGCTGGGCTTAGGGGAATTTGCACAATGAATCACAACCATTGGCTATAGCCTAATCCTCAACTATGACATTTTTATGAGTTCTTTATCAAGTCATAATTCTTATGAAATTGGAATTGAATCTCTTCTAGGGCTCTCTCTTGAATATTTGTGGGTTCTTTGTAAACTAGACCATTAGGCATATATATTATTCAATGAGAAGATGTAAAACTCCTGGAAGAAAATGCAATCGATATCAATAAAAATAATGCCTTTGAATAATGTCTTTGAATTCATGTAAGCTTTTGACTTTTCTCAAAATTCTTTCTCATATGTTATCTTTTTTTGTTCTCCCAAATCTCAAATCTCTCACTATTCTATGAACATGCTTGTCACCTTTTTTGCTTCCATTCTCTTGTGATATATAATTCCCTCTTTAAATGTCTTTTTTAAAAGTAGACAAATCTTTGAAGATATAGGTGAAATATCAGGTCTTTCATGAAGTCTTCCCTGTTTCACTAGAAAAGCCGAATTAGCGGTTTTCAACTCTGTTCTAAACTTTTAGGCACTTTTGTTTCCGGGAGACAATACCACTCCTAGATCTTAAATATGCAAATTCAAACAAGATAATATTCATTCTCTACTACTTTCATTAATATTTAGAATAAAATTTAATACCCAGCATGGATATGGCAATATAAAACATGTTGAATACAGTATTGTTATTAATTTGGAATATCTGAAGGGCAATATTTTCTATAATCTGCTTGTTAAAAAGAATGTCATTGTTAAAATTGAATTTAATGGATTTCTGGTATAAGAAGAAAGTTTAGCAAAGTTTCTGCCCCACCAGGAAGCAGAAACACTGATTTCATCTGTTATTAAATTAGGGTTATCTATAATCCTGAATCAAAATATATAAAGGTGCAAAGATGTATGAATAATAAATTAATAAGTTGGAGAAACTTCAAACACACACACACACACACACACATATGTACCTATAAAGGGAGTTATCAGTGAGAAGAAAGCTGTTCTTTAGAATTCATGTAAGGATACTTTAATCTGTTCTCTTATAGAAATTCTTTTGACTTGTGAGGCTGAGGAACCAGGACTATAGGAAGAAGTGTGTTTGGAGATGGGACGTAAGCTTGGGGTAATTTGGAAGTTTACACTAAGAGCAACTAGATATTCAGGACCACCGCCCCCTCCCCAGAAGCCAGGCATGTAAACTGGATCGATAATTTGAGGAATCCTTAGCTGGAGAAACTGAACCATCCCAGAGAGTAAACTTGGATCATGCCAGTTAGTCATCTCCAAAGGCCAGCTGATTATTTCAAAGTGAAGACTACCAGTCAGAACAATCTGCCATTCACACAGAGCTTAAAAGCAAGCTTTAAATATGAACAGATAGCTTAGCATCTTAAAACATTTGAGAAAAGCCTCTAACATAAAAAGAGAAAAAGCAACAAATGACAAACAGGGAGCTGAGAAGGAGCAGAGGCAATGTTGAAGGCAAAAACAGCTTCGAAGAAAGTGCACTTAATATACTCAGAGACGTAAAAAGACAGTGGACCCATTTAAGAAGAGCAGAATGCTATGAAGAAGGAATGGATATTAAAGTAAGAGCTATAGGACATTAAAAATACTGTAGCAAAACAATTTTAAACAAAAGCAAGAGTTTTCCTTTCCATAGTCAAGGAAAACTCCTAGAAGGTAGAAGATATAGGCAAACACATGGATTGTAAGAAATAAAGGTATGGCTATTTTAGGAACAATTAAGGCAATGTCCAAATAATAGAGATTCCAGAATGAGAGAAAATAGACACTAGAGAGGAGGAAATCATCAAAGCAATAATACCAATACGGTTTGGCTGTGTCCCCACCCAATTCTCATCTTGAACGGTAGTTCCCATAATTACCTCCCACCAGGGATTTGGTGGGAGGTAACTGAATCACGGGGGAAGTTATCTCCATTCTGTTCTTGTGTTAGTGAGTGAGTTTTCCTGAGATCTGATGATTTTATAAGGGGATTTTCCCCACCTTCACGCTGCAGTTCTCCTTGCTGCCACCATGTGAAGAAGGACGTGTTTGCTTCCCCTTCTGCCATGATTGTAAGTTTCCTGAGGGCTCCCCAGCCATGCTGAACTGTGAATCAATTGACTTTTTTCCTTTATAAATAACCCAGTCTTGGATATGTCTTTATTAGCAGTGTGAGAATGGACTAATACAGTACAAATGAAAATTCACCAAAATAGGGACATGAGTCTGCAGATTGAAGGGAATCTGTGGGTGTTCAGGACAATGAATTAAACAAAAGACTTAACCAAGTCACGTTTTGGGAGGATTCAAAATATTAGGTTATGAAAGTTCCAAGAGTTAAAGGACAGGTCTTATGCAAAGGATCACAGCTAAAATGGGCACCAAACTTTTCTATAATGGCATTTGAAACTAGAACACACCAGATTAATGAATTTAAAATAGTGTGTCCAAGTGTTACAAATTTGGGGGCATAGCTCAGTGGCAGAGCGTTTGACTGCACAAATGTTACAAGTTGGTATGAGGGGAGGTTTGCAAACACACACACACACACACACACACACACACACACACACTGGAGAATGGTGGGGAGAAAAAGACCCTCCTGTATCTGTACTCGTCTACTCAGTCTTATCTTCAGATGTAGTAGGAGAAACATCAGAACCTTATCAAAGGCCATCTGCATTTGAGGTCTGAATCCCATTCCAATTAGTTTACTCTAGAACCTTTTGTCTACAATGATCCTGTTTCTCTACTGCATCATTTTTCTTCCGCTTTACTGAGTAATCCCCCTTAGCACATAGATAAGCTCTAATCAGTCTTAAATTCAAAAAACTTACAGACAGCATGTCTCCAGCTCTTATTCCCTTTATCTGCCCATATTCACAGCAAATCTTCAAAGATCTGCTAAGTTCTATTTTTTATTTCCAGTTTTATTAGCTCCCATTTACTCTTCAATACACTTTAGTTGGACTTGCATTGCTAGCACCATCAGAAATTGCTCTTATCAAGATTATCAACTATCTCCATATTGCCAGATGCGATGACCAGTTCTCTGTTCACATCTTCCTTGCCTACTGAACAGTACTTGACATTGTAAACCGCTCTGTCTTCTTTGAAACAAGTTATTTGGCTGACTACTGTGATACCACCAAGCACTTACTTTCTGGCAATTACTAGGTTCCTCTTTCTTGGTCTATTTCTCCTCCTCTACATGACTTCCCTATTGAAGAGCTTACTCAGATGGTCAACAGATATCTCAAAATATTTCCAAAATAGTACTCTTGTTTCTCCTGCTCTCAAGTACACTCCCATCCCAGTCTACTCCATCCCATAGAATGGCCCCCAACCATCCATTTACTCTATATGATGACAACTAAAATCATCTCTGTTTTCTATATCTCAGGTTGCAGTGAGTCGTATTACACCACTGCACTCCAGCCTGGGTGACGGGAGTGAGGCCGTGTCTTAAAACAACAACAACAACAAAACAACCAAAAAACGGTAACTCATATTGTAACGCCTCTTTAGAATCTTTTAAATATTTCTCATTCTGCTTAAGCCGAGACTTCTGACTATGACATACAAGGCTTTAAGTTAAGCCACATACGTAATGTAACATTTTCTAATAAGCACTTTAGAAAAAGTAAAACAAGTGAATTAACAGTAATGATATTTTAATTCAATCCAATGTATCTCTAAATTATCATTACAATACATAATCCATATAAAAATTATTAATGAGATATGCTGTATTCTTTCTTTATACTGGATCTTCAAAATCCAGTCTACATTTGTGTTTTACACCCGGAGTGCGCCTCAATTCAGAGTAGCTTGACTTCAGGTGCCCAGTAGCTACATATGCCCAGTGGATCCCGTATTGGACAGTACAGCTATCTGTGGCTTAGGCCTTATTTCTTCTCCCACCTCAGCTATAGGTCTCCATATTTTTTATCATACTCTAATCAAACTGACTTTCCTTCTAATCCTCAAGTATGCCAAGCTTATTCCCACCCTAGGTCTTTGCACAATCAGTGCCTCTGCATTGATGCCGATTCCCCAGAGCGTCTCAGGAGTGGCTCCTTCTTATCATTCAGGTATCAGCTCAAATGCAACATTTTTGCAAAGGCCTCTCCTTACTCTTCAGTCTAAAGTAGCACTCCTTCCCCCAGGACATCTGAGTCCCATTAATCATGTTTGAGATTTTCATGGAACTTAAGTGTTTCATTTTTACCTGCACCACTATAATGCTATCTTGAGTATGTGGGCTTTTTGTAGCTTGTTCACAGAGCTTACAATAGTTCTTGGAATATTTGCTAAATAAATGGATGAAATAATAAATGAAAGAATGCAGAGATAGTCATTAAAATGTTAACAGTAGTAACACAAACAGTAGAATGTATTCCATCGCATTGGAATTTATAAAACACAATAACAATAAAAGGTTTTGTAATAAACAAACAAAAATACTGTGAAAAGACTGTATGTTGGGTTATGTGAACAATCAACAGTATCAAAAAATACCCTTGCTGGTGAAGTGAAAGCAGTTCCCTCCAAATAAGAGATTTAACGAATTTGTAATATACATTCAATGGAATGTTTTTACACTTGATCCTGAGCTAACCAAGAATGTAGTTTATCTCAAAGGTTGCAGTGGATGGATATTGCTTATTATTTGACTCTATTCTTCTTAACATTTGGCATGGGACCAAATTATAGCACTCACGTGTGTGTGTGTGTATGTGTTTGTGTGTGTTGCATATACAATTTCTTTAGGAGGCATGGTAGAAAATACTTGAGGTTACAAATAGCCTTTGCCTTAACCCTAACTCTGTATCTGAATATGGTGATGTCCAAATGTTTGATTGTTCCAGGCTAATAGTTGTCATTTCCCAATCTGGGAAGATTGGAAAATTCTTGAAAGCATGTATTCTTATTGTGGCAGCCCAGGAATCTGCATTTCTAAAAGTTCATTCCAGGAGACTCTGCTGTCCTTAGTTGTGGAACATTGCCTGAAGTCAATGATCCATTCCCTTTTGCAGTGCAAGTTCTCCTGAGGAGAATAAAGTGAACTACTGTGAGCTACTAACCACTTAGAGGATGGTATTTTCAGATCTTTTCTAATTGGCAGCTTGCTGAAAGCAGAGTGTAAAGAGAAAAGGTTAAAGATTTTTGCAGAATTCAAGAGACGCCTGGAGAAAGAGTCTGTTATAATGGAATTCGTGGAGCTGCTAGGGCTCAGGTAGCATTAGAAGACAGGACATGACCAGCCTGCACGAAGATGGAAAGACACTGAAGAGAAGCAGGGCCCACTGCACAATTTTACCAAAACGTGTAATTAAACTGGGAGGGAAAAAAACCCTAGACATAAACATTCAAATTCAAAGAAGAATGAAGAAAAATATTAGTACTTTGGAGCATAGACTTACAGGTAGCACAATCCCTAGGCCCCTGATAAAGGCTGGTTTTAGAGACTTACATAGCTGAGATGCAGAAAGATGAATTGTTGGGCATGTAACTCCAGCAGCTATCAGTGCTGAGAAATGAAGCTTGAATCAGGGCTCTTAAGGACTCTGAGTCACCTGGCTATTAGCCTAAAGTGGAATCAAGAAACTATTCTATCTTGTCTTTCCCTCTAAGCTTTAGATTTAGTGAGCCAGTTTACACCTACCGCAGATGAATCATCCTTCTAAATGACCCTGCTAAATCATGTGCAGTTAATTATAAAAATTTTAGTGCTATGCTTTGTGCGTGGGTTGCAGAATACCATTGCCAGGCCACATCCTCAGTAAAACCTTGAACTGCCATCACGCCACGAATAAAAGAGTGAATTCTTCATTCCCCATAGCTTCAGAGGGGAAAAAAGTGACAGACCCTCATACCAGGATGCAGCTCGGCTCCAGCCCAGCATCTCTCTCTCTCTACACAGCTAACCCAGACCTCCATGTGGGTCTCTTATGTATTGTTACTTGAATCATTTGTATCTTTGTAGATGAGTGTGTTCATGGAAATAGCATAAATATCCTGTTAAAAGGTAAATAAATCTAATATGAGCAAAACAGAATTGTATGGGGGGAAATATGGGTTTGTGTGGCCAGATGATTTGAAGAGCAAATTATTATTTTAAGTAACACATTCATTAACCAAGAGAGCCAAGCAAAGGCATGCAGTGTCTTCAGCATTTGTTCCAGAATAAAAACGATTATCTTTTTCCATATCATAGGGAATAAATGTTATCAGAGTGCAGGCTCTTCAGTATTACATACCTGAAAGTTCTGATTAGCTTTAGAAAAAAGTAATCTTTGTGTTTAAAAAATAATTGCTGGTCATACATTACTTCCCAAATCAAGAATTCACATTACATATATCAAATTTGCAATTATTTCAATTTACATTTATCAAAATGTACTACTGCATTAAATTAATGGGGAAAAAAATGCTTTTTATGCTATTTCCTAGACAGGAAACATTTTAACCTGGCTTAGTGCATGTTTTTTAAAAGCCTTTTTAATGCAAAAAGAAATATATTTTTTTCCACTTAACTATAGTCTAAAATCTAGAGTTTTAACAGCAAACACAAACATTTCTTAATTATGGAAAGGAAATGTATGAAGGTATAAGCCAGTAAAGCCAATTTCAAGATATTTATGTGAAAGAAACAAAATAAAATATATTAAAATTCTAATACTTCACTGGTCATAGAACAGAATGTAAACTGCAGAACTTTTCTCCCAGAATTGTTTAAATTTTAGTGTACCCTCAAATTTATTTTAGTTGAATTTTTTAAATTTACTTATCACATGTTTTACAGAAAATAGTGCATGTCAGTGTGAAATGATTTAAGAATATAGGGACAAAGAGAAAAAAATCCTCTATCTCGTCAACCCTCAAAGGCTACATAATACTCAATTGTTTGATGAAGAATTGTTTGAACAAACCCCAAAGTGTTGACTAGTTCTCATCCAACTATCAGCCTTTGCAATCAATGTTATAATCAAAACTTTTGTTCAAGTATTGTTGACACTTATCTGAGTAGTCCAAAAAGTTTCTACTACTTTCTAGTGCCATTAAGAATAATATTTCTAAATACCATCTTTTCTCCCACTTCTCAATAAATAGGTCAATAAATAAACACATATAAACTTCTGTATTAATATGTATTATTTAATTGCCAAAGTGAACGTTTTCATATATTTATTATTCATATTTATTAGCTATTAATTTATTAGCTCATTCCTTAGCCTATTTTTTAAAAAATAAAAAATACAAATATATTTTTTGAACTTCAAGTGCATTGAGTTGAGCTAATTATACTCATCATCACGAAAGAACATAATTATCAGTGATCTCTGAAAAGTCCAATCCTGTTTTGTTCTTTTTTTCTTGTTTATATTTGTTGATACATCCATTTCTCATCTCCCCCTATACAATTCCCTGTACATTTTAAACTACTTACTGTATAGTTTTTGTTTGCATGTGTTCTTGTACATATGTTGTTCTTTTGCACACACATGTACTTAACTCACTTAAATTGCTATGTTTAGAACTTATTCTATTTTATAATTTTCTCACTTATCACAATGCTTTATAAAATATTAATCCATATTGCTTGGTGTATATCTAGTAATTGTTTCTTCTAACTTTTGCAAAATATTACGTGGTGTTTACTCATCAAAATTTCCATTTCTAATATCCCGGGGATGAGCACCCAGATTGACCCTAACACTCCACTTGTGCAAAAAATATAGTAATCTTTGGTAAATTATACCCAAGAATGAATGTAATTGCTGTGCTATTGAGTAGACTTATACATTTTTGATTGGGCACAGCTTGATATATTGCAAAATTTCTTTTATTTTGTGATTTATATATGTGTGTATGTATTATGCAATCAAATCTATCAATTTGTTCATAATTCTTTCTGGCCTTGGCATCACAGTTAGAAAGCCCTCCCAATTCATTAAACATTTGTCATTTGCCTATGTGATTTATTTTATTAAATTTATAACTGTCTCAATTTAAAATTTATTTTGCTAAAAAGAGAAAGTGTGGATTTCACGTACTTTTTCACGTTTAACCAATGTATCAACTTGATTCATTGAAAAAACATTTCTTGCTGCACAGAACTGAAATATTAGGTTGGTGTAAAAGTATTACTTTTAAAAGCAATTAAAAGTAATGGCAAAAACCACAATTGATTTTGCACTGACCAAATAATAAACTCATTTAACTCTGAATTCTATATAAATCTTCTCTGGACTTGCTATTCACATTTATTAATCATTTTATTCTCATGCATATCTAATACTTTTCAATAAACTTAGAGTTATTATAAGGTTTATTGTCTAGTTAATCAGGATAAATTTTTTTTAATTAAAGTTTAGAAATAATACCTCCTTCTCTTTTTTTTTTTTTTTTTTGAGATGAGATCTCACTCTATCACCCAAGCTGGAGCGCAGTGGCATGATCATAGCTCACTGCAGTCTTGAATTCCTGGGCTCAAGTGATCCTCTTGCCTCAGCCTCCTGATTAGCTAGGGCTATGGACATACATCACCACATCTTGCTAAATTATTTTTAGTTTTTGTAGAGATGGGATCTTGCTATGTTGCCCAGGCTGGTCTCAAACTTCTGGCTTCAGGCTATCCTATTGCCTCAGCCTCCTAAAGTATTGGGATTACAGGCATGAGCCACTGTACCTGACCCCTGCTTCTTGTTTTAGAAAATGAAAGTACAATATGTAGACAGAAATACTCTCCACCTCTTCCTCATAATTTCTTACTTCCCATAGCTTACCAATTGTTAACATTTTCATGTCTACACATCAATAATTCTTTTGGTCTTATATGAGCATATCTTTTTTCTATTTAAGTGGAATTCTAATATACACATTATTCTACCATCTTCACTTTAAAATATATCATGGACGTGTTTTAAATTTTTTATAAATAAGAATTTTATCAGTTATAGTCACATTATGCTTCAGTAGTAGATAATAAATCATTTCCAAATTTCAGTGATTTGGACATAAAAGGTTTACTTCTTGCTCAACTATATGTTTCTTTAGGCTGCCTGGGACTCTGCTTCACATTGTCCTTACTTAGGGCAATAAGCAAGTTACCTCTATGCCAGGGGGAAAGAAAACACAGATAATGCATAGGCTCCACGACTTTCACCCAACATAGCAGCTCTCATTTATTGGCCAAAGCAAGATACATGGATGAATCTGGAGGATATCAGACGAAGTAAAATAAGCCAGGCACAGGAAGACAAATACCACATGGTCTCATTTATATGTGAAATCTAATAAAGTTGAGTTTATAAAAGGGGAGAGTAGAACTGTGGTTACCAGAGGCTGGGAGTAGGCTAGGGAGGGAAGGAATGGGATGTTTTGACCGAATAATACGAAGATGGTATGAAGTTTCTGATAGACAGGGGAATGAAGAGTTGTTAAACAAAGGGCACAGAGTTTAAGACAAGAGGAATAAGTTTTGATATTTATTGCACACTAGGGTGGCTGTAGTCAATAATAATGTATTATAGATTTCAAACTAACTAATAACATATTATATATTTTGAATGTCTCATCATGAAAAACAATAGGTAAGTGAACAATACGTGATGGATATGTGAATCAGCTTTATTTAATCGTGCCACATTGTATACATGTGTCAATACACTGCATTGTATCCCATATGTATATACTGCTATGACTTATCGATAAAAAATTAAAACATAAAAACAGGATGCTAAAGATCTAGAAAGAAAGACAATCTTCAAGCTTAAACCAACATTACTGATTACTGTGAAAATTTCAGGGCATATATGTAGCCATAAATAGGTGTGATTGGAAGAGACTAGATGGAACTAGAATCTATAAGAGGAGGTTGAAGAAATTTGCAACACAGTGAAAGAAATTCTGAGACCTTGAGGCCATGAAAAGCATCCAAGTGAAAAGCAAAGCTATGGAGAGAGTTAAAACATCGGCCAGGGGCCCAGCATTTTGGGAGGCCGAGGCAGGTGGATCACTTGAGGTCAGGAGTTCGAGACCAGCCTGGCCAACATGGTGAAACCCCGTCTCTACTAAAAATACAAAAATTAGCTGAGCGTGGTGCTGTGCGCCTGTACTCCCAGCTACTCAGGAGGCTGAGGCAGGAGAATCCTTTGAACTCGGGAAGTGGAGTTTGCAGTGAGCCGAGATTGTAGCGCTGCACTCCAGCCTGAACCAAAGAGCAAGACTCTGTAGCAAGACTCTTTCTCAAAAAATATAAATAAATAAAAAGATCCATGGTGGGGGCAGCAGTGGCGAATGAATAGGTAGAGCACAGGTGACTGATTTCTAGGGCAGTGAAATGGTTCTGCGTGATGCTGTGACAGTGGATACATGGCATTATACATGTGTCAAAACTCATAAAATGTACAATACCAAGAGTGAGCCCTAGGGTCAACTGTGGACTTTAGTTAATAATTATGTGTCAATATGCTACATAACGAATGTGCTACATTAACAAAATACGTTAATAATAGGGGAAACTTTTTTCAGGGAGAGGGTATAAGGTACTTCTGTACTTTCTTTTAATTTGAAACTGTAAACCTAAAAATGCTTTGTAAAAAGTCTATTAATTAAAAAGAGATTAAAAATTAGAAACTAGATAGTTCTAAATTCCTTTAAAAGACAACTTCCTCAAGTTTATGATGCATTTGCATTTCAATACACTTTTTTATGTTGCAGTAATCCCTGTTTTAGGCTTATGTCTCTTAATTAGAGCTGAGCCAGTTAAACCAAATTTATTGGAACGGATATTAACCAGGAATTCATTTCTGTATTGTATTCTTCAGTCATCTTTTCCTATCACAAAAAGAATGAAGTGGTTAACTGATTTGGGGAATTTCTTCTTGATTAGCTCTTCAGAGTGGGGACTATTCAAGATCCTCTTTGTGATCATTATGCTCTCAAATGAAAAGATTCAAAACCTGTGCAGACACTGAAGACCCAATGTGACTCTAGACCTTTCTCAACTGTTGTAAAGGAGTGACAGTCGGCTGTAAAGAAGTTCTGTATGAGACATCAGTCAGAGTAACTGGACATACTAATTTAATGAGATGAGCTTTCAATGAATCAGAGTGTGTGTGTGTGTGTGTGTGTGCACGCGCGTGCCCTTAAAGTTCTTGATATACTTTTTAAAAGAATAAAAGATAAATTTTCACTGTGACCCATTTATGAAGTGTTTATATTATTCTATTTTATTATTTAACAAACACCTCTTGTAGGGATTGTTAAATATTGACTCATTGAATTAATCTCTTGATGGCGTCACTCTTGCTAGAGCTGAAAGCAGCAGTGGTTCTCCAGCACCACATTTTATATACAGCTACATCAGGTCCCTGAAACACCACCTTCTGTCACTCTTCTGTGCTGTCCCATATTCAGCGCCTTCTACGTGTAGTATCCTTTCTTCTTCACTGCTTAGGACCAGCTTCTTATCCTTCAGGCCACAGTTAGATGTTAAATTCCTCTGTGTAATTTTCCATAACTCTACAGACATCTATTCTCATGCTCCCATATTGCTTTATAGGTATCTTTATTCTAATGCTTATAATGTCCATGATTTTATTTCTCTATGATTTTGGGGAGTTTGGGGTCCCTCAAAGTAGAACCTGCATCTTTTTTTTTTTTTTTTTTTTTGAGACAGAGTCTCGCTCTGTCGCCCAGGCTGGAGTTCAGTGGCGCAATCTCGGCTCACTGCAAGCTCCGCCTCCCGGGTTCACGCCATTCTCCTGCCTCAGCCTCTCCGAGTAGCTGGGACTACAGGCGCCCACGCCCGGCTAATTTTTTATATTTTTAGTAGAGACGGGGTTTCATCGTGGTCTCGATCTCCTGACCTCGTGATTCGCCCGCCTCGGCCTCCCAAAGTGCTGGGATTACAAGCGTGAGCCACCGCGCCCGGCCAAACCTGCATCTTAATCATGTTTGTATCGTCAGTGCCAAACCCTGGGTCATTCCATAAATGCTATGATTGAGTGAAATCCAAGTTCCTTTGGGGCTAGAATGAAAGGAGTCCAGGAGACAGAGATTCCTGAACACTTGTTGGTTGGCAGTTTACTCCATTCCTTAATGGTAGGTGAAGGCGAAGGCGTTTGACTCTGTCCTTCATCCACCTTCACACCTTCCTCCAGTAGGAGCGTCACCCTGCTACCTAAGGCTAGAGTCTTATGGCACATTAAAATGATGATGACATGATCCATTCAGATTCTTCCTCCCACTGAATGACCTTAGAGATGACACTGTAAAAGTACTTTATTATGGAAATGGATTGGAAGCCAACTCTGTCATCTCTCTCCCTTCTTCCTTATACCTGTCCAGGTGGTAAGAGTGTCAGCAACCAGCATGAGGCATCACTCTTTCTTTCAAATGGCACCTGGATCCAGTTGAAGAAAATGGTAAAAGACGAGGTCGGACCCCTAAAACAAGATTGATTGGCGCCATCTAAATTGATGTAGCATTATCCATCAGTGTAAACTGAGACCCTTTTCACTGCAAACCTAGCTGTGGGAAGAGGGTGGATGTTCCAAGTGCAACCATGAGGACTTGGAGAGGTATAGGCTGCAAGCCTGGAAAGAGCACAGTAGACTACATGTTTAATTCATATTTCTCAAAGTTTTGCCCAAGAAACACCTTTATTATAAATACTGGAGGTGTTTTAAAAAATTAAGAGCTTTTGGGAAGAAAGATAAAAGGGTCAGGAATCTTCATTTGTGAAAACATGGCTCATAGATAATTCCTTTGCCTACATAAGTCTGAAAAGTATTCTTGTCTAGTCTCCCAGCTGGCATTTTTTGCGTTTTTTAAAAGATGTAAATGGCAGTTCTCAGACTGCCTTAAATATTTGTGAGAAAACACTTTCTCTCCCCTAGGACGGTTGAGTTTTTATAACTTTAACCTGTTATGTCCTTCTCTCTGATGTCACAGGATTGTTTTTCTTTTCCATCAGTAAACTAGGTCTTTCCTTAGCTTCTTCAGTTTTGGAAACAAAAGTGGTGGTGGAGATTTCCCGAAATCATAGTGAGAAGATGAACTTCTTTTCTTTGTTCTGACTCACTACCATTTGAAAACAAAATTAGTGATTATATTATTTTAGTGATTTTGCAAAATCCTTTGGCAAGCATTTAGACTTTTTTCCCTGAAGCTATTCATATCAATGACTGCACAGGAAGTGTGGGAAATCGTATATATAAACACTGTATCAGGAGAGTAATCAACCAACATTCTAAATCATCCCAAGACAAGAAAGAGCTCATATTTGTATTTCCACTGAACACTGCACAGTGATTGTCATATAATTTATTAGCAATTGTGTCAGTAGAGTCTGATAAGACAATTGTATGTGAGGGGAAGGCTCAGGTATTAATTTATATTGAAAAAAGCATTAAGCACACTTTTAGTAATTAAATCATTCTTGACTTTTTAGACCATTCAAGTACAACTACATAAATACCACACACACACACACACACACACACACATATATATATATATATATATTCTTTTTTGAGGCAAATAATCTTTGTTGGAACTCTCAAGGATTAAACTGCAAAGGTATGGAAAATATTCTTTTCCTCTCAATTGGGAATTCAGTAAATCAAAAATCATTTAGAGATCCTGCTCTGAGGGCCAGGGGCTGTACAGCATCATTGGTCTTCATAATCCAATTATAGCAGGTGGTGAATCAGGCAATTCTCCCAGAGCTTTGGAGAGCTCCACAGCTACAAAGAGATGTAAGGCAAAGGAGGCAAGGAAGTTTGTGTGAGCATTGGCTCTATCGCTGTGCAGATAAACACCCTTGTGCATTATTAGCACGTCTAATCATTAACGCACAGGCAGAAACTTTCCACTTCTTCACACCTCACTCAGTTCAGGGCTCAGGGAGACCGGAGTTAGCTTTCTCTTTTCCAGCTACCAATCTTTGCCTAGGAAATAGCTGTGCTTTATCTCTCAGAACTTTTATTTCTTCCTCTCTATAACTCTTCTCAGGCAACAAAACTGCTGAAATCACTTCAAGCTAGAAGAAACAAGGAGAAAAAAAAGGAAAAACAAGCTAACAAATATTCTTTTTAATGTTGCTGCCTCTTCCTGCATTGCCCCGTTTCTTTGCTTTCCTCCCCCAAAAAATTACTTATTCTTTTTTTTTTTGAATCGGAGTATCGCTCTGTTGCCCAGGCTGGAGTGCAGTGGCCTGATCTTGGCTCACTGGAAGCTCCACCTCCCGGGTTCGTGCCATTCTCCTGCCTCCGCCTCCCGAGAAGCTGGGACTATAGGCACGTGTCATCACGCCCGGCTAATTTTTTGTATTTTTAGTAGAGATGGGGTTTCACCGTGTTAGCCAGGATGGTCTCGATCTCCTGACCTTGTGATCCGCCAGCCTCGGCCTCCCAAAGTGCTGGGATTACAGGCGTGAGCCACGGCGTCTGGCCAAAATTAATCCTCCTTTCCTATTTTCTTCAACATCTTTTTTTTTTTTCTTTTGAGATGGAATCTCGCTCTTGTTGCCCAGGCTGGAGTGCAGTGGCGCGATCTCAGCTCACTGCAAGCTGTGCCTCCGGGGTTCAAGTGATTCTCCTGCCTCAGCCTCCTAAGTAGCTGGGACAACAGGCACGCGCCACCACACCCGGCTAATTTTTGTATTTGGTGTAGAGACGGGGTTTCACCATGTTGGTCAGGATGGTCTCAATCTCCTGAGCTCATGATCCACCCACCTCGACCTCCAAAAGTGCTGGGATCACAGGCGTGAGCCACTGTGCCTGGCCCATCTTCTTCTTTTTTAAAAAACAAAACAAAACAAAACATTTTCAATCTTTTTTGCTTACTCCGCATTTACTTCTAAAACTTGTCTCTAAGTACCACATCAAATGGTACTTAGACAATGTGGTCTATAGCATTTGGGGTCCATGGTTACAATAATTGCGTCCAATAAATAGTGGTTTTCACCACTCTGGCATTGGTTTGAATCTCTCCTATATTTCCTCTGAGCGTGACCAATGGGATGTCAGCAAATGTAGAGCCAGTAGATGCTTTAAAAGGACTTGCTGAAGCAAGATTTTTCTCTGGTGCAGCTCTTGCCGCGTTCCAAAACAAAACCAACAGCTTCCGCTCGCCTTCTGGAGGTTGACAGAGAACCAGGAGAGGGAAGAGCCAGTCATGCCACCTGTCCCGACCAAGGACATGGGTGAGCAAAGACAATTCTTCTCAGCTGAGCCCAGCCCGAAGTGCCAACTCACAGAATCATGAGCAAATACGCAGCTGTTATTTTAAGGCATTAAGTTTGGAGACAGTTTGTTTCCGAGACTAGGTAACATCATCTCCCTGGAAACATAATTTCCTTAGCTGCCAGTTCATGTTATCACGGGCTCCTGGTTCCTTCTCTTACTCTTTCAATTATCTCTCTGTCTTCTCTCTCGCTTTTCTTTTTATTCCTTTTTAAATGTAGTAAAAAGTAGGATGTATTAACTTTAGTGAGGTTAGGTCACAAAGCAGGAATAAAAAGAACATCAGTACACAGGCAGTTCTCTGGGTACTGCCATCTCCACTAAAAACTACATGGATTGGCCTGGCGGGGTGGCTCACGCCTGTAATCCCAGCACTTTGGGAGGCCGAGGAGGGTGGATCACGAGGTCAGGAGATGGAGACCATCCTGGCTGACATGGTGAAACACTGTCTCTACTAAAAATACAAAAAATTAGCCGGGCCTGGTGGCGGGCGCCTATAGTCCCAGCTACTTGGGAGGCTGAGGCAGGAGAATCGCTTGAACCCAGGAGGCAGAGGTTGCAGTGAGCCGAGATGGCGCCACTGCACTCCAGCCTGGGTGACAGAGCGTGACTCCGTCTCAAAAAAAAAAAAAAAAAAAAAAATATTACATGATGGATGGCTCAGCTAATAAGGAAACCACTCTTCTTTTGAGTCCTAAGCTTGTAATCAGAATGGTGGTTGTCATTGTTTGCATGCTATTTATGAAAATTAAGTCTTTCCTAACGTTTCTTTGGAAGAAATAACAAAGGTTTTAATGTAGCATGTGTATGAACTATTGACACTCTATACTGTAACCAGGAAAAGTGAAAATTTTGGTTTTTGATTTCCCACATCTATTTTGCATCATTTTTTGCTAATGTGTAAACTTTGTGCATAGACAAAGATTATTTAGCCACAGTGAGTCACTATATAGCACATTTAATTAATCATGCAATTTTCTCTATGGTTATTTATGTACAACAGTAAAAACCAGTGCTTTGTATATTGAATAATGCTTTAGTGTGGACATATACTTGACCAACAGGATATTTAATTAAATGGGAGGTATTTTTCATTCCACTGTATGATGCCACGTGTCTGACTTTAGTAAAATCAGATGACAAAACTAAATAGTTTTCTTGCAGGTAGACCTGCCAATATGTTTTTTCAGATAAGCAGTGAAGCTAGACTCCTATTTAATAGTGGAGTCTGCCTGTTGGTTATTCCACTTAGCATTTATTGCTGACATTATTATACGCGGAGTTTTAGATATGAAAGGGTCACTTTTTGGCTGACCCACATTAAAATAGTCCATAGTCATCATAAAAGTACTAAACAAAGCATGGTAGACTCATACCTTTATAATTTCCTTTAGATTTTAGATACTGGCAAAGCCTTTGAATGATTCCTCTAATAAGCACAAGACAATAAGTATTTATTAAATTATGTTAGGTAAGAACATGGTTAGATTAATTTAAAAAGTCATTAGTCAATTACTTTTCCTCTAATATCTGCCTGCATGCCAGTTAACAGAACATGTTTTAGCTAGTATTGCATAAGAAATAGTAAATCCAATAATTTAAAAAAAATAATTGAAAAGAAATTTTATTTAATTCCCTCTAGGTTCTTGTGACATATTTGGAAGATGGTGTTTAGGGCTAGAGGTTTCAATGACTTGCACATGAAATCATTTAGGGTGAGCTAGCTTGATGTATTTCTCATAAGTGAGAAATAATGAAAATACTACTTAGCATAAAATATAATTTATTTCACCAAATCAGAGTTATACGAGTGGTGCTGTGTTTGTTTCTCGGCCCTCTGGAATTCTACCTTCAAATGGTTTTGGTCCTCCTTTTATCTCCAACAGAAACAATCTTTTAAACAGTAAACAATATAATCCACAAGGCTTTGACCATCAAGGTCTGTGACTATTGATGAATATGTAACTCCTATTTTCACTAAAATTCTTCGTTGTTAGGACTGGTTTTTTTTTTTTTTTTTTCGTTATTGTAGACTGGCCCCGAATAACTTCATTTCCCCGGAATCGTTTTTTATAGCTATTTTTACTATTTGTTTTCTTTGTCCAATTTCAATTGAAATATTTGGAAGTGATACTAGAAATGAAGCTTACATTGGCCACTTGTATAATTTTTTATCTCTTTAGAGTTGAAATATCTTAGGCCAAGAATACAAACTAGAAAAGATATGTAAACTTCAGTAGAGTTCTTTTTTTTTTTTTTTTTTTTTTTTTTTGAGATGGGGTCTCACTCTGTCACTCAGGCTGGATTGCAGTGGCGTCACCTCAACTCACTACAACCTCTGCCTCCGGGACTCAAGTGATCCTGCCACCTCAGCTTCCCAAGTAGCTGGGACCACAGGTGTGCGCCACTACACCCGATTAATTCTGTGTATTTTTGGTAGAGATGGGGTTTCGCCATGTTGGCCCAGCTGGTCTCAAACTCCTGAGCACAGACAATCCGCCTGCCTCTACCTCCTGTACTGCTGTGATTACAGGCATGAGCCACCACACCTGGCCAATAGAACTCTAACTTGAGTCCCTGAATTTGTGATGACCAATATGATATTTAATCAGAAGTGAAGCCTAAATTAAAAACATGATTTCAAGCATTCTACTAAAAATGCAAACTTGTTTTAGCTAGTTTATTTAAAGTGTATTATTTCCAAGTTATAGAGGAGCTGGTCTATTTATTATGTTAGAAAGTCCACAGAAACAAAACCTGAAGAATGGAGTGTTTACAAAAGTTCTTATAACCATACATTGTGGAATTCTTTTTAAATTAATTTTCTGGTTTTCAGATATTTATGAGAAGCCAAAATGTTTTATGACCCTCACTATGTTACAATACACTCCTGATTACTTCTTCCCCTTCAAAAGTAAATAAAAATAAACATACTCATTTTTAAATGCTCCTTTTATTCTTAATTTAGAATGCTAGCTTGAAAGTTTTACTGTTGTGAAGGTGAAAAGCAGTTTTCAGGACTTAGAATGCTGATATTTGGCTAAAGCTACCAATTGCAGCATAAACAGTGATTTTTCTAGGATTTGAGCCTGAGTGCCAGGTTTACGTTCTGACTGTATCACGTAGCTGTGTAACGTCACTTACCCAATCAGTTTCTTAACTACTCAATGAGCTGTGACTACCAAACGTGTCAATACTACTGTGTATAGATCAGTGCCACAACATGGAAGAGGCTAACTAACACATGATACTGCTATCATTGCTATTTCTGTCTAATGATTTGAGATTAACTTTTGTAAATGGTAAATGAGAAACAATAGTTTATCAACACCTTTGGGTTAACATTCTTGTTTCTCGAGGAAGGAACATACCAGTGAAGGACTAGATTGCTGATGTGGCCTGGGTAGGTTTCTACTGGAGTGGAAAGAGCAGTAATACTGTTACTTTTCTATTCCATTGAAAAACAGTATTTCGTTGCATGATCACATTAAGGCTGAAGGCTTCAGTAACAGTTACACAAAGTACAGAAAATAATCTAACTTCTACAAATGAAATCATGCACTACAAAGTATGTGCTGCTTGTTTCGCTTTTTCTTGCTATTTTGGGTGGAAAAAAGTATAACTTCAATTATATATTATACTCTTCTCTGTAACAAAGACTAATTTTGTTAATCAGTAGACAAAGTAATGAAAGAAGGCAGACATGAGATTAATTAGAGGGAAAAGAGGCTTCTCTTTTAATTCAATTCTCTTATGTAATTAGAGGTATTATGAAAGTTTGTAAGAGAGAAAATCTAAGTCAGAGTTCTCACCAAAACACACGTCATTTAAACCACTGATAGTTATGCAGAAATCTAATCATTATTTACCTTATTGTTGGCACTTTCACTCCAAAATCTGCATATATATATATATTTGATCTATATATGAAATGACTCTTATAGGTCTTGTTTAGATCACTGCTATGGAACACGTTACCCTTCATGTTTAAGAATGGACAGAATACTTTTTATAGGAAAAGAACTTGGGTTGATACTTTAGCAATGTAAATGGATTTGGGTCTGTGCAAATGCATCCATTGTCCAATATTATTCTTAACCAATGATAGAGATATCAAAATTATTCTAGTTGATCTAAGAGGTCATATTTTCAAAGCATACTCATTGAGCCTCTGCTAACCCAATATGGAGAGATTGAGTAAACCCCAAGTGTCTTCAATGTTATTAAAATGATAATACTAAATGTTCTCCCTGACTCAATTTTTCCACTTAAATTGCTATATTTGATGACTAAAATTTTGCTATGACTATTACACAACCAACATTCTTTTTTTCTATTAAAGATTTTTTGTATTAACTTTCCTTAAAATCTTCTTGAAACCACACTTAAAGAACACTGACATCTCTCTCCGAGGCTGTTTTAAAAACATCTACAGCCTTATCTTTAGAAAGAAGTCTACGTAAGCCTTTGAGATGTCAGCTCCGTTTTCACAGGGAAAAATTCATGAGATTATTGTGATGTTTTTCTATTTTATTTCAGCGTTTGAGTTTTGTTAATTAGAGAAATAGGCTTACACTTTGTGAAGAAGTGAAGAAGACTTTGACTCTTATAATTTTTTTAATTGTAAATTGTTTTACTATATGCTGTGAATCTTAGTGCTTTGGTGAATAATTCATCAGCTTTTTCTCTATGTTGTCAATCATACAGTGCCTTTTTTTGAGTGACATTTACTACTGATAGGAGCAGATTTGCCCAGCAAACCAATTGAAGCTACAAAAAGAAAAATGCCTATTCTGAAATGAATATTGTTTTTCTTGCTTCTTTTCCCCTATTGAATGTTAAATTTTACATGTCTTTCTTCTTCTCTAATTTATATTGCTCATCAAAAGGTAAAAAATTTCCAGTGCTCTAAAACACAGTCATCATTACCAGTAGTCTCCCTATACTTGCTTCTGTGTCCTACATTTAGGAAGTTATAATTAATTCCCATGTGGAAAGTAGGGGTCCATTTATTCAAGAATTATTTATTAAATATATTTAATAATTATTTATTGGACACCCATAAGCAAAACATCATTTAAATGCACAGCTAGAAGGGTCCTTAGAGATCTTTCAGTCAAAACCCCTCATCCTTTAGGTGAATATTTTAAGGCCAATGGGTTGAAGTGACTTCTCTAGAGCACTACAAATATCTCTTTGGTTAGAACAAAAGAAGAATAAATGCACAGCAGAGGAAGGGACAGAAAGTGGGAACATTTGACCAATTTTATTTTCTCCCTTTTTTATTGACTGAGCCACCAAGACCTGCAGGGTACTTCCTTCATAATGTTCCCCGCCACTCAGCTTTACTACCACCAAACAAATCCATGTGTCTATAAATTAACGTTTGTCTATTTCAGTGCTTACCATTGAGGCTGTTTGTCTGATCTTTGATTATTAATCCTAAGGTTCCCCAGCTGTGTGGACATTCATTCCAAGGAGCTGAAGTTATCTCATAGCGGGTGCTTCATATTTTTTCTCGTTTAACTCTACCTAGAATGTCTTCTATAGCTTTCTCCTATCTATTTGTAGGAGCTAAATTCAGGCCTCGGTAAGCAACCCATCTCTCATTCTTTTAATGTCAGGCAGAATCTACTGTAAATACTTCTTATGGTTCAGTGAGACTGAATCCAATAGACTTAGTTTCCGAATTTGGCTCTACCACTTCTAGCTATAGCGCTTTAGGCAAACTACATAACCTCTTTGAGCTCGTTTCTTCATCTGGATTACTGCCGTATAAAGATTTATTTTAAAAGGCAGACGTGAGATTCAAACAATATAATATATTGGAAATACTTAGGACTATCACATCATAGGCAGACAAAATAAAATTGATCATATCTATTACTACTGTCTTGTATCAATGGTTATCTTTTTCTTTGTATGAATGCATTATCTCCAAACTGGACCCTAAAATTCATAAGGGTTACATAAATTTCTGTATCTCCACAATTTGGAGCTGTGGAATTGGATATAAAAGATCTTCAACTAATATTTGGGATGGAAATAGAATATTGTTTCTAATTTTAGTAGTTTTATATTAAAAATTTTCACTTTTACTATACTTTATTATGAAAAGACTTTCACTCAAGCATAACCTGGTTGGCCAGCTAAAAAGTTATTTTATGAATATATTTATTCAGGAAAAAATGTAAGTACATTATTTTTATTTTGAGATGAAATACAGTTACAATGAATTCTTAGAATTATAATGACTGCATTTTCACTGCAGTTCTGATATGAACTATAGTCTTGGCAACAATGTCTATGGCTTTGGATAACATCACACCAGTATCTTGCCAACCCTGTGAAATGTGGATGAGCACAATTGTGCCTCCTTCTCCCTCACAAGAAAATGTGAGAATTATTAATTCTATGCAAAATGTTTGAGTCTTGAATGCAAAGAGGTCTGAACCCATATTTAAAACACGTGGGTTTGAAATTGTGGAATGGCAGAAATGGGCATCATTTGTTCTATTCCTAAACTTGACGGAATTGAATAGCTGTTTTTGTTTTTGTTTGTGTTTTTTTTTAAGACGGAGCCTAGCTCTGTCGCCAGGCTGGAGTGCAGTGGTGCAATCTCGGCTCACTGCAACCTCCGCCTCGCAGGTTCAAGCGATTCTCCTGCCTCAGCTTCCCGAGTAGCTGAGATTACCGGCATATGCCACCATGCCTGGCTAATTTTTGTATTTTTTTTTCAGTAGAGATGGAGTTTCACCGTGTTGGCCAGGATGGTCTCAATCTCCTGACCTCATGATCAGCCTGCCTCAGCCTCCCAAAGTGCTGGGGTTACAGGTGTGAGCCACCGTGCCCGGCCTTGAATAGTTTTTTTAAAACAATTTCATGGTTGGGAATTGATCCATTCCCAGTGTTGTGGGACATCTTTTATTATTATTATGTATTAAACCTAGTCTTAAGAATAAAACTTTGTTTGCAGTTCACTTCACTCTCTTTCACACCCATTTCCCCACATTTCCCATTTGCTTCATAGGTGAGATGCAGGCCTCTGTTTTCTTTTAAATTTGAAAGCAGAAAGTACTAATGATTATATAGTACTGGAGAAGTGATTCACGAATGTTCTGCTTGCCTCCTCTGTTATTCATGAGTAAGAATGGTCCACTCAGCTGGATACTGATATCGCATCTTCAGTTTTAAACAATTTGTATTTCAAATATTTGGCAAAAACACTTTCCTAGTATGTGATATTTTAAGAAATTAATTTTAATAAATAAAAAAAACTTATGATCTTTTCATCTTGCAAAATAATTAATCTGCTCCCAAAAATGGCATCAGGTTTTAGGATGTGGAAAGCAATAAAGTATTTTTAATTTTGCCAAATATACAAAAAGATTTATATGTAAGATCTCTGTCTCCCTCTCTCTCTCCTCATAATTTACCCTTCAATATAGATATTATGTAATTTTAATGACAAGAACATCAAACCACATAACAGAGGGATAATGTGCTCATGGTCTTAGATCTTACTAGTAACAAACTTGGCATTTCAATTTAATCTTCTGATAGTATATTCAATTCCTATACTAGATCATAATTACTAAGATCTTGAAACTGTTTTCTCTTGCTAATCATACATACAGCATTTTTTTTTGTGAGAATGTTAAACTGCTTTGACTTAACGTAGTCTACAAATAGATTATTATTTCCCTATATCCCCCAAAATGGATATCTAACCTTCTTCAAAAACCATTTTAATCATGTGTGGGCACGAAACACTGAACTTGGTGCATGGTAATGGTAACTCTCATAAACTATTCTGCAATATATATATTTCACTATAAATATGTTAGTAAACTCTAGTAAACTCTCTTTGCTGATAAGCCAATAATAAACTGACCATAAATAAAAAAGTCAGTTTTTTTATTAATCAACTGACCATAATAAAAAAGTCAGTTTATTCCTAAGTCAGTAGTAATACGTCTTTACTCATGAGTTATCTTTATTCATAAGTCAGTGCTCAGTTCATATGCCAACCACATTTATTTATTTATTTATTTTTACTTTTTGAGATGGAATCTCACTCTGTCGCCAAGGCTGGAGTGCAGTGGCATGATCTTGGCTCACTGTCACCTCTGCCTCCTGGGTTCAAGTGATTCTCTTGCCTCAGCCTCCCGGTAGCTGGGATTACAGGCACACGACACAGTGCCCGGCTAATTTTTTTGTGTTTTTAGTACACGTAAGATGTCACCATGTTGGCCAGACTTGTCTTGAACTCGTGACCTAGGGCGATCTACCCTCCTTGGCCTTTCAAAGTGCTAGGAGTACAGATGTGAGCAATTGCGCCCAGCCCCAAATGCATTTAGAGGTAAGCTCCTCATCCTTAGTTTTCTAATCTTCCTTTACACGTTTCTTTGGTACATTTTTTCCGGAGTACACTTCACATTATAACTGAAGGCTTAATTTCTCGCTTATACTGTGAAATCCTTGAGGATAAAGTCCAGTCTTGCTAGTTTTCCTCTATCAACAGCATTTAATATAGCACTTGGCCCAGAATAGGTGTTCAATGAATGTTTATTCAAATGAATACACAGACTTTTTCTATTATAGTTTGTTTCTCAGGGAAGTTAAATTTCTAAGAACATTGGTCTGAACTTCGCCTCAGTGCCATTTGTTCCGAAAGAGTCCCATGAGTTACATAAATTATGTTCCTTAACTTAGAAATAATGGTGTGGTCATTTCAAGACAGTGAATGGAGAAAGCTGGCCAGCATCGCCATGTCCCAGGTGTGGTGGCTCAGGCTGAGCTGGGGTCCTGCCTCTCTGCTGTGTTGCTTCCTCTCCCATTGCTCTCCCAAGGGTCTGCATTATGAACAATCTCATGCACACTTTGAGTTTTCACATTTACCTTGTTCTCAATGCTGGCAAATAAAATAGAAAGCAATGTTTTTTGTGGTCACAATTTCCTTTTTCAAACTAAATATATTCATGGGTGACATATCTGAAATGTAGGCCAGTGCATCCTAAGGATCTCACTTTGGGAGGCCGAGGTGGACAGCTCACGATGTCAGGAGATCAAGACCATCCTGGCTAAGACGCTGACACCCTGTCTCTACTAAAAATACAAAAAATTAGCTGGGCGTGGTGGTGTGTGCCTGTAATCCCAGCTACTCCAGAGGCTGAGGCAGGAGAATTGCTTGAACCCTGGAGGTGGAGGTTGCAGTGAGCAGAGATCACGCCACTGCACTCCAGCCTCGGCAACAGCGAGACTAGTTTTGTACTCAGTCCAAGATGAATAAGGAATGAAGGTGTAGAGAAGATAAAAAAGAATCCCTAAACAGAATCTGACACCCAGCTTCTGATTTACAGGAGTGTGTGTACACACAAACATATAAACACACAACACTTCAGTTGTATTCACCTAATTAAAATTTATTCCAAATGTTTTAATTCCATTATTTTACCAGATGAAATGGTATTTTTTCCACAAATAAAATGTATCACATTTGTGCACTTACGAATGTGAAGTTTTGATTTTTATTTTTTCTACCTCTTTATTCACAGCACAGAACAGATGGTCTAGTGTGAAAACATGAATTTACCCAGTATGTATGATGAGACCAAGGCACCATTAGATTGTCCAGCAAGTCACAGGCTGATACAAATGTGATTTGTGAAATATTGAAGCTGTTGAATCATCTCATACTATTGAGGAGGTTCCTATTACTTATTGTGATACTAGGTTTAAGGTCAGTCTCTAAGAAAAAAAGAATTTCAAATGCCTGAGTTGAATTATATATCTCTCCTGCTCCCTATTGGGTCACAGAGCTGGTGACAGTTTATTAATCTGTGAGTATTTTCTGAGTTTCTTTACTACACTCACCAACAAGCTAAAGCTTGGGCTTTAGAGATAGATTGATTTGGAACTTCTTGGCTCTCACATTGTAAATTTGGGTCAATCACTGAATCTCTCAGAATTTTATTGTTTTGACTATAAAATTTGAATAATAATAACAATTTAGTTTTTGAAAGGATTGTTGCTAATATATGTGATCCACTCAAGAGGTGATTGACAAATGATAGGTCCAAAATTCATGAAATTTCTCCCAGGATGCCTTTAAGGTGTTGAAAATATTCCCTCACCCATATGAAACAACTGGCAAACCATACATGATGATATACAGATGAATCCTAAGATGTAAACTCTACACTCTTGTGAGCTATAATTTTGTATGGTATGATGAGCATTCATTGAATAAGATTTTTGAAAGAGTCAAATTGAAGACAAGGATGAGTTTGAGATGATTTCTTGGAGGAAGGGGTTTTTAAATAAACAGCATTTTGATAGCTAGGGGGAATTGGGGATAATTTCAGACAGGAGAAAGATATGAGCAAAGGTATAGAAGTAGAAACAAACAGGAGGCATTTTCCAAGCATTTAGGGAAACAGCTTTAGAAGTACAGAGAGTAGAAGTAGAAAATGTACTTGACATGGGGGCCAGATTAAAAGGGTATTGAAAATGAGAAAATAAGAATTAATTAAAATGTTGCAAACAAAATGAAGTTAATCAAGTTTTTGGAGGAGCTGAGTACAATAATTCAAACAATATTTAATGAAAATTGAGAAATACGGGCAACAATATAGTCAAGGAAGGGACCTATGAATGGAAAAAGTAATACTGGAGCCATTGGAAAGCAAAGCCTTAGGAGAAGTAAAAGGAAGCACGTGGTTTTACTTACATTGATTTTTAAAAGCAGTGGAATGGCTACTTGAAAATAGTAAGAAGGATCAGAGACAAAGATTTCAGGGGTAACAATGTTTTACACCTGAAATGTTTTACCTTCAATGTTTTAGATCTAAATGAAAAAAATTGAGTTCCTGGGAAGTTGAGACACTAGCCTGTGAATTGGTTTCAAGAGTCTGTCCCAAATCCCTGTCTGGTATGATTTTCATCAAAACGACATCTTACCAGTGAGAATGAATGAACTCCACAAAGGAAGTAATGGTAATTAAGAGAAGAAAACAGGCTGGGTGTGGCTAACACCTGTTACCCCAGCACTTTGTGGGGCCAAGGTGGGCGGATCAGGAGGTCAGGAGTTCAAGACCAGCCTGACCAACATGGAGAAACCCCATCTCTACTAAAAATACAAAATATTAGCCAGACATGGTGGCACGTGCCTGTAATCCCAGCTACTCAGGAGGCTGAGGCAGGAGAATCTCTTGAATCCGGGAGGCGGAGCTTGCAGTGAGCTGAGATTGCGCCACTGCACTCCAGCCTGGGCGACAGAGCAAGGCTCCATCTCAAGAAAAAAAGAGAGAGAGAGAGAGAGAAGATAACAGAAGGCCTGAATATTTGGAATGCAAATTTCCAGAGGGAAGAATAAACTAAGTGCATAATGAATATCAACGGGATGATCAGAGAGACACAGAATTAGTATATTGTAGTTCATGGAAACTGAGGGAGGAAAAAATTCTGTGGAAAAGGGATGCTCAACTGCCTTAGGGCTGAAAGGAGAAGAATGACAAGTAGAAGTCACTGAATTTGTCAATGACAAGTGGGAAAGTTTAAGGCCAGTAGTGGGAGCAGGTGCCTGATTGAAAGAGGTTACGAGAGAATAGGAAGGAAATAAAGGCATTGAACATTTTTAAAGAGGCTTAAAAAAGGACAGTAGAGTGATATTGACTAATTTTTAAATTTCAGAATAAAGTAAGTTTACCCAAGGTAGGAGGATGGCATGAAGCCAGGAGTTTGAGGCCATAGTCAGCTATGAATGCTCCATTCCACTCCAGCCTGGGCTACAGAACAAGACCCTATCTCAATAATAAATAAATAATAATGATTTTAGGCAGACCTGAAGACAGAGAAAAAAAGGAATGAAATCAGTAAGACAGTTCAAATTAACCAATTGTGGAGAGCTGTGGAAAAAGATGTCCTCAAGGAGGAGAAAAGGTGGTCTTAAAAGACATCTAAGTTAGCTTTGGCAAAGTGAAAAGTAATTTATCTCAAGACTGAAGGGAGGGACATGAGGAAATGCCTCCTTACACAAGGGCAAGTGTTAAGATAAGTGAATGCTTATACAAAACATATTTGCTGTTTTTTTTTTTTTTTTTTTTGGTTTCTTGGTTTGTTTTGAGTAAACACGGAACTCACTAACACAGGATGAGGCCATGAGAAGTGGTGAGTTCTTACTTCAGAAATAATAGAATGTCTTCAGAATTTGGTGTATGGAGAGCAGAATTAAAGGGTAATTGTATTAGAAATATGTTATGAATTAGGAATGTGTTGAGAGAATAACAACACAATGGCTGACCAACACTATCTTAAGACATTTAAATATCTCCCATTATAGGAAGCATAGCAGTAGGTAGCTCCGACACTGGTCCAGCACCTCAGTGATATTGAAGCATTAAGTCAGCTTCTGTGCCTTTTTCTTGGCTTCTCCCTCATGGTCCTGTTGATGTATCTTCATGGGAACAACAAAAGCTGGAAGGAAGGGGCAATGAAAACAGAAAATTTCCTCACGAAGTTTTTTGTCTTTTATCAAAATCTCTCCAAGGTGTGCCATCCCTCCTCACCAACAGCTTTTTGCTTATATCTCAATTGCCCAGAACTGGGTTACAAACCTCAGAATTTAAGATATTTCCGTCCAATACCCAAATGAAATGGCTAAAGTAACAAGAAAGAAGTGAGAAATAATTTCAAGTAGGCATAAAGAACTATGTCTGTCACATGGATTATCAGGCAATGGGCCAGTCTACCATCCACATGCTATTTGTTGAAATTGTGGAGACAAATGAGGTAGTCTGGAGATTAGAAGCAGTCAGCTCATTGTGCATCTGTTAAACCTATTTGAAATAAAAACAAAAATCTTAATGATTCACATAGAGTTGATGGCAGGTATGGGAGTTTCTTTGTTTCTTTGTTTTTACAATTTCCCCAGAACAAATTATAGCACCTGTTAGGAAGAAGTCCCAGGGACATACGTTTTGAATAAACCATTGGAGAAATCATGAGGAAAAAGAAATGAAATGAGCTTAGATGAGAACAGCACACAAGAAGAGTGGACAGCAAAGACTGAATAAACTGAAAAAGAATAAAGTCAACATGAATGAAGGCAGAGGCAGGAACAGAAATGGGAGCAAATATGAGATAAGCAAGAACTTTAGAGAGTGTATATGAAGCAAGTTTGTGCCTGTGCACAGGACCAGTTACAGGCATGCTTCAGCTACATCTCTATAAATAATCGATCACCTAAGAAGTAGAATGGAGAAAAACATTGGGACAGGGGGTGTTATGAAAGTTAAGAATCCACATCAGCTGGTGAATAGGTGGCAGGAATCTCTAGATTACCAGAGAGAGCAATATAGAGTTGCTGATTTGCCAGACCTCCTTAATGAGTGACTGCAGGTCCACTTGGTCCTGTCTGTCTCTGAAGATATCAGCGTTGCTTCTTGGCCAGGGTGGTCTCAGTGAAGGTTCATGCTGATCCTGTTGTCACAAAGGCAACCACTGCCCCCAGTAGAATATTGCTGTCCTTTACTCAATTTCCAAATCGCTGTCAGTTCACAAGCATACAGCATAGAGACCATTGATTGAAGGAGGGTGTTGGGAAGCATCCCATTGAGAATGGACCCAGCAAAACCACTGCGAATGTATTTGGTAAATATTTATCATTCCTTCTCCAGAGGAACATGACACAATTGGCAAGAGCAGAAATATGTGGGGGAAAGGATAATATGAAAATGTTTCAAGAACTCTTAGCTTTAGATCTGAACTTAAACATATACCAGGAAACACAATATGCTGTCACTGTCTTCCTTTTGGAGACTAGGTGATAAACGGAGTTTTGGCCAAGTCCAACGTACAGCGGGTTCAATAGGTCCATGAATATACCTTATTGGTCTAGCACTGAATATACATTCAGTGATAAGATAATTGGCATTTGGCAGTTATCTCATACAGTTCCGTAAGCTGTAATGCCAGAGCAAATTTTGTAGGAGAGATCAAGAGGAAGTCTCTGAAACGGCCTGATTCCCGGGCAATGCAGTAAAACAGAAGCAATACCACAACCCAGGAGGAATGACAGAGATTGATGCCACCATAAAAGGCTCTATTTTGTGGATATCTGGGCAAAGACTGCTGGCCAGAGTCTAAACTACTGGTAGAGTGTTTACTGTGACCAGAGGGCACATTAACTCTTTGAAGTAGGAAGGCTTAAATTACTGGAATCTCCATTGGTGATAAGGATCCAGTTCTGGGTGTTTGCAAGAGTGTAAGAAGATACAACAGGAAAGGAGGTTTTTCCTGGGGAAGAATAAGAACATAGAGGACAGTCAGGGTTCTATAATGCCAAGGTCTGGCATGAGGCTACGTTGATTTGAGGCTTATCAGAAGAGGAAATGGAATCACATTAATGAAATAGATTACAGAATTTTGCATTTACAAAATCTTATGTATAGGTATTGAAATCATTGAAGAAAACAGTAATTTTCATTTGGTTTTTCATCAGATATTTTACTGCAAGGGGCACAAAATTTATCATAAAATGATATAGTACTTGAGGAGAAATACAGTAAAAAGTATTAGAAAGTACTCCAGCGTATCTTAGTGTTATGATTCAATTGTTTTGACCCTCTCATTATTAATCATTTTTATTATGTTATTCCTTTACAAATTTGCTCTTTTTAATACACTACTAGTACATGTTTAAAAACAACAAAAATACAAGTCACAACACAGATCCCTAGTTCAGGAAAAATAACTAGCCCATACGCAACTTTTATACTATATTATTCTGTTCTTGAGTTTAAGACTGAGTAGCCAGCCAAAATAATAGCACTCAAAAAAATATTTCCCATCCTACTCCCTGGAACCTGGGAATGTTATCTTATTGGGAGAAAGAGTCTTTGCAGAAATAATGAAATTAAGCACCCTGGGATGAAGATACTGTCCAAGACTATGTAGGTGGGCTTTAAATCCAATGACAATCGCCCTAAGAAGAGACACATAGAAAAAAACAACACACAGGCAGACTTGGAGAAGACAATGTGACCACAGAGGCTGAGATGAGTGATGTGCTCGCAAGCCCAGGAGTGCTGACAGCCGTCAGAAGCTGGGAGAGGCAAAGAGCATTTTCTGCCCTAGAGGCTCTGGAGGGAGCACAACGCCGCCACCACTTTTAGTTTGGATTTCTAGCCTCCATAAATGTAAGAGAATACATTTATTTTTATTTATTTATTTAGAGACAGGGTCTTGCTCTGTTCCCCAGGCTGAAGTGCGGTGGCACAATCATGGCTCACTGTAGTCTTGAACTCCTGGGCTCAAGAACTCTTCTCACCTAAGGCTCGAAAGTAGCTGGGACTACAGGTGCGTGTCACCAGGCCTGGCTAATTATTTTTTAATTTTTTGTAGTGATGGGGGTCTCGCTTTGTTGTCCAGACTGGTCTCAAAGTTATGGCTCTAGATGTGTAAAGAATAGTAGATCGGAATCATGGAATAGATTAAGGACTAGCAAAAATGATCTGATTTCAGAAGAATGAATTTTTTTTTATTATTATACTTCAAGTTCTGGGATACATGTGCAGAACATGCAGGTTTGTTACATAGGTGTACACGTGCCATGGTTGTTTGCTGCACCCATCTGAGATACCATCTCACACCAGTTAGAATGGTGATCATTAAAATGTCAGGAAACAACAGTTGCTGGAGAGGATGTGGAGAAATAGGAACACTTTTACACTGTTGGTGGGAGTGTAAATTAGTTCAACCATTGAGGAAGACAGTGTGGCAATTCCTCAAGGATCTAGAACCAGAACTACCATTTGACCCAGCCATCCCATTACTGGGTATATACCCAAAGGATTATAAATCATTCTACTATGAAGTTTTTATCCTAGACTCAGTTCCAAAGGAGAGGGAACCAAAATTGCTTATTTATTTTTCAAGTATAAGGCATTTACTTGTTTTTTTTCAGTTCTTAAAGGAATTTTGTGAAGTATTTAGCATAATTCTCATTTCGTAGGTGTGGAAACTGAGGTTTATAGAGAGGCTTATTAATAAGTGTCAGACATAAAATTCAAAGCTAAGTCACTTTGTCTGCCTGTCTGCAAAGCCTGTGTTGTCATTCTTCCATATCATTGTCCTAAAGGAGCAATAGATAAACCAGGGAGTGCGTAAAGTCCTGTAAGAGCTTTACACAAACAGGGTGTGAGTTTATGAGGATTTTGCTCTAGCGAAGGTGAACTACTGTCATTGTGTGGCTGGAAATCACAGAAGTCAGGGCAACTTTAAGATTGGAGGTTAGACTTGGAAATGTCTAGCATCTGCCTTATATATTGGGTGAGCTTCTGGATACCCATGAGCAACTGTGCCCAACAGCATGAGGGCCTTCCAGAACCATGCTCTGAGGTGCTGAGGCTGTTTCAAGTTTCTTGAGTACGAAAGCCAGATCTGATATAAAGTCTCTACTTAGCATCCTGTCTTTAGCCTCTTTCCCGCTCTCTATTGCCACTTTCTTTTCTTTCTTCTTCCCTTCCCTCTCCTCCTTCTCTACTGTTACATTGCTTAAAGAAATCACTAAAATGATTAACATGCATAACAGCATCAATTTTGATCCTGTTTAAAAAAAAAACTCTATTTTATCTGCATCTTGTGAAATAATCCAGGTAAGAAGAACTTGTTGATGAAGTTTGATCTTTACTCTCTTACCTTCTTAAGTGGTCTCAAATTAGATGTGATGAGTTCAGTTACCTTTTAGGGACTGCCTTGCTTTTAATTACAAACATTTATTGATAATGTCTGAAACGTGATGAATATAAAACCTGCTCAATCTATTTGGTCTTATTATCTTGATTATTCTTTAGTATCATGTACCAAGAATAGACTCATTCGTTTGACACCAAAAAGAATTTTATATTTTCAAACTGTAGGGCTGTACTATTTCCTTCACTCATCTAATGGCCAAATGCAAAGTTTCACTTATTGAGCTATGTCAGTCCAAACATAATAGAAATTTAGTGTTTTGCTTCTTCTACTTAACATAATACAGTAATTATAAAATTCAGCCATGTTGTTGTGTGTATCAGTATTAAAAATACTTTATTTGTAATGCACAGGAAAGGTGCAAGACTAGTTCGAAGAATTCCTGTGAACTGTTGACCCAGGTTCCCAAATTATTATATTGGCTTCTCTTTCTTTTTCTGAACAATTGGGAGGTAGTTGTACACTTTATGTCCCTTTACCCCAAATACTTCATATGTATTTCCCCCAAACAATATTATCTTATAGAACAACAGTGCAATTATCAGTCAGAAAATCAACACTGATAGTATAGTAACATCTAATGTAGATATCTTAGTAATATTCTATCAGCTCTCCCATGACGGCCATCACTGCCCTTTACAGAAAAAGAAAAGAGTGAGGAGTTTTATATCAGGATCCAATGCAGGATCAATTACGGTGTTGTTTAAATTTTCAGATATCTTTGGGATCATTTAATCAGAAAGAGCTCCTCAGTCTTACCTTGTCTTTCATAATCTTGACATTTTTGCAAAGTACAGACAGGCATTGTGTAATGTCCTTCAATTTGTTTGTCTCATATTTCATTATTAGATTCAGGCTATGCATTTTTGGGAATCATTCTTCTTTCTACCACACAGGGGTTTAAAGGAACTGAAGAATAGAAGAAATTATATAGAATGTATATATATATATATTCTTAAAATATGTGATTATATTAAATATAGTATACTGAAATATATGTGTACACACACACACATACAGACAGACACACACAAACATATTCAATCCTATAGTTTTCATGTGCTTAAGCAGAAGGCATAAAGAGGCTTGGAACGATGATGTGGCCTGGAAAAAAAGAGTCTATAGGGGAAGTTGTCAGGACTAGTGTTAGAGGAGGGTATAATTTAAAAGTGGGTTTTGAGGAGGATGAACATCCGTTTTAACTGCCAAAATTTTAAAGAAGTACTTGGGTCTCCATGCTAACCCATCTAGTGACCTAACAAAGAGGAAGGGCCAGGTGAAGTCCTTAGTTCCAGTCAGATGTAAAAGACAACTCCAAGGGTGGGAAATGGCAATGCACCATGATATGGTTTGGCTGTGTCTCCACCGAAATCTCATCTTGAATTCCCAAGTGTTGTGGAAGGGACCCAGTGGGAGGTAACTGAATCATTGGGGCAGGTCTTTCCCATTCTGTTCTTGTGATAGTGAATAAGTCTCATGAGATCTGATGATTTTAAAAACGGGAGTTTTTCTGCACAACTCTCTCTTTGCCTGCTGCCATCCATGTAGAATGTGACTTGCTCCTCCTTGCCATCTGTTATGATTGTGAAGCTTCCCCAGCCATCTGCAACTATGAGTTCTCCACTAAACCTCTTTCCTTTGTAAATTGCCCAGTCTTGGTTACGTCTTTATCAGCAGCATGAAAACGGACGAGTACCCACCACTTCAGAGTGCTAGTCCCCGTTGGTATCTATGATGAAAATGGGGAATCAGAACAGAAGTACACTTTGTGAGCTGAGAACTGGCATTGAGTGAAGAAGGCAAGGCTTTAGTTGAGTAAACACTGAGGTGTTTGTGCCTGCATACAAGACTTGGCACAGGGGCACTATAACTAGACATCCTTTGAAGATGAGATGTGCTTAAGTGTATTCACAGGATTAGTCCTTAATTGCTTGAGTCCTAGAATGGGCTGTATTTTTAGGCCTTATGGTTTCAGTAGTCATAGTTGTGCAATATGGGGAAAATCATAATTTAATAATCAAATACATTCAGTAATAAACTTCGTCTTTTAGAGAGTGCACTTAAATTTGAATAAAGCTTTATTAGAAAAATAATAAACCTTATTTTTGGAAAAGTTTTAGGTTCACAGCAAAATTAAATACAAAATACAGAGATATCTCATATATCCCCTGTCCTCACACAAACACAACCTCCCCCACTATAGACTTCTCACACAAAAGTGGTAAATCTGTCACAATCAATGAACATATATTTGCAAATCATTATGACTCAAAGTCCATAGTTTACACTAAGGTTCACTCTTGATGTTGTACATCCTTTGGGTTTTGACCAATGTACAATGACAGGTATCTACAGTCGTAATATCATGCAGAGTAGTTTGACTGCCCAAAACTTCCTCTGTTCTCCACCTATTCATTTCTCCCTCCACACAAACCACAGACAAACATTAATCTTTTTTACTGTTTTTATAGTTTTGCCTTTTCCAGAATATCATATAGAATGTTGGAATCCTGCAATATATAGCTTTTTCAGATTGGCTTCTTTCACTTAGCAATACACATTTAAGTTTCCTTCATGTTTTTTTCCTGGCTTGATATAGTGTTTCTTTTTAGCATTGAAAAATATTCTATTGTCTGGTTGTTTATTTTTCAGCTCACCTACTGAAGGGCATCATGGTCACTTCCAAGTTTTGTCAATAAAGCTGCTGCATACACCCTGTACTGGGATTTTATGTGGATATAAGTTTGCAGCTCATTTAGGTAAATACCAAGGAGTGTGATTGCTGGATTGCATAGAAAAAGTCCGTTTCACTTTCTAAGATACTGCCAAACTGTCTGTCATCATAGCTGTGACTATTTGCATTCTCACCAGAAATGGATGAGGGTTCCTGTTGCCCTGCATCATCACCAGCATTTAGTGTTGTCTGTGTTTTGGATGTTGGCATTCTAATAGGTATGTAGCAGGATCTTATCATCGTTTTGCTTGTCAATTCTCTAATGACATGTACTATTAAGTATATTTTCATATGCTTACTTTCCTTCAGTAGATCTCCTTTGATGAGATGTCTGTTTAGGTCTTTTGTCCATTTTTAAATTGGATTGTTGTGTTTTATATTGTTGAATTTTAAGAGTTCATTGGATAACAGTTCTTTATCTGATGTGTCTGTATTAGTCCGTTTTTACACTGATGATAAAGACATATGTGAGACTGGGAAGAAAAAGAGGTTTAATTGGACTTACGGCTCCACATGGCTGGGGAGGGCCTCAGAATCATGTGGGGAGGCAAAAGGTACTTCTTACGTGGTGGCAGCAAGAGGAAATGAGGAAGATGCAAAAGTGGAAACCCCTGACAAAACTGTCAGGTCTCATGAGACTTATTCACTACTATAAGAACAGTATGGGTGGAACCGCCCCCATGATTTAAATTGTCTCCCACTGGGTCCCTCCCACAACACGTGGGAATTATGGGAGTACAATTCAAGATGAGATTTGGGTGGGGACACAGAGCCAAACCATATCACTGTCTTTTGCAAATATTTTATTTTCAGTAGGTTTTGTCTTTTTTTTCTCTTGACAGTGTCTTTCACAGTGCAGAAAATTTTGATTTTAATAAAGTTCAGCTTATCAATTCTTTATTTTTTTCTAGATTGTACCTTCGGTGTTGTATCTAAATGTCATCCCATACTCAAGGTCACTTAGATTTTCTCCTATGTTATCTTTTAGAAGTTTTATAATTTTGCATTTTGTAATTTAGTTTGTGATTCATTTGGAGGTAATGTTTGTAAAGGGTGTAAGGTCTGTGTCCAGATTCTTTTTTTTTGTTTTTGCATTTCAGTGTCCAGTTGTTTGAGCACCATTTGTTGAAAAGATTATCTTTGTTCCATTGTATTGCTTTTAGTCTTTTGTCAAAAATCCGTTGAATATATTTATGTGGGCTTATTTCTGGGTTCTTTATTCTATTCTTTTGATCTATTTGTCTGTTCTTTTGCCAGTAACACACTACCTTGATTACTGTAGCTATCAGCAAGTCTTGAAGTCAAGTAGTGTCAGTTCTTCAACTTTGTTCCCCTTCAATATTGAGTTGGCTATGTTGGGTCTTTTGCCTCTTTATATAAACTTTAGCATCAGTTTGTTGATATCCACAAGATAACTTGCTAGAATATTGATTGGGATTGTGCTGAATGGATACATCAAGTTTGAAAGAACTGACATCTTGACAATATCAGGTCCCTATCAATGATCATGGAATATGTATCTATTTATTTAGTTCTTTGATATCTTTCATCACAATTTTATAGTTTTTATCATATAGATTTTATATTTATTTTGTCAGATTTATACCTAAGTATTTCATTTTTTGGAGTTGCTAATTTAAATTGTGTTGTGTTTTTAACTTCAAATCCCACTTGTTCATCACTGGGATATAGAGGAAAGATTGAATTTTGTATATTAACCTTGTACCCTGCAACCTTGCTACAAGTGCTTATTGGTACCAGGAGGTTTTTGGTCCACTCTTTTCAGATTTTCTACATGGATGATCTTGTTATCTGTGAACAAAGACACTTTCTTTCTTTCTTCATGATTTATAAACCTTTTTATTTCCTTTTCTTATCTTGTTGCATGTGCTAGGACTCCCAGTATGATGTTGAAAAGCAGTAGCAAGAGTTTCCTTGCTGTGTTCCTAATCTTAGTGGGAGGGCTTTGAATTTCTCACCATTAAGTATGATGTTAGTTGTAGGTTTTGTAGATGTCTTTATTGAGTTGAGAAAATTCCCCTCTATTTTAGGTATGCTGAGAGTTTTTAGCATTAATGAGTGTTAAATTTTGTCAGATGCTTTTTCTGCATCTATTGATATAATCATGTGATTTTTCTTCTTTAGCCTGTTGATGTGACAGATTACACTAATTGTATATCCTTGCATAAGTGAAATAAATCTCTCTTACTGGTGGAATATAATTCTTTTTACACACTGTGGGATTCAATTGTTGTAAGCATAGAGTGATAGCTTCCAAGCTTCTTATGTGCTGAACCCCAAGCTGGAAGTTTTAAATAAAGCTTTTCATCTATGTGAACTCTTAACAATATTTAATTTGTTATGAAGATTAAATAGGTACTGCATGCATTGCATATGCTTCCAGCCTGTATAATAGGCACTCACAAATGAACTATCAGTGTTCTTCTTATTAGCTTTCTATGTCATGGGAAGACTCTTTCCTGCCTTATCTCTTACCATAGCCAACATAAAACATGTTCTAGTCACACCAAGTCCTCTAATGGTCCTTAGGCACACTGGACATTTTATCATCTCTCTGTGTTGGTACATGCTGTAACTTTCATTGCCTTTCAAACCTTCCTTCATCTTTAAGTCCACATTTATTGTAATTATTTGTTTATTTGCTACTAGACAGGAAGGCCACTCATTGTTGTCGAGGCCTGTGTCTTGGTCATCTTTATATCCCCAGGATCTAAAACCCGTCATTGCTTGGCACCTAGTTGGTGACTGCTTTTTTATCTAAGTAGTTTATATATACCACATGATAAATGTTATTTGCCGCTATATTTCCTTGCTTAGTATTAATGGAATTAATGTATTGGTAAATTAGTTATTTCAAAATAACATTTTAAAAGTGTCTATCAGGTTTCAGTCCCTGTAGATGCAAAAATCATGATTAAAAACCAACTCAATCATACTGCTTATATCCTTAAAGTGTTGATAATTTAATGGGTGACTTGGGACAGGAAATTATAATACAATGTGCTAATTAAAATAGTAGACATATGGACAAAATACTCATGAGAGTTCACTGTGGGAGCCCCTAGAACCAGAATGAGGTTCTGAGAAGATTCTTTGAAGAAATTATTATCAAGTTCTTTCAGGGAAGTATCAGTCAGGGATTGGATTGGGAAAGTCTAGCAGAATGATGTATCTGAACAATAACAGTGATGAAATGCCAAGATTGTGAGTGTGTGAAATGTAGGGTGTATTGTTGGAGCAAATGAAATTACAAGTAATGGTAATAAGCATGCACTCTATCCCACCTAGTGACTGAGCTGAAAATGCATAGATTCCTAAGATATAGGACACAGCTGAGATTAAAGATACTGAATTCCAAAAAATCTAAATTCAAAGAAGACCATATAATGATGTCAGAAGCCCATAATTCAAACCAAATGTGAATGAGGCAAAATTATTTATTTTATTTTTATTACAGCAGAGATGAAAAAGGAAATCTAGCTAAGGAAAGAGAGAAGCAGTAGAGAAGAAAATTGAAGAATGCAATGTTCTTAATCCCTACAGTGGGGGTGTACTCAAAATGTCTCCCCTTAAAGATAGAGCCTCTAAGAGCATTGTCTGGACATTAGAGACATTATTCTGAATACAGGAGACTAGAGTTTGGTGATGATTGCTTGGTAGAACTACAAGTAACTACAGGCAATTTTGCAGTGTAGATAGCACAGAACTTGAAAAGGGACATAACCTGGTGGGAAAGGCAAGGCTATCCCTCAATTTCCCTTAGAGCTGGGTTGGACTGGTAGAGATCTAAGGTTTCCAATGGGCCTAACATGGCCTATGAAAAAATTTGAATAGGTGAGCCACCTTCCCAGGCACTGCACAGGGCTACCTATTGCAGTAAGCGGGCTCTATCAGCCAAGACTCTGGATGGAAGCCCCACTGGAATAAATTTTGAGGGATGTGGCCATACTTCCCTGCCCTAGGGTACAGCTGGGGACCCACAGACATAGCAAGCTTTATATCCTGCAGCCAGCGTTGGGTGCTGCTTGGTCTGAGTGAGCCACCTGGACCCTGCCTGCCTCCATGATGGGTCAAAGACAGTAACAACAGAAAACAAAAGGATTGCACAAACCAGATACACAGCATCTCTCCCTTAAGGAGGACAAGCACGTAAACCCACAGCCGCTTTTCCACCTGCAGCCATGGTGGAAAAGGACACAAGAAGCCTGAGAAAGGAGAAGTGAGAACAGGAGGTGAAGACCTTGAGGCAGGGAGGAAGCAAGGCGCTGTGGATAGTGACGGAAAGAATAATACTTGTATTTAGCTGAATCTTTACCCAAAGGAAGCCAAGTTTTAAACTAAAATTGAAAAGAATACCTGGAAATGTCATAATTTTGTTAACCCTTGGCCCTTGAGAAGGACAGCAGGCTTGAGAAAGGAAGTCAAATTTATATCGAAACAGAATTTTTTTTTCCTTACAGACATTCAATTTACTGTCTAATTCCTACTTGTTAACAATTGCAGTTAGATGGTACTTTAATATTCTAAGCACTTTCCCATGGAACCAGCAAGCTTTCACTCTTGTGACTTAATAAGTAACAATCTACGAATACTATAATCATAGTGCATTATGTCATTTTAACCTGACAATAACTGAAATGGGGAAGGATGGCATTAATATTTCTTAATAAGAATAAACAGCTTCAGAAATGTGGTGACTTCTGACACACAGGCCAGTGATTATTCTAAAGATCTGTCATAATTATCCCCAGATCAAAATTCTTAAGGCTTGGTTCAGGGACCTCCTCCCAACCCCGCATCAGAAATGCTTGGAATATTTGTTTAAAATATAGATTTTTGGCCCTACACCTGATCTATGGAATCAAAATATATGGGAGTGAAGCCTAGGGAAACAGCATCTTCACCATGTTCCCAGGGTATTTAATGTTCACTAAAATCTGAGAACTACTGTAGACCACATTGCTTCTCTAGATAATGTATAATCCTGAAATGGCCTTAGAGTTTAGTTGTAAATAGGACTTAGAAGGTATCAAACTCTACTTTTGACCTTTGTCAATGAAGGGTCCATTTAGTAACCTTTCGTTTTACCTCCCAAACAAGCACATGAAAAACTAAAATCTTGTATCTCGACTGTAAGAGGTTGTGATTAAACCTTTCATATTCTAAAATGCAAAGGTGACACCTTTGATCCATGCAGACAGAAGCCAGTCCCTTTAACGTAGAATATGCCAAATGACTTTTCCTCCACTTCTTAGGTAATTAGTTTTCCTATGGGTTATCCTGAGCCTCCTTTTCTCTTTAGCTTCAGACCCGTAAGCCTTCTGATATTTGGCAATAAATATTTTTGCACTTATTTACTGATTCTATGAGCCATTGCTATTTACTCAGATGTGTGAGTGAGTGGTTGACTTTAGCACCATTTCTTTTTTTTTTTTTTTTGAGACAGAGTCTCACTCTGTCACCCCAGGCTGGAGTGCAGTGGCATGATCTCGGCTCACTGCAACCTCCACCTCCCGGGTTCAAGCAATTCCCCTGCCTCAGGCTCCCGAGTAGCTGGGACTACAGGCGCCCACCACCACGCCCGGCTAATATTGTATCTTTAGCAGAGATGTGGTTTCACCATGTTGGTCAGGCTGGTCTTGAACTCCCGACCTCAGATGATCTGCCCGCCTCAGCCTCCCAAAGTGTGGGGATTACAGGTGTGAGCCACCTCACCCCACGAATGTCTCTCATTTTTACCATACATAACTCAAATCTGTGATTATCCCATCCCAGCTACCCCAATTAAGGCTAATCTAATATGACAACTTATCACCAGGACAAAGCGTTGAAAAGGTTGTGGTCATATACCTCTTATCCCTTTCTCCCAGCTCATCACATCTCCCTCTCTCTGAAGTCCACATTCCAATTCCCATTTCAACTCTAAATGCCCCCTGGGTCTGTTTATCCAGATGTATAACAGGACTTAAAACTTAACATTCTCCAAAATTGAACTCTTACTTGTCCCCAAATCACCATTCTTCCTAGTAATTCTCATAGTTTTCCCTGTCCTGAAGAATGGCTTCACCATTGCCTAGTGACATAGGCATGAAAACTGAATCCTCTTTTGTTTCAATCTTTTTTTCATCTCCAGAACTTACTCATTGTCAAGACTTTCATCTCTATCTTCAGAATGCATTCTGAATTTACTATTTCTCATCTTTTTGTTGCACTGTAGATCAAGCTACCATGATCTTTTTTCTTGTAATACTTAAGTATTCTGGCTTCCACTGGTATTTCCTTGCAATTCACATAGAATCCAGAAAAGTATGTCAGTTCAAGTTTCCTCTCCAGAGTTTCCTGTCACATTCAGGATAAAACACAATCTTTTTACCAAAGCCCATAGCCCTCTGCCTCTATCTGCAGCTCCTTCCACTGTCGTTCTTTGAAAATTGCCCACTCCCCTCTAACCTGGTTGTCATTCTTGCTCTTCTGTAACACCCAAGACTTGGGGCTTTTACATGTGCCCTTCCCCCAGATATTCAATAGGCTGATCCCTAACTTAATTTATATTTATGCCCAAATGTTATCTCCTTAGGATTTCCTTCATGGCCACATCCCAAAATGTCTTCTGTCTCATGTAAACTTCTATTTTCTTACCCTGTTATTCTTCCTCTCTGTACACATCACTTCTGTGTATACAATATGTTAACTTTTTATTAGTTCATTTTCTGTTTTCCTGGGACTCTTCTCATCATACTCACTGTTCTATTCCAGTACCTTGAATAGTGCGTAGTCCATAGTAAGTATGCAAATACTGAATGCATTCTTAAATTTTTGAATGAATGCCAAGTTATCCTTTCTCTTACCATTTACCCTCCCAATTCTAAGAGTCTTGTGACTTGAACAATTCACTCTGATGCAGCCCTGTATTACCAGGATTTTAAAAAAACTTTATATGTGAAACTATATATATATGTGTGTGTGTGTTTTTGTGTGTGTGTGTGTGCATGTGTGTGTGTGTTTCTCCTCAAATATATCCAAACTAATTCATTCTTACTGCCCCTATTTCTAATGTGCACACACATTTATTACTCCTTCACAATTTGCCATTCATGTCTAACAGTTCCCAACAGCTCTCTCAGATGCCACCAAATGACCTCTTTATTTCTCTCTATTACATGTCATGGGTTGTTCCTGTTCCTTCTCAGAGACAGATCTAAGTTTGTTTTTGTTTTACCAACCTGGTATCTATTTACCCGTTTCTTGGTAACTTATCCAGTCTTTTACAGGGGAACCATTTTTTCCCCTTTTCAATCCTGACACTTTAGGTAGAGGTGACTTCAGCTGTGAGTAGAAGGCTTGAGTCTGATCAATCAGAAAACCACCAGCTATAATTAAAGTTTTTGTGATGTACCTTGACCCAACTCAAGCCAATGAGAATCGGGGCCGTGTACTTTCATAAGCACTGGGGAAGAGAAGACATTCCTTTTCACTAGCTCTGGACATGAGAAGATGTGGGCTGGGAGCCACTAGCAGCCATGCTGAAATCACATTGTGTTTGAAAATAAAACCGATATACGGACAAGAACAAAACTGAAAGGTGGAGAGAAACCAGAACCTGATGACACTTACTGATTTCCTGAGTGATCACTTACATAACTGAATATATTTTTTCTCTAAGTTAGTTTAAATTGGACTTCCTATTTGTAAAGAATATTTAGCATAGCTCCTTTCCTATTTTAAGACTCACTGTCTTCTTCTCTTGCAACCATTGGTTTAATCCAATACTAAATCCACTTTACCTTTCTGCCTTCTCAAACTTTACTCTTTCTTTTTTCCTAATTTGTTGGATTATAAGCTTTTATATCTATAGGGAAAATCTGACCTCATTGATCACTGAAAATGTCCTTCTTGGAACATTTTACCTCCCTTCACTTACAAGATAGAAATATCTTACTAAGTTCTCAGTCTGTCTCCCTGACCATCCTCTCCCTATTTTCTGGTTCTTTTACTCCTTCCTTCCTTGGAGTTCATCCACTACTGATGCTACAATTATCATATCTCTTATTTTACTTGTGAACAAAATTCTTAATGTCTAAGCTTGAATTCATTTTCTTCTAAAGCCTGATTCTGCTGCTGACTTCCACTAATAATTATATGGAACACCTCAAGGATGAAAAGAGGGAAATAAACCAGAAATGTAGAGAGAGATTGGCCAGAGAGAGAAAGAGGATTGGTGTCTTCCAAAATGTTTCTATGTCTTGTAGGTCAAGAGAAGTAAGTGTTTCAAGAAGGAAGGGATTCTCAATATTGAACCTTTTGGTCCTTAGGTTCAGAAAATTGGAACTGTTTTTGATTTATTAATATCTCTTCTACTCTGTGTTTTGTTAGTTATACTATCTTAAAAATGTGTTTCTCTCTGTCAGCCCATGGAAAGAGTTGGCCAACTGCATTAGCTGAAGGATGGGAAAGCCTGATGAAATTGTGTGAGTTTCAGAAATGCAAGGAGACACACTGCCTAGTGCTAATCCAGAATTTCCCAAGGGTTCCATCAGAATAGAATATGGAAAAAATTAGAAGGATTCATTTTCCTAGAAAATTGGGATGAAATATTGTGCTAAGAGAAAGAAATTGAGAAAAGACTCCAAGATGACTTGAGATATCTGATGAGATTTCCCCTTGCATAGCAGTGCCCTGGAGTCCGGTAAGGCACATAAAAACCTTGGTTGGAAAGTAACTACCCAGGATATCATCAAAAGAGTTTGCCAATCTCATAGGGCTACAGAATTGGAAGTAGCTTAGAATCCCATCAGAGAGACTAGAGTAGCTGGCTGTTTTCTGATCTATTGAAGAAGAAGAACAAAGATGGACATATCCCTCACAGCTATTTTAGGGCCAAAAGGAGGAAATGTGACAATGAATGTCTCTAATTATCATAGTACTAATAATAGTTATAGTAATATATTATTGACTATATTATTTTTTACATTTTGATTTTTCCTATTCTCAACCATCAGATTTATCTTTCCCAAACAGAAATTTGTTAGTGGTTTTATATATATATATATATTTTTTTTTTTTAACTAATATCCCAGCAGTGATTCCCCCATTATCTTCTGAATGACAAATAGCTTCTTTAGATTGACAGTAAATACCTTCTACAGTTAAATCTTGGTTCACCTTTCAGCCTTCTATTAAATCACTTTCCTATGGCTTCATCAAAATAGGTGGCTTCCCAGTGAGTTATTGTGTCCTGTTGTTTCCCTCGCTTTGCTCATGCTCTTTTTCTGGGATTTCAAATCCTAACATCACATGTGGAAGTCCTAAACATCCTCCAGCTCAAATATAGCCTGGAGGAGTGCTCTTCACATCCCCAATTTAGGAGTTATCTTTTCCTTCTCTGTACTCAGATTGTACATTATTTGAGGTGTCAGAAAGTACCAACATAATAGCTTTTTCATAATAGATTATACATTCATTGAGTTTGGGGACTACATAACTATACCTTGTGAACTTCAGAGTCCCAGGGTCAGTGTGTCAAATGCAGCAAGTATTCAATAAATATCTGAAGATGAAAAACAAGGACTAAGAAAGACTATTTGAAAAATATCAACAACAAAAACAAATGTACCATCTGCTTTAGATCTACGACATAAAATTCAGCTTCAAGTTTACTTTTGTCAGATTGTCACATGACATTTTTCAATGAAAAATTAGGAAAAGCAAGAGTAATTTTTATTAATGGTTAAAGAACTTATTAAGTTATCAAAGGGCTTTTGAGAAGCACTGGGCTTTTTATAACATGTGGCATAGGGATGTCCTACAGAGTAAATAATTGCTATGCTAAGAGAAGTCAATAAATGTGTATAACAGCTGTATCTCAAATTTAAATAATCTTTTTTACAAAGGGAATTATTTTAAGATGTGAAAAAGTTTTTTGTTGCAGAAATCAGTATCTAAAAAAAGATTATTCTCAAAACACCCTTCCTTTTGTCACTCTTAGAAAAACAAAAAGACAACTTAAAATAAATACAATGTCATCCAACTTCCCCTCTGACATGCATAGCAGTCAAAAAAAATCTAAGAACAAATGTGTATCTAGCTGGCGCCAAATTGAACCCAATGCAAACAGGAGTGCCTTCATAGTAAACACTTTAGAATCATCTCACAATAAAAAGTTGACACATCCTTCAGTGTAACAAAACTGCTAGGAGCCACTTTCAGTGCCAATTGCAGAGTGTGACTGCACAAGAAAAGTGAGGGAGGGGTGAGAGGTGAGAGAGAGAGAGAGAGTAAGAGAGAAAGAGAGAGAGAGAGAGAGACTTTAAGATCAATAAAAGCTGCCAGTTCAGTGGCATCTAACTGAATGTAATTGTTCTTGTGGTATTGGTAACCGAGCCACAAAATAGTTCACAGAGCCCATTGATTTCTTTTCTGGGATCCATCCGCCCGAAGCTTTTGCATTCCTTGAACAAAAAATTAAAAAAAAAAAAAAAAGGAGGACAATTATCAAGGCAGACATCTGAACAAATACATATTATTTATATAGAGCAGGGTGGTTTCTAGAGCTGATGATCCCTTACCTGAATTGGCATATCAATTATTTGTACCTTTCTGCCTCCACTTACGTAAACTCAAAGCTGTGCCATGCCTTGCTGATTTACTCTGATAAGGTTTCTCTGCTTAACTTTAACAGCCTTTTGCATGACCTTGTGTAATGCATTCACATAATATTAATATCTGGCATCATGTGCATTAACTGGAAATACTAAATTAGAAAACCAAACCCACAAATACAAATATATGCATTTTAAAATAAAAGTTAAGCAACATTGCTTATTTAGACTTATCAGTTCAAAAGGAAGAAATAAATCTACATTATGTGATGGTATAAGTAATTTGTCATATTTCCAGGTACACTACAATTTATGATCTATCTACACATTAGAAGCAGACATGATCCTTACAAATCAAAACAAAAAACCCAACTAATGCCAAACCACACTCTTCACCACATATTTCATATTTTCTCTCATAAAAGCAGATCTGTTGCCAGTGTGGTCAGGTAGATTTACTTGACTCATCAAATGTTAGGAAAAAGACTTGGATAAGACCATAAATAATAATTACTACCACCACCAGAACACCCAGTGTAATATTAATTTAGTAATGATAGACAGAGTCAGAAATTTTACTTGGAAATTTTAACATTATATATCAACATACTAATTGTATAGACAAGAAAACACAGCTATTGGCAGAGCCTGGACTAATATCCAAATACCAGTTCTCTCTACATCATTATCTTGTTTTGATTTCCATTTTATTTTAATAGAGAAGGCATAGCTCTGGGAATGGAAAGTAGAGTAGTTCATGGGAAGACGCAGTGATGATATACAGCTTGCACTGTGGAGCAAATAAATATATGAGATAAGACATGAGAGCACAGTACCTCTCACTGTAGGTGTGTAATAAAAGTTTGTTGAATTAATATGATAAGTGAATAGATCTTAACCTATAATTTGGTCATAACCTTCATAACATAAATGTCCAATATCTCATAGGAGAGCCTTTCAGCAGAAATTATTCTACCGTCAGCTTGATTTAAGGCAATAGAGATAGAGTCAGGATTTCCAGTTCTGGAAATGTAGTTGTTGATTTAGCACAGCATGGACTATTTATATTTAAAAAGTGACTTCTCCCTCCATCGCATTACTAGCAATAGAGAAAGGTTAATGGATAGACTCACAATTAAAAAAATCATATAAAAATAAAATATTCATTGAGAGTATTTCTTACTGCTCTTAGTTTGTTGGGTGTGATTTTACTAAATGTACATTTTAAGTTATTTAGTGCATAAGGTGCTAGGATGACTTAAATACTACCTTGAACTTAAAATTCCTAACTTTTTTGTATTGTGTTATTTAACCAACAACTAAACCTATTGCAAACGTGTTTTTTTTTTCTTGAGAGAGAGTCTCGCTGTCACCTAGGATGGAGTGCAGTGGCATGATCTCAGCTCAGCGCAACCTCTGCCTCTCAGGTTCCAGTGATTCTCCTGTCTCAGACTCCCAAGTACCTGAGATTACAAGAGCCCACCAACACGCTGAGCTATTTTTTGTATTTTTTTAGTAGAGGCAGGATTTCACCATGTTGGCCAGTAGGTCTTGAACTCCTGACCTCAAGTGACCCGCCTGCCTCAGCCTCCTAAAGGGCTGGGATTACAGGCATGAGCCACCATGACCAGCCTGGGAGGGGCATTTTAGTCCCTAAATATCTCCTATTTGTGAGAATTTCTCATCAGTAAAGTATTATCATCCCCTGAGCCCCATTTGCTTATTCATCAAGTGACACTGCAGTCAGGCAGTCCTGCCGGCTGGAGCAGTTTGTGCTTCCTAACAAAGTCTTTCTGATTTTTTTCCCTGTGTCTGTTTCACCTCCTATTGATAGTGCTGGCCTTAACTATCAATTCCTGTCATTTCTCCACTGAAGTTCTTTACATCATAGCCAGGTCTTGTTGACAAGGTGGGGGTCGAGCAAGCATGAAGTTATCTGAGTAATTCAAGTCACCACCATGCTCTGTCTCTATTACATGGACAATTGACTTGCTAGGAAGGAATTCAATAGTGAAGAGATGATTAACTTGCAATTAATCAGGCAATTCAAGTTGAAGCAATGTTTTTTGCTTGAATTATCCAGATAATTTCTTCAAATCTATATTTTGTGTTTACTAACTGAAAACTAATCTCGGGAAGCATGGTTTGGGGCTGCCAGCAGCCTGAGGGATCCCAACTCAAACACTCTTCCCTGGAACTCATGATCAGCAGCTCGTTCATTCTATTTTTATAAGATGAATACAGTACATAACTTCACATATAAGGAGAAACTAGATAAAGTGTCTTGTGTAACTATGGAGAAATACGAAGTTGTGTGAGCTTGATATATCATCATCATTAAAACTCAGCCACATAACCTCTATAATTGCCGTTGGTTCAGAGCAGGAGGTGAGGGATGATATTGCATCTTCTGCAGAATCAAGTCAACATCAGCCTAATTATAGAATAGACTAAGGACTATTCTTAGTCTATTCTGTAGACTGAGATATTGAGGAGCTAAGGGATGAATAGTCATAGAGAAAGCAAGGTAAGAGAGGAAGTCAAGGCCAGGTTCACGTGGTTCTTTAGGTAAGAAATTTGGACTTTATTCTACATTTGATTGCAGGACTTTGAGTGGGAGAATGACATTAGATATTTTACATTTTAAAAGAATCACTTAGTCTGTGTTTTGATTTCTGGATAGTAGTGGGATAAGAGACAGATCACGGAGACCATTTAAGAGGCTACTGCACTCTATGTGTTTGACTACAGTTGCAGCGAAGTGGAGAATCTATGGATTCACAATTTATCTTCATGGGAAAGCTGATAGAAGTTGTGATTATTTGGATTTGGAGTATGAGCAAAACAAAGGACTTAAAAAAAGATTCCAAGGATGTCAGCCTAAATGAACAAGTGAATGGTAGTGCCATTTACTGATATGAAGAAGACTCAGGGGGCCAAGGTTTTTGGTGTAGAGAAGCAAGAGTTCATTCTTGGACATATTAATTTTGAGGTTTATACTGGTCATCCATGTATGGATGCTAAATGGATAATTAGATCTCTCATTCTGGAGTTCTGGGGAGAGATTCAAATAGAGAATTAAAGAGAAGGTATCTTTAAAGTGAAGCAAAGATTGTCTCATGGAGATCGTTGTGTGGAAGAGAACTGCCTCTTCATCAATGCCATTTTCAGTTCCTAGATAGCCTTACTTCTTTTTTCTTTACATCCAGAAAATATTCTGTCTTCCTTCTAATCACAAAAAAATACCCATCCTTATAACATCTTAATTCTTTGCTCATACAAGAATTACAATTTCCTGCTCAGAACTACTCCTGCCATTTTGGGTTTTACAGTATTATCTTCCTTATTTTATCTTCTCTACCAAATTATGATTCTGCATTTCTCACGTTCCACTTTGTTTCAGATTAGGTTCATATTCACTTCTCACATTAATTTCATGAGACTCTGACCTGTTCTTTTTTCTGTGCCTATATTCCACTGATTTCCATTTGTACCATATTGGTTTTATACATGATTCAACAAGCAGTTTTGAAGAATTAATATATGGTAAAAATTGTTGTCCTATTGCTTTGTATATGTTCTGATTCTTATTAATATCAATCACAATATCTAGAAAAGTGTCATAATAATGGTAACAATGGTAGTAATTCAGACTCACATAATAATAAGTAGTGCTTCACTCTTTGCAAAGAATGTTCACATAGACGATATCACTTAAGCCTCTAGATAAGACTATGAGGGATATATTATTGTTCATTCCATTTTATAGACATTTATATTGAGTGTCTATTATGGCACCTGTTCAAGGAAATAAAGAAGATGTAGAGAAGGGTGGAAAAATGACACCTAGTCCCATTGGTTTATAATTTGAAATAATGTCCACATTTAATTAGACAGAAAATAAGAACAGACCAAAAGGACAGTTGTGAAACAATTAAAGGTTCAGTGACCTGTTTTATATGAGCAAACACTGTTAAGCATGAGAACCAAAAACAAGATTTCCAACAGTTCCTTACACCACAATTGCAGTTGTTTTTGAGTGTGTGGTAATTATGTTGCCAGTTGTTTTTGCTGTTTTTTTTTAAAATAAAAATAAAATTGAGGCTTGGCGGCTCACACCTGTAATCCCAGCACTTTGGGAGGCTGAGGTGGGTGGATCACTTGAGGTCAGGAGTTCGAGACCAGTCTGGCTAACATGGTGAAACCCCATTTCTACTAAAAATACAAAAATTAGCCAGAACGTGGTGGTGAACACTTGTAATCCCAGCTACTTGGGAGGCTGAGACAGGAGAATCACTTGAACCAGGGAGGCGGAGGTTGCAGTGAGTGAAGATAGAGCCACTGCACTCCAGCCTGGGGGAGAAGAGCAAGACTCCATCTGAAAATAAATAAATAAGTAAATAAATAAGAAATGATGCAGACAGTGGGATTATACCATTTCAAATCATTTTATGTCAAAACACAGACTCATTTACTAGAAAGGAGAAACATCCCTGCTTTATAAAATTACCGGGATTGTTAACAAGAAAAAATAATAAATTACTCTATGCTCGTCTGTATAAAACATTCCCAAGCGAAATAATGAAAGGGTGCATAAGACTACAAACCACAGAGATTTTTTTTTTCCTTCCTCTGTCTATTACAGCAATGAGCACTCTTGTGTGGTTGTTTTCAAGGAAGGTTTAGTTTACTTTGTCAACTCAAAAAATTCCTTCCTCATCATGAGAAATTACACGCAGGAAGGAATGGGCCCCACTGGATTCTTTCACCATCTATATTAAGAAATTATTTTTAACATTAATGTCTTGCGACCAGAAGACATTTTTGCTTTTGTTCAGAACCAGTTTTTTTAGGGTAACGTATTCTCTCTTTTGAGTTTGACGAGCAACTGTGAAACAAGCTGTGTACATTTAAATAAATCATCTAATTCCTCAGTCCTTAATTGCCCCAGCTATGAAATGAGATAGTTGAATTATGTGATCTTTATTTTTCTAATTTAAAAATTCTATGAGTCTAGGCCATGTATAATAAACTCATAATACAATACCCTGCCTGTCCTGTAACTAAGTGCTCATAACGACTCTTACCATGCAGGAGTCATCATGCGACATGGGGTAAATATCCTAGCAAATAAGTGTCAGCTAGAATTTAATCCTATTCAAATTGCGGTGTTCTTTTGCAAGGTTCTGTTCTTGTTGGTCATTTGTCCATGAGCAATCTCTTAAAGTCTCAAGGATTTAATTACCACATAAGTATTGATTACTCTCAATCATAAAGCTGCAGCTCATCATTCTCCAGGCTTTGTTTGCAGGCTGGTAGTGTTCCACAAGATATTAATAGCGACTTGACCAAAAAATAATTCCATTGAAAGTAATTTTAGGATTCTGCTCAATTCTCCATTTGGAGATAAACAAAGCTCCCAAAGCATATTAAGTACTTTGAAAAATCTTGCAATACAGGAAGTTTTTTTAAGCCAATGTTTTCAAGACTTCTTCGGGAAGTGGGAATAGTCTTCAGTTAACTATCTTCTCTTGAACCCCATAAATCCTTTTTATTTTATTTATTTATTTTTTAAAGTTTCTTTTTTTAAATTATTATTATACTTTAAGTTTTAGGGTACATGTGCACAATGTGCAGGTTTGTTACATATGTATCCATGTGCCATGTTGGTGTGCTGCACCCATTAACTCGTCATTTAGCATTAGGTATATCTCCTAATGCTGTTCCTCCCCACTGCCCCCACCCCACAACAGTCCCCGGAGTGATGTCCATCATTCTCAGTAAACTATCGCAAGGACAAAAAACAAAACACCGCATGTTCTCACTCATAGGTGGGAATTGAACAATGAGAACACCTGGACACAGGAAGGGGAACATCACACCCCATAAATCCTTAATACGCATAGTACATAGAGCTCCTGGTGCTTAGATAAGTCATCTTGAGTTAGGGTCCTTGCATGCTTGCTCACGGTCCAGTGGAAGACTAACTGCTCACGTTTTGTTTCTCGAGCTGCAAATACTTTTTTTTTTTCATTTTTATTTTCTGCAGTGAAAAATCTTCACTGCATGCCAGAATATCTGCTTGATCAAAATCTGAATGATTGCTCAAATCAGATCAATAAGAAAAGAGAAGAAAGCATTAGAGTCCACAATTTAGTTTTGCCCACTGAACAAATGCTACAATTTTTATGATTTTCCCACTGTACTTCAATGGTAGTAAAAACAGATGTTTGACATGGTTTGAAATGCTTAATTGAATACTTATTGGGGAACCCCCAAAACAACTGACTGTTGAGATGTAAAATATTTCAGATATAATTTATTTATTCATGTTCCTGAAATCACAAAGGCTTGTTTTAGTCCATATAAGGAAGTAAGTTGGGTGATATTATTTTATGGAATCCAAGCATGCACAATAAACTTCCTTATGACTGATGCTGTCATGGAATAATACATTTTACTGTCAATATTATAACTTTGGTGAATACCGTAATTTTGTGTGTGCAAATATGTATTAGGGATTATTTAGAACTTACTCTAAGCCTTGAGGGACTTCAACTTTACTGCTCACCTGTGAACTGTATTATTAAACAAGGTCATTCTTATCACATGTCAAATTATAGCTTACCTTAGTTAATTGTTAATAGCTCAGACTTGTGGCTTTCAGTGACCAGATTAACAAGTCAGTACTGCATGCAACAGTTATTTAAAGTGAAACTAATTCCTCACAGTCTTTATTGTAAGCATTAAACAACTTAGGTTTTATGGGAGAATATCGAATGCATAATTTTAAGTGTCATGAGAATATATTTTTTTCTTATGAAGGTAATACCAGTGATCTTAGAAAATAAGGTTAGATCCAGGAGGCGGAGGTTTCAGTGGGCAGAGATCGCGCCATTGCACTCCAGCCTGGGCAACAGAGCGAGACTCTGTTTCAAAAAAAAAAAAAAGAAAGTAGGGTTTAGATCTTCAAGCGTTATTCACAATTAGAACTCTCCACCACATTCTATAGCTAAAATTGTGGTTTAACTCTAAGGTACTATTTTAAAGAGGACAATATGTTATTCTACTATAGTTTCTAGGGTTCCTTAATCTTTTCAGATGTTAGATTTTCTGCAGGGAGAAAGATTTACGAAAACAAATAATATGTTTATGTTGGTTCATAAACAAAAGTGAGACGTTTAAATGTTTTATTATTATTAATTATTATTATTATTTTGTTGTTGTTTTCTTTCTGAGACGGAGTCTCGCTCTGTCCCCCAGGCTGGAGTGCAGTGGCGCAATCTCTGCTCACTGCAAGCTCCGCCTCCCAGGTTCACGCCATTCTCCTGCCTCAGCCTCCCGAGTTTAGCATCAAGGTTAAGTTGGCTAGAAGAAATAACGTACTAGCATCAAGCAAATGGCATCAAGCAAACTAATAGCAACAGGAAAAGAAGTGGAACATATTGTAGCTGTCAAGCAAAAAACAATAATGGCTACATATTATCATTTCTTGTCTCTCCCCAAATATATGGTTAAAAATTAAAGCTAATTTAGAAAATAAAATAGGATCTTATAATTTTTAAAATGCTCATAGGAAAATGATTTTTTTATTCAATATGAATTATGGATTGTACAAAGGCAGAATTTTCCATAAAAAATTGTGGAATTTTCTACTAAAAAAATTCATACAATGATCAAATATTTATTTGGTTGTTAAAAAGCAAAACTGAGTAAAGCAAAGAATTTGAATATGAGACATCCAAGATAAATTTTTGAATCTTTCTCCTCCCTTTACAACAGAAAAATCTGGGGCCCAGAGAGATTATGTGACATGGGGGAAATGTCCAAGCAAATAAGTGTCAGCTAGGAGCGTAATCCCATTCAAACCCAAGTACAATACCTCAAATGTTTTCTTTTTTGAGTTACTCAATCAAAAAGCATTTATTGAATTTTCACAATGACTAGTACGCTGAAGTCTGACTCCAAAAAGATACCCAAAAAATGAAACCCAGTGGTGTTATTTTTCAAAAATTCAACAAGAAATAATAATTATACAAAAAATTAGAGGAGAGTGGAATGCTTGTCCCATGAGCATTAACACTACTGAAAGTTACTCTGTGTAATTCATGACACATTGACATAAATCATTAGAGCTAGGAGGAATGAAGACAATCATAAATAATCTTGGCAATTGTTTAAATTTCTCCTTTTTTTGCTTGCTCTTTGGGTTAATTTTAAATAAAAATGTTGAAGAATATATTTATACACTAACCCAGAAAAATTCAGTGAGAGGCTTTATAAACCTCAACTCCATTTTGCCTTGCACGTCATCACTGTAATGATTTTATGACGATCTCTATTGATATTTAAGAACTGATATTCAAGAATATAGTGCAACATCCTGAAAATTATCCTTTAACCACTGTATTCAGACATAAAGCTAGATGGAATAATATTTATCTTGATGTTATTGACATTGGCCTATAATGAATAAATTTAAAGAAACCCACAAATACCTCTTTCAAAACTTTAGGCTTCAACTAATTAAATTAGCTCAAATTGGTAGAACACCAGGAACCTGTGGGTGTTTTCTATCAGGCCACCTTGGATGCTTAACTACTCGAAATGTTTTATCCAAGTTGCACTTCTGCAGAAGAAAACCCAAGAACCTCTTGGGATATGGGGGCCAAAATCAGGTGAGATGTCAAATTTTGCCAAGAATAGTAAACAACCTTCAAGAATGAGGCTTTTTAACAAAACTCCTCTCTAAGATCAGTCCCGATAACAAAAACAGAAAGTGTATCTCATGAGTGTACATGAGTGTAGAAAATCAACCCTCCAAGCACCTATTTTCCATCAAGCTCTCCCCAGAGTATATGCCAGAAAGAAAACTGGAAAGGGAAGCTTTGCAGTTAGGTGTAGAAACAGCCAACTCACTAATCAAGCAGGGAGTACCACAACTTGGCAGGGTATCACTCAGGTTTGAGACGACTTGAGTCTGTTTGTCGTCAGTTTCTTTAGCACTCTAAATTCAAGGGATATAAATATGGAGCGTTTTTACTTTTTCCCTCCAGTGATTGCTTTCCATCAGACTCTCTTGAATCTCTTTCCTGCCCCTGAATGACATGTTGGAAAGATTTTGAAAGCTTTTAGTCCCATGAAAAAAATTGAGTGCAATTGAAAATGGCGCTCTGAAACTTGATTCTAATGTCCTCCCATTTGGAGGAGATGGGCCTCGTCAAGCTTTCTATTCCTAAGAAACTTCCTCTTTGTCCTCCCTCTTCCTCCCATTTCTCCAATGTATTGGGGTTAGGAGAAAAGGAGGAGGAGACAAGCAAGGCTTTATTGAACCCACCGCTATCAGAGTACTCACCTTGATGGCTGTGCTGTTGCCTCTTGTCTGGTTTACTAACCACTGTCAATTCTTTCTCTGCATCAAACATCCAAATGCTGGCTCATTTGTGGGGCACTATGCAAAGTTCTTCAAGCTCCTCACTCCCTGGCATATTGCACTTTTCTCTGATGTAAAAGATTCAACCCTAACTTGACTTTTTATTCCAATACTTTCCCATTCTCCATCTTTCGCCTCTTGGAAACCTGCAAGATGGCTGCAGCTTGTCTATTTCTACTGTCAGCCTTCACTCCTGATACACTTTTTACATCCCTCATCAGCAGCTTGTGGGGGTATAGATGGCTCCAAGACTGCCTCTCCATCTTATTCTGCTATCTCTTTTCAGTGCCACATCAATAAGAGTGATGTCCATAGACAGAAGTTAAACACCAGGACACCCTTCTGAAAGGCATCTTTAAAATTTATGCGGAATTTTCTTGGAACCACACTCACTTGGCTTCAGAGAGAGAAGCAAGAGCACCTCTCCTTTCTTTTCCTATTTGGAGGGTAAAAAAATGTGTCTTCTCTGAGAAGTCATAGTAACTTCTCCCCCTCTCTCAATGTCTCAGGTTTATTTCAAATTGCTTAGACACCGAATTTAACATGGCTTGTTTCTTCCTCCCTAAGTAAGCTCTTAATATATTTAGTACAGATTTAAGGGAGCTCTCTTTAGAATATGGGGTACTTAGCCAGGCACAGTGTCTCAAGCCAGTAATCCCAGTGCTTTGAGAGGCCAATTCAGGAGGATGACTTGAGGTCAGGGGGTTTGAGACCAGTCTAAGCAATATAGTGAGACCCTGTCTCTACAAAAACAAACAAACAAACAAACAAACATAGCAAATAATTAGTGGGGCATAGTGGTGCATACCTGTGGTTCCAGCTACTCAAGAGGCTAAGGTGGGAGGATCACTGGAGCCCAGGAGGTTGAGCCTGCAGTAAGCCATGATCGTACCACTGTGCTCTAGCCTGGGCAACATAGTAAGACCCTGGCTCTAAAAAACAAAAGAACAAACAAAGAATATGGCGGTATTTAATACATCTTTAGACTATATTTTGTGTAACATAAGCTTTGGTTAATGATACTTCGTGGTAAGAATTCCTGAGTATCCGGCAAGAAGGATTCATTTAGCATCTCACTGCATAGAATAAATGTTTGTATTAATACTATAACAGTAGTGACTAGAATATCTAGAAAAAGAATGCTTAGCAGTTACAATCTGGTTTAAAGTGGGAACGGCTTGGCACTTGTCTTGAGGTTGCTTGCAATCCTTAGTACTCTGGTCTTTTGGTATATTTTTGGTGGTGGTAGTGGGGATTGTGATAGAGATTAAGCATTAAAACATTCTCTCGCTTTCCTCAAGTGCTTTCTCCAAATACACTGTTGCCTAACCCAAGCCACCCCTCAGCTGCTGGTACTGCAGCTGGCACCTATGAAGAGACATCTCCCCGTGGAATGGGGACAAACTTGCTGCTTCTTGCACGGTGAGATCAGTTCCACTTTGTGAGTGACAGAGTTCCTGCTGTGCTGACACTGCCAGGGCCAAACAGGCTGCCAAGTCCCAGAATGTTGACAAGGCTGCTGCCGGTGTGGGTGAGACCTTGCACAATTTTTTTTTTTTTTTTGGTGTGGCTTTTGTTTTCATAAACAAAATTCATGGGACCGTGTGAGGTATAGTAACTAATCTATTTTGGTTGGGATTTAGAATAATGAGTAACAAAGAGGTATTTATGCATTTATTTATTCTCTGATCCATGCATGAGAATTCTCTGTGATATTAGGCATTATCATTTCCTGGTTCGGTCTAGAAACTATCTCATGTTCTTCATGTCAAGTGCACCCTTCCTGGCTAATGTCATGTGTCCGTCAAAATAAAAAGGGAGCAACATTGTTATTATTCAAAATGTCATGGCTCTTCAGAACCTGTTCGTATTGAAATAATACAGACATTCTTGCCTTTGCAGTTTCCTGCTGTTCTTTATTTTATTTAATTCTGGTCGCATGGACACTTATAACACTATAAGGTTATTAGTGAGCTTTGTTGATGATGACTCCAGATGCAAGTCTTACCCAGGGTATTCAGAATTATGTGAAAGTTGATTTGTTTTCTTGTCATGTTAAATTTACTCTCAGAATTTTATAGTATAAGCACAGGAAAACATGTGGTTTTGCCTCATCTTCCTTGAAAGCTTAAGGCCGCAACCACTGTATTCCTAGCACGTGATCCTACCGTGTTGACCCTGTAGTCTTCACACCAACACAAGTCGAGAGGGTAACTGAGGGGCCCAAGGGCAAAGCAGAGTTGATCCATTTTCACAGATTTGTCAGCTCATCACTTGACATGGCTTAAAAATGATCAGAGATACGATAACATTATCATATCCACTGGAGGCAAGAGTGGACGTTGATCAGAATTGCCTGCCCATTGTTCAGGTGGAGCAGTGGTCTCAAAATCCCTTGAAAACAAGAGGCCCACTTGAGAACTGCCTGTTGTATGATGTAAAGCCTATAGAGAGTGAGTTGACAACCCTTGGGGCCACCCATGGCATGGGGAACTTGTTACTTTGGGATAGACCACAGGCAGTGATGGATGAGTGAGAGCCGATGAACTATCTCACAAACATGGCTCAAGCCCAAGGGTCAGTGGGTTCTTTGGTAGCCCATAGCCTTGAATGTCTTCTGCTTTCTCCATGAGTGAAAGTTAGTCCAAATTAGTGTGTCAGCACCATTTTGGCAGCATAATCTCAACCAACTTCTGGAAGAAATAATGCAGCAGCCAGAGGGAGTCATCTATTTACCAAGCTCTTTCTTGAACTGGGTACTGGCCACAGGATCCTGGAATAACCTGAAAGCTGTGAGGACTACAGCTCCTCCTTGGCTCATCTGCTTGACCCTATGTGTGGGGTAGGTTAATAGGATAGAGTTGGAGACTGCCCCAAAAGGGATAAATGGGGACCAGGGCCAAGTGGTCCAGGCCTGTGGCACCACACCATGACAATACTTCAGGCCCCAGCTTGTCCTACACACTACAGGGATCTTGGTAAATTTTGAGGAGGGCACCCCAGAGTGGGAGTAAGGACCCCACTTTCCCAGGTCTAAGGGTGGTACTGCCAAAGAATGCCGTGAATGAGGGGGTGCCAATGTGTCATCTCCTCAGCAAACATCACCTAGTTACTAACTGTTAAAATGTCATTTAGGACTCAGATCACCCACTTTAACCCTGATAAAAGGGACTTTAAAGATCTCTGCCTGTTCTTTCTGAGATTGAATCCAGTGGTATCTCAGCTCTTTTCGTACGCTGAATCTCTCTCTGGATAGGATCATGGGTGGATTTGATGTTACAGCTTTGCCTTCACTTCCCCTGGGGGTGTCTAGACCAAGCCTGAGGTCTCTGCCTTTCTCTAATCCTCAGAGGCTCTTTTTCTCTTTTCTCTAGTCACTCACATGTAAATGACCCAAATCCTGGTCTTCCTCTTTGTCTAAAGTGGAGTCTCTAAGGCAGAAGGCTAGATTCCTGACTGTCTAGCCCTCATCACCTGGCTGATTTCTCTTCAAGTTTTTGAGTGAGTTGGACAGAGGAGAAACTCTAGGATAAAATTAACCTCATTTTGCTGTCTGGGGCTCTGGCCTCCAATTTTCATGAAATCTACTTAAGGGAATGGAGTAGACTACATGTGAATCTGAGGAATTTCCACTGTCTGGACTAGAGACAAATTTCTGCTTCCTGCCCCATGTTTTCTCTCCCTGGCCCTCATCCCAGTTCCCTCTTGGTGTTCTAAGCAGATGAATGGTGTGTATTATGTCAGGCAGGAAGGCGTCCTGTATCAGATCCAACAGGCAAAGAAACAGTAGGCATCCAAAAGTACCAATCCAAAGAAGGAAGGAAGGATTACAAAAGAGGCAGACCTGAAAGAGGTGGATCCCCAAAGCAGTGATCCTTAAAGGAACATCTCAAAAGAGATATCCAACTGGGGGTTATTGCTTTTAGTATCTTTTTCTTACCTCACCCATGCCAAAGGTGTATGCCCCAGCACCAATGCTGTCTTTGGTTTTGGCCAAAATCAGCAGCCAGTGTCTGGCTCAGAGGGGTGAGGATGTGAAGTCAGGTGGAGACTCTTGTGCGCCCTCTAGAGCTGAATGCATGCTTCTAACTTTAACAGTGTTTTCTTTCCCCAGGCAGGCACCCTGATTAGGGGCCTTGATTCCTGGGTGACACTAAAAAGATGTAATTTATTTTATATTTTCTCAAGATGAGAGCTTTTGTTTGTTTATTTTTATGCTATAAATGAAGATATAGAAAAGAGAAAAAAAATAACAATTTTCCCTAGATTCTTCTCCCCAGAGGGACTTAAGTCTGCAACTGGTTGTGAGAAAAAGAAAACAAAGATAATACACCATGAAAAGATTTTGGGAAAGGCTAATTTATAGGAAAAAAATTAGAGCACCTGAAACATTAAAATAAATGATGTGACTCATAAGCAAGAACTGTGATTAACAGTATGTTATGTAATATGTTATCAGGACCTGGGGAATAACAAAGTACATTTTATGAAACAACTTTTATGAGAATAAATGTAACTCATCTAGTCTCTTTCTCTTAACAATCTATACTGCCATGTTAATTTTTCAGATATGTATATTTTTACTGAAACTTCTTCCTTGGAACAAAAATACCTTGACAATAGCCAAGAATAACAAAAAGAATGATTTTTGTTCCTTCAAACAAAAATTTGAACTTTACATGTTATATTTGTGATGTAAATATTTCCCCCATTCTCTGAATATTTCATAATAATTTGGTTGAAAACATACTTTTAGATAGCTCTAGAAAGTGATAAGGAAAACTAATCCTCTCTAAATTTCTGCAGTATAAAAAACAAAATCTGTTATTCAGGCATTGGGACAATAAACATTACATTGCTTAAACAGATCTATGTTGGTTTCAACCAAATATTATGTAAGAGAAGCCTGCTTCTTAGGTATTTTTAGGTATGAGGTTTCTAAAACCAGTTATACATAATGAAAATATGTAGTTTCACAATAATTTAATCAAGTTGCCTTTCAAGCAAAAAAAAAAAAAGCAATTTTAAACACGATAAAGTTATTCCTTCTTGGGGACGTACTAGAGATTTTTGGAAGCAAATTTGCTCCTTGGGGTTAGTATTATATTTCTTGCTTTGATATTCTTGTTTTATTTTATTTTATTTTATTTATTTATTTTTTGAGACAGAGTTTCGCTCTTGTTGCCCAGGCTGAAGTGCAGTGGTGCGATGTCGGCTCACTGCAGCCTCCACCTCCTAGGTTCAAGTGATTCTCCTGCCTCAGCCTCCTGGGTAGCTGGGATTACAGGCGCACACCACTATGCCAGGCTGATTTTTTGTATTTTAAATAGATATGGGTTTTTGCCATGTTGGCCAGGCTAGTCTCGATCTCTTGGCCTCAGGTGATCCATCTGTCTCTGCCTCCCAAAGTGCTAGGATTACAGGCATGAGCCACTGTGCCCAGCCTTTCTTGCTTTGAAATAGTTTGGTGTAGAACTTAGTTTTCCAATGGGTAAATATTAATGTGCTCCATGAACAACGAATTCTTTGCCCTGTATATGATGCCAATTATGCATATTTTGACCAACTATCTACTGTGCACTATACAGAAAGCACGTGGAGGATGTGAAGATTTGCAGCCAAAGAAACTTAAGATGTTGGTCAGAAAATATGACCTGATGTAAATATCCATAATGTATGAGGACTTCCAAGAGTTAAAAATGAAACTCTACAGAATCATAGAACACCGGTTATAAGCATTTTTTTGTAAAACCTTTTTTTAAGATATATCATGAAGCATTTTAGCCAGGGAGAATAGAATGGACAAAAAGATCAAAGGAATGAGTAGGCTGTGTTTATAATTTACCATTGCAGAATAACTTGGGCACTGTGAAAAATCCTCCTCTTCTGGCTGGAATTAACTACCATCAAAAAATCTGCACAAGCAAATTCAAGACAATGAGACTAACAGTAAAATAGACATTCTTCAGGTTTTAGATGTGTCCAGCAAAGCTAGATGCTAAGGTGACTTTTTAAAGCAATTGAATCTTTAAGTCCTGTTTTATTATAAAAATGAAAATGTGTTCCTAGAATACATACATGGTTTACTCTAGATAAAAAGAAAAAACATAACCTAGGATGAGGTCATAGATTTAAACATGAGAAAATAGGAGTATTTTTCTTTCAAACAAAATTAAGAAACAATGCAAAGATGTATTTTATTAGAGACTAAATCTTATCTCAAATAAGCATCTTTAAAAGCCAGACATACAAGTCAAAAGCAGCTGGGTTCTTTACTAATGCAGAGTTCTTTGTTCCTTACTGTAAATATATTAATTGCTCATCTGTTTAACTAAGGTCTGCGAGGATCATAACACATTAAAGATATTTGCTGCTGTTGATTGTCCTGAGCTACGGATTTGTACATAAGTAAGAGGCTTTTTGGATTTGTACCAGACTATATGTGTATATACTATCATTTTTCCTTAAGTGGTGGTTTTTCAAAGTAATGTTTTTCTAAGGTGAGGCATACCTTTGTGATATTTATGACTTTTCAAGGAAGCAGTACCTTTCAACATAGCCATAGAATTTGGTGAAGGGACTGTTTAATTAAAAAGGCATTATTCTAATTACAGTGCTGGACTATTTCTAACGTTAAAAAATTTATCTGAATTTTATGGTATCAATCTTTTAAACACTAAGAATATAAATATAACAGAAATGAACAAAAATGCCCAGCTTGAAGACAGAAAGGACTAGTTTAAAATCTGATTTTTAAAATATATTTTTGAATACTACAAATAAAATCAGTTATATAAAATATTTTATTTGTCATTTGGTCTTAAAATTTTTCCTGGGTTAAGCTAAAATTCCCATCAGCTAAGGAGCCTTCATTTTTTTTTCTGTGTACATTTCTAAGTTTTCATACAAGAAGAAGAGACTAAGATAAAGAAAATGTCATATCAAATAAGAAGGCTGGAGGAAGGAGGATAATTTCATAGTTGAAAAGTTAATGTTTCCAATCATAGTGCAACTCAAGAACCAAGGGCTGAGGATCCTATGATACTATTCTATGTAAAAACTGGTGGCATTTATCCATTGTTTAGAATCACTGAGGTGGGTTGCATTTCATCTGTTACTTAGCAACTACATAAATTTAGTAAATATCTTATTACCCAGGATCCAAGTAAATGGATTCTGCTTTAGTAGAAATCATTATAATTTTGTTGTCAACAAATATTAATCCTGCAATGCAATTTTTTCTATTGGATTCATAGCAAATAAAATTTAAAATCAATCAGTGGTTTGCTTGAGGGAATAGATATTTTCTACTTGTGAATATTTGTTTCTAATCTAACCACTCTCAATAATATTAATATATCATAGTTTTGTCATCTGAGGAAGAAATTCAATATCAACTTACAATAGTTTTGGATTTGAGCAGATTTTCTTTGAATCTAAGCTCTCCTCCTAAAATAATATGATCTTGGCCAAGTTACTTCCATTTCTGAGCCTTTCCTCTTCTATAGGATTGGCATAATTATACCAAATTCACAGTTTAGAGGTGATAAAATAGTGTTCTGACCAGATGCTTGGCATCTTTCTGTAACTTAAAAATCTATCAGTATACCTTCTTTCCTCCATCTTTTGGTGTATGATCAAAGCTTTTTATTTGAACAGATGCCCACAGATGGATATCTCTTGGTCTGTCTTGCATAACCCATATTCATAATGCAATGCCAAAGATTTCCATTAAAAATGTTTAATGTTAAATAATAGATTACAAACGCTTGTAAAGCAACTTAAGAATTCATCAATGCATTTACATTTTTAATTCATATTTTACAGTTATTTGTCCCACACCTAATTCCACAGATGGTTTGGGAGATAGGGGAGAATAGAAGCCACTTGTCTTTACTAAGTTTCTAAATTTGTAACTTATCTTTATATAGCTATTTTCTTCATATGCCTACTTTTAATTCAGGTTTTAATTGTCTAATTAAAATGTATAATGAATATCAGGAGTAGAAAGTATAAACAGATGAGATCAGATGGGTCTTGGCATCAAGTGACTAGGCCCATGTTAATATTTTTGCAAAGAAAATGGAGAATTCCAGGTGAATCTAAGAGCCAAATCAACAGCATATAAGTTACAAAATTTCTGGTAACCTTAAGCCATCTGCAAATACATGTTTATCAAAGTAAAGCAATAGTTTAGCCTATTATATAATCTAAATGATAAGGCTGGCTTAATGCATGAAAACAAATACTACATCTTCCATTTTTTATCTACTTTCACAGACATTTTGTACTCAGGGTGCAAAGTGGAAGCAGAGCGTCAACCCCTTTCTGCTCTTCCTTGGGGGCTGGGGTAACTAAGAATGACGCTCATGTCTGTCATATTTTATTTCTAGCTGTATGTCGATCTGACTGTAGAGTTTGGAGATGGCTAAGTGGGAAGAAAATAACTGGGAAATGATCCTGGGGATACTTCACTGAGAGTCATGAAGTCTGCATTACGGAGTTTGTACCACAATGACCACTGTATTTTTATATATGTATCTATCTATGTATCTGTCAAACTATCTACCTATCTCTGATCGTCAGTCTATTTGTCTATCTATCTATCTAATCTATCTATCTATCTGTCTGTCTGTCTGTCTATCTATCTATCTATCTATCTATCTATCTATCTATCTATCCAGTCTATCTACCTACCTACCTATCTATCTCTATCTAATCTATCATAAGATTGAACACACAGTTGACATTTCTGTTTCATGGATTCTACATAAGCAGTTTGTTTTTACAAAACCATGTACTGCTTATCAACAGCGTAGCTGTTCATGTCCTTTAAAAATTCTACACTGAAGCAACATTTATTGAATTACCAGCTTCATAGTGTTTTAAGTTGGAAGATTCTTTCGTTTAAATTTAGCAGACATTCTTTCATACAAATTATATTTATTTTGAATAGTTCACATTTCACATACTTTATAGTTATCCACTTTAATGTATGTTTTTAATATAATTAAATGTATATATAACTATATATAATATAGTTGTAATTAAGTCAATATAATTAATATGTATATATTTAATTAATGTACGTGAAATTTATGAACCATTAACACTTAAAGTGCTAATCAGGTTAGGCACGGTGGCTCATGCTTGTAATCTCAGCATTTTGGGAGGCTGAGGTGGGTGGATCACCTGAAGTCAGGACTTCAAGACTAGCTGGGCCAACATGGTGAAACCCCATCTCTACTAAAAATACAAAAATTAGCTGGGCATGGTGGCACCCACCTGTAATCCCAGCTACTTGGGAGGCTGAGGCATAAGAATCACTTGATCCTGGGAGGCGAAGGTTGCAGTGAGCCTAGATGGCACCACTGCACTCCAGCCTGGCTAACAGCGTGAGACTCTGTCTCAAAATAAATAAATAAATAAACAAACAAATAAATAAATAGGTAAGGTGGTAAACAGTACCCAATAAAAATAAATTTTTCAGTTTTATCTGATTTTTTTTCTGACTTCCAATGGCTATAGCTCTGATGATTGTGCTGCTTTTAAGCTTATCCGAAAAACAAGGATTTAAAAGAGTAATAAAGTGCAGCACCTTCATTCTATAATAAATCAGAAAAGGTCATGCTCCTGTGGCTCAAATACCATAAACACTTGAAGTATTATAATATTAACTAGGATAAACTGTAATCACTGTAGTTGGGATTGTGTTTAGCTACAAATAAGAGAAAACCACATTTAAAAATTCCTTGTACAACAGATGGATTCATTTATTTATTTTTTTCACATGGCAAGTAGTCCAGAGGGAGGCTGCCCAGGACTGGTGTGGTGGCCCCAAGACCCTCCTTAGAATTTAGTCCTCATTCCGCATCCTTCACATGTAAATTGGGTGCTTATGCTTGTCACCTCTGACTCACCTCCAGTGTTGCACTGAGTTTCAGGCAGGGAATAGAAAAGCGCAAGGCCACATGTGAGCTGAATCTTGTCCCTTTAAAAGAAATTTCCCAGCAGCCCCACTCAATGTCATTATGTACATAAGCTTAGCCAGCAATCAGTCATCTCCAATTGCAAGGGAGCCTGTAAGTTGTAAATCTTTACTGAGCACGTTGTATCCCCAGACAAAGGGAGGGCTCGTTAGGCAGGAGGGAGGAAAGAATGAACACTGGCAGGCTGATATCCGTGCCTCCTACAACCCACTGAGACCCATGCACGTCTGTCATTGTAGAATTCTCCCAACAATCTTGTCTTAGTCTGTCTCTGTTGTTGTGAAGAAATATCTGAGGCTGGGTAAAGTATAAAGAAAAGAGGTTCATTTGTTTTTTTTGTTTTATTTTATTTATTTTATTTATTTTTTATTATACTTTAAGTTCTAGGGTACATGTGCACAACGTGCAGGTTAGTTACATATGTATACATGGGTCACGTTGGTGTGCTGCACCCATTAACTCATCATTTACATTAGGTATATCTCCTAATGCTGTCCCTCCCCACCCCCCCCACCCCACAACAGGCCCCAGTGTGTGATGTTCCCCTTCCTGTGTCCATGTGTTCTCATTGTTCAATTCCCACCTATGAGTGAGAACATGCAGTGTTTGGTTTTTTTATCCTTGTGATAATTTGCTGAGAATGATGGTTTCCAGCTTCATCCATGTCCCTACAAAGGACATGAACTCATCATTTTTTATGGCTGTATAGTATTCCATGGTGTATATGTGCCACATTTTCTTAATCCAGTCTATCATTGTTGGACATTTGGGTTGGTTCCAACTCTTTGCTATTGTGAATAGTGCTGCAATAAACATACGTGTGCATGTGTCTTTATAGCAGCATGATTTATAATCCTTTGGGTACATACCCAGTAATGGGATTGCTGGGTCAAATGGTATTTCTGGTTCAAGGTCCCTGTTCAAGGTTCTGCAGGCTGTACAAGAAGCATGGTGCTGGCATTTGCTTCTGGGGAGGGCTTCAAACTGCTTCTACCCATAACAGAAGTAAAAGGAGAGCTGGCATGTGCAGATATCACATGGCAAGATTGGAAGGAAGAGAGAGAGGAGGGAAGCATCATGCTCTTTTTAACAACTAGCTCTTGTAGGAAATAATAGAGAAGAACTCGCTCCTCACTGCAAGGATCACACCGAGACACTCCTGAGGGATCTCTCTTCATGACCCAAACACATCCCAGCAGGCCCCCCCTCCAACAGTGTGGATCCAACTTCACCATGAGATTTGGAGGGGTCAAGTATCCAAACCATATCAATCTGACAGATGTCTCTTCATTTCCTGTTCACATATGTGTATTTGGGGGCTGGAAAATGAGGAAGGGTTAGCAGGGAAGTGTAACATACTCTAAGATGTTTTTCTCAAGTTTGGAGTGGGGCCTGGGAATCCCAAGTTCTGTGCTTGTGAGGAAGAATAGTTTGCTAAGTGACAGAAAGGATGTTATAGTTTAACACAAGCTGTGACACTGAGGAGTGGAGCTGGGAACAGGGGCATCTGCTCATAGAGAGATGCTCCCAGAGCAAATCTAAGAGAAGTAATTTGCAATTTGATTTCAGTACAGACTCTGTCACCCAGGCTATCTCAGCTCATTGCAACCTCTATCTCCCGGATTCAAGCAATTCTTCTGTCTCAGGCTCCCAAGTAGCTAGGACTACAGGCACATGCCACCACGCCCGGCTAATTTTTCTTTTTAAAAAAAATTTTAGTAGAGAAGGGGTTTCACCATGTTGGCCAGGCTGGTCACGAACTCTTGATCTCAAGGGATCCACCCGCCTCGGTCTCCCAAAGTGCTGGGATTACAGACTTGAGCCACCGCGCCCAGTCAAGAATACCTAAGAGAATATTTTAAAAGACAAAATTACAGAGAGAAAAACGCTATGAAAAACATAGACTATGGCTCATTGGGGCTATTATTTGCTGGATTGAGAAAACAGTTAGTGGTCTATTTAATATTACCCTGTTCTATAGTTTAGCAAAACCCACTAAGAAGAGCGTTGAGGAGGCAACTCTATTGACAACCTGTGAATAAATCAATACCTAGCAGCAAAACAGAAATGACATTAGCTCCTTCCAGATAAAATAACTGAATACATAGGTGATGGAAGACCTGACAAGCCAAAGACAGACAATAAAATGACTCCAAATTTAGCTACAATCTGAAGCCACTGTCACCGAATGACTGCAGGGACAAGTAGAGATAGTGTTAACAGGAACTGGGAAGATGGCAAGAGCAGAAAACATCCAGGTGACTTTCTGTTGGGAGTTGTGACATAAAGAAAGGTCCTATCCAGTGAGAACTGACAGGACTGAGGTGATGCCAGGAAGGAGAGGGGCAGGGGTGGGAGTGACGCTCCATTCTCAGGTTTCTCCCCTCCTCAAGCTCTGCTTCCCATGGACTGAAACCATCCCGAAGTCAGAGGATAAGGGAGCATGGAAAATGTTTCCTGAGATGCAGAGTAGACAGGAGACTGGTAGGGAATGTCTGAGAGGAAACAGAGCATATCCTGCAATGCAAGGTTCACAATGACTGGAAAGATGGGAACCTACTTTAGTAGTCAAACCAGGTGCTTATTTCTGGGGTGGCCATATCCAGGTCATCCAGTTGCCCCCCTCAAATTGTTAGATGAAATCCAAACCAGAAACAAATAGGCAGAGTTCCAAACCCTGCAGAATCCTGTGATCTGGAGGTTTCCAAGTCCTAGAGACCACAATTCAGGACTATCAGGAAGCAAAACTTCTCAGAGACCACAACTAGTGACTGTCAGGAGGTCCGTCCCTCAGGTGAATTCCTTTCTTCAACAGCAGGATGGTCGTTTCTCATCACTCATCACACTAATGTCTCCATCCTTCCCCTTTAGGGAACTTAAACCTGGCCTCTTCAAAGCTGTTTTTGGCTTTGCTAAAACTTGTACAGATTTATATGTTAGGTTGCATTGCCTGTATAACTTTGTACGTAATGGAAATAAAGAATGGTTTACAAACTCTCCTCTGGCTTTCAATGAGCATGAGTTGTCTTTCAATTGCTGTGTTAACGGAAAACACACTCAATTAATTTTCTGCTTTTGTTTGTTTCCTACCTTGATTAGTTTTATACCTGACTCCAGACTCTGGGCAGAAGGTCGCTGCATGCTGTCTCAAAGGAGATCAAAAGGGAAGATCCATTTCATGTTCACTTGTATATGAGTTACAGTAGCATTCTTGTGTTTGACACCAATGTTCTGTGAATTTAAATATTATATCCTGGTTGTATAGCTGATCATACTGCTGAATCATTAGATCTGTGAGGGCATGATCTCTGCTCAAGAAATGATTGCTGATTGATTGACTAGCAATTTGTGTTAATGCTTAAACAGTGTCTTCAAATTGTAACAGTGAGAAGCAGCTATATAGGGCAATTACAGTGTCCCTCTAGTTATAGAAAAAGCAACAAGTTTGTATATAATAAACCTCTAAAAAATAGAGTGGCTTTTGTATTAATAATATGAGAGTCTGTACAAACTACAATGAATAGGTACAGATGGACACATCTTCAGTTTTATTCTATTAAAATCCTGAGAAAATGACTTTTGTGAAGTGAGGGGAAATATTTGGAAATGTTCATGACATAACTTGACTAAAGTAGGATTACATATAAAAGTAAAAATTTTAAAAATGGAGGCACAACAGCAATTACATCTCCAGTAACATTTAAAAACTTTTATTCCTTGAGGACAAAATACAATCTCTTCTGAAAGAAACTGGTGTATTCTTTGGACTTGTTTAACAGAGACGTAAATATAAATGTCTTCTCAGCAAGGTGAGTAGGTCAAACGGAAAAATAAGATTGAGACAAAAGTCAAGATAGCTGACAGAACCCATCTGAGGGGGTGGATCATTGTTCTTTACAAACGTAAAGAAAGTAGGTAGCAGGGAGCTTGAAAAATGAAAATAAAAATTCAGTGCTTATGCTGAAATAAAGAATAGCATAAGTTGTCCAAAACAATTCTTTTCCTAAATCAGACATGAAGACTAGAAAAGAGAATAATTGCACATTACTTTTGTCTTCCATTCATCTTCATCGTCCTTTTTCTCATTTTAACTTTGTCTTCTTTGCCCAAGCTTTCCTTTCCATGTCAATAAATGCTTACTGTGATTTTCATTTATTGTAGAAATGAGGTTAGGTCCTGAGAAATAATTTATGCACTAATTCATTCACTTGTTTTATACCTTTCCAATTTCTACAAATACTTCTTGAGTGCCTTCTATGTATCAAGCACTGTTCTTTTCTTTTTTTTTTTCTTTTTTTTTTTTTTTTTTTTTGAGATGGAGTCTCACTCTGTCACCCAGGCTGGAGAGCAGTGGTGAGATCTTGGCTCACTGCAAGCTCTGCCTCCCGGGTTCACACCATTCTCCTGCCTCAGCTTCCAGAGTAGCTGGGACTACAGGCGCCCGCCACCACGCCCGGCTAATTTTTTTTGTATTTTTAGTAGAGACGGTGTTTCACCGTGGTCTCGATCTCCTGACCTCGTGATCCGCCCGCCTCGGCCTCCCAAAGTGCTGGGGTTACAAGCGTGAGCCACCACGCCCGGCCAGGCTTACCTTTTATCTGAGTGTAATGTGAAGCCATGAGCAGATTTTGAATCACAGGCTCACATGAACTGCCATGTTGAGCACAGGCTGAAGAGAGTGAGGGCATCAGCTAGAAGACAGGTTGAGAAGCTTCTATGACAATCTGGGTAAGAGAGAATGGTAGTTTGGGCCAGGGTGGTGACAGTGGAGGAGGTGTGAGCTCTGCATAGATTCTGAAAACAGGGGTCAGAGAACTTGCTAAGGGACTGGCTATATTACAGGAGACAAATGAACAGAGCTGGAAATGACTCTGGGGATTTTAGCCTGAACAACTGCAGGAATGGAATTACCTTTAATGAAATGTGAAAGCTTGTGGTAGGAGAAGGTTTGAGAGAAGAGAAGACTCAGGGCTCATGTTGGGACAGGCTAGGACTGGGACATGCCAGTGGAAATGGCAAGTAGGCAGATAGATGTCAGAGGGTGGGGTTCAGGGAGATGTGTGTGCTGAAGATAAGCATTTGGTGTTTTTTTAAATTTTTCTTTTTCTTTCTAGAGAAGAGAGTCTCACTCAAGAAAGGAAAAAAAAAAAGAAACTTGGGGTCTGTCAGCATGCAAATGGTTTATAAAGCCACGGAACTGGAAGAGATAGTAAAAAAAGATGAGAGTAAATAAAATAGAACATACTTAAAGGACTCTCATACCTCATGCAGAGCTCTCATACCCAGCAGCATGAATCCAGCAGGGGGTGTTCACCTGGACCAGAGAGGGGTGGATAAGCAGAGGCCAGGGCAGTTGTAGAAAAGTTGAGAGCATGTGATGATGTCATGACAGCTAACTGGACAGAAAGTGTTTCAAGAAAGAAGGAGAATTAATCTTGTCAAATGCTGCTGAGAGTTAGAGTAAGATGAAGACTGAGAAGTCAGCATTGGTTTTACCATAAAAAGGAAATGAGGCTTGAGGGTAATTCACAGTCTAGCTGATTCCAACAGGCAAAGTTTTATGACATGGTTATGGGCAAAGTGCCAAGGTAGCACAAAGGAAGTGGACGGCAATTTAGACAGAGGGCAATGGCGAAAAGAGCAGAGAAATTTTGATACAAACTTGTAAGTGTTGATATGAAAAACTGTTATGATCTAAGGCAAATGTTTGAAAATATTGTGCAGTAAGTGGCCAGGAAGAAATTATTGTTTTTCTTCTAGAAAAAGTCTGGAAAATGTTTCTTTCTTTTAGATTTATTGGCAGTTCTTTTATGAAACACTTTCTTAAATGTTCCAATATACTTGCAAAGGTGGGTAGTCTGCATAACTGTGGGGTGGTCAAGTAAGTTGATAATATTGGCCAATATTTCTATGTTCTTAATGATTTTCTGTCTGTTTGTCCTATCAATTATAGAGAAAAGGTTGTTGAAGTTTCCAACTATAATTGTGGATTCTTCTATTTCCTCTTTCAGGTCTACCAGTTTTTGCTTCATGAATTTTGAAGCTCTGTTATTAGATTCATAAACACAGGATTTTATGCTGTCTTGATGCTTTGATCCCTTTATCATTTTGAAACGACCTTCTTTATCTCTGTTCATATTCTTTGCTGGGTAATATATGTTGTCTGATATTGCTGCAGCCACTCTAGATTATTTTGGATTAGTGTTAACATACTGCATCTTTTTCCATCTTTTATTTTTAACTTTCTGTGTCTTTATATTTAAAATGAATTTTGGATTCTCGTTGGCAGTTAATAGTTGGGTCCTGCTTTCTTATCCAATCTGAAAATCTCTGTATTTTCATTCGAGTAAGTAGAGAATTTATATGTCATGTGAATTTTGATATACTTGAACTTAAGTATATCATTCTACTATTTGTTTCCTATTTTTCTCCAGTGTTCATTGTTCAATTTTCCCTCTTTGCTGACATCTTTTGAACTCACTAAGTATTTTTTATGGTTCTATTATACGTGCTCTGTTGGCTTTTGAACTGTAACTCTTTATTGTATTATTTTAGTGATTTCTTTTTCTTTAGGGTTTATAGCATACATCTTTAACTTACTCCAGTCTACCATAAAGTGATATTATACCACTTCCCTGTGAACTTTACAAGAATATACTCCTGTTTATCTCTTTCTTCCTTGTGATTTTTTTTTGCTTGTACATTTTACTTCTGATGAATGTTACAAAACTCACAATTCATTGTTATTATTTTTGCCTTAATCAATTATTATTTAAAGAGATTTAATTAGTGAGAAAAAAATTCTATTTATTCACATAGTGACAATTTTTAGTGCTCTTCTTTTCTTGTTGTAAATTCGGATTTCCAGTGGCTGTCACTTCTCTTTTTCCTGAAGGACTTTTCTTTTTTTTAATATATCTTATAGTGCAGGTCTGCTACTGCTGAATTATTTCCATTTTCTTGTTCTTAGAAAGTTTCTGTCTTTGCCTTTGGTTTTGAATTTAATTTTCGTCAAATGTACATTATTATGTTGGTTGAAATTTTTTTCTTTCATTCCTTTTAAGGTTTTGTTTCACATCTTCTGGTTGGTCTTATTTCTACAAGAAACTACTGTCATGCATTTTCTTGTTCCTTTGCGTATAATTCAGTTTTTTTCTGTTTGCTTTAAGGTTTTCTCTTCATCACTGATCTTAAGCAATTTGATATAGTTTCCTTCTTTATGTGTGTGTTTTTGGTAGGGGTATAATTTGAATACAGACAAGATGAAAATTTAAAAATGAGAGATTGAATATATTAGAGAGGAACAGAAGAAAAAGGAATCATCCACCATTGAACAGATACTAAGAGAAAAAGACAATTGAGGTCTTAGAGAGTTTGAATTTAAGAGAGAAAAGAAAGCAGAAGAAAACAATCAATTTATTTAGGACTTTCCTGTGTACATTGCTAATTCAATAACCCATTGGCCTGTGATTACTAAGTGAGCGAAATTAGGTTCAGGGATTTATGTTTAGGTACTGTGTATCTAAATGAGGTATATCTAACAGTCTTTTTACTCCAATCAGTCAAGCACAGAAAGGGATTGAGCTTGAAACTGGATGCTTTTATTTTACACCGAATGAAAGGAAGTAAATATAAATGAGTACCGAGAGTTTTATGACTGGAGGCAGAAAGAAATCAAAAAGCTCTTATCAGATGGTCTTATTTTATCTGCAGATGAAGATCTTGCATGTATATACCTGGGGTCTTGGGGTGATGGATAGAGGATTTTTGATCAGTTATTACAGGAAATAGAAAAGAGGACTGACTAGAAATAAATAAAATAATTATGCTTGTTCAACTTCTAAATACATTCAGGAAAAATTTGCTGAGCCCAGTGGCTCACGTCTGTAATCCCAGCACTTTGGGCTGAGGCGGGTGAAGTACTTGAGCATAAGAGTTCGAGACAAGCCTGGGTAACATGGAAAAACCCCATCTCTACAAAAAAATATAAAAATTAGCCAGTTGTGGTGTCACATGTCTGTGGTCCCAGCTACTCTGGAGGCTGAGGCAGGAGGATTGCTTGAGCCTTGGAGTTTGAAACTTCAGTGAGCCAAGCTCACACCACTGCACTGCCGCCCAGGTGACAGAGTGAAACTGTCTAAAAATATAAAAGATAAACAAATAAATAAGAAAAGAAAGAAAGAAAAGAAAAGAAAAGTAGAAAAATAAAATAATTAGCACTATTGACTGTAACTGAAAAAATACATGAAAACTATGACTTGTATATGGTATTTGCCTCTGCACTTCATTGTTGGATATAACTATTTTAATTTTACCGAGAAATATCCTGGAAGCTTTTGAATTTATTTTAAAATTGCAAATCTTCTGATAAAATAGCAGATATACATCCATTTGGGACTGAGAATACAGGCTTTTTCTTATTTAATGCAATAACTTTTTTCTCAAATATCTCATTTTGAATTTCAGTAAATAAATTATAGTCCAAGAAGAATGAACCTTTTGAAGTATTTTGAAATCAAAAGGTAATTGACTTAAAAAATATTTTTTCAAATCTATTTTTAAAAATTGATTTTCCTTCTATTCATGACCAGTGATGCTTACAAAACAAAATTGTTTTATTCAAATGTTTTAAATAAATATTTTAAATAAATTGAGACAGTGAGAATTCCATCTATTTGCAGAAATATACATTTATCCACAAAATAATGGCTAGAAATGTACTATAATTGAATGAATGTACTAGAGAAATTCATGATGATCCTTTAGTTTATATTATGAAAGAAAATAAATAAACAAGCAAGTTTTAAAGTATTGACTAGGGAATGAAATGTAAGAAATCACTAATGTTCTGTGTAATGTACTAGGGAAGGAATAGGCAAACAGGGATATAAGTAAAGGCTTTACAGAAGACCTGGCATTTGAGTGCTGCCTCAGGTGATGATTAAGCTTAAATCAGAGTTATTAATAGGAAAAGAAGCTGACACACAATAAAAACAAGTAACACACTTATATAGTGGTTACAATATGTCAGGTATTTCCCAAGTACTCTGAATCTAACATCTGAGGTAGGTACTGTCGTTACCATAGTTTCACAGATAAGGAAATTGAGGGGAGCTAAGTAACTTGCACAAGTTTCCATAGCTGATAGTGATGAAGATTTACACTCTAACTTTCATGACAGAATGAATGGATTCTTCTCGAATATTCTCAAAGGTAGAGATTTCAGATAGCTAAATATAAAGTCTAAACATAAGCAACAACCTGTGAAGTAAACAGTAATTATTATTCCCAGGTTATATACTATCACACAAGAGACAGAATTGAAATGAGAATTCTAGTTTCAAGCTCCGTATTAGTTCTTTTTCATTTGAATGTTGACCCATGTACCACTCAGTGGTTATTTAATTTGGCCAACAAAGAAATCCTACATTTATTATGTTGTAGATATTCTCCTGGGAACTCAGGATTCAGGGTAGAATGAAATTTACCTTCTATGATGGTCAGACAAATAAATATATAACTACACATAAACTTAAAAAGACAGTAATAATTCTGAAAAGGAACATAAAATGAAGAAATAGAGCGTGGCTGGAGCAAATTTAGACTGGATGTCTCAGGCAGGCATCTCCAGGGATGCGATGTTTGCTCTGAGAGATGAATCAGGAGAAGAAGGGAAGATACAGACAAACAGAAGGGTCCAAGCAGGAAGAACATGATTTTAAGACACTAAGGCAGAAAGCCTAAATGTGATCAAGGAGCAGAAAATGAGCCAGTGTGGCTAGAATTAGGGAAGGGAGGGAGAGTGAAGGAGGAGAGGAAGCAGAGTTAATCTCTCAGATCATATGCAACCTGGAGGCCATGGGAAAGCATTCAGTGTTATTTGTAATTCTGATGAGAAAGCTCTGGAAATTAGTCATTAAATGGGCAGTTATAGGTGAGTATTTCCAAAGGCATACATGCTAAGATTTTCATATAATCCATGTAAACTACTTTTCCTGAATGCATTCTTCATAGGCTTTTCTTCCTATAAATATTTAGGAAATTCCAGAGCAATTAATATATCATTATAATCAGCACACAGAAGAAAAACCAAAATGCAGTGGGATCTCCAAGCACTGGGAAAATCCTAGTAGAGAATCCATTAGAACAGTCATGTGCAATAATACAGACTTGCATAGTTCTGGAAATTCAGAGTTTTAACTCTAGTATATTGTGTGCACATAGATTCATAAAATTATAATGTTAGAGCTGGAATGGAACTCAGTGATTATCTCATTTTATAAATGAAGAAATTGGAGCCCAGCCAAGTCACTCACTTGCCCAGGGTCATAAACCTTATTACGCAGAGTCAGAATGAAATTATTCCTGTAAGTAAGATGCCAAGGAAGGGAAATAGAAAAATCTCTCCTTCTTATTCATTGACTTTGCCAAAGCATTTCATTCTGTACTACAGTAATTCATTGAGGCTGAAGCTGGTATTTTGTACAACTCAATGATTATTTCATCTACAATGCTTCTCCTTTTCCTCTCTTGCCCTGGGGAGGCTGAGCATCTCATTCATTTACCCACTGAAAAGCCGAAATGCTGCTGTTATTACTGCTTACATTAGACACTTTTTGTACCTGGGTCATCTTCGCTCGCCCACCTTGTTATTCTATGTTTGGTCTGACCACCACTATGCAAATGCAACCTCACATACTATGCCTCAGCTGTATCACATATTTCCTACTTTTTGCCCTGGGAATTCTCTGCTGCTCCCACATAGGTGCCTATAGGGACCTACTCAGGCATTCTGAGGTGAGACAAACCAGGAAGTTAAAAAAAAAAAAACAAACCTTGACCAAAGAGAAAGGAGAGTTGGTGGATAAGTATGCCCTGATTTAATGACTAAGGTGAACAATTCTGAGGGCCATTTTTCATGGCTTGAGAAGTTGCCATTATTAAGTTTCTTTTGTGATTAAGTCATTTCCAAGAGAATGGGAGAGGAATCTGTAAACTGGGACAGTAGAACTAACCATGTCAGAAATGGACTGCCTGAAAAGGGGACAGAGGTGGCAAAAGATGATCCATCTTCTGCACTTGGTTCAGGTCAACGCATCATGTCTCATGTGAGTGTGTCCAACTCAGGCCATACATGGGAGCAAAACAGACATGTGTCATTTCCTCTCTCAACATCATTTCTAATGTGGCCCCTAAGAGAATGGTACAATCAATGTGTGTTTTCCTTTTTGTGTAACAAAGCATCTAATCAAATTTATCATGACATCTTTTGTGGATAACCATTCAATCTATGAGCTATATGATAGTGCTCAACCAAATTTATAGTAGTTGGAATAAATGCATCTTGTAAATGTAGTTTAATGATTTAATTCTTTCATTTTAAAAACTAAAATCAGATTATGTGCCAGGCAATATTCTAAACACCGGAGATACAAAAGGAAACAAGACATTATCTCTGCTCCCAAACTTATCATTGTTTAGTGGTGGACATAGGTAAGCAAACAAAAAATGATAATTCCATAACAGTTTTAATGAGGAAATGGGAGCACAAAGAAAGAGCACTTCAACAATCCTCTGAGTCTCAGGACAGGCTTCCTGGATGAGCTCAATACTCAACAAGAGTGCAGGAATCTTGGAGGCAAGAGAAGGGTGAGGCCCTTCCCAGAAAGAGAGGAAATATTTTGCAAGCCTAAAAGAAATGAAGAAGAAAGAATCAGATTATGTTTGTAGGGAGCTGTAATCATACTAGTGTCATTGGGGTGTAAATTTTGAAGAAAAGATGAGTTGAGAGGTGAGGCTAGAGACAGGCAGAAAAGAGATAAAAGTAAATGGGAGTGAAAGAATGATTAAGAGCAGAGAAGGGGAGAAAGAAAGGCTTTACTTTAAATGCAAAAATGAATTCTTCATAACATGGGCAATGGGAAGCTAAGCCATTGACAGATTTTTGAAAGGAAGAGTGGATGTAATAAGATATTAGTTTTAAGATGATCATTCTTATGGCTGTGCATGGGATCAATTTGAGGAGGGTAAGACTTCTATCTTCATAAGAATAGACTGTGTACAATTTCAAGGGTAAAAGCTAGGGTTGAAAGCTGAATGGGAGATGCCAAGTGGAAAAGCAGAGAGAACAAAGGTAAGGAATTTGAGTGAGAAGGCAAGGATAGAGATTTTATGTCAGTTAGATGAAAACTTAGGTGAGAGACAGGAATAAATAATTTTAAGTCATCCTTATGGTTTATAAAATTATATTTTAATTTATAAGCTAACGCAAACACTTTATTGAATAAGTGATCAATGGAGAAAAAGACAAAAAATCACATAAATATTTTACCATCCAAATGTAACTGGTCTAAAAATATTGATCTATTTCATTCTAACCTAACTTATGCCTATTTTATGTAAATATAATTGCAGTTTTTAAATATTTTTGGATCCTGCAGGAAAGTACTAGCCATATTGGTACATAGTATTTATGAGAATAAATAGAAGTGATCATACAGTCAATTGGCTTATGGTGGCATCTAAACTACTTTGGGGATACAGACATGAAACAATTTACTATTATTTCAATCATTGCTTTCAAGTCTTCTGTGTCAAATCTCCCTTCTTGGCTGGGTCCCAACCACCTTGTTGCCATCTAGTACTGATTCTGTAACTCTTCTCATTTTCTATGTTTGAAATTAGTGAGAAGTGCTTAAAATGGAGGGGCTTGGCATGCTCTTAACAAGTCCTCTCCTTTCTCGAGTTCCCATCCCACCAATCTCAGAAGCTGTGGAGGAGGGACAGGTTTTGAAAAAGCCAAGGTCTCTATGAATGAGTGAGGTCCAGCCCTCTGCTCATTGGTTGTCTTGCTATTCCTCCAATTAATTGTGATGCATTCCGTGTAGCAGCAGGTGCCTGAAGTCGGGTCAAGTCTGTAGTATGGGTTCTGGGTCTAGCTCTGTGTTTTTACTTCATTTCTTCTTCTGAATTCTGTTGCTGGATCTCTTTGCCATCTAGGTAGCACTTAGTTGGGTTAAGAAAAAAAAAAAGTCAGCAGAAGCTCAACTACATATGTGTCTTTCAATTCAATGAAAAAATTCAAAGGCAGATCCTCAAACTAAATACACCCCAAATATATAAGTTGCTGGCTATGTTGAATATAATCAGTCACAAAGTGACCTCTCCAGCTATATCAGCTTAAAATCTTTGTAAAGAATAGACAAAAATATATTTGTCTCTTCTCTAAGGGGCAGGGGGTTGCCTAATTTGTATTCATACATCGATAATTTTATATGAAAGTCCAAATTGAATGAGACTCCTGGGGAAGAAAGCAATGATGTTTTCATTTTGATATTCCAGGGTCAAGACACTTGAACAACTTGCAGAGAAAAAGGATGCCCTAATATTAAGGCTTCATGAAGCCATGCGACATAGTTTTCTTCTGTATCCCCACTCAAATCTCATCTCGTAGCTCCCATAATTCACACGTGTTGTGGGAGGGACCTGGTGGGAGATGATTGAATCATGGGGGTGGGGTCTTTCCCGTGCTGTTCTTGTGATAGTGAATGGGTCTCATGAGATCTGATGGTTTTAAAAAATGGGAGTTTTTCTGCACAAGGTTTTATTTTTTTTCCTGCTGCCATCTGTGTAAGATGTGACTTGCTACTCCTTGCCTTCTGCCATGATTGTAAAGCCTCCCCAGACATGTGGAACTGTAAGTCCAATAAACCTCTTTCTTTTGTAAATTGCCCAGTCTCAGGTATGTCTTTATCAGCGGCATGAAAACAGACTAACGCAGCATGGGTAGGGAAGTCATTTTAAGGAGGACAGAGGTGAGGTCCTCAGCCCGTCTTGTGATTCTGGTTTGTAGATCACAGAGAAGAGATAATAAATTATGATGATGTACTTAAGTCCCTTCTGGAAGGAAAGTTAATAATACTTTAGTATTAACAAGCTACCATTGGTTAAACATGCACCAGGCACTTTATATATATAATCATTAAATTATTCTGCAAGATAGATATAATTCCCATTTTACTGATGATGCTCTGTTAAATAAGTTGTCCAAGACTACAAAGCAAACAAAGTCTGTATTTTCCTTTATATGATCCAGTGAAGAAAATGTTTTATTTCTGTTACTATTGTATTTGTTATCTAAGTTTTAGTTTTCCCTTACCCACGTCTCAAGACCTGTTTAGGGGAGATGATACAGGTGTGCATTCAGAAACAAGTGTGTATTCAAAATATTTTGTTTCCAAATGTGTAATATTTATGGTAAACACATTTGCTTCTCTTTCAAAGAGAAGAATAGAAGGTTCAAGTGGCTGAAGGAGAAAGAGGTACAGAGAGTGACCTCCAAGGAAAGTCGATCAGATTGGCTTTTAACTGGCATGAATGGAGAAGGTAAGCTCACAAAGAACTGGAAGTACTGGGAGAAACAGAGGTGCTCCATCTTCCGTGGCCAAGGGCAAAGATGATACAGGTGACACCAGGGCACCAGGCAGGGAGAGTCAGCAGTTTTAAAGTCTAGCCAATTCCCAGCCACACAGATGTATCCAGACACAGAAACTACACCACAGGTGGGAGCAGAAAGAGGGGCAGAAGAGAATGACAAAAGAGTAAAGTTAGTGGATGCTTTTCTTTTTCTGACCTCCTCCATGATGGCATAACTATTCAAACAGCAAAACTGACATTTCGAAGAAAGAACTAGTGACAGTTTGGTCCAATCTCCCCAAGGGGTAGTAAAGGAAGAATTGTTTTGCTGAGAGAGTTGAACAAATATTTTGAAATTACAAAGAAAAACTAAGGCTTTCAACATATCTGAAAACAGAGCATACCAAAATGAAGGAGTTACTGGCTGATTACTGAATGTGAAAGCAAGCAGTTCACAAATAGACAAAAATTAAGAAAATTTTTGCTGTTAATAAAAAATTATTGTTCCCACATAAGCTTAACAATTGCCTACCTGAAATTTTCCTGACTCTCTGCATATACTTGCATCTCTGAAGATAGGTGTCGATACCTAACTTTTGAGAATATGAAGAGATAATTTTCAGAAAATGAGGTAAATCTCTGAGTACACACTCACACATAAAATCACCTTCCTACAGCAAAGTTAGAAATTCAAAACATATTTGATCTGTAGTAGAAATGAAATCGATCGAAAGAGTCTATAGTTGACCCTTGAACAACATGGCTTTGAGCTTTGAAGCTTCATTTATATGCAAGTTTTTTTCAATAACTATATTGCAAAATTTTGTGGAGATTTGTGACAATTTGAAAAACACTCATAGACAAACAGCATAGCCTAGAAATATCTTAAAAATTAAGAATATATTATGTATGTCATGGATGCATAAAATATATGTAGATACTTACGTGTTATGTCATTTACTACCACAAAACATACAGAAATCTATTATAAAAAGTAAAACTTTATGAAAACTTATGCACACAAACACAGACCTGTATATGGTGCTATTTGCAGCTGAGAGAAATGTAAACAAACATAAAGATGCAGTATTAAATCATAACTGCATAAAATTCACTGTAGTGCATCTACTGTGATAATCTGTAGCCATCTCTTGTTGCTATTGTGGTGAGCTCAAGTGTTGTAGCTGCTTAAAACGTTGTGAGTGTCTGCTTAAAAACACCTAGTAAAGCCAATCATCTCTGCATGAGTAGTTTATCTTTCCAGCAAATTGCCTATCACAGTAAAAGCGGTCTCTTGTAGTTCTCAGGTATTTTTCATCGTGTTTAGTGCAATATTGTAACCTTGAATAACACCATGGGAACCATACAAAGTGCCACTAATGATGCTGGAAGTGCTTCCCAAAAGCAGAGAAAAGTCATGACACTATAAGAAAAAGTTGTAGTGCTTGATGGGTACCATGGATTGAGGTCTGCAGCTGTGGTTACCTGCCATTTCAAGACAAATGGATCCCACATAAGGACCTTTGTAAAAAAGAGAAAAGGAAATTCATGAAGCCATTGCTGCTGCTATGCTAGCAGGTGCAAAAACCTTGCACTTTTTGGGAAATGCATTTTTATCTTGTGTTGAAATGCAGCTTTTATGTGGGTGCAGGATTGCTATAAAAAGGGACACCTATAGACTAATAATATTTGTGAAAAATTGAAGCCATTATATGACAACTTCAAGCAAAAGGAAGTGAAGGATCTAAAGCTACGGAATTTAATGCCAGGAAAGGATAACTTGATAATTTTAGAAAAACGTTTGGCTTAAAAAAAAGTCAAGATAACAGGGGAAGCAGCTTCTGCTGACCAAAAGCCAGCAAAGAAGTTTCCAGATGCCATTAAGAAAATCATTGAAGATAAAAGATATCTGCCTGAACAGGTTTTTAACAATAAAAGTTCCTTATTCTGGAAAAAAAAATGCAAAGGACATTTATTAGTAAAGAAGAAAAGGGAGCACCAGAATTTAAGTCAGAAAGTCATAGGGTAACTCTATTGTTTTCTGCAAATGCAGTCGGGTTTATGATTAGGACTACTCTTATCTATAAAGCTGCTCACCCCTTGAGCCTTCAAGGGGAAAGATAAACCAGCTGCCAGACTTTTTGGTTGTACAAGAAGGCCTGGACAATGAAAACCCTTTTTCTGGGTTAGTTTCACTGATGCTTTCTCCCTGAAGTCCGGAAGTACCGTGCCAGTAAGGGACTACTTTTCGAGGCCCTTTTGATATTGGACAATGCCCCTAACCAGGCAGAACCCCACCAGTTCAACACTGAAGGTATCAAAGTGGTCTTCTAGTCCCAAATACATCTCTAGTTCAGCTTCTAGATCTGGGGATCATAAAGATTTTAACGCTTATTACACATCACACTCTTTGGGAAGGATTATCAATGTTATGGAAGAGAACTCCAATAAAGAGAGAACATCATAAAAGTCTGGAATGATTACCCCATTGAAGATGCCATTGTTGCTACAGAAAAAGATGTAAAAGCCATCAAGCCCTACATAATGAATTCCTGCTGGAGAAAACTGAGCAACGAGATTTATGACAGCGTCAATCAAGGAAATTATTAGAGAGATTGTGGATATGGCAGAAAAAAAGTAGATGGAAGGCTTTCAAGATATGGATCTTAAAGAAATTCAAGAGCTCATAGACACCACACCAGAGGAATTAATAGAGGTAGACTTGATGGAGATGAGTGCCTGTGAACCAGTATGACAATGAAGAAGAAGAAATTTAAAAAGTAGTGCCAGGACTGGGCACGGTGCCTCACACCTGTAGTCCCAGCACTTTGAGAAGCCGAGGTGGGTGGATCGCTTGAGGCCGGGAGTTCAAGACCAGCCTAACCAATGTGGCAAAACCCCATCTCTATTAAAAAACACAAAAATTAGTTGGGCATGGTGGCACACGCCTGTAGTCCCAGCTGATTTGGAGGCTGAGGCAAGAGAATCGCTTGAACCTGGGAGGAGGAGGTTGCAGTGAGCCAAGATCATACCACTGCACTCCAGCCTGAGTGACAGAGCAAGACCCTGTCTCAAAAAAATAAAATTGACAAATTGATATTAGATAATCTGGCAGAAGGATTTTGATTATTCAAGACTGCTTTTGACTTCTTATGACATGGATCCTTCTAAAACATAGACATTGAAACTAAAGTGAACAATGGAAGGATTGTTACCATATAGAAACATTTTTAGAGAAATGTAAAAGCAGAAAATCAGATAGAAAATACAATGTATTTTTGTAAAATCATACCAAATGTGCCTGACTCTCTTACCTCCCTTCTACCTCCTCCACCTTTCCTGCCTCTGCTATCCCTGAGGCAGCAAGACCAACCCTTACTTTTGCTCTTCCTCAGCCTACTCAGTGTAAGGATGATAATAAGGGTGAAGATCTTTATGATGATTCACTTCTACTAATTCAATAGTAAATACATTTTCTCTTCCTTAGGAATTTCTTAATCTCATTTCCTTTGCTTTAGCTTACTTTATTGTAAAAATACAAGATATAATACATATAACATAAAAAATAAGTGTTAATTAGCTGTTTATAGTATTGGTAAGGATTCTGGCTAACAGTAGGCTATTTGTAGTTAAACTCTGGGGGAGTCAAAAATTATACACAGACTTATGACTGTGTGCCGTGTGGGGCCTCCAGTGCTCCTAACCTCTGCGTTGTGCAAGGGTCAACTATATTTGTTTTTCTGGGATTTGTGCCGCTTCATACCAAATTCAACATTAATATTGAAATTAGTGATCGTTTTGTTCATAATTTTAATTGTTGTCCTTTTGGTAATTAAAGTTTGGAGGTTTTTATAAGTCAGGATTCCACCAGAGAAACAGAATCAGTAAGAGATGGGTGCACACACACACATACACAAACACACAGATGCATAGACACAGACATACACAGAGACACACATGCACATACACACATAAATTTATTTCATGGAATTGACTTATGCGTTTGTGGGGTATGGCAGGACAAGTCTGAAATTCACAGGGTAGGCCAACAGCCTGGAAAGTCTCAGCTGGGAGCAAACCGTTGAGAGGCAGAATTTCTTTTTCGTTGGGGAAACTTCAGTTCTGCTTGTAAGCCCTTTCAAATGATTGGATCAGGCCCACTCACATTATAGAAGACAATCTCCTTATCTAAGTCAACTGACTGTACATGTTAATCACATCTATGAAACCCCTCGCAGCAACACTTTGCATTCGCTTTGAACTACTGGGTACTATAGACTCCCTATGTTGACACTTATCCAAGTTGACCCATCACAGTTGTGCACTCAAATGTACATTTAGAATTTCACTGTCAGTTTCCATAAAAATATAACATTGCCATTGAACCAACAGAAATTCAAGGTGCCTAAAAAATGTATCTTTAAAGGTGTGGGGATAATTACCATATGTAGAGGAAAGGCAGTGAGTCATAGTCTAAAATGACATTTCTTCCTATTTTATTTTTATTTGGAAAATTTGGTGCTCCCCAAGTGCATAGGTTTGAAACTGCAGACTCCTCAATTCAAAGTACACCATCTCATTAGTTCATATAAAGATGCTGGCTTTCCACTTTATTTTTCTCTTGTGTATTTTATTTCTCATTGTTCACTGGAAACAACTTCCTTCCTCCCATTAGATGTATTCTATAAGGTACTTAATATATGCATTATTAGGCCGGGCGGGGTGGCTCATGCCTGTAATCCCAGCACTTTGGGAGGCCGAGGTGGGTGGATCATGAGGTCAGGAGATCGAGACCATCCTGGCTAACATAGTGAAACTCCGTCTCTACTAAAAAATAAAAAAAATTAGTTGGGTGTGGTGGTGGGCACCTGTAGTCCCAGCTACTTGGGAGGCTGAGGCAGGAGAATGGCGTGAACCCGGGAGGTGGAGCTTGCAGTGAGCCAAGATCGCTCCGGTGCACTCCAGCCTGGGCGACAGAGCAAGACTCCGTCTCAAAAAAAAAAAAAAAATATATATATATATATATATATGCATTATTATGTTGGTTATATATGCCTCCTTTAATAAAGATGTATCATTCATATGCATATGTATTTTAACTTGTATTAAATTATGCTATACATTTTATTCTACTTTATTTTATCATTCAAGGCTATGTATTGAATTTCTATCCAGGATGCTTCATACTGCTACATACTCTTTCATCGTATGCATTCATCCCATTTTCTTTATCAATTTTTCCAGTTATGGACAGTGTGGCTTCCAGATTATCAATATCACATGCAAAAATTAGAGTCATAGACTTTTGTGTACGTATCTCCTTGTGGATCTTAAAAAATATTTTCTGATAAATATACATTCCAGCAATTAAGTCAATCTGTAAGTGTAACTTACCACATGAATAGATTAAAGAAGAAAATATCATATGCTTTGCTAAATATGTGCAGATAAAATCCAATACCTATGACTATTTTAGTTAACAACTCTTGTAATAAATGACTTAGAAATATTATATTTAATATTTGCAAAACTGTAGTTACAAATAAGATGGACTTATAGTTCCTTTCTTTTAGTCTACTTATTATGGTTTTGACATTATGTTTATAAACATCTTGTGAAACGGATTGAGTGGATTTGACTTTCTCTGTTCCTTGAAATTTTGGTAGAAGTCATTTGGGTCAGGGGCCTTCAGGGGAGAATGGAAGATGTTTCTCATTAGTCTTATTGCTCAACTATTTAATGCCATGTGCTTCTTTGAGGTTTCTATTTCCATTTGCACAATACAGTGTCTAATATATTTACATCAATTTTGTCTAGGCAGTTGAGTGTATATTTGATCAATATTTTCCTCTATGATTCTATTAACATCCCTTGAATCTATAATTGTCCTTCTCCTCCTTAATGTATTTTGTTTGTTTGCAATTTATTTTCTTTCTTGATCCATATTGTTAAAACTTTGGATATCTTATTGATCTTTTCAAAGACTCAAGTTGTCAATATATTATCATTGGATTCATTTTCTAATTCTCTAATTTATATATCTTGATCTTATAGTCATTATTTCCTTTAACTTTATTACTAAAGGAATTGCTACATTTCCTTTTTTCCAGGTTCTTGATGTGAGTGCTCAGTTCTATAGTTTTAACATTTCATGTTTTCTAGGAAATATGTTTAGAGTTATATATAAACATTTCTTTAGAACTATCTCATAAATATTGTTATACAGTGTTTTCACTGATAATTATTTCTATGTCTATGACTTTTAAGACACCCTCCTCAATAAAATTGTTAATTAGCAATTTGTTACAAAATTATAGACATGGCCGGGCCCGATGGCTCACGCCTGCAATCCCAGCACTTTGGGAGGCTGAGGTGCGCAGATCATCTGAGGTCAGGAGTTCGAGACCAGCCTGACCAATATGGAGAAACCCCGTCTCTACTAAAAATACAAAATTAGCTGGGCATGGTGGTGCACGCCTGTAATCCCAGCTACTTGGGAGGCTGAGGCAGGAGAATAGCTTGAACCTGGGAGGGGGAGGTTGCAGTGAGCCGAGATCGTGCGATTGCACTCCAGCCTGGGCAACAAGAGTGGAACTCCGTCTCAAAAAAAAAAAAAAAAAAAATATATATATATATATATATGCACACACACACACACAACACAGACATATGTAATTTTATTTTGAGCTATTTTTTGGTTATTTCTAACTTTATTGTGCTGTGGTCAAAGCAAGACTAGATTATCCCTCACCATCCATTGAAACAATCTGAATAAAGGTAATGAATACACAAAGACCTTTACCTTAGCAAGAAATGAGATCTAAATTAGCCTGAAATTCTTAAATATAGTATTCAGTGGTTAGGGCTTACATCTGCACAACAGAAATGCCCACTGAGTTTTATACATCTTCTGACTCTGGGGCAATTTTGCCTCTGCCTTGGTTTTCTGATTTTACTCAGCTTCCCTGAGGATATTGAATCTCTCTTCAAACTCAGACTTTCCTAAAAAAGGCCCTGATGACATACTGACTCCTACAAGTCCCCATTCCCCACATTGGTAACCTCTGGTTGTATCTTGTCCAAACCTGAACAAACTACCTAGTACCATCAGGAGGATACCTGGAGACTCCAGCTTCTCTGTCTCATTCACCAGATACACCCTCTTTCATTCCTACTACATTTATATTTACCAGTAATTCTCATACTTTATTGTGCGTAATAGTTACAGGATTAGTGTGTTGGAGGAGAAGGTGGTTTGTTGTAAATGCATCTTCTTCCTCTCCGTCCATATGCTGATATGTAGCATGTCTCAGTTGAGAACATTTTGAATAAGCAGACTGAATTACTGAAAATGACTGTCCAAGGAACCCACACTGGGGAGCATGAATATATTCAGGCATGAATAGCTAGTTTCTGAAAGTCATCTCTGCAGTGATGGTGTCTTATTCCCCCACTGACCCTCAGTGTCAGAGAATCACCGGTCAAGCAGCTTCATCAATATTTCTTCAAAGACTGATACCTGTAGGGTCAGAGTGCTAATTTGGACTGCTGGCCATACTGGTTGAAGAGCTGACCAAAAGTGAGATAGCCATTCATTTCCAGAGTTTTTCCTTGCCTACTGTTTTGTTTGTTTTGTTTATTTGTTTTTGCTGAGAATTCAACTAAAATGCCTAAGACTAGATAGATCCTTATAGTGAATTGATTTCTTTTACTGCCAGGATGACAGTTGGTGTCCAGCAAATACTTAATGTTTGATTAATAGATATCAATGGCATATATTTTCTAAAGCTCTGTTATCTCCAATTTATAGGAGAAAATATGGAAACAGTGCGTGTGACTAAGAGTTTTGTTGAAATTGTAGCCTAGTTAACCCAATTTCAGGGTGTGATTATTTCCAGGCTTCCAGGGAACTTTTTGCATGCCTGGCACATATGATGAGTTGTGGTTTGTTTTCCCAGGAGGGAAGAACAGAAGATTTGAATGTAGATGGGTCAGTTGGATGGAGAGTGCTGCCCCAGTGAACTCTCCTTTGCCTGCAGTGTTCCTCAGCTGCAATCAGGAGGTCCTCAACAGTGTGTGGTGTTCTTCTGTTTCAGAAACAAAGACCATCAAATAACCTACCTATTATCCATCCCTTTATATTAGTGGCTCTTTGTTTCGTTGTGATTTGCTTATTTTTGATGATGGATCTGTACGAGACTGCTTGGGCTGCCATAACAAAGTACCACAGATTGAGTGGCTTAAACAAGGGATATTTCTTTTCTTTTCTTTTTTTTTGTTTTTTTTTATTTTTTGAGATGGAGTCTCCCTGTCACCCATGCTGGAGTGCAGTGGCGGACCGTGGCTCACTGCAACCTCCACCTCCTGGGTTCAAGTGATTCCCCTGCCTCAGCCTCCCTGAGTAGCAGGGACTACAGGTGCATGCCACCATGCCTGGCTAATTTTTTTTGTATTTTTAGCAAGACAAGGTTTAACCATGTTGGCCAGGCTGGTCCTGACCTCAGGTGATCTGCCTGCCTCGGCCTCCCAAAGTGCTGGGATTATAAGCATGAGCCACTGTGCCAGGCCACAAGGGACATTTGTTTTCTTGCAGATCCAGAGGCGGGAAGTCCAAGATCAGGGAGTAGGCAGGGTTGGTTTCTGATAAGGCCTCCCTCATCGGCTTCCAGGCAACCTCCTTCCTGCTTTGTCCTCACATGGTATTTCCTCCATCTGCTTATGGACAGACAGCCATTTGGTGTCTCTTCCTTTTCCTGTAAAGACACCAGTCCTTTCAGATTAGAGCCACACCCTTATGATCTCAGTTAACTTTACTTCTCCAAAGGCTCTATGTCCAGATATAGTCACACGGGGGGTTAAGGCTTTATCATATTAATTGGGGAGTGGGGAGAGCACAGTTTAGTCCCTAACAGGGCCTTTTGGACAATCTTTGTGACATGAACTGCTGTTTATTATTTGGGGGCCTAGAAAACTGGTTAAAATTATAGCTGCTGAAGCAAAACTGCTGGAATATCTCCCAGGTCCTCTGTTTGATATTTCTGAGACTTTAGGCAAGTGACTCAATCATTCTGTGTTCATTTTCTTATTTGTAACATAGGAATAATGACATTAATGTAATATTTGTGGCAACTATGAGAATGTGTCTTATAGATATCCAACTACAGGGAGCATAATTGATCAAGGGTCCCAGAAACTGTGCTCTGAAATACTTTACTCAGGTGCCTCCTCCCCTCATTTCTGTCACAGGTATTTCTCTGAATAAAATCATTACATATTTAATTCCGACATGGAGGGGGGCTACTTTCAGAGCATCCAGACTAACACAAGTGGTACTGGACCCAGGAGTGGTCTGATAAGATATGCAGTAAGATGATAATGCTGAACTTGGTCACTCACCACCCAGCAATAAAGAAGACACCATCTTGGTTCATTGGTGGGACAGATAGTACATGGCACAAGGTAATGCCTCCATTTCTAAGGATTTCCCTGGGAGTATCCTGGGAAAATGTTCCCATGGAGGAGAATGCTGTGGCTGATGTGCTCATTCAGGCATTTGAAAACATGTGGGAAAGCAATGTCTACAAAAACAGCATAGTGGTATTGATGCTAGGTTGTACTGATGCCCTTCAAAAGATTAAAGAAGACTGAGGACTGTTAGCAGTTTATGGCTAAGTGTGAGAACCAAAGACCTCTGTGATGGCTTATGAAAAGGGCGTTCTCTCTTGCAGTAAAAGAATAGATATAGTGGAATGACAAGCTTACAACTCAATCAGTGGAATTGCAAATCTCCCAAGACTTTTGGACACTCAATGAAGGCAGGCAGGTCTATTGTGCAAAGGTCAGGGTCCTGGTGGGAAAGCCTGGAATTCTGAAACATTGAACCAAGACATTTGATGCCCATGAGGATGTTGACTGTGTGACCTGCCCCTCCTCCCCCAGACTCCTGGACTTTTAGAGATGACCTACCCTTCCCTGATAAGAGCTAGTACTTCTGTTGTGCTAAAAGATGCAGCAACAGCATCTTCCAAACTAGGTAACAGGTGCCCTCTAAGATGTTCCTCTACCTTCTGTTCTGACTGCCAGGCTGATAATGCTAATATAACATAATACTAGCTAACCTAGCTAGGGAGATTTTGGAGATGATACAAGAAGAAAGAAATGTTAAGGAAAGAAAGAGATCTGAAGAATGCAAGCATAAGCTGGATGTACCAGCATGAGCCTTGATCAGATTGGGCTGGAATTTAAGGTTGGATAAGCAAGAATGCAGTGGTTGGGGGGCACTTTCTGGGTGATCAGGTAATCTCATTGCCAGAAGAATCCTGCATAAATTGATGGCCAACTCGCAGTGAAATGGAATGCCTGAGTTGCCCTGACAGAAGATGAAGCAACCCAGAAAAAGAAGGAAGTGGGCATGATAGAATAGATATATTATATCAGACCAGAATACTCACCAGAGAATTATGTTCCATGAGTGGGCTCAGAGGACATGCCATTCACCAAGACTGCCAGCAATGTCCTGGTGAGAGAGCTACAAACATCACAAAGAAATTAAGTGGTGGTTTTCTTCTGGAGATTCAAGGCAAACTATAGAGAGATTGTCACAGGTCTAAGTTTCTTTTTCTTTTTCTTTTTTTAATGTCACCATTCTTTTATTTTTTATTATTATACTTTAGGTTTTAGGGTACATGTGCACAATGTGCAGGTTTGTTACATATGTATCCATGTGCCATGTTGTTTTGCTGCACCCATTAACTCGTCATTTAGCATTAGGTATATCTCCTAATGCTGTCCCTCCCCCCTCCCCCCACCTCACAACAGTCCCTGGAATGTGATGTTCCCCTTCCTGTGTCCATGAGTTCTCATTGTTCAATTCCCACCTATGAGTGAGAACATGCGGTGTTTGGTTTTTTGTCCTTGTGATAGTTTACTGAGAATGATGTTTTTCAGTTTCATCCATGACCCTACAAGGTCTAAGTTTCTTAATAGCCATGGGAGTAATGGAGCCCCAAATTAATAGAAGCCAGGTGGTGGCATTTAAACAACAGAAGGCAGAAGGTTTCACTTGTCATAACAATCTTTAAGGATCAGCTTAAGGGGGCTTGAATTGGAGAGTAGTGGCTTGAATTGGAAATTCATGGAAATGATTAATAGAGTACAGTGTCCATAGGGGAAAATTAACAGGCAGCCAGCAGAAGTGCTGCTTAATATCTATAAGGGAATAGAAGGACAAGAATGGAGGCACAAAAGGCTGAAGGTGATCATTTCAATTAAAACTGACAATACATTGCTTAGTGGTCAGATCTGAACCAGCATTCAGAGGCAGAACCCATAGACTTGAGAATAATAAACCCCTACCAGAAGAACCATATAACATCATGGCAAAAATATACCCTGACAATTCTCCTAGTCCTTTCCCAAAGGACTTATAGACATTTAATCAGGTGGGTATATATTGAGGAAAGGGGGATCACCACTGCCCTAGTCTGTTTTATGGTGCTATAACAGAATACCATAGGGTGGATTATTTATTATAAACAGAAATTTAGTTGGCTCATGATTCTGGAGGCTGGGAAGTCCAAGAGTATGGTGCTGGCATCTTGCAAGGAACTTCCTGCTGCCTCATCCCATGATGGAAGATGGAAGAGCAACAGAGAGTGAGAACAATAGAGCAAGAGAGGGGTGAGCTCAATTTTATAGCTGACCTACTCTCTTCATAATGACATTAATCTATTCATGGTAGCAGACTCTTCATGACCGAATTACCTATTATGAAGCCCCATATTTCAGCACTATTGCATTGGGAAATAAGTGTTCAACACACGGCCCATGGGAGACACATTTGCAATATAGCAATCATCAAGAAGTTTCAAAGACTATTGCACATGAGGTCTATGTTGATGTTAATACCTAAAGAACAAAAGAGTAATCACAGGCTCTCTTTTAGAATGGAGGCTCAAGAAAACTATGTGATAATTGAAGTCCTGACTAAAATTCACCTCACAGTAGAGCTACTAGATCTATGAACACATCCAGTAACTTTTTCTATACTTGGCAATTAGAGCAATCACCATATTGAGCATCTGGTTTATTCAGTAAGTGATATTGCAATGGGAAAGGAAAAATGGAAACCTCTAAAACTGTCTCTCTTTGGCCAAGAGGTAACTAAAAAATCAATATTGTATCCTAGGAAAAAGGGCAGAGATGCCACCATTAAAGACCAAAAGGATGAAGCGTTGCTGGTTGTTATCAGGTTTCCATTCAATTCACTATTTGATTAGTATTGGAGAATGAACAAAGATTATGTACAAATAGTAGCACTGATGGCTTCTGCTGTCCCAGATGTGCTGCTATGGCTTGAGCAGATTAATAAGGCCTCAGGTACATGGTATATGGCCATTGATTTGGTGACTGTATTCTAATTAGAAAAGAAAATAAGAACAGTTCACATGAATGTGACCGTGTGCTTGGAATTGCTAAGTATGAGATACATTCTGTTAGACCTTCCAAGTCATAACACTGGAAATGCACAGCAGAAATCCACTGAAGATGGAGATGGTGCATCTGAGTTCAAGCTTAAGCAGGGACAGAGGACATGAATATTTAGCCCAGAATCCCTCATCACTGACTACAGTTGCATCAGTGCTTCTCCTCTGGCTTACGTTTATGGTCATACGGGAGGGAGGTCCTGTGTGGCCAGCTGAAAAAGGAGGTAAAAATTAAGCTTATGTTATGGATGGGCCAGCTTGAAGCACTGATATAAGCCAAAAATGGACAGCACTGTATTCCAGCTATATTCGGGAGTGGCCTTGAAAAGCCATGAAAAGGACAGAGATGTGAGCAGTGCACCTGGTCATCCCCTTTTATGAAAAGTAAATGTCCTAAGATGAGAATATCTACAGATTCTTGAGCAGTGGTCAATGACCTGGCCATGTGGTCAGTGGCCTGAAAGAAAAAAGACACTAATATCAGAAACAAAGAGATATGGGGTAGAGGCACTTAGATGAACATGTGACAGTGTACGCAAAGTGTAAAGAGTTTTCTATCACATGTTATCACAGACCAGCATTCCCCCACAGAAAAACATGGAACAATCAAAGGAAGAAACAATTTAGCCAATGACATTAGCAAGGCTTTATCATTGACCACCTCATTACTGACAATATAATCACATAACTAGAGTAACCATGCGAGAGGAAGACTATGTATGGACCTAACACGAGGGACTCTCATTTGCCAAAGCTGGTTTAGATATTGCATTAGTCTGTTCTTGCATTGCTATATAAAACTAGCTGAGACAGGGTAATTTATAAAGAAAAGAAGTATAATTGACTCACAATTCTGCAGGCTGTACAGGAAGCATAGCTGGGGAGGCCTCAGGAAACTTACAATCATGGCAGAAGGGGAAGGAGGAGCAGGCATATCTTACATGGCTGGAGAAGGAGGAAGAGAGAGAAGGGGGAGGTGCTACATACTTTTAAACAACCAGATTTCATGCGAATTCACTCACTATCACAAGAACAGCAAGGTGGAAGTCCACCCCCATGATCCAATCACCTCCCACCAGGCCCCTCCTCCAACACTGGGGATTACAGTTTGGCATGAGATTTGGACAGGGCCAAAAATTCAAACCATATCAGATATTGTTGCTTGTGAGTGTCCAATTCATCAGGAGCAAAACAAACCCTGATCCCCTGATAAGGCCATTCTTCAAGAAGACCACCCAACTACTTGATAGGAAGTTGAATGCATCAGGTACTTTCTTTCATAAAAGTTCTGGTAGTTTATCCTCACTGGGATAGACACCTATTTCAGGTATGGGTTTACTTTTCCTGCCTGTAAAGCATCAGCTATCACCATTACCCAGGGACTAATGGAATCAATGATTTATAGACTTGGAATCTCATACTGCATAGGCTTTGTCCAGAGAAGGGGGTGTAGGATTGAGCCTATGACTACGTGATTCATCTGTCATCACATATACCCCTCCATCCAGAGGTGGCCAGCTCTGTACAATGCTGGAAAGGCCTTTTAAAGGCACAGCTGAAGTGCCAGTGTGGAGGGAACATGTTGAAAAGATGTCAAACTTTATAGAATACAGTATATTTTTAATTAGAGAGCATTCTATAGTGCTACTTCTTCAACAGGAAGGATGTAGGGTCCAGGAACCAAGTCACTGAAGAAGGAATGGCTATGCTCACCATCATGCCCTATGACCTACTGGAACATTTTGTATTACTCAGATATGCAACTTTGAGCTCTACCAGGGACAGAGGCCATGGCCCTCAAAGAAAGAAAACTCTTGTAAGGGACACAGCAAGAGTCCTTCCCATTGAGCTATAACTTAGGATTGCCCTCGGTACGTTGAAGATCGTTTGCTCAAGGACCAGTAGGTGAAAAGATGAACTGCCTTACCATCGTGGATAATAGGCCTGATCAGGAGAAGGAGGTAGGGCTACTATTATACAATGATGTCAGGGAGAAATATGTGGATTCCAAGTGATTCATTTGGAGGCTTCTTAGTCTTACTTGCCACATTGCACCTACAAACTGAAATCTGTAGCAATTTGGACTGAGAAGGTTTCGATTATCAGGTATTCCAAACTCCCAGATATAAGGTTTGGATCACACTAACATGGAAGCCACCAGGACCTGCAAGGTTATAGCTGAGGGTGAGGGGAAATGAGAATGGCTAAAGTGGGAGGGAGGAGGATCAGTTGATGCTCTGACATGAAGTACAATGACTGACAGGAGCTGTAGTTCATTTCATTAACATTCTGTGTTCACTTCAAGAGGAAAGGACCATTGGAACCATAGAGAAATTGCTCCTCAAACTCGTGTAAAGTAGATCTGCACAAGACAAGGGTGACTTGCGGTTATCTCCCCATTGGACCTCCAAATACAGTGAGTGTGATTGCCCAAGGGCCCCAGGTACTGGACTTTGAAATCCTCAAGTTTGGCAAAGATACCAGGTATGTTCAGTCCTGGAAGACATGGAACTTTTCTGATGGCCAGCTTTAGCTGGAGAACTCCCCAAGGCTAGGCTGGGCTTTCCTTAGACTACAAGGTAGTGAGGATGCTTTCATTCCACTTTCTTTCACTCTCTTTTTCACTCAGTCAGTCTGGCATTTCTGTGTGTTGGTTCTCCAGCCTTCTCCTGCTCTTTAATCATTTTTTTCACTGGCGTTTTCTCTAACAAAATCCTTGCGTGTATAATCCTCTCTTGACAAATGTTTCTCAGAAGACTCAGAGCAACAGTATTTCACTGAATTGCTTGGAGGATTAACCATATTCCTGGCACATTGTAATATATACACATATGTATGTGTGTGTCTGTGGAAGTGTTTCTGGTTTGGCAGTGTATGACATTAAGGTTTAAAAGTCAGTGTTTTCATTTTTTGTTTTTGTTTTTTAATTAATCTCAAGCTAAGAGTTAGGCTTTTCTGTGCAAAGCTGTTGTCAATTTTATGGTCTTGCAAATAAGCCTTTTGGAAGAAAATAAAAGGAACTGTTGATACGTAAGGGTGAGATCAAGGCTTAAAATGTTTAAGAACAGAGAACAGCAGAATATCTAAAAAAGATTTCTCAATTTTTTCCAAAGTTGTAAGGATGAATATCCTTCAAATATTCTACAAGTTGAAGTCATTCCTAGTGGTTTTATCATCAACAGGAATTCTACTGATACATTACAAATGTCAATGATACTACTTTCAGTCTTGTTATTGAATATCTTGCTAGGATGCCCCTTCAGTCTGTAACTCTCTTTATGTTTTATTAGTTTCAGGTTTCCATTAGGATTTGTACATATGAAAATTACAATGGATGCTTTCCTTGCTTTCTATGTTATTTATAAGATGTTTGAGAACAAACAGAAGTTAATATGTAGCCTTATCCCATCCCTAGAGTACGAAGAACACTTGAGAAATTTCTGGTCTACATTTTAATAAGCCAGTGTGAACATATATTCCATCAACATTCCTAACAGTCTTGCCTTCTTGAAGGAACTTCATGTTCCAAGTGACTTGAAGGTTACTTAACAGATTCAGTTACTCTGAGATCTACATCATACCACAAGGTTTTATTCTTTGAGAACACCAAGATTATGGTGCTAATCTTCACAATAGGAATGAAGCCAGATTTCCAACATTTTTTCTCCTGATCTCAATTTGCTAGAACTCCCATATTAAAATCAACGGTGGGAGATGTGCCTTTTAGCTACTCACGTGGTGCTTATCTGTTTTAGTGACAGGCACAGGTCAAGGAAACTTAAGTAGTAGGTTTAGTTTACCTTTGGCATCTCCCATTTCTCAAAACTTTTGCTCCATCTAATGACTTTCACTTTCATGTAAGTTTGCATCCTGGGACTCATTATTATTATGCTTCTTCATTTAAAGACAATTCAAAGAAGTGATAACGTCCAAACTCCAAAGAAGTTAAGCAATAATGTTGACTGACAAACAATGGAGGTAATCATTACAGGCAAGGAAACTTTTATGCCAAAGCATACAATGGTGCTTCTTGGAATGGAGACCTCCTTCACAGTGAAGTTTTCAGACCAGTGAAGAATGTGGGAGTGTCTCGATTTATTTAATCAGTCTACTCTAGATGCTGTGGAAGCTGTCTGCTATTTGGATGCTGTTTATTCTGATTTATTTTTTCCTATCTCAATATTTTCAGTAAATTTGGATACAAGAAGAAAAGCTTCTAAAATGGTATGGTATGTGGTTTCAGGATTTGACTTACCTATGGGAGAGCTATGATTTTACTCAGTTAACTTGTAGACCTGCACATTTCCAAGAGGGTAGGCTTTGAAAATGGTATACTCACTTACTCGGGGGCAGTTGTGCCCTGTAGATAGGGCAGGGGAGGAGAGTAGGATCTCACCGTATCTGAGAACCACTTACTTTCTACTTTAGCGAATCCAGTTAGAGTTAGTGAGTCTGATGACTAATTCCAAGCAGAAGCAGATGTCAAGTTGACTTAAATGAACTCAGGCACACAGCACTGAAAAGACTTAATGACACAAAATAGCTAAATTTTAATGAATGAAGACGTTTGTGGGGGATTTAAAATTTGCAACCTTTTTCATTGCCTTGGCCAAATAAACTGCTGTTGCTTTATGCTGCTAGAACATTTGTTATCAGGTTGACATGGTATTAGCTTAAAGCCAGGGGATTTGGTTTCTATATTCCAAGTGTTTTTCTCGTAAAACAGGTAAATCCAAAGTCTCATTGTTCTTTCCAGTGATAGAGAAACTTATACAGATTGAACAAGAACTTTTGCTCTTAACAGCCTGATCAGATAAGCATAAATGGAAACATAAAATGGCAGTGATTTTATTAACATTTGTTTTACTTTATTTCACTAAATTTTCTGACTTATATTCTTACCTTAGCACAGATACAGATAACTCATTTAATATTAAGACTCAATGACCCACAAGAGGAGATATTGAATAAGGCCACTTAGGAAAAAAAAAATCCCCCAATTCAGAAAGACACACAGACACACACACACACACACACACACACACACACACGCACGCACGCACAGAATTACATAGATCGGGAGTCATTTGGGTATACAAAAATATAGAAAATAAAGCAAGTTAAGGAAAAAGGCAAAGACTTTACTCATGTATACCCCCTTTAAAAGTATATCCATACGCCTATGCACATATATATGTACAAGATATAAAAACAACAACGTCCTACGTAATATTTGGAGATCCTCGCATTCTTTAAGAACATTCTCTAAGAACAACAAAACAGCCTCCCCTCATTTTCAATAGGGTTGCTACTTTTGAGAATAGCAAAATCTATTGCTATTGCTATTTTTTAAATAAAAAAAGATCTTTAATAGAACTTGATAGGTGGTGGTCACGTAAAGTCACACTGTTTTACCTCCATTGTTTTAAATTGTTCCATTGCCTACTGCTTGTCCTCTAGACCAGCACGTGTTAAGGCTGAGGTCCCTGTCACTGTGCACCATCCGCTTGGGTCTCCTGTCGGAAGCCAGAACTGCTGCATTCCACACTGTGCCATGCATTGCTACATGATCTTAATTTCTCAATTAGTTATGTTTTCCTTCTCAGGAAATGACATTTCATTTAAAAACTTCGTATAATCAGGATTTCTATTTGAGGAAATAAAAAAAACTAACAGCAAAATTACATAGTACTAGTCCTCATGTTTTTAGACATTTTATGAAATGAGCTATTTCATGTATTAGACTCATGTATTAGAGAATAAGTACATATATTTTTATGACATTTAATGCAAGCTAAGGAAAAACGTAATCTATTTTTTCCATACCTACATTACAATGCAAAATTAATTGATAAGTCAAAGAAGTTTCAAAAAGTTAGAGTTTGTTGAGAATAAAAGAGAAAATGAAGACAGCCCATAACTCCACTGCTTTAAAATGCTATATTGATTTCTGTGTATTTTCTTCCTTTTTGTCTCAATAATACACCTTACATAAGTAAATTAAATTAAATCAATTTATACTAAATTTAATATTGAAATATTACTAATATTACATCAAATTGTCTTTCGGGTTTCAGTGGCACCAATATTTGGCCAGAATGAAATTTTAATAACTTTTTTTCTTTTTGAGACGGAGTTTCACTGTTGTTGCCCAGGTTGGAGTGCAATGGTGGGATCTCGGCTCACTGCAACCTCCGCCTTCTGAGTTCAAGCTATTCTCCTGCCTCAGCCTCCCAAGTAGCTGGAATACAGGCATGCACCACCATGCCTGGCTAATTTTTGTATTTTGAGTAGAGACGGGGTTTCGCCATGTGGGCCAGGCTGGACTCAAACTTTAACCTCAAATGATCCACCTGCCTTGGCCTTCCAAAGTGCTGAGATTACAGATGCGAGCCACCGCGCCTGGCCTTAATAACATTTTAACATAATCATTTTCAAAAGTTGAATAGAAATTAAAATTCGCAGATCTATGTTTTAATGTCTATGTTGTAATCAAATTAGAAATTATTTTTAAAATACTAAGATAAAGTATAAATGAGTCTCTTTGTAACATAAAGCCATTTACAGATGCCCAGAGGAAAACACTTATGAAAAAGATTAAAATAACCGTATTGCAGAAAATTAATTTAAACAAACTAAAAAGAGACCAGGAGCGGCGGTTTATGCCTGTAATCCCAGCACTTTGGGAGGCCGAGGCAGGTGGATCACTTGAGGTCACAGTTCGAGACCAGCCTGGACAACATGGCGAAACCCTGTCTCTACTAAAAATACAAAAATTAGCCTGGCATGGAGGCACATCTGTAACCCCAGCTACCTGGATGACTGAGGCAGGGGAATCGCTTGAACCTGGGAGGCAGAGTTTGCAATGAGCCAAGATCTATCACTCTGTTGCACTCCAGCTTGTGCGACAGAGCAAGACTTTGTCTCAAATAAATAAATATTAATAAACAAACTAAAAAGAGATATAATACAAGGAGAGCATACTTTCCAGTTTTCTTAGTTATAAATAGCTCTGAAAAAATAATAGAAAAGTAGGCAAGTACATAAACAGAATTTTCAAAGAAAGAAATTCCAAATTTGATGAATAAATTTACATTTATTGAACCATTATAAAATGTATAAAATATTAAGTAATATCCTAACATTTAAGAACCTTAAATTAATTATTGTGCTGTTTTTAAAAGCAAGGACTCTGGATCCAGACAATCAGACAATCTGTGTGAAATCTCAACTCAAAAACCTGGCTGGTCTTGTGATACCATTCGCTTAACCTTTCTGTGGCTCAGTTTCCTCATCTGCAAAATGGAGAGAATAACTCATTGGGTTGTTTTGAGGATTAAATAAGTTAGTGTTCATAAAAATTCATCAGAAATTTTGCACACAGTAAGCACTGCATATATGTTACCTCTTAATATATTTTATCTACCTTAATGATAAATATTGGAGAGAATGATCATATTATGTATTGGTAAAGATGAAGGAGAAAAGCACTTTCATACTCTACTATATTGGAAACTGGCATATTTATTAATGGCAATTTTAAATGAACAAGCATTTTCATTTTCAGATATTCATCTTTAAAAATGATGATATACTTGTACGTGTATTTATGGGAAGACAAAACAGAAAATGTCCAAGGAGGTGTTCACCAAAGCATTGTTTGTAATAGCAAAAAAGTAGGAATAATATTCAAGCGTGTTGCTAAAGGGCACTGATTTAAACGTTTTGATGCATTCGTATAATGAAGCTTTACACAGCCACTGGAAAATATGGGTCTATGTGTAGGTTAGTATATTGAGGTTTATTTATTTATTATTATTATTATTTTAGAGACAGTGTCTTGCTCTATTGCCCAGGCTGGAGTGCAGTGGAGCAATCTCGGCTCACTGCAGCCTCCACCTCCCGGGTTCAAGCACTTCTGCCTCAGTCTCTCCCAAGTAGCTGGGATTATACGAACGCACCACCTCCCCCGGCTAATTTTTTGTATTTTTAGTAGAGACACGGTTTCACCATGTTGCCCAGGCTGGTCTCAAACTCCTGAGCTCAGACAATCCATCCACTTTGGCCTCTGTAAGTGCTAGGATTACAGGTGTGAGCCACCACGCCCAGCCAGTATATTGACATTTATAATAAAGATTCACTCAGAGTTATGCTTAAATATTGAGATAAAAATACCTGAAAAATGAAAGGTAGACTATTCACAGAGCATATCTCCGTAGAGTATCACTGGAGTGATAGGGAAGGGAATTTTTTTTCTTTTCATTTTATATCCTTTTATAGTGTTGAAAATTTTTATAACTAACATGTGTTACTTTTATAATAATACTCTACATTTTCTTGATGTATTTAAAAACAAGGACGACCAATAAATAAATTAAGTCTGTCTATCTCAGACTCATTAGGAAAAATAAAATAAAATTTTAAATTAACCCTAAGGTTAAACTCAGGGCAGGCTACAAACCTTGGTGTCAATTTTTTTTTTTCTCTGTCTCTTACCTTTTTTGGTAATTCTGTCTCCTTATAATATGTTTATTAGCAGATTGCTGAGAGCAGTGGTCCTCCAAATAGTTTGCATCAAAATCAAATGCGTGCTTCTGCAGAATAAAAATAGATTGGTTTCATAAGAGTGAGCCTCTTACTTTTGTGTTTTTAACAAGACTCCCCACAAAATTATCCAAGGGCCACCAAAGTCTGGAGAAGTACTTCTGCAATGCAAAGGAAACGGGCTGGAGGTGAGAGCTGTTTTTCCAGCCTTTGTCTGACAACTGTTAGATTTATGACCTTAAACAGTCACATTGAACCTCCTGACAAGTAAGGTTATTCATCTGTTGAATTACAACATTGACATAGCCGAATTCCTAGATCGTTTTTAGTGCATAGTACATAGACATTTAATAAATTTTAAAAAATTAAGTTTTAGCAAAGAATATTTTTTAAAAATTAAATGACACCAGGAATTGATCAATTATCTCAACTGTGCACAAATAGTGCATCTCCAATTGATGTAGTAAGTTGATAAAGCAATTTGGAAATGCATCTAAATAGCCATAAATTGTTTATGTCATTTAACCTGTGCTGAGAATTTATCTAAACAAATACTTAAATTTTAAGATGACACTGTATCTTACACATGTATGATGCATATATGTGATATATGTTATATATATAATCATTCATTGTATTATTGATAATGGTAGTTTTGAGGGGGAAATTTCTGTTTCACATTTCAGAAAAGTCAATATTATGACAATTCCTTCTAAGAACTTTCTATGCAGCATTATAGGTATAGTCATTGATAGATTAGAATACTGTGGATAATGTGCATAATATGTCAAATGAGAGAAGCAATTCACCAGAATACATGCATCATATTTGCAATTCCATGAAATATACAGGAGATTTTAAATGTTCAGTTGAAGAAAACGGAAACGAATTATAAACATGAGCCTCAACTTTAAACAAAACTTACTATCTTACATTTAGTATATATTTTAATACATTCTAAGTATTTAGTCCTAATACTCAGATTTTTTTTTTTGAAAATGTTGGCAGTATATAATAATAGAGGGATTAGATTTGGTATCATAGCTGTTTATGAAAATATTCTCCCTTTTCGCTAGAAAAGATTCTTGTGAGCGGGTAGAGTAGGCAGAAAAATATAACCCCTAAGATTCCTGCCCCCTGATGTGCACACTCTGTATTATTCCCTCTCCTTCAACGTGGGTGAGACCTTTGAACATGATGGGACAGTCAATTCCTTCTTAAGTAATTCAAAACTGTCTTAGCAGACTGGATAGAGAGAGAGAGATTCCAAATGAAAGGTATTCTCTTACTGTCCTTGAAAAACTAAGCTTCCAGCCGGGCGCGGTGGCTCACCCTTGTAATCCCAGCACTTTGGGAGGCCGAGGCGGGCGGATCACGAGGTCAGGAGATCGAGACCACGGTGAAACCCCGTCTCTACTAAAAATACAAAAAAATTAGTCGGTCGTGGTGGCGGGTGCCTGTAGTCCCAGCTACTCGGAGAGGCTGAGGCAGGAGAATGGCGTGAACCCAGGAGGCGGAGCTTGCAGTGAGCCGAGATTGCGCCACTGCACTCCAGCCTGGGCGACAGAGCGAGACTCCGTCTCAAAAAAAAAAAAAAAAAAGAAAGAAAAACTAAGCTTCCATTTTGCAAGAGGAAGAGAAAATGTGGTTAGGACCTGAGGATGGCTTCTAGGAGCTGAGGTTGACGATCCCTGACCAACAGCCAGCAAGAAAATAGGAAACACAGCTCTCCAGCTTGAGGGAACTGAATCCTGTCAACCATCAGTGATTTGGAAGAGGCCTCTAAGTCCCAGGTAAGAACACAGCTCAGCCCCACCTTGATTTCAACCTGGTTGAGACCTTGAACAGAGAAACCAGCTAACTCATAATCTGCACTCCTATCCCATGAGAACTGTAAGATAATTCATGTGTACTGTTTTAAGTGGCTAAGTTGGTGGTGATTTGTTATGAAGCATGAGGGGTATAACCTCTTGTCATTCTTTGAAGGTCCCACAGGATCTAGTGCATTGTATTTATACTTGTGAATAAATACTTGTTCAGTAAATACATAAAGAATTGCCAACTCTTGTTCTTTATCTGGCTTTTGGATATTTTACAATAATATATGAAGTCCTTCTAGCTAAATTTTTTCTATGATTCATATTCATAAGCAAAAAAAAAGTTATTAAAATCACCACTTAAATCCAGGGTGAAAAAAACAATAAGAAATGAAAGTAATGTACTGAGATTCTTTTCCATTAATCACCTGGGAATATGTTTGCCTTATAGTATTACAGTCAGATCAAGTATTTTGGAAAGGAAATGGAGAAAGAATTATGAAATGTATCCTTGGTTAATAAAATATGGACAATATCCAGTACATTAAATGACACAGTTAGAGCAGACTGAAGCTTGTTTGCAATAATATCTAGTTAAAAAAATAAAATGATACTATGCTTCCTGTTTTCTTGATAACTAGACCCACAACATGAAGTCAATCACATAAATCTGTAAGACTTCTAAATCCTACTTCTATCACTTTCAGCATGTGAATACATTTTAACTTTTAATCAATTTATTGAAGAATTTCAATATGAAGAAGCATAAACAAGAAAAGGTTTTATTTGTTTTGATCACTGCTTCTCAGCTGTCCCGTATGGAACCCTATTTTGTGTTGAGTATCAGTTTTCTCAATAACATGTTGGCTAAATTCCACAATTTTCACTCACTTTTAGTTGTTTGAACATGTTTCGTTATGGCATTTAAGGTCAGTCATACGCAAATTCCATATATACTTTCCATTCTTGCTACATTTAGTCATCTCTTTTATCTGACCCCCTAGCTATACATCCAAGCAGCATCCCTTTGAAACTGTATTACATTTGCAAACTGTATCCCACTTACCCAGTGCTGTAGTAATCCCTGAAGAATGTAGACTATTGTTGCCTCTCCACCCTCACCCCCAACACACCTTTAATGCCCAACTATCATACAGAGTGCATAGTCTTCTTGAGAACCAGGAGCTCAACGTGACAGTAAGGGAATGGAAGATGTCAATTCTGGTTTCCCCTTTCCTTGGCAAACTCCACCATGGCATCTCTTACTAATTATTATTTATTTTTTCAAGGTAGCAAATGAATATATCAGAAAGATCTCTGGATATCAGAAATCCAGCCTAGTAAAGGAAATCTTATTTTCTCCTCCTTGTATGCACACCCAGTCTCCAAGAGTGATTCTGTCGGAACTTTCCTTCCTTGTGTCTACCAAAAAACAATTTTTCTATGAACAATGCATGTTTTGAAGGTTCAACGACCTAGTCACCATTCTGTTATTTTCTTTCATTGACTAGGCTCGGTAGAATTGTCGGTTGGGAGTGATGTGTGTTGAAACTGTTGACTCAGTAAAATTAGAAATGGATTTTATTAATGCTTGTTACTCTCACTGTTGACCTTAGAAGCAATTATTTTATTGAATCATAAAAGCATAGCCCTAAAGATTTGTCATGCAGTGGCAGATATTGAGTCATATTTAATGTTTCCTTCACTGAGGATAGTAGACAGTGTAATTATTAATAGATGTTTTGGGCTGGGTATGGTGGCTCATGCCTGTAATCCCAGCACTTTGGGAGGCCAAGGCAGGTGGATCACCTGAGGTCAGGAGTTCAAGAGCAGCCTGGCCAACATGCTGAAACCCCATCTCTACTAAAAATAAAAAAAAAAAAAAAAAAATTAGCAGGGCATGGTGGCACATGCCTGTAATCCCAGCTACTCAGGATGCTGAAGCAGGAGAATCACTTGAACATGGGAGGCGGAGGTTGCAGTAAGCCGAGACCGTGGCACTGTACTCCATCCTAGGCAACAAGAGTGAAAACTTTGTCTCAAAAGCAACAACAACAACAAAACCAGATGTTTTGGTTTTGGCATTAGAGAAGAAATAACGCTGACAGTTAGTTTCTCTGTTGATTTGCAAGTTTAAAGGAACCATAGAATAAAACAAAGGCATTGGTCACAAGGGGAATGATAACCAAATTATTCAAACTGAAATGGGCTACAACATTAGAATGGACTGTGAGTAAAGCCAACTTGAGATTCAGCCACTGAAGTAATAAATTAAGAACCTTTTTTTTCCTTGTCCATAGATGGTACTGACTTTCAACTTGGGCAGGAATTTTTACTGTAGGCGCAGCACTTTGTCTGTAGATACAGATAGGGACAGAAAACACTGCATAAGGTAGCTTGGGAGGTCACTATATAGAGAAGTACAACTAATCAACAAATGTTTGTTGAGCACCTATTTTGAACAATAAAAACTTCTATTGTATCATCATCTGGGACCTATACATTCAATAAGTTTTTCATTATTTATCTACCAATTTGTTATGCAACTCATAACTATTAATCAGCTACTGTCAAGCAGGCTCTGTGCTGACCTGTAACTACTTTATCTTTACCATGGTGACTTTATCATGAAATAGATTATAATTATTATTATTTGTGTTTTTACTAGTACTATACTAGTAAAAACTGTAGCTATAAGTGAACATTCTAACCTTCATCATTCTTTGGGGAACTAGTAATAATTCCTAGGTAATTAGTGTGGGTTTTTTACTGAATTTAAATACAAACACACAGACCTCATACCTAATAGGAAATATTCAAGACTTGATTTCAATTTCACCTGGTGGATTTTCTCTTTTTTGAGTGGAAAACATACTATCATCTGACTATGCTCACGTACATGACTATTTTCAATATAAGCCACTCACAAGGAGTGCTAAAAGTCACCAGTATGTCTAAAACCTCAATGTGAACTGTTATACTTCCTTAATAATTGTGTTCCTTTAACCTGAGATTACTATGCAAAATGCCCATGGGGACTTCCTGCAACTTCTCTACTACTTATTTGTAATTCTCTGCTCTGGCTAATATACCAAGATCTTGACACACACACACACTCACACACTCACATACATAAACACAGTTGAATTCATCTGAACTACACACACACACACACACACACACACGGACATACATCTTATAACTCCATCTCTTGGAGGTGGAGCTCATATTATCTCTGAAAGATATTCCCTGCTAGGAAAAGATGGTAGAGGGATATGAGAATAAACCAAACAGTTTTTATATATAATAGGCACAAAGAGAAGAGGAAAGGATTTTCAAAAATGGCATCTTTGATGTCCAACAGCTGCCCAGAAACATGAGACCAACACCCTCTCTTAACAATTTGTTAAATTACTATTGGCCAAAGTGGCAGTTTCAAACAAAAACGTCTTTTATATTTGTGGTCTTAAATTGAAATACATGTCAACTTTTACAGCTTCTATTCTCTCAGGAGAGCTTTAAGAAGTTGATTGCTGAGGGGAGTTAATTCAATAATGGATACACCTGCTCCAGCAGCCAATCCAGTCGCCTGTCATATTGCCAGCAAGGTAGTGGATTATTTCACGTCCAGGAAGTAAAAAGGACAGGCGAAATATGATGAAATTGGCCATTATAAAAATTTGGCTAAAACCTGGGAACATATGCCTTTACTTTTATATTAAGTGCCAGAGGACTTAGAAAATAACAAGCTCATTGCCTTGAATGTAAACTGCCTAAAGGGATGAAACTTTGAGAAATTGTTTAACCATTTATTTCATATTGAGTAATAATATTTATCTCCCTAATTTTTACCCCAATCTAATTGTTTTCTTACACAGCAAAAATTAATTTAAAAATTATGTTAGAGAAACTTGTGTTAGATGCAAATTGATGCATAGAATCACTGAGTAAACTACAACAGCAAAAATAATAAAAATAATAAGAACAGGAAATTCTCAGGTGATAGAAATAAAGAGAAAATAAAAACCAGAACAATTAGAAGTAGCTGATATGGTTATGTAAGGCTTAGGGAACATAACAGAAGTCATCTGACCAGCATCCATGGAATACGAGGTCTTGAGTACTCGCATGGCAAGAATTGTAACTGTGACTCCTGTATTCACAGAGATACTATGTGTCCTGCACCATCAGTAGAACAAAGCTATTTATTATTCCAGGAGGTTAACAAGTTACCTGGGTACTAGGTGCAAAAAAATTTTTTTAAGTGTCCTTTAAATAACAGAATCATGCATTTATGTGATTGTCTTTTACACAGACTTAGAGTAAATTTGTACAAACTATGGATTCTCTAAAAGCAAAATTATGTGTAAAATTGTTTCGGGACCAGTGAGAGCTTTGGTGTACCTGGCAGAAGCAAACACAAAGCTAGTCTGAAGGGTCTTTCAAAAGGCAGGACTTGGGATGTCTAGCTAAAAGTTTGTAAATGCACCAATCAGCACTCTATGTCTAGCTAAAGGTTTGTAAACGCACCAATCAGCACTCTGTGTCTAGGTACTCTGGTGGGGATTTGGAGAAATTTTGTGTCTAGCTAAAGGATTGTAAATGCACCAATCAGCGCTCTGTGTCTAGCTAATTTGGTGGGGACTTGGAGTACTTTCCGTGTCTAGCTAAAGTTTTGTAAATGCACCAATCAGCACTCTAAGTGGACCAATCAGCTCTCTGTAAAATGGACCAATCATCTCTGTGTAAAATGGACCAATCAGCTCTCTGTAAAATGGACAAATCAGCAGGGTGTGGGTGGGGCCAGATAAGGGAATAAAAGCAGGCCACCCCAGCCAACAGCAGCAACCTGTTCTGGACCTTTTTTGGTCCTCTTGTGTGCTGTAGAAGCTTTGTTCTTTCCTCTTCACAATAAATCTTGCTGTCACTCACTCATTGAGTCTGCACCACCTTTATGAGCTGTAACACTCATCACAAAGGTCTGCAGCTTCGCTCCTGAGGCCAGCAAGATCACGACCCCATCAGGAGGAACCAACAACTCCAGACGCCAGCCTTTAAGAGCTGTAACACTCACCTCGAAGGTCTGTGGCTACACTCCTGAAGTCAGCAAGACCACGAACCCATCAGAAGGAAGAAACTCTGAACACATCTGAACAGCTGAAGGAACAAACTCCGGACACACCATCTTTAAGAACTTAACACGCTCACCACAAGGGTCGGCGGCTTCATTCTTGAAGTCAGCGAGACCAGGAACCTACCAATTCCAGACATAGTAATATACAAATAATTTTTAAAGAGCTGATTAAATACATTACTACTTACATAAAATATTAGGATAAAAATAAATCTACTTGTAGACACAGTGTAGTGAAACTGTAGAATGCCAAGAAGAAAAAGACAACCGGAGAGAAAAGCCATATTCCCTACTAGAAAACAATGACTAAATTGAAACTATACTTCCCAGCACAGCAATGATACTAGGTAGAAGTTAGCAGAAAACTATCTCCAAAGTGCTAAAGGAAAATAGCTCAATTTATATACATATAAAACTAAACTACAGTTCCATGTTCACTGTGTGCAGTGGAAAAAAAGACATTGCACATGATATTTAAAGATCATTCCAATTCTAGGTGCTCGCCTACAAAAGTACTATGTTGTTATTATACTTCAGAAAGAAGAAAGAAAATTAACCTCAGAATTTTGAAATAGAATAAAGAAAAAAAAATTGTGGACAGGCATGGTGGCTCTTGCCTGTAATCCCAGCACTATGAGAGGCTGATTTGGGCAGATAACTTGAGCTCAGGAGTTTGAGACAAAAAGTCTGGACAACATGGCAAAAACTCATTTCTACAAAAAATAAAAAAATTAGCTGGGTGTGGTGGTGCATGCCTGTAGTCCTAGCTACTCGGGAGGCTGAGATGGGAGAATCACCTGAGCCTAAGGAGGTCAAAGCTGTAGAGAGCTAGAGAGCTGTGACTGCACCACTGTACTCCAGCTTGGGTGACAGAGCAAGACTCTGTCTCAAAAATAAATAATTACATAAATATGTAAATAAATAAATAAAAGTGAGTTTAGGTAAAAAATAAAATAGTTAAAGTAAAATTATTGACTTAAGAAAACAAAGGTAATATTAAATATTTTGGAAAATTAATAACAAGCAAGAGTAAGTAGTTAACATGAAACTTAGAATAACAAGAAATGGGGCAATTGGGTAATTAGAAATGTAACATTCTGAGTTCTTGATGTTATTTGGGAGAAAGCTGGGGACTGTGGATGGTGATATACTTTGTAAAGTCAATAATCTAAATTTCCACCAGAAATTTGAAAACAAAATAGTGAATTAAAGTAAAAGTAATTAGACAATAGAATATAGTAAAGAGTAGAGAATGATGACACACAAAATAAATAATAACCAATTTACAAAATCAAAAAATGATTTTTTGAAAATATTAAAAAAACTGATAACTTGTAGTAAGGCTGAACCAAAAAGGGCCAAAGCACAAATAATTGATAATAACGACAAGAAAGTCAACACATATGAACCACTGGTTTTCACTGTCTTCTCTTTCGAGATCTTGTCTGTCTTGTTAGCTCTCCACTCTCTCCTCCTGTGTGTGCTGCCAACCCCACTGCATATGCTCTGGTATGAAATAATTATTAGAAAGTGCTTTGTAAGTTTCAGATATTCAAGCTTGAGGGCTTCAGTAGATGAAAAGAATTGGAGTTGCTTTCTTTGTTATGGTTTCAGCATGGAAGCCTTTCAAGTTGTGTGTAATTTGCTGATTCATTGTTAAGAGGAGACAAATGAAACGGGAAAATTCGTGCGCTGCTTAATCACAGAATAAACGAGGTGAGAAGTTGAACAGATGGGATGGGCTAAGACAAAGAATATCTCACAACTACAAAGATGTACTATGTTATTTTGATTGTGTGTGTTCGTGTGTGTGTGTGTGTGTATTTACTTTAACAGGCAAATAACTTAAATGAGCCAGTGATGAGTAAATGTAGACCTGTTGTGACATCCTCAGAATAAGAACAAAACAAAACGAAAAAACTAACTCCTGACTTTATATACTCATCTAGTTTCTTCCCTTTTAAAGACAGTTCTTTAAAAATGACCTGGCTGTGCTTATGCCTTTTTATCTCCCAGTTTTTCTTATCTTCCTCCAATACAATTTTCATTCCCATCACTTCATTGAAATACCTAGCACTTTCATCTTGGTCACACAGTTCTAAATATAATACACAACTCAGAGCCTCCATCTTACTTGGTCTGTAAATAGCACACAAAACATTGTCTTTCTTGAGACATTTTCTTCCAGGAAAACCATTACCCTGGTTTCTCTTAAACTGGCTGTTTCTTTCTATCTTCCTTGACCTCTGTATATGACAGTGCCCAAGGAATCAGACATTAAACTTCTCTTCTTGTCTATACTGACCCTGTACTTTGGTCTCATGATTTTATCTACCATTCATTTGCTCATTCGCCCAAATTTAGTATCTTCCAGGTCCCTCTCTTGAGTTTAAACTCATATGTCCTGCTACATACCGTGTATGTCTTATTGGATGTCAAATAGCCATCTCAATTTTAACATATTTGAGATATGCCTGTCTCCAAATCTGCTATTCCATGAGAGATTTTCAGTAAATGTACCCTTATTTCCTCCTTCTTATGCCATCAAAGTCACCAAAAACTTTTCAGCTTTTCCATTAAAATATGCCCATAATCCGACTATTTCTCACTACCTTTTCTGCTACATCACCTCTCCAACATCAATGTTGCATTCCTTTCTTAGCTGAACTACTGAAAAAGTCTCTTGATTGGGTTCCCTGTTTCCATTGCCATGCACCAGAATTAATTCCCCACGTAAAAGGCAGCATCATTCTTTTAAAATGTAAATCGTATCATACCATTCCTTTCAAATCCCTCTCTGGCTTTTCATCACATTTAAGATATAATTTTAAGTCTTAACCACAACTTACACAATCCTGACTACTTCTATGATCCTCATTTTCTTTCATTATTCTCCTTGTTCACTTTGTTACAGACAAACCTGTCCTGATGATGTCTCTGAAATGTATCAAGCATATTATTGCCTCAAAAGCATTCTAATTGCTAGTCCCTCTTCTAGAACGCTTTTCACATAATGAATCCACTGACTGTAAGAGGATTTTTGCCCTCTCCCATTGCCATATGAGCTTAGCAATACCTCCTTTGAGGAGGAGAATCCATTTCTGTCCAACTGACATGAAGGTTGACCATGTTACTTGGTTTTGCTAATAGAACGTGAGCACAAGTGACAAATGCCACTTTTGTGGAATGATTGAGAGCTGCCTAATGGTTGTTTTTAAGGAACCTGCATATCTATTGTTGAGTTGACTTTTAATATGTGTCTATGTATTCCCTGAACCCACCGTGAAATCTATTCACAATTTATTGGAGGAAATTAAAGAATTACAGTGTGCTTATCTAGGTCTATAGAACTTGGAATAAGAACTGTACGAATTGGATGTCAGTAAGATTCTGAAATTCATTAAATTCAGAAGCAAGAGCTCAAAACCGGAGGTCGCCCTAAGAACATCAGGTGAACCCTCTTCCAACCTAGTTACTTCACAGAAATTTTACGGAAGGCATTGGATTTTTCATTAATCAATAAATGTGAATTTGGACCAATATTGTCTAGACCTTGGGGAAAGTGTTGGCCCTGTTTACATCTAGGGTACATTTAGAGAAAACTTATAGTAAACTCTTGATTTTACCTGTTAAGGATAAATTATCCATTAATAATAAAGTATTTTCAGTTTTTCATTTTTTTAATGAAAGGTGGTTCCAAACTTACAAGTACCTGCATGCAAATCTACTTTATAAAGCAGAATCAAAACTTAAATTAAGTCCATCAAAGATCATTTGAGTCTTTCTATCCCCAGTCACATAAAATTATACCAAGATGAGTGTTCTCCAGAGCAGGATGAAGCCTGTTTGAAGTGTGAGTGATTTAGCTTTGATCACAGTTATTCTGAGGTTGAAAAGATAACAGAACTAAACTGAACGATGGGCTTCTGAGTTCACTGGCTTGGGATTATCTATTTCTGTGTAATAAGCCATCATAGAACTTAGTGGCTTCAGTTATTCTCTCTTACAGCTTTGTGGACTACTGGGCCCAGCCGAATGGTTCTCACTTGAGGTCTGTCATACGGTAGAGGAGGCTGCAGTCAGTGGAAGGCATGACTGATTGCATGCCAAAAATGGCTCACTCACATGGGTGGAATTTGATGCCAGTTCCTGGTTAAGAGCTCAGCTATGGCTATTGACTGGATAGCTACACAGGGCTGTCCTTGTGACATGGGAGTCTCACAATGACAACCGAGTTCTCAGAAGGAGAGTGCCTACAGCAGGCATTCCAAAAGAGGTAGGCAGAAGGTGTAACACTTCATATGACCTAGCTTTGGGAATCGTGCAATGTTACTTAGTTCTGCTTTTTACCAATCAAGTGAGTCACAGGCTCAGTCCAGATTCAGGGGAAAGGAAACTAGACTACATCTCTTTATAGGGAGGATGACTAAGAATTTGTAGCCACTTATAATCTACTATATGCTCTGAGATCTCAGTTGCATCTGTGGTTAGACTAGAGATATCTGAATCCATATTAACACCTACTGTCAACAAACAGAACAAACAGTAAGCTTCTAAGGAGATTCATAAAATGACTAAGCTGTTGAGATATTGTACACATACAAACACAGACACACACATATGCTCACACACTGGTATCTTATTGCTAATGGAATATTACTAAGGATGAAGAAAGGCCACTTTTGTGAGTGGATTTTATTTTTCCTTTACTGAAAACTATCAGCACTTTAAGAAATATAAAATAATTTTAAATGCATTCCTATGAACTACTGCTCCTTTACTTGAGTCTCTTGTGATAACTTTATTAGATATGCTTGGCCTAATATGTTTAAAGTTAAAGGACTAATTGAGGTGAATGAGATTGTAAGTCTAACCATTATAACATTAAAACCTAGCAGAGTTGTAGGAATATATTTTTTAAAAAATAATTGAAACAGCATACTGCTATACTTAAAGTGAAGTTGCTAAAGAAGATATTCACAAGTCACCTGGCTTTATCACATGGCTTCCAGAGAAGCAAATGACTAAAATTCCAAAGAGAAGTGGTTTGTGGTCTTCTTTAAAAAATGTTCTTATGGGCCGGGCATGGTGGCTCACACCTGTAATCCCAGCACTTTGGGAGGCTGAGGTGGGCTGATCACAAGGTCAGGAGATCGAGACCATCCTGGCTAACACGGTGAATCCCCGTGTCTACTGAAAGTACAAAAAAAAAAAAAAATTACCCAGGTGTGGTGGCGGGCGCCTGTAGTCCCAGCTACTTGGGAGGCTGAGGCAGGAGAATGGCGTGAACCCGGGAAGGCAGAGCTTGCAGTGAGCTGAGATTGCGCCACTGCACTCCAGCCTGGGCAACAGAATGAGACTCTGTCTCTAAATAAATAAATAAAATAAAATAGAAAAGTTCTTATTACTAGTACAAGGAGAAATCCTTGGCTTGTCCTAATATTAATTCACTGTCACAATCACAGCATTCTTCCTTGTTTCCGCAGTGAACTCCTTGAGGACAAGGAATAGTGTCTTGAAAACCTCTGTAATCCTCAAATTACCAAGTACTGTGCCTAGTATATGATAAACAACAAGCAATAAAGGGATCAGGTAGTAAAAGTAACATCTGATCTTCCTGGAAAATGGACACTGAATGACCAACAAGATTTCTAAGCCATTCTATTACACAAAATTCTTGAAGATACCGCACAGCTTGCTCTTCTTCGGTCAAAGCAATTCTTACTCAACAAACACCTGGGAATTCCCTCTATGGTCATAGGACCCTGTGCTAGAGTCTAAGGAGGAAAAATATGTATAAAATGCCGTCTTATATATTTTATACACATGTGATTTAAGTGGATTAATCTGGTTCATAAAGTGTTGTGGGGATACTTAAGTTATTATCACTTACAGTATAAAGAAAAGATTTGGAATAAATTTACTTTTTTCATTCTTTTTCAACAAGGAGAACAAAATGATCAGGTACTTTTGTTTTAAAAAGGGTCTGAAAAAAATCTATGTTATAAAAGAAATATTCATCATAGTCATTCAGTTAAAGTAAAATTTTATTGGAACCAATTTTGACAGGTTTGTGAAAAATTCTGTCTGTTTCAGATAGTAGATAATAAGCAAATTTATGATTTAAAAAGCAGTGGTGGCCGGGCACAGTGGCTCACGCCTGTAATCCCAACACTTTGAAAGGCGGAAGCAGGTGGTTTGTTTGAGCTCAGGAGTTCGAGACCAGCCTGGGTAACATGGTGAAACCCTTGTCTCTAGTAAAAATATAAAAATTAGCTTGGCGTGGTGGCGCATGCCTGTAATCCCAGCTACTTGGGTGGCTGAGGCAGGAGAATCGCTTGAACCTGGGAGATGGAGGCTCCAGTGAACCAAAATCAAACCACTGCCTTCCAGCCTGGGGTGACAGAGTGAGACCCTGTCTCAAAAAGTAAAATAAAATAAAATAAAATAAAAATAAAGTAAAATGAAAAGCAGTGGTAACACGCAGTGATCTTATAACTTTCATTTTCTCTAGGGCACTCCCAGACCAAGAGATGGATTAGCTGTTTACCACACTCCTTTTTATTGCTAGTCTCCACGTCTGAACCTATGAGAGACTGTATAACTGAGCTGCAGATGAAATAAGGTGGGCCAAAGCAATATATGCCACAAGGAATACCCACAAGCATGACTTATGTTATTTTTCCTGCTTGACTCTAGGAAATAAAGCAGAACATAGACTCAGCCCTTCCACCAGCCCCAATGTCCACCTACCTGGAACTCCCATAGATTGTTAAACAGGTGGACATTAAACACTTTCAATTTGCTGACCTATTATATTTCCGAGTACACTTGTTGTTCAGCCTCACCTACCCCAATGAATATATGATATCAGACATATTAAAAGACATCTGGATTCTGTATTAAACTATTTTCGATCCAAGTTTTAAAAGAATATCTCTATGATTTCAAAAATATGTTTGAATGAACATCTTTAATATACAATTGGCTATGTGCTATTTGTATACCATAAGCCTGGGAATTTTTGTAATGTAAAAGTTTAAATACAAAATCCTGGCAGATTTAATTAGGTTTTTGTGAATGTTAAGTTGACAACTATAGGTAACAATATTTCATTATATAGATATTTAAATAAATGTTAATTTTGATTTTACAATTTTCTTTCCATTTGGACATACTGCATTTTTTTCATGTGTCTGTAATGCATAATAAAGTACTCCAACAGATATTCGCTCACTGTATTCAAAGGCACAATTCTAATTCCCAGAAGAATTAGAAAGTGTTTGTTCCTTCATCTCTGCAATACTTTCAGCGCTTACCATATAGTGTCTGGCACAGAGTAAACTCATAATAAGCAGTTTTTGAGTGATCTGTGGAGAAAGAATTTCAGTCCTGATGAAATTTGAGGACCAGGCAGGGAATATCAATTGAGTCATTTATAAATTGGGTAATCTTTTATCAATTGAGGGTACAAGATAAGGGGTGAATCATACTTGTCCATAGAGAAATAAGCAAAATATAAACATCAGTGCAAACCAGGGTCAGATACTGAAAAATGTTGACACTGAGATCCTTGAAGAACCAAAATTTCCACTACTCAGGAAGTATAATGGATCCTGAACCTACGAGGAAAGCTTAGTTATCACAAATGTAGAGTTTGGGGAGTTTTACAATAAGGCAAAATATAAGAATACCTTTGTATTCTTCCTTAAAAATAAAAAAGCTTCCCATAATCTGTTAATCTACGGTTTGTATTTTCCAAATTCGTTTTAAAGAAGAAGGCTGTAATAGACATAATAAAAAACAAGATTTGACTAATCCTGGATATTTTCTAAAGAGACACTCTTCTTTTTAGGATCTGCATGTCTTTCATTTTTCCCTCATTCAAGTACCCTTTAGACATTTTTAAATTGAGGTATAATTTATTTAAAGTGTAGTATGTAAATCTTAACAGTACAGTTTGTTGAATGTTAACAAATGTATATACCCATGTAACTAAAACCTTAATCAAAAAACAGAATGATTCTATCACCCCAGAAATAATATTTGTGCCTCATTCCAGTCAATGCTCAAACTCCCCCTGGAGTAAATGCTACTTTGATTTCTAGCATGATAGTTTAATTCTGCTTTTTATTGAATTCCATATAAGCAGAATGATATAGTATATGCTTTTGTTTTGCATTATTTTTTCCAACATAATGTTTTTAAGATTTATCCATGCTTTGTGAACATAAATTCTTTATTCTTTTGCATTTCTGAGTAGAATATTCTACTCAGCAATGTATAAAACTATATTGACTCTCCATTCTTTTGGTGATGGATATTTTCTGCTATTAACATTTTTGTATTTGTCTTTTTGAGTGATCACATGCTTTCATATCTTTCCTGTTTATACCTAGAAGAGGAACTGGTAAGATCCAGTATATATTTAACTTTATATAAAATTGCCTATCAGTTTTCTGAAGTGTTGACACTATTTTGCACTCCCTCTAGACATATGTGAGGATTCTCATTGACTCATATCTTTATTAAACATTTTTAATAAAAAAGTTTGTCTGGCTTTTTTTTTTTTTTTTTCTGAGATGGAGTTTTGCTCTTGTTTCCCAGGCTGGAGTGCAATGGTGCAATTTCAGTTCACCGCAACCTCTGCCTCCTGGGTTCAAGTGATTCTCCTGTTTCAGCCTACTGAGTAGCTGGGATTACAGGCATGCACCACCATGCCTGGCTAATTTTGTATTTTTAGCAGAGACGGGGTTTCTCCATGTTGGTCAGGCTGGTCTTGAACTCCCGACCTCAGGTGATCTGCCCGCCTCAGCCTCCCAAAATGCTGGGATTACAGGCATGAGCCATCGCGCCTTGCCTGGCTTTTTATTTGTTTTCATTCCAGTGGATATGCAGTGGGATGCCATTGTGGATTTAAGTTTTCCTGATGATATTCAGCACCTTTTCATTTACAGACGATCCCTTACTTAGGATGGTTTAGCTTATGATTCTTTGACTTTATAATGGAGCAAAAATGATACACGTTCAGTAGAAACCGCAAAAGTGATATACTTTCAGTGGAAACCGTACTTTGAATTCTGAAGTTTGAGATTTTTCTGGGCTAGTGACGTGGTAGGAAACTCTCTTGGGATGCTAAGCAGAGGCAGTCAGCCACAGTTCATGAGGCTAAGCAACCTCATGAACTGTGTTGACAGATGATTTTGTCTAACTTTAGGTTAACATAAGTGTTCTGAGCACATTTAAGGAAGGCCAGGCTAAGCAATGATGTTCAGTAGGTTAGATGTATTAAATGCATTTTTGACTTACAATATTTCCAACTTATGATGGGTTAATTGGAGGGAAGCCCCATCATAAGTCAAGGAGTATCCGTGCTTATTTGCCATCCATCTATCTTCTTTTGGAAATTGTCTGTTCATGTCTTCTGCCAATTTTTATTAGATAATTTGTCCTATATTATTCAATTGTGTGTGTGTGTGTGTTTTGTCTTTTAAAGACAAGGTCTTCCTCTGTCACCCACGCTGGAGCTTCGTGGCATGATCATATCTCACTGTAGCCTTGGACTGCTTGGCTCAAACAATCTTCCCACCTTGGCCTCCCAACTAGCTGGAACTACACACTCACACCACCATGCCTGGATATTTTTTTTTAAATTTTTTTCTGGTAGAAACAGAATCTCACTATGTTGCCCAGGCTGAATTGTAGGAGTTCTTTACGTAATTGAATATGTCTTTTGTTAGATAAATGAACTGTAAATATTTTCTTCCCAGTTGTGTCTTTTTCTTTCCCTTCTTAATTGGTGTCTTTTGATGAGCATGATTGCAATTTACTGTTTCTTTCTTTTATATTTAGTACTTTTTATTGCCATGTCTACAAAATATGTGTCTACCCTAAGATGAGAAGATATTTCCTTATTTATGCTTTTAGTAGCTTTATAGTTTAATTTTTATGTTCAGGTCTATGGTCCATTTGCAGTTAATTTTTGAACAGTGTAAAAGTTCCATAGTTTCATTGTTCTAACACCATTTATTTCTGAATTGCATTGATTCGTAGGACTCCCTATTTTGTTCCATTGATGTATTCACCTATCTTCTTGTCAAAATCATGCTGTCAAAATTAATGTAATTTTATTGCAAGCCTTGCAATTAGGAAATAAGTGTCTCTTATAATACAGTATATTGCCTTGAAACCAAATAGTGAAATTTGTTTTTCTAGATTATTTTGGCTATGCAAGATCCTTTTCAATTCCGTATATATTAGAGAAGAAATTTGCCAGTTTCTACAAAGAAGCAGTGATTTTGATCTAGATAGCATTGAATCAATACTTTAATTTGAGAATTAACATTTTAATAATATTGATTCCAGTTCATGAACATGGCATATCTCTTCATTTACTTGCATCAACTTTAACCTCTCTTACATTGATTTTTATATTTAATTGCCGAGTTCTTGCATATCTTTCAATAAATTTATTCTGAGTGTTTTATGTATTTGATACTACAGTACACTTCTGAAATTTCATTTTCCAACTATGTGTTGCTATTCTGTAGAAATACTGTTACATTTTGTAGATTGGCCTTGTGCTCCTGACCTTTCTAGTGGTTTTCTCTTTAAAGATACTTTGGGATTTCTTCATTCATTAAAAGTGCTTCCTTCAGCATATTTTTTGGGTGGTTTGGGAACCAATAAATTCTCTCAGCTTTGAAGTATCTAAAGATTTCTTTATTTTTGAAAGATAATTTTGCTGAATATTGAAGAAAGAATTGCAGGGACTTTTTTCCCTTTTCACACAGTGAAAGTCTTATTTTATTGTCTACTAGCATTCATTGTCTTTTCATATACATATATAAACATATAGATGTATATATTTTATACATCTATATGTGTATATTTTATATATAATATATATTTTAGATATATTTTTGTCTAAATACATAAATATAATATATAATATGTATTTATATATAAATATAATATATATTTATATATAAATATATATTATATTTATTTTTATATATTTATTTTATATATTATATTTATATAAATATAATATATATATATTTATGTATAAATATATACATAAATATATGTATATATATGTCACTATACTTCAATTTGGATAATTTCTATCCATCTGTTTAAGAGTCATTGACTCTGCTGTGTCCAAACTGTGCCCAAAATGTTCACAAAGGACAGGAGGGGAAAAATGTTTTATACTGCTTTAAGTTTCTAATTTTAAATACATTTTACATTTTATATGTTGTATTTTTACTTTTTAGATTTTTTGTTTCATTTATATAGTTTATTTTCTATTCTGTATTTCACCATGTCTTCTCCCAATTTATTTCTTTTGTTTCATTGCTTTACTTCATAATTATTTAATATACTTATTATGGTCTTTTTAAATTTCTTCCTGCTAATTCCCATATCTGGGTTATCTGTTGCTCTGTTTCTGTCAACTATTTTTTCTGTTTAATCATGGTAACATTCCCTGATGTCTTATATATCATTTTAGAAAATTAAATGTTGAGCATTCACATTAAAAAGGGTACAGATTGAACTATAATGTATTTTATTGTTCTTGTTTTGTGTTATTTTTCTTAAGACAGTTCAAACTCATTCCTCTCTCTCGGGGCAAGTACTCTTAAGGAATGCATTTTCAGATACCATGAAGAGTTTTTACTTGCGTTTCTTTGCCTGGAACCATGAATTGATCCACTTGTGTGTTCACCTGTGGTTTCAAATTGGATTTAAGCAGTCGCTCTTTTCTCTTCAGCCAATTTCTTTGCTCTTTTCAGGACTCAAGCTGGGAGGGGTTTGAATTGCAAATGTAGGTAGTTTTGGTTCATGACCTGCTTTTCACTCTCAGTTCCGTTACCTTTACTCAGCAATTGTCTCACAAGGGCAGTGGGAGGATTGTCAGACCAAAATATTGACTATTTGGTAATTTTCTATCTTCCAATGTGTCATTATAACATTGGCTGGTTTCACAATGGCCTATGGAAGGACCAGTCCATTACCCACTTATTCCCACACTAGGTCCTTGACCCCAGTGTGGCAGTGGCACTTTGATCACCCACGAATGGATTATCTCTCTTTGGAATTGTGGTCAAGACACCTTTATGTCCACTGCTCTTCATAGCTTTATAAAGATAACAAATTTTACTGTATCTATTTTTGTCTTGCTACCACCATGGAACAGAAGTTCTTCCATGTACTCCTGCATCCTAATTGGAAGTGGAAATTTTCATTTGCGTCCCTGTGAAGAGACCACCAAAGAGGCTTTGTGTGAGCAACATGGCTGTTTATTTCACCCAGGTGCAGGTGGCCTGAGTCCGAAAAGAGAGTCAGCAAAGGGTGGTGGATTATCATTAGTTCTTATAGGTTTTGGGATGGCGGTGAAGTTAAGAGCAATGTTTTGCGGGCAGGGGTGGATCTCACAAAGTACATTCTCAAGGGTGGGGCGAATTACAAAGAAACTTCTTAGGGGTGGGAGAGATTACAAAGTACATTGATCAGTTAGGGTGGGGCAGAAACAAATCACAATGGTGGAATGTCATCAGTTAAGGCTATTTTTACTTCTTTTGTGGATCCTCAGTTACTTCAGGCCATCTGGATGCACACACGAAAGTCACAGGGGATGCAATGGCTTGGCTTGGGCTCAGAGGCCTGACATTCCTACCTTCTTATATTAATAAGAAAAATAAAACAAAATAGTGAAGTGTTGGGGCGGGGAAAATTTTGGGGGGGATGGTATGGAGAGAGAATGGGCGATGTTTCTCAGGGCTGCTTCAAGCGGGATTAGGGGTGGCATGGGAACCTAGAGTGGGAGAGATTAAGCTGAAGGAAGATTTTGTGGTAAGGGGTTATATTGTGGGACTGTTAGAAGATACATTTGTCGTGTAGAATTATTGGTGATGGCCTGGATACGGTTTTGTATGAATTGAAAAACTAAATGGAATAAGAGAAGGAGAAAAACAGGTATAAAAGGTCTAAGAATTGGGAGGACCTAGGACATCTGATTAGAGAGTGCCTAAGGAAATTCAGCATAGTCCTGCCAGCAAAGATTATTTATTTACTTCAAGAGCTAAGAGTGGCAGTTTGGGGATAGCACCAGAGATATCAGCTGTGATGGCTTGGAGAAACAGTGTAAACAAGAGAAGGGCATGTATGAGTAGTTGAGAACGGAGAATAGGAGTAGGACCAGACAGAAAATAGTAGGGATGACAAGTTTTTTGGGGGCACAGTCTAAGTTGGTCCAGTGTCTGGAATGAGACTGGGGCCTAATAAAAAGGAGCTCAAATGGGCTGTACCTTGTAGCATTCCGAGGACAGGCCTGAATTCTGAGAAGCGAAAGTGGTAAAAATATTGTCCAGTGTTTTTTAAGTTGGTGGCTGAGCTTGGTGAGGTGTGTTTTTAAAGGACTTTTAGTCTGTTCTACCTTTCCTGAAGACTGAGGACTGTAAGGGATATAAAGGTTTCACTGAATACTAAGAGCCTGAAAAACTGCTTGGCTGATTTGACTAATAAAGGCTGGTCTATCAGACTGTATAGAGGTGGGAAGGCCAAACTGAGGAATTATGTCTGACAGAAGGGAAGAAATGACTGCGGTGGCCTTCTCAGACCCTGTAGGAAAGGCCTCTACCTATCCAGTGAAAGTGTCTACCTAGACTAAGAGGTATTTTAGTTTTTCTGACTCAGGGCATGTTGAGTAAAGCTAATTTGCCAGTCTTGGGTGGGGACAAATCCTCGAGCTTGATGTGTAGGGAAGGGAGGGGGCCTAGCAGATGGAACACTGAGAAGTTATTTCCTTGAGGATAGATTTCCATGATGGAAAGGAAATGAGAGGTTCTAAGAGGCGGGCTAGTGGCTTGTACTATAGCATAGCCTGCCTTTGCTGGTGTGTGGCAATTAGGCCTGGTGGAACTGCCATCAATAAATCAAGTGTGATCAGGGTGAAGAACAGGAAAGAAGGAAATGTGGGGAAATGGGGTGAATGTCAGGTGGATCAGAGAGATACAGTCATGAGGGTCAGGTGTGGTATCAGGAATAATGTGGGAGGCCAGATTGAAGTCCAGGTCAGAAACAATGGTAATTGTGGGAGACTCAACAAAGAGTGAGTGCAGCTGAAGGAGCTGGGAAGCAGATGCGTCACGTATGAGGAAGAAAATAAATTTTGGAAGTTATGAGAAATGTAGAGGGTGAGTTGACTATAGTTTGTGATTTTTAGGGCCTCTAAAAGTATTAAAGCAGCGGCAGCTGCTGCACGCAGACACGAGGGCTAGGCTAAAACAGTAAGGTCAAGTTGTTTGGACAGAAAGGCTACAGGGTGTGGTCCTGGCTTTTGGGTAAGAATTCTAACCGCACTAACCATGCCTAGGAAGGAAAGGAGTTTTTGTTTTGTAAGGGGTTGAGGTTTGGGAGATTAATGGGACACAATCAGCAGGGAGAGCACGTGTGTTTTTATGAGAATTATGCTGAGATAGGTAACAGATGAGGATGAAATTTGGGCTTGACTGAAGTAATGAGGGCTGTCTGTGAAGCCTTGCAGCAGTACAGCCCAGGTAATTTGCTGAGCCTAATGGATGTCAGGGTCAGTCTAAGTGAAAGCAAAGAGAGGCTAGGATGAAGGGTGCAAAGGAATATTAAAGAAAGCATGTTTGAGATCCATAACAGAATAATGGGTAGTACAGGGAGGTATTGAGGATAGGAGAGTATATGGGTTTGGCTCCACGGGGTGGATAGGCAAAACAATTTGGTTGATAAGGTGCAGATTCTGAACTAACTTGTAAGCTTTGTCTGGTTTTTGGACAGGTAAAATGGGGGAATTGTAAGGAGAGTTTATAGGTTTTAGAAGCCCATGCTGTAGCAGGTGAGTGATAACAGGCTTTAATCCTTTCAAAGCATGCTGTGGGATGGGTTATTGGCGCTGAGTGGGGTAAGGGTGATTAGGTTTTAATGGGCTGGTAATGGCATGTGATCGGTTGCCAGGGAAGGAGTAGAGTTGTCCCATACTTGTGGGTTAAGGTGGGGGGATATGAGAGGAAGACACGAAGGAGGCTTTGGGTTGGGGAGAAGGGCGGCAATGATATGTGGCTGTATCCCAGGAATAGTCAGGGAAGCAGATAATTTAGTTAAAATGTCTCGGCCTAATAAGGGAACTGGGCAGGTGGGGATAACTAAAAGGAGTGCTTAAAAGAGTATTGTCTAAGTTGGCAGCAGAGTTGGGGAGTTTTAAGAGGTTTAGAAGCCTGGCTGTCAATACCCACAACAGTTACAGAGGCAAGGGAAACAGGCCCTTGAAAAGAAGGTAATGTGGAGTGGGTAGCCTCCATACTGATTAAGAAGGGGACGGGCTTACCTTCCACCGTGAGAGTTACCCAAAGCTCGGCATCTGTGATGGTCTAGGGGGCTTCCAAGGCGATCAGGCAGTGTCAGTCTTCAGCTGCTAAGCCGAGAAGATCTGGGAAGGAGTCCATCAGAGAGCCTTGGGCCAGAGTTCCAGGGGCTCTGGGAGTGGCTGCCAGGTGAGTTGAACAGTCCGATTTCCAGTAGGGTCCCGCACAGAAGGGACACAGCTTAGGAGGAATCCCAGGCTGTGGGCATTCCTTGGCCCTGTGGCCAGATTTCAGGCATGTGTAGCAAGCTCCTGGGGGAGGAGGTTCTGGAGGAATGCCTGGCTGCTGCGGTTCGGGTGTTTGGAAGTTCTTGTGTGCTGGAGATGTGGCTGGGTTTTGTCTCACAGTGGAGGCAAGGAATTGAAACTTTTTTCTATTATTGTACACCTTGAAGGTGAGGTTAATTAAGTCCTGTTGTGGGGTTTGAGGGCCAGATTCTAATTTTTGGAGTTTTATTTAATGTCGGGAGCAGATTGGGTAATAAAATGTATATTGAGAATAAGACGGCCTTTTGACCTTTTAGGGTCTATAGCTGTAAAGCGTCTCAGGGTTGCTGCCAAACGAGCCATGAACTGGGCTGGATTTTTATATTTGATGAAAAAGAGCCTAAACGCTATCTGATTTGGGATAAAGAAAAAGGAGCACTAACCTTCACTATGCCTTTAGCTCCAGCCACCTTTTTAAGAGTAAATTGCTGGGCAGGTGGGGGAGGGCTAGTCACGGAATGAAACTGTAAACCGGACCGGGTGTGAGGAGTGGAGGTGATAAAAGGATTATACGGTGGAGGAGCGGAGGCTGAGGAAGAATTGGAACCTAGCTCGGCCTGGCGAGGAGGGGAGAGGTCAGATGGGTCTGTAGAAAAGGAAGATTAGAAAGACTCAGCAGGCTGGGCGCGGTGGCTCACACCTGTAATCCCAGTGCTTTGAGAGGCCGAGGCGAGCGGATCACGAGGTCAGGAGATCGAGACCATCCTGGCTAACATGGTGAAACCCCATCTCTACTAAAAATACAAAAAATTAGCTGGGCATGGTGGCGGGCACCTATAGTCCCAGCTACTTGGGAGGCTGAGGCAGGATAATGGCATGAACCCAGGAGGTGGAGCTTGCAGTGGGCCGAGATAGTGCCACTGCACTCCAGCCTGGGCAACAGAGCGAGACTCCACCTCAAAAAAAAAAAAAAAGACTCTGCGACGCTTGGGGTTGGGATTGAGGGGACAGGCGGGAGGGAAAGAAGGAAGATTTAGAACGACTTGCATTGGGCACAGAGACTAGGAAGGGACTGATGTGTAAAAGAATGCCTGGACGTCAGGTACCTCAGACCATTTGCCCATTTTACGACAAGAAGTACTTAGATCTGTAGGATGGAAAAATTGAAAGTGCCATTTTTCTGCTATTTGGAACTACTGTCGAGTTTGTATTGGGGTCAAGCGGCATTGCAGAAGAAAATAAGACGCTTAGATTTTAGGTCAGGTGAGAGTTGAAGAGGTTTTAAGTTCTTCGGCACCAAATTTCATTCGCGTCCCTGTGAAGAGACCACCAAACAGGCTTTGTGTGAGCAACATGGCTGTTTATTTCACCTGGGTGCAGGTGGGCTGAGTCTGAAAAGAGAGTCAGCAAAGGGTGGTGGATTATCATTAGTTCTTATAGGTTTTGGGATAGGCGGTGAAGTTAAGAGCAATGTTTTGCGGGCAGGGGTGGATCTCACAAAGTACATTCTCAAGGGTGGGGAGAATTACAAAGAATCTTCTTAAGGATGGGGAAGATTACAAAGTACATTGATCAGTTAGGGTGGGGCAGAAACAAATCACAATGGTGGAATGTCATCAGTTAAGGCTATTTTTACTTCTTTTGTGGATCTTCAGTTACTTCAGGCCATCTGGTTGTATACGTGCAAGTCACAGGGGACGCAATGGCTTGGCTTGGGCTCAGAGGCCTGATAGAAATCCAATTGACTTTGTCTAAAAACATAAAATTCTAACTTTTATTAATACCTTCAGTGTGTAGCTTATAATATTTTTTGCAATATTTCATGTTACATTTGCAGATGTTGCTCAATTTATTTGTCCATCTTGAAGGCTCCTTATTTGGTAATGATATCATTAACCACTTGACTTATAACATGGGAGTAGTATGAGATGTATTTTGAGCATATGAACTTTGGTGTTGAGAAACTTGAGTTTGAGTACAATACTATCAGGTGCTTATGATCTGACATTGACCTCATCTAAAATGATGATAATAGTAGTGTCTTCACTAAGTTACTATGAGAATTAACATGAAGCTTGTTTATGCTTGGTGTATAGTAAACACTCAAAAAGAAATAGCGTTATTGTTGTACCTTATTGTAAGTGTCTTTTATTTTCTCATACCTGTCACTCCATGGCCCCTCTTTCTTTGTCACTTTCAAATTATCTAATGAGAAATTTAAATAATTTTTAACTCTAGTTCTAGTGGGTGATCTGCTGTGAAAACACAGAATTTCTTTGCATATTAAAGTGCCACCAACTTAGCCAGATTTAAATCAGCCTGACAGACAGAGGATATGGATGAAAGACAACTAAGAAAATAGTTGCAATGTTTAAAAAAATGCTTGCACATAGCTACTTCTTTATTTAATTCTCTGTCATGGCTCTGGCTTAATGAATCTCATGATGATTTAATAAATTAATCAACTCTTTAGAGAATATAATCAACAATTAGTAATTTCAAGTGATTATTTAGAAAAAATATATTTGAACTTCCACATTTTACTAAGGCAGATACATTGCATGAGCCCTGTATTTACTTATAAATGGGAACAACATGCAATACGACAAGGCATATATCTGTAACTGACATACATTTTGGAAGCAATGCAGTGAGGTATAACATTCATAATATATTGTTCTGGGCCGCTAAGTGTGTTGCTTAAAGAAGTAGGTTATGAAATTTACTTTTGACATTTGTTGAACACCTGCATTGTATGTTCATAAGAAGTTAACTTTATAAGGAACTAACATAAAAGAAAACATTTTAATTTTTCCTTTTTTTGAATAATGTTAGTAAATATATAATAATGTCAGTATATACTGATTATTAAATTTTAGACATGTAGAGAAAAATAATAAATCACAATTATTAAATCATAAAGTGTTAAGGTTGCAATTAACCTGGCCAGAATACCAGAATAATGTGGTAAATGGATAATACAATTAATATATAAATATATGAAGATATTAATGTAAATAATTAGAGATAAATGCTTACAAGTTTTTTGAGTATATATATATATATATATATGTGGAGAGAGAGAGAAAAACAGAGTCTTCACACTTTTGTTTAGCAAAAATCACACAAATACAGAACAGTAGAAATATGACAATAGGAACATGTGTTAAGAGACAGGAGTCTTAGATAACAGCAAATCCAGTGACTTTTTAGCTTGAGAAGTTAACAATCACATGGGTAATCAAATTTGCAGCAATGAGCAAATAATGGTATCTAAAGAATAGAAAGTGTCAATCCTGTTTAATTGGAAGTATATACTACTTTCAGTCAAGGAACTCTTTAAAATCAATGTGCCCAAATGAGAGTTTAGGATATTTTAAGAACTAAAAGCTATTTTATATAATATATTATTTAAAAAATTCATTTTAGTTGCTTATCACTTCTTTTTCTTTCACATTTGCCCTTTTGGTCTGTGGTGAGTTAAATGAATTTTGGGGCTGATCATGGAAAATAAAAGGATGCTTAGGTAGCAATAGTGCACAATGAGCTTTATTTAGGTTGGTGCTTTGACAGGTGTGCATACAGGGAAAGTCCTGTAGGGTATCAGAAGTCAATACTCCAAAATGAAGGCCTCAGAAGCAGTCTCTCTGACCTTCTCCTGCCTTCCTGTCTGTAGCTTGCTATTTTTTTCCCAAGGCAAGACACAAAGCTAGCATATCTCTTCCCCAAAGCAGGTCATAGAAACTAAAACCTCTTTTCCCCCAAGCCAGATGTAAAACCTAAAAATATTACTCTAACTTTCCTCTCACCTCTCTTTCTTTCTAAAATCTGGCCGTAAAGAAATTATTTGACCCACCTGGTTTGACTGTAGGTCGTAAGACCCCCATTCCAGAGGGGGTCCTGCCCCATACATATAATGAAGGAATGCTGCTCAGAGAGGCCCAGAAGAACCGAAGCTGACAGGCCTTGCTTGGCTTCTCCACTCGCTCTACTAGCATTAGACCATTCCCTCTTTGTCCAGTCCTATTTCTACACGGCAGTCCATATTTTGTTGAGCCTAAGCATAAAAATGAACACTTTCCTCTACATAGTAGAGTCTTCATTCTCTAGGCTCCCATACCACATAAAACTGTGAACAAATAAATGTGTGTGCCTTTTCTCCAATAAATCTGCCTTTGTCAATGATTTTCCATGAGCCTTCAGAAGGTGAAGGAGAAGCTGTCTCTTTGCCTAGACAGTCTCTAACAGCATGAAACCATCTAGAGGACACAGTGAGGAAAGTGAGAAGGAACACCACAACTCAGAACGGTAATGTTTCTCAGCACAGAGAATGAGTCCCTGTATCAGAGAGCTGAGAAGGGCAGCAGTAGCTTGCATGTTTTTTTTTTCTTCTTTTTTTTTTAATAGCTACAGGGTTTATCTTATCTATAGCTAGGAGATGTTGGGTATAGTTTCATGAAATTTGCAAAGCATATAGACTCTAAATGGCTTTAAAAATCTGCTTAATTGGGTTATGTTTTAACAACTGGATGTGTAAAATTTAAGTTTGGTGCTGGTGGGATTGTGAACAAATGGGTCCCACCCTGTAGGGAAGAAGAAACACATCAGGCCATTTTTGGATCCTTTATAAGACACACGTGGTATCCAGTCTGGCTGGAACACACTTGAAACCCATCTTTGTATGAATAACTTTTTACTTATTTGTAAGTTTCAGTTGAAGCTTAACATTGTGTAGACGGCCTTCCTTGATGACTAACCTAGATTATAAACATTGTAACATGATCTTGTAGTTTGTGCCATGCCCCTATACTATACTAAATGGCATCAAATTTTGTTATTAATTGCATAACATTTCTCTTCCCTTTTATGAGGTCAGAGATGGCATCTTCTCCTGTCACCACTGTATTCTCAGTACCATGAATAGAGTTTGGAACATAGTAGGTGATCAATAAATATTTACCAAATAAAGTACCTAGAGCTTTTTATCCTATAAAAGAAAAATTCATGGAACCTTGATTTTTCCCCCCAAACATTTGAAGAGGTTAAATTTAAAATATTTTGCATATTTTTAAGAAAGCCCTGAAATGCTGAAGAGTTAGTTAAGGATCCATGTGTGACTACCACAGAGGCCATTATTTTGACTCCTTACAATCAAGTATTAAAAAAAAAATCTAACAGCTCTCAAAGTTGTTAGGGGTTGCCTTGGAAGATGATAAGTCTCTCAATCCTGTGGTGTTCAGCCTGGTGATTATTGATATTGTAGAGAAAATTCAAGTGTCATATAAAGATTTGGACTAATTGACCTATATGGAATTTCCTCTTTAAATTCATTGATTCTAAGTAGGCTATTCTCTACACCTACCCAATCATTCGAAGTGATCTTTTGTTTAAATAACTTTATTAAAGTATAATTGTTATATAATAGGCTGATGATATTAAAATGTACAGTGTAAATTTTGACATGTAAATGCACCAGTAACACCATCAGAACACTCAATATAACATAATAATCACCCCCAAAAGTTTTCTCATGTCTGTTGATAATCCTTCTATCTCACCACCCCAACTTCTCACAATCACTGATGGGCTTTCTGCAACTACAGTGTAGTTTGCATTTCCTAGATTGTTAAATACATTGAATCTTATGATTTTTTGTGTGTCTTTCATTCAACTCACCATTTTAAAATTCATGCTGTTGCATGTATCAATAAGAGTTTATCCTTTTTATTCCTTAATAGTACTCAATCTTGTCTATATACCACAATTTGTTATCTATTCACTTGTTGACAGACATTTGGGCTGTTTCCAGCTTGGATTATTACCAAAAAAGCTGCTTGAGCACTCATGTAAACACCTTTAAATGGACACATGCTTTCATTTTTCTTGGATAAATGTCCAGGAATGATTGTGTCATATGATAGCTACATATATAACTTTTTAAGAAACTTTCAAACTATTTTCCTAATTGGTTGCACCTTTTCATATTCCCATGAGCACTGTATGAGATTTCTAGCTTCTCTACATCCTGATGAATATTGATAGGAGCAGTCCTTTTCATTTTAGCTATTCAAATAGATGTGTCATAGTGTTGTAGGACTTTTCCTTCATTCAGCTAAAGAAGGGGTCCTTGTCGCACAACCACGAAAAATCAGGCTCGCAGATCATTTGAAGGGTGAGAAAAATGGAATTTATTGGGCAAAAAGGAAAAAAGAAGGAAAAGAGGGGCTCTCAGAAGAGCAAAAGTTCTGCTAGTATATATGCCTCCAGCCTTGTAGATTGAATCCCTGGTTCCATCCCGGAAGAAGAGAGGCGAGGTTCTGCCCCTGTGCAATCTGCGCGAACTTCCCGAGGCTCCACCTAGTGCGCATTCCTCCCAGTGCCCAGGCCGGTCAGAGGTTCTCCGGGGACCCCTTTATACTTGGCTGTCTCGGTATTATCTCGCTGTGATTTTTATTTGTATTTTTCTACTGACAAATAATGTTAAGCATCTTTTCATGTGCTTAGTTGCCATGATTATACTTCTTGGATAACGTATCTGCTCAAATATTTTGACCATTTAAAAATTTGAGTTGTTTTCTTCCTTCTGAATTTTAGGACTTCTTTATATGTCCTGGATACAAAAGTTCCTTACCAGAGATATGAATTACAGAAACGTTCTCACTATCTGTGACTTTGCTTTTTATTTCCTTAGCAGTATCATTCAAAGAGCAAATTTGTTTAATTTTGATTTCGTCCAGTTTATCAATTTGTACTTTTATAGTTTGTACTTTTGGTGTTATATCTAAGAATTCTTTGCATAACCCAAGATTATGTAGATTTTTACTTGCTTTCTTTTAGAAGTTTTGTAAGTTTAGGTTTTATATTTAGCTTTGTGATCTATTTTGAGATTTGTTTGTATATGTTGCTAGGTATGAATTGAAGTTGTTAAATTTTGTGTGTGTGTGTGTGTGTGTGTGTATGTATGGATCCAAGATTTCCAGCAACATTACCTGAAAACATTGTTCTTCCTCCACTGAATTGCCTTTGAACCTTGTCCAAAAAATTATTGATATACATGTGGGGTTCATTTCTGGACTTACTTTATTAATCTCTTTCAATACAAATGCCACATTGTCTTGTTAATATAGGATTATTGTAAGTCCACATGAATTTTAGAATGAGCTTCTTACATTTTCCAAAAAACGCCTACTAAGATTTTGATTGAGTTATGTAGAATCTGTGGAACATTCGTCATGTTAAAATTATTAAATCCTTGGCCATGAATACATCTGCCCTTTATTTAGGTCTTTAATTCATCTTAGCAATGTTGTGTGGTTTCCACTCTACAGACATTGCATCGCTTTTGGCAGATTTAACCCTGAGTACTTTCAATATTACTTTTCAAAATTTCCACTTCTATTTTTTTATTGTTAGTGCCTAGAAAGAAAATAGGTTTTGGTATTTTGAACTTGTACCTTACAACAGGCTAAACTGTGCCCATCGGTTTACCTTCTAAGTTTAAGAGCACCCACAAGGAGAAGTAATCTTTAGTCTACCTTATCATAGCCGCAGCTGGAGAGGAAAGAAAGACAAACTGCAAGAAGGAAGAACACTCAGCGCTGCTTTGATCTTCACCCCTAAAACCCCTGCCTTTGGCATAGCTTTCAGAATGTCAATTCTCCCTTGATCAACCCAGAACATTTTGCTCTGAATAAGGAATGAATGAGTTTTCACAGGAGGTGACCAGCTCACCTACAATCCAGCATCTGAATTTCTCATTTGTTTTTAACTTATTGTCTTGAGATTAACTTTTTTAAAGAGCATAGTACTAGAAATTATTGCTTTAGGCTGGGCGCGGTGGCTCACGCCTATAATCCCAGCACTATGGGAGGCCGAGGCGGGCAGATCACAAAGTCAGGAGATCGAGATCAGCCTGGCTAACATGGTGAAACCTCATCTCTACTAAAAATACAAAAAAATTAGTTGGGTGTGGTGGCATGCGCCTGTAGTCCCAGCTACTCAGGAGGCTGAGGCAGGAGAATCGCTTGAACCCGGGAGGCAGAGGTTGCAATGAGCTGAGATCGCACAACTGCATTCCAGCCTGGGCAACAGAGCAATACTCTGTCTCAATAAATAAATAAGTAAATAAATAAATAAATAGATAAAAATTATTGCTTTAGAATTTATCACCAGTGTTGTTTAATCCTTCACACACCCTAGATCTACATCCTGATGCTGCAAAAAATTTATCCACATGAAGGTCATTAAATATTTAAACTTCTGCTCCTTAGGCTAAAAATACTTAATTATCTGAGTCACTTGTTCAAATTCATGAACAAATGGACAGATGATAATTTCTGAAGTTAAGTTTCTATCATAAAATATAAAAATATTGTGCACTAACATCTATTAAAATATTTTGTTAAAAATCATGCTTTTACATTTAAAGTATTAAGTAGATATTTAGAATATGTTATAAAATATAAACCAACTTAGAATGTATGAAATAAACATTAAAAAGTTTAAGATAGATTAAACTGAAAAAATGAGTAAATAGTTGAGGGCGAAGAGCTGTCAGAGGCGTGCAAATCAGAGCAACTCCATCTTAAATAGGATCTGGGTAAAATGAGGCTGAGACCTACTGGGCTGCATTCCTAGATGGTTAAGGCATTCTAAGTTACAGGATGAGATAGGAGGTCAGCACAAAATACAGATCATAAAGACTTTGCTGATAAAACAGTTTTCAGTAAAGGAGCCTGCCAAAACCCACCAAAACCAATGGCGACAAGAGTGACCTTTGATTGTCCTCACTACTACACTCCCACCAGCACCATCACAGAGCACAAATGCCATGGCAATGTCAGGAAGTTACCCTATGTGGTCCAAAACAGGGAGGCGGAGGCATGAATAATCCACCTCTTGTTTAGCATATCATCAAAAATAACCATAAAAATGGGCAACCAGCAGCCCTCAGGGCTGCTGTCTCTATGGAGTAGCCATTCTCTTATTCCTTTACTTTCTTAATAAACTTGCTTTCACTTTGCACTGCGGACTCGCCCTGAATTCTTTCTTGAGCAAGATCCAAGATCCTTCTCTTGGGGTCTGGATCAGGACCCCTTTCCTGTAACAGAAATATAAATGTAATTATTCTATGCTTAATGAGAATTTCATGGCTAATCTTCATTACATTTCCTTTTTTCTCTATAGCTTGTATTTCTTTAAAAAAAAATTTCCACCAAGAGAACAGTTGCTTTTATTGTTTGCTTAAAAATGAAAAAATATCACCTACAAAATATCAGCTTTATTTGTTGCTTTTGCAGCAAGGAAGACAGGTGAAACTTGTAATTGAAAGTAATTGAAATTCAGATTTCTAAATTCACAGAGATGAAAACTGAAAGTGACTTCAAGGGCAGAATCTCTGCTAATGCCAATTAGAGCCTCTTCAGAAGACTAAAACTTTTGAGGAAATTTTTCACCACTGCGGAGTCCAGGCACAATATCTTTCTCATTCAGATTCTCTTAGTAATGAATCTTAATGTTTTGTTTAATTTCTACTACAGTAATAATTATGGCTAGGAAGTCTAGGCACTGAACAAAAATAATAACACATCTTCTAACTCTGTGGATTGAAAAAATAAAATAAAAACACAGAGCTACTTTTGTACAAATGTGGTTCTACCATTTATTAACCGTGTGTTCTTGGGCATGATTTTTGTCCTTGTTGAGGATCAATTATATCATCAGTAAAAACTGATTCTAAAGGAACTTGTTTGAAAATCACTTACGTGAAATTATTTTAAAAATGCCTACTAACTGCACAATTTAGTGTCAGACAAATAATAAGTGCTTGATAAATGTTATTTGTTTGTTTGTATATATGTTACACATATATGTTACCTAGACGACCTGGACCAAAGCAGAATATTCATTATCTTAGCTCCACAAAAAAGTGTTTGAAAATAGTTGTACAACCATAAACCAGGCATCTAAAGTCATTTGGATGAACCCAGGGGAGTGGGCTCATAGATAATTCTTGTACAATCTATTGAGTCAGCTTTCTGTCTCAGCTTTCTGATTTGCATTTGGTTTGTCTTTCAATGACTGGAGTTCTGGAATGAGCCTTAGGCCAGTATTCCTTACACTTAAATGTGCACACAGTTCAGATGAAGATGCATTGGGGCCTGAGTTTCTGCATTTCTTAAAATGTCTATGTGAAGCCAATGCTGCTGATTCATAGGCCACACTTTGAGTGGCAAGTCTGCCCAGACAATTGAAATATCCGGTATCTGTATCGTCTACTGTGTCAGCCACGGGGCACTTAAATGTGGTAAGTGCAACTAAGAGACTGCATCTTTAATTTTGTTTATTTTTAAGGTATTTAAATTTAAATAGCCACCTATAGCTAATGGCTACTGTCTTAAATAGTATCCCTGTGAATAACATGGCTGACATTCTGATATTCTGTATATTCTTTTCCAACTTTCCCTTTGTAGTCCTCAGCTCAGAGTGGGCTCTGTTCTGAAACAAACCCCCATTGTTACTCACTTTACTTGAAGGCTTGTCACAGTCCAGAGATTTCTGGTTCTTTCTTTCGTCTAAAGAATCATGTTGTGCACATGTACCCTAAAACTTAAAGTATAATAATAATAAAATTAAAAAAAAAATCAGAGCTCTTAGAATATAACCAGGGCAGGTACGAGGCCATCCAACTGGCTGCCAATTCTAGAATTCCTCTGAGCTCTCTGGATTTCACAATCTGACTTTGTGACTTCCTGTTAAGAGTTGCTCAAGGGTCATTATCCCTTGAAGCTGAGTTAGTCTGAAATTCTACTGTAGGGCATTTCTGCTTTTCTTTGCTTGGCAAATTCACTGCTTTATTTTACATCCAAATTACACTTGTGCTTCTGTCTTCCTTTACCTAACAATTCACAGTTTTTACATCAAGGTGCTTTGTTTGGAAGGAAGATGAAATTGATCACAGAGGAATTATACAATCTGAAGGATTATAATTTTATGTTAAACTCATTAATTTTACCCCCATCACCAAAGCAGCGTAAAAAAAAAATTCTTATAATTGTGAACCCCAAATATCTAAGACCAGTCTCAATCAATTTAGACAGTTTATCTTCCCAATGACACAGCCTTAGGAGGTTCTGATCACATGTCTCCAGTGTGATCAGGGTACAGCTTACTTTTATACATTTTAGGGAGACATGAGACATAAAGGAATATGTGTAATGTGTACATTGGTCAGGTCCAGAATGGAGGGACAACTCCAAGGGTGAGGGGGCTTCCAGGTAATAGATAAGAGAAAAAAGGTTGGATTCTTTTGAGTCCTGATCAGCCTTTCACTGAATACTCAATTTAGTCTAGCTCAGTGGATCTGCATTTCTACATAAACAATAGGTAGAGGAAGCAATTAGATATGCATTTGTCTCAGGTGAGCAGAGAAATAACTTTCTGTCCTGCACCTGTAAAGATAAGCTATCGGTTTACATTGCCGGTGAGATTCAACAGAACTGGCTTAGGGTAAAGATCTTCCGGCCCTCAAGGAATTTCCTTGAGGGCAAATTGTGAAGGAAGTCTGTAGCTTTTTTATCTTTGTAGCTATCTTATTGAGGGATGGAATGGGAGGCAGGTTTATCTGACATAGTTCTCTGCTTGACTTTCCTCTTGGTTTATTGATTTTGGGGTTCCAGATTTATTTTCCTTTTGCATATTTAATGGCATTTTATACTTTTGCTTACTTTTATTTCATTGGAGTTTTGCCCCTATTCAAAGGCATCATTCATCCTTTCAAAGAAGATGCCCATTAGTTTACCTTTCCTCATTGCTTCTTTGCACTTGAATTCCAAGGTGTACAACACTGTGAAGATGTGACAATACCACATTAAACTCTAAGAAAACTTGACGTATATGCATATCCGGATTCCACAATTAAGTTAATATTTTATATATATTGTTATATGAAATATATGAATATGTATGAGTAGTATATAGATTTCATATATATACTATTCCAGTACTGCTCCTATATATGAGTATTTAGTATGAAATTAACATATATCAAATTTCATATTAATTTCATATATAATATTTTAATTAATATATATCATAAATTTCATATTAATTTCATATATAAATATATATAGGAGCAGTACTGGAATACTACAGTTAACTTAGTAAATATTAAATGTGAAGCAATTATTAAAATAAATATTTGATTAGGACAAATAGCTGTTTGTCAAGATTCTAGGTCACAGTACCTAAGTCAGCTTTCCCAAATCAAATGGTCTGAGTGTGATCTAGGCTTTAGTTGTAAAAGATATTTCTTCTGCTGTTGTTGAAGTTAGGTAGTGATTTAATAAGTTTCTCTTTTTAAATCAAATAAATTATCAAGATATTCATTTTCCTAGTTTTTATTTTTCCTTCGAAATGGGAATTACCTTATACAAATATAGCATAAATACATATAGATTCTCTTTTTAATATGAATGGGAGAACATGTCAAGCTCAGGTGTGGTTATTAGTAGCATTGTACTTTGATCATATTTCATGTACTTGTTTCCAAAACATTTCTGGAAATTGTTCTCTTGTTAATTAATGAAATGCCCTGGAACAAACATTTAAGAAAAGTGTAGAAAACACTGGATTTAGTTTAGCATGAGAAAACTAAGAATTAAAGGAAGTGTTGAAAACCAATAGAGACCATAACATTTTAAGAGAACAAGGCTAGAAAGTGCTGGTGGGGAGGTACGGGAAAGGAAAAACAGCATAATAGCTTGTGAGGGGTCAGATAATTTGCCAGTATAATTTTAGGAATAAAAAAATGCAATTAGAAACCAAGAGTCATCTTGTGCATTCTAAAGTTGGAAGCCACAAATGTCCTCATGCAAATGTAATAGCATTGAAGTTTCTTAGCATTGACCTATCTTTTACGGATAAGAAAAGTATGATGCGGTGATACACTGATTTTCTTACTAAACTCCCTAGTGACTGGCAGAGCCAGGGAATGAGCTCTGGTCTCTGATTCGCTGATATTCATTACAGGTGTCACTGGGAGAAAACTAGTTAGCATCCTCCTGAGGTTCACTCCAACACTTGTGACCTGGGAGCCATTTCCTGTTGCTTCCTACATTGTGTTCTTCCTGTTGGTCTGAAATGTCATCTGCAATGTCATCCATCTACAGAGTATCTCATGGGTTTGTTTGTCCTCTTCCGTCTACTGGCTCATCACATTCTTTTTGTCTCTGCACACTTCAGACTGGTTTGATACAAATATCAATTTTTTCATGACCTACCTACCCATTTTTTTTAATTTAGAAATACTTCTAGCACTCATAAAAGTAATGACAAAAACCACAATTACTTTTGCACTAACCTAATATCATACGCAATCATATAGCTACCCATTAAAAAAAAAAACTTAGATTGCTACTTTAGCTTCAGAGCACTCATAGATTCAGTTAATGTACCCTATCCTCAGCAAAATTCCACTTCCTTCTTTTGCTTCTCAATTAACTTTGATTCTGAATGTGATGTTTATCATGCCATGCCTGTTTCTATACTTTCAACAAATTCACACATATCTAGAAACAATGCCTCATATTGCTATGACTAGTAAATGTCAACAGATGTGTGCAAGACAAACTCCCAACAGTTTCTTCAGTACTTCAATCCTGGATTAAAGAAGTTTCAGCCTTACTACATATGCCTAATTATTCTCCAAAGCAGCTGGACAAATTTATACTCTTGGACCCAACATAAAACTATCCCCTCGGCCTACATCATTTACAATACTTGGTATTGCAAGACTTTTATATCTTTACCCATTTCCTATGGTGCTGAAATGACGGCTGACTTTTACTTTACTTTCGATTTCTCGAATTATAATTTCTCTAGTTTCCAGTGAGGTTTTTCTCTTGCAGATTAGCCCCTTGGGTTTATATTTCTATAGATCATCTCTTCATACCATTTACCTACTGGGTTTCATTGGATTATTGGTTTGTTTTTTAATTGATTTAATATTTTACTTGATTAGTTTTATATTTTTAAAGGTTAATATTTAAATTAATATTTTATGGATTTTATATCCATATTCTTCTACTAATATTTTCTTACTTTTATATCTGTGTTCTTCTACACTTCCAATTATATGCTAAATATGTGCTAAATTTTCTATGAATGTATCTCATATGCTCCCAAATTCTCCAATAGGACTCTAATACTCTTCTAATGAAGTAATCTATTGATTCCATTTAAAAATTTTGGCTTTTATTCCCCTTGTGGGAAGACTATGTTCTTCTGGTCTTACCTGGACTGACTGTTTTCTAGCTCAAGGACACATCTCTTCTCTGTCTTTGCCTGCCATTCACATCCTGGGAAGTCTCCTTTCTTGATTCCTGTGTTGGATCCTCTCTTTGTTGGATTCTATGTTATCTTCCTGATATGTTGTTTTAATGGAATACAGTTTTCAGTGCCTTCATGATAATTAATGTGGTACCCATGAGGTTAATGTTTCAAGAACTAGCATACCTGAAAATCTGTTTATTCTGTCAGTTTATTTGATCTTTTTCCCATTATTCCTTTTGACTTATTTTTTGGAATATTTTCTCAACAATAGTTTTAAATGTTTTAATTATTATAATAGTTTTTATTTTAGGAAAATTTTTATTTTTCTCTCTTCTTTTTTATTGCTTTTCTTCTTTTATAATGAGTAAAGTATCTCTCATTGCTATGAGAATATTCTAATTTCTAAAAATTTTTGCATTATCATTTTCTTTTCTGAAATCTTCTGTGATCTATTTGATTTGGTCTCTTAGATTTTCCTCACATATTTATTTTCTTAGCCTAAAGCATTATAAAGGTGATTGAAATGTTATGTTCATGTATGGGACTTGTCGGCTGATGAATTTTATTGGAAGAGTTAGGATAGTGACCTGGACTTTTTTTTGAGGGTATATTAAGCGTGGTTCTCTAGAGATAGATAATCAATGGAGAGAGAGAGAGAAAGAAAGAGACAGAGAAGAGGGAAGAAAAGAGAAAAAGAGAAGAGAGAGGGAAAGGGAGTGAGAAAGAAAGAGATTTATTTTTAAGGAGTTGGCTTATGTGATTATGGAGGCTGGCAAGTCTAAAATCTGCAAGATGGACTGGTAGGCTGCAGACCGAGGAAAGAGCCTCTGCTGCAGTTCAAATCTGAAGATCATCTTGCTGGTAGAATTCTTTCTTATTTGGGGGAGGTCAGTCTTTTGTCCTTTGAGGGGCCTTCAACTGATTGGATGAGGCCCCTACCAATAATATGGAAAGCAATCTGCTTTACTCAAAGTCCACAGATTTAAATGTTAGTCCCTGTAAAACACCCTCACAGAAACATCCAGAATAATGTTTGACAAAAATCTGGGGATGGAGGCCCAGCCAGGTTGATATATAAAATTAATCATCACAAGGGATACCTAAATGTAAGTACCAGGAGGCATTCTTTCTTATTCTAGAAGGTTTTCCAAGGAGAAATCCTTTAATTGTTTGCCTGAGGATGGTTAGCAAGCCTTCTAGCACTCTGGTAGCTGAGCAGAAAATTAGGGATGGGCAGGGGGTTGTCACCTTTCATTATGTAGAATGTTTCTTTATCTCCCTGTTTTTGGCATAGTGCCTCATTCTTACTCACTCTCTTCACTGACTTATGTCTAGAGCTTCTCAGTTCAATTTCTCCAGAGAGTAAATGCTGGTCTCTGCTAGGGTATGGACGGTTACTTAAAACTCTAACTGGTCCTTTATACTGACAGCTGACAAATTATCCTACATTCAGTGTGACAGTTTATCAATGCCTTTTAGATAACTGGAATGTTTTCATTTTAAAAAATCATTTCCTATGGTCTGTGGCATGAATCAGCGTATTTGTCTTAGCATTCCCTTCTGCAAACCTTTAGACTTCAAATTTCTTTGTTCTATTGACTTAGTTGCCAGTCATTTTCCAGATTTCCAACCTTCAAAAATTTGTTGACAACTCATCCAATATTATTTCTTCTGTTCTTAATTTTGACGTTTATATTTTGAAAACTGTTTCCCTGAGATATAATTCACATACCATGATATCAACCTACTGAGTTTTTAACTAAAATTTTTTTATCGTTTTTGAGAGTTTCAATAGAGAGTAGAAATAAAAATGCTTGTATGATTATACTTCTCCTGTAATTTTTATTTTGGCCCTTTCAAACCTCCTGTGCAATGTGTTAACAGCTGTGATATAATCAACATGTCATAAAATTTATCCTTTTAAAGTGTGACATTCAGAGTTTTATAGTATATTCAAAAGTTTGTGCAAATATCACTGCTATCTGATTTCAGAATATTTTCATCACCCTCCAAAGAAAACCCCATATCCATTATCCCCATTTCATATTGAATGGGCCATTCCTCATTTCCTTTCACCCAGTTCCTGGGAACCAATACCCTACTTTCTGTCTCTACGGATTTTCTTATTCAGGACATTTGGCATAAATGTTAACATACAGTGTCTATCTGGCCTTTAGTTCTGGCTTCTTTCACTTAACAATATGCTTTTAATGTTCACCTTCGTCATATATTCACACCTGATTCTTTTTATGGCTGAATCATAGTCCTTTATATAGCTATAGCAGATACTGTCTATCCATTCATCAGCTGATGAACTTTTGGGTTACTTCCACATTTCACTATTATAGATAGTACTTCTATGAACATCTGTGTACAAGTTTTGGTGTGAAAATATGTTCGTTTCTGTTGGATAAACATTTAAGTATGGAATTACTCGGTTATATAGTAATGATTTCTAGCTTTTTGAGGAGCTGCTAAACAGATTTCAGAAGTGGCTGTACCATTTTGCATTCCTACTACAATTGTCTGAAGACGCTAATTTCTCCAAATTCTTGCAATACTTGATATTTTCCATTGTTGTTATAGGCATCTTAATAAGTATGGAATGACATTTCTTTTTTTTTTTTTTTTTTCAAAATGGCCAACTAGGAGTATTTCAAGCACACCTCATCCACTTAGAAGAAGCAAAATAATGTGTAGACAATCACACTTTTAATACATTATCCAAGAAGGAACATGAGAGTTCAACAGCAAAGTGACAGAAAACTCTCAAAATTAGGAAGGAGCCAAAAAATAAGCGGCCTGTGTGATTGGGACCAGCTGGAAAGTAGAAATGACTCTTAATGCAGGAGAGAGTGAATAAGTGTTTGTCTGTGGTTCACTTTTCCCCTGGGACAATCCAGGACTCAAGAGAGCATCATGACCCTCCCAAACCCTGTATCTAACTTAGGGAGTGACCAGGAGACTGAGAAAAAACAATTGCTCCAGGAGAACATACCTTGTGTTTCACACCCTTCTTGAATGTAAGTGGTCATAGTAAGACACTGTTCTCAGTCCTCACTCCTAACAAATTGTGCATGGTCTTGGGAACAAGCAGTGCCAGTCCTAGGCACAGGGAAACTGAGGCTACTGCTTGTGAAAACATGGCAGAGGGATTCTGAAACCAGTATTGAGAAGCAAGCATGGTGTGAGCTGTGGCCACTGGCAGTGGAACCAGGCATTGTCCCCAGGACTTGAGCAGGATGAGATTTGCAAGGAAGACTTAGTTTTGAGCTGGGTAGTAGCTCCTATAGCTCGGGACAGAGTTGCAAACTTGGTGCAAACTTGCAGGTCTCATGGAAACTCCAGGTTGTCTGTGACAGCTGGGATAGTAGAGTGAGCCCCACTGGGACTGCAGTGTGATAAAGGCACTCTCCCCTGCCTACCAGCAGAGCTTGTGGCTGCTGAAACCTTCTCCACTCTCACCATGGAAGGATCTCAGTACAGTGGTGCTAACCCCTCAGCCAAGCAGTCTTCCAGGGCCTGAACAATTGAGCCATCCCCACCTGTCATGGCTGATGCAGACACTTGCCTTTGGGGGGCCTAAGCACAAGCCTTCCTGGTCCAGTTCCACCCAGCTTCATCCCCCACTGAGACAGAGTATGGGATCCAGGGCACTAGGGGTTCCACAACACAATCCACCATGTGGGACAACTGAGTACTCCTCCTGGGGGACTAAAATTGAGCATAAACAACATATTGCCAACACCTCAATAGGCTCCTACATCCAAACACCACTACTGGCCTGGAGGCTGGCCCACAGAGCTCATTGCCAGCATTTCATCACCACTGCAATACCCTTCACCCATGCTATGACAGCTGCCCGGGAGCTCAAGAGCTCACTTATTTTCCCAGTGGATTGCTACTAAGCTTGGCACCCAAGAAAGTCACCCAAAGGTCCAGGAATCAGCCTGCCTAGAACCCCTAACACCATTGCTTGCATATACCACCACAAGGCACAAGGACAGTCATGCTAGGCCATCACTTCTATGACTGAAACATGAAGATGGGCCCAGACATCAGCCCCACTTTACCATAGCCTCCACCAAAACCAACCCTAACAAACTGAGACCACTGACATCACTAATACTGTTTATAGCCAAAGAAATTATAGAGAAATTTTGCTACCATATGCACCCAGAAGCAAAGCCAAAAAAACCTGCCCAGCCAAAATTATAGTCACATCTTCAGGAAAAATCCGTACCCTGAACAAAAGTAAATTCAAAAATAAAAAGTGACAATTACACCAGATTACACAAATCAATCAATGTAAAGACATAGAAAACATGAAAAGCAAGGTAATATGACACCCCAAAAAGAACACAACACTTCTCCAACAACAGAGCTTAACCATAAAGAAATCTTCAAAATCCCAGACAAAGAATTCGAAGTGTTGATTATAATGAAGCTCAATGAGATGTGAAAAAAATCTGAAAACCAACACAGAGAACTCAAAAAATCAAGATATGATGGATACATTTACCAAGGAGATAGATCTAAAAATAAAACAAAGCACCAGAAATTCTGGAACTAAAAAAATTCATTGAAGGAAACACAAAATACATTTGAAAGCTTTGACAATAGACTAGACCAAGCAGAAGAAAGAATTTCAGAACTGGAAGAGAAGTCTTTTAAAATGATCCAGTCAGACACACTTGAAAAAAAGAATAAAAATGAATGAACACAGCCTTGAGACATTTGGGACCACATAAAATGACTGAATTTATTAATTTTCAGTATTATAGCCAGTGAAGAGAGACCAAAAACTTTATAAAACCTATGTAGTTAAATAATAGATGAAAACTTCCCAAGTCTAGTAACAGATTTAGACATTCAGATACAGGAAGCTTATCATACCAGTCAGGGTTCTCTAGAGGGACAGAAGTAATAGGATATATATATATAATATATATATATTTAATAAACTTATTAAATTTGTGATCATGTGAGTTAATACTCTGTAATAAAATCCCCTGTATGTATATATATATGTGTGTGTGTATATATATGTGTGTATGTGTATATATACATATATATACATATATACATATATATATATATATGGGAGTTTATTAAGGAGTATTAACTCACATGATCACAAGGTCCCACAATAGGCGGTCTGCTAGCTGAGGAGCAAAGAAGCCAATCTGAGTCCCAAAGCTGAAAAACTTGGAGTCCAGTGTTTGAAGGCAAGAAGCATCCAGCCTGGGAGAAAGATGTAGGCTGGGAGGCTAAGCCAGTCTAGCCTTTCACATTTTTCTGCCTACTTTATATTCTGGCCACACTGGCAGCTGATTAGATTGTGCCCACCAAATGAAGGGTGGGTCTGCCTTTCCCAGCCCACTGACTCAAATGTTAATCTCCTTTGGCAACACCCTCACAGACACATCCAGGATCAATACTTTGCATCCTTCAATCCAATCAAGTTGACACTCGGTATTAACCATCACACTCATGATCCCCAGGAATAGGCAATGCAAAAAGGACTTCATCATGTCACATTAAAATCAGACTGTCTAAAGTCAAAGTGGAAGGACAAATTCTATAATCAGCCAGAGAAAAGCATCCAGTTACTTTCAAAATATATCTATCAGGCTAACATTGAAGTTCTCAGTGGAAACCTTACAGGCCATAAGAGAATGGGGCAACATATCCAAAATGCTGAAATAAAAAAAAAAACCAGCCAAGAATTCTATGTCTAGCAAAACTAACTCTCATAAAAGAAACATAATTAAGGTCTTTCTAGGACAAACAAAGGCTAAGGGAAATCACCACTAGACCAGTCCTACAAGATATGCTCAAGCAAGTCCTAAATTGGAAGTGAAAGGACAAAATTTAGCAACATGTAAACCCAAAAATGTATAAAACTCATGGTAAAGCAACCGCACAAAAGAAGAAGGGAAAGGAATCAAAGATACCACTACAGAATTCTACTAAACAACAATTACGAAAAGAAAGAAAGAAAGAGAGAGAGAGAGAGAGAGAAAGAAAGAAAGAAAGAAAAAGAAAAAGAAGAAGGAAAGAAAGAAAGAAAGAACAAACTTATAAGACAACTAGAAAACAATTAATGATATGACAGGAAGAAAGCCTCATATATCAAAATAAATCCTGAATGTAAGTTGAATAAATGCACCATTTAAAAGATACAGGGCTGAATGGATTAAAAAAAACTATATGTGTTTACAACTATATGTTGCTCATCTTATCTTTAAAAGCACATACAGACCAAAAGTTAAGGGGTAGAAAAATTATTCCATGCAAATAGAAACCAAAAGTGAGCAGGAGTAGCTATACTTATATTAAATAAAGCTTAATTTAAGTCAAGGATAATAAAATAAAAACAAAGAAGGTAATTATATAATGATAAAAGGATCAGTTCAGCCAGAGGATATAACAATTCTAAATATCTGTGTACCCAACACTGGGGAGCACCTAGATTCAGAAAATCAATATTATAGACCTAAAGAGAGAGATAGACAATAATACAATAATAGTGGGGGACTTCATCAACCCACTTACAGTATTAGACAAGTCATCCAAACAGAAAATCAACAAAGCAACATTTGTTTTAAATTGGACTTGCTAACCAAAAAGTGACTGAGGCAGGTGTCTTGATCAGTAGAGATGTAGTGAGCCAAAGTTTGAGGAAGTTCCCAGGAAAAACACAAGTTCACAGGAGCATCTATGACTGGTGCTTCTCAAAGAGGGTTTGAAGAACTCAGTATTTAAAGGGGAAAACATCAAGTAGAAGGGAAAAAGTGAGAGAGAATAAGCAGTGAAGCAAATGGTTACCTTCTTGCGAGGCTCTGATTAATGCTCAGTAAATCTACATTTTACATAAGGTAAACATTTGAAAAGACAGAGTGGAGGACAAAGTATAATATGCCTCCACCTCAGGGTAGGCAGAGAAATAATTTCTTGTTCTTGTTCCCATTCCCTACCTGGGGAAATAAACTTGAAATCAACATTGACAGTGTGAGATTGAACAGAACTCAATTTTAGGGCTGGTTTTATGGGGAGATATGTATCATGTCCTGAAAGATTTAGGGGCTAATAAATAATTTTTTGTGAGGAATTTGTGAGGGGGACCATCTGGGGAGATACATGGCCTTTTGCTATTGTGAGAATCTGGTTTATGTATAATGCCATGAAACAGGATTGTGAAATTACAGCTATCTGTTTGAGGAAAAAAGAAAAGAAGTATTGTGTGACTCAGTTCCCAGGCTTAACTTTCCCTTTGACATAGTGAGCTTGGTGTCACAATATTTTATTTTCTTCTACAGACTTAAGATAAAATTGACCTAGCAGACATTTACAGACCATTCAGTCCAACAAGTACACAATATACATTATTTTCATCAGCACATGGAACATTCTCCAAGATAGACTAAATGTTACACCACAAAACAAATCTTAACAAATTTTTAAATTTGAAATAATATCAAGTATTTTCTCAGACCACAGTGGATTAAAACTTCAAATCAATAAAAAGAGGAATTTGGATAGTATATAAACACATCAAAATTAAACAATATGCTCCTGCACTACTGGGTCAATGAGTAAATTAAGACAGAAATAAAAAAAGTTTTTGAAACAAATGAAGATTAAAACAAAACATATCAAAACTTTTGGGATATAGCAAAAGCATTGATAAGCGTGAAGTTTTTAGCATTAAATGTCTCTTTCAAAGAAGAAAGATTAAAAATTCACAATCTAATGATGCACCTCAAGGTATTAAAAAAGCAAGAAAAAACCAAACCCAAAACTAGCAGAAGAAAAGAAATAACAAAGATGGGAGCAGAACTAAATTAGAGACTAAAAATATACAAAAGAGATCAACAAAACGAAAAACTTATCCTTGGAAAAGGTAAATAAAATTGATAAATCTCTACCTAGACTAAGAAAAGAAGAGAGGAGACTCAAATGAAAATCAGAAATGCAACAGGAGACATTGCAACTGATACCACAGACACACAATGAATCATCAGGAACTATGAATTATGTATAATTATATGCAAGATTATATCAGTAATAAAGTCTCCAAAAAAGAAAAGTTCAAAACCAGATAAATTCACTGCTGAATTCTACTAAACATACAAGGAAGAACTAATGTTATTTCTCCTGAAACTGCTCTAAAATTTGTGAAGGTGGTAATTGTTCCTAAGTTATTCTACTAGAGCAATATCATCCTGATACCTAAACCAGACAAGTACACAACAAATAAAGAAAGCTATAGATCAATACTTTTTATGAACATAAGACAGGAAAATCCTTAACAAAATATTAGTGAGCCAAATCCAACAACACATCAAAAAGATAATACTATTTAGTGGGTTTTATACCAAGAATGCAAGGATGGTTTAACATGCAAATCAATAAATGTGATACATCAGATAAACAGAATCGAGGACAAAAAAAATATATAGTCATCTCAATAGACACAGAAACAGCATATGATGAAATTCAGCATTTCTTCACAATAAAAACCCTCAACAAACTAGGCATACAAGGAATATGACCACAGAAATAAAGGTCACAAACCACAAACCCACAGGTCACATCATACTAAATGGAAAAATATTGGAAACATTCCCTCTTAGAATTGGAACAAGACAAGGATGCCCGCTTTCACTGCTGTTATTCAACATAATAGACATACTGGAAGTCTTAGCCAGAGTGAACTGGCAAGAGAAAGAAATAAAAGGCATCCAACTTGGAAAAACAGAAGTCAAATTATTACTGTTTTCTGATTATATGATTTTATGTCTAACAAACTTGACTCCACCCAAACAACTCTTAAGATTTGATAAACAAATTTGATAAGTTGTTGCTTAGATGATTCACAGGCATTAATTCAGCTCCTCCAGGGACCCCGGTCTGAATTTTCAACAGCAAATCCAGAATGACTCCTTGGTTCATATATGTATATAGAAGTTCATGTGTATATACATATATATATATATGTTCATGTATATGTAATATATAAAATATATATAATATATACAAATATATATAAATATGCGTATGTTCATATATATATATAGGTAATTTCTGTTTCCTTATTAATATTCTTTTTTTGGTAAAACACCATTTTTATACTATTCTTCATTTATTTGTACTTGGTTTCTTTTAGCTCTTTAAAGTTCACTTAAAATAGCTGTCAGTATTCTTTCTTCTGTGTGATCATTGAAGTCTGTACTCTGTTAGAATAGTGTTAGCTTACTGAATGATTAGACAGATATTTTATTAAATGCCAGAAGCTGCAAAATCTCCCAGTCTTTGCTGAGGGACTTTATGTCCATATCCAGGCAGGTTTTTAATAGCAAAGCAAAAATTCTGCTTTTGTCTTCACTCTATGCTCATGCAGAGCTTCAAAGTAAGCCAGAAGTGATAGCTTTCAGCTTTCTCAAGTCTTTCTCAGGTAAGTGCATAGTGTGTTCTATGTGTGTGTGGTGTTCTAGATTTCTAGGATATGTCATGACTTTTTAAAGTCCCTGCAGACAACTCATTCCCCAGTTTACCCTTTTTATCTGTTTGGTTAGTGTGCTGTTTATACCAACTATTATTCCTCCTTATATTAGCCAACATGAGGTAAAAACGCCTGCCTGTAATTGCTTTTGACAAACACCTCTCAGAGAATTTTTGCTCTGATTGAGTTTCACATCAGGCCAAATATAGATAATCTTGTTAAATGAGGTCTTCCAGGGAACTACCAGTAGGTCAAATAATGATGATTCTTTGGGAATTCGAGTTTGAAAGGACTCCATTACTGTATCCTCCTTCCGGTAGCTTTCAGGATGTGTTGTGATGGTGAGCTGTTATTTTTCAATGCTGCTACAGAGCTGGAGAGCAGGAGCTGGGACTAGAGCAAGTTAAAATGCCACAAAAGTTCAGACTAAGATTCAGCTGCTTTTCTTGAATATAAATGCTGCCTGAGTTTCTGCAAACTTGTGGTTGATTGCATGCCAGAGTTCTGAAAATGTTGATTTTGACAATTTTATCCTTTTTTTCTTCATTCCTGTTGTGGAGGAGCTCATTTTCAGAGGTCCTTACTTTGCTACTTTTCCTGACATCATTCTGTCTTTGAGGTTTGTTGATAAAAACTGAGACTTTGGAGAATTATCTAAGACCTACCCCACATGATGAAGCTCATATCTAGGTAACTTTGTCATTTGTTGTGCCTGATACAGTATATACTCCAGTCTACATTTTTGGCCATTATACCAGCTATAATCCATGGAAAGAATTATATTTCCTCCCCCGACTGGATGATTATAGAACAATTAATTTCATATCAGGGCATGATTTAAGATATACCATATTGCCTGTGCTTTTGAGAAATATAAACCTTATACTCTCTTGAGCTAAGAGAATCATCTTCCTTTTCAATTAATCTAGAATACAGGGAAATAGTAATGCAAGGATGCTTTGATTTAAAAAGAATTTCTGGGGGACTTTTTCTGCACAAGGATCAGTTATGCTGGAGGAAAATAACTTTTAGCTTTATCTCTGAAATTAAGAAATTATCCCTTAAAATTATATTAACCTAATGAAGACTACTGCCCAACAAGCTATGAGAGGAAGATAATTAATTTGGTGTAGACTTGACTGCTTTGCTCTAAATGGGTCCACACTGAATGAACTCCTGCAGGGCCAACATTAAGCCTTAATCTTCACTTCATCCCAGATTCTCTAGCCTGCTTTTGACCTGAGCTATAGCCTGAGTATGCACCTCTAATTTTGTGAAGGAATGCTGGTCATACTTGTTTGGCTTATGATGACTGGATGATTATTTCACCCACACAAGGTGCAAGGCCATAGTGCACCTTACAGGGCCTGAGGGTGGTGAAGGAAGGACCACCTGCCTTGCTGGTCTGTGTAATTCCCCAGAGCTTTCACAAGGGAGAATCAATCCAAATCAGGCTCAGGTAACTTATCTTAAAAGTGCTTATTGGATATACTTTTCTATTAGGCTTTGTAGTGGTGCTTCTGATGTTACCTCTGCCTCTAATTATCAGTAACGACTTGCCTTAATGACACAAAAGGCTTATATCAACTTATGCCTACCATGTGTAGACTTTTCACTAACTGTCTGTGCTAGGAATGGCTAGTGTTCTCCCAACCAGGATAGAGTCCTATGACTAGCCAAGCATAAAATTTGCAGTTATGTTTTCCTAGCTTAACTAGTGCAATTACCAGTGGCTTACAACTGAGTCAAGTCTCTGGCCTCTTCTCATGTCTTTCCATTTTCTTTATATGCTATTTGTTTACTTTCTAGATATCTTGGAAGCAAACTAGGAAACCTGTGACACCAGCAGATTAGAAAATTCATAAACCTTGCTTTCTGGCCAGGTGCGGTGGCTCACACCTGTAATCTTAACACTTTGGGAGGCTGAAACAGGCAGATCACTTCAGGTCAGGAGTTTGAGACCAGGCTGGCCAACATGGTGAAACCTTGTTTCTACTAAAAATACAAAAATTAGCCAGGTGTGTGGCGCATGCCTGTAATCCCAGCTACTCAGGAGGCTGAGGCATGAGAATCGCTTGAACCCAGGAAGCAGAGGTTGCAGTGAGCTGAGATTGTGCCACTGCACTCCAGCCTGGCGACGACGTGAGTGAATGAGACTCTGTTTAAAAACAAAACAAAAGAAAAGAAAACAAACAAACAAACAAAAAGACTTGCTTTCTGGATTCCCCTCACCTCTCCTCAATCTTCCTCCTCTGACAGAGAAAGAGTCCTTGATTATATTAAATCTGTTTAACATTGTTAGTTTTCTTGATACTGCTTTACGCTGCTTTAAATCATCCTTAGCAAGGTCAGTGGTGTTCCCTGGTACTGGCCCAGGTTATTCAATGAATTATTTCTACAGTGGGTTGTCGTATCTGCTTCTCCCACTTTCAGAGATAAATTGTGTTTGCAAACACATTTGCTATGTCAAAAGTTATAATCTCAGCCATGATCCGTAGCTCCCTGGTGGGACAAGGACTTGGGTTTGAATCAATGGGATGGATTTTCTAGTAAGCCTATTTTACACTCTGCCATTGTGGGGGGTCATGAGTAATCAAATCCCTATGAATCTATTACTAGGTTGTGATACCCTCCTTTTAATTGTTTCCCTGTCATCAATAGTGAGGCAAAGACAATAAACCTATTAACAAGGACTGAACCATAACCGTGCAGAGATTCAACAGACTACATCTGCCTCCAGGCAGAAATCTGGCTGCAATCCTAGATTAGAGGTGGCATAACTCCCTGAGACCAGCAACCTGCTCAAAGTCATTATGCAAGGCCCAGCTCCTTCTTTCTTGGCTTTTGTGGCTCAGATGATTCACAGGCATTAATTCATCACCTCAGGGGAACTGGCCTGACCCAAGAAGGCATCTGTGTCATCTTAATAGAGGGCATCTATGGCCTCACATACACCAAAACTTAGAGTGATAGTGCCTTCTTAGTTTGTGAGGGCTGCCATGACAAAGTAGCACAGACTGAGGGGGCTTAAACAACAGACATTTGTTTTATCACAATTCCGGGAGCTAAAAGTCCAAGATCAAAGTGTTGTCAGAATTAATTTCATTCTATTTGCTAATAGGTTGCTGTCTTCTCGCTGTGTCTTCATATCCTCTTTCCTCTTTGCATATCTATGTCCAAATTTCCTCATGTTATAAGGATATAAGAACACCAGTCTTAATGGATTAGGGCCCAACCTAAAGACCTCATTTAACTTAATTACCCTTTAAAAGACCCTATCTCCAAATACAGTCATATTCTGAGGTAGTGTGGGTTAGGACAATCATTTGTGAATAGGTTTGAAGCACGGATATTGAATCTATTATCTGTCAGTGTCACATATACCTGAAAGCCTGTTTAAAATTGACTTCTCCAAAACAGCACACCGTGATCTAAATTGAATAAGTTACCAGTCATCTAACTCATTGAAAACTTGTTGTGTGCATGTCTGCCCTGTCTGTGTACCTTGTGACCTTCTGGATGGCTGTACAGTATTGTGAACAAAAGGGACCTCCACAGCTGTCCTCAATTGGGATGTTTTCCTTAAAACCGCAGGTGACCTTATCTAAATTAAAAGCTTTATTTTATTTTATTTTATTTTAACTAATTAATTTATTTATTTATTTAATTTTGAGATGGAGTCTTGCTCTGTTTCCCAGGCTGGAGTTCAGGGCACCATTTCGGCTCGCTGCAACCTCCGCCTCCCAGGTTCAAGCGATTCTTGTGCCTCAGCCTCTCAAGTAGCTGGGATTACAGCACATGCCACCATGCCTGGCTAACTTTTTTGTATTTTTAGTAGCGATGGGGTTTCACCACGTTGGTCAGGCTGGTCTCAAACTCCTGACCTCAAGTGATCTGCTCACCTCCACCTCTCAAAGTGCTGGAATTACAGGCATGAGCCACTGTGCCCAACCAAAAGCTTTATTTTAGAATGAACACCTATTACTTGTGTTACAGTAAAAGTCATTCATTGCTTTTCTAATGTCAGGGCAATAATGATATGAGAATATCCACAGGAATTTAAGAAGAAGGCCCAGCAAGGTTAACAGCTACATGACAGACATGTCATTTCTTGGTATGTTTACCAAGGAAGACCTTAATAAATAAAGCAACTACGTGAATGCTATTTTTTTGTAAGATTCTTCTTCAGAATGGGAACTAACGCATGTGTGGCTGCTCGACTTCCCGCCGCCTAATGTGGGAGAAGGTAATTGGTGTCTCCTAGTGGAGTGAAGAATATGTGGAGGTAAACAATAAGGAATTTTTGGCTGAAAATCTTAACTAAATGATCAAACTTTATGCTTACTAAATATCAAAAAGAGCTTTGCCCTTCCACCTCATTCTTCCAAATTCTGCTCATTCTGCATCTTCTTGGCGTCCCTTACTAAGTAAGGTGAGAAAGGGCTGGATGCCTCTACCATCTTCTCCCCCTTCCCTACAACCCCTTTCTTACAAGACCTATCTATCAATGAGCTGTATTAGCAGGACAGAGCTCCCAGGGGAAGACTGTTACTAATAACTGCTTGTTTATAGATCATCTTCCTCTTTTAAACAGGGCTTCTTTCATCAGAGAAGAAAGTTATTAACTCGTCTGGTGTCGTCTGTCCTTCCCCAACTCCCCTGTAAATATATAACGTGGCAGGGGACAGCTCCTTCCTTTCAGTCATGACCCATGATCTTTCCAGTATGCCCAGCTTTCCCTAAAGAATTAGTCAAGCTTTATTATCCAAATAAGCCAAAAATTCTGATTATAGTGGAGTCATTTTACTTATTTTTATATACAGTAAAAAACTCTGATAGTGTGGTAGCTTGCTTCTGAGTATGTTGATAGAAAGGTACATATATACATAAAACCACTTATTTTAAATTATCCACTCATGTTCTGTTGGCTCATGTGAGTGAATAACAGATTTTAGAACTTTATGATCTGTTTAATTCTTTGTGAAAACATCAAGTTCATTACATATTTTAGGATAATAATTAATGACAGTTATATCTTGCAAAAAGTATCAATAAAGTATTTCCATCTAGGGAAAAAAAATACAATGCACTGAGAAGGCAGAAAAACAGAAGAGCAGGCACTTAAGAGTCCCTGAAAGCAGATCTTAACATACCCAGTAATGCATAATGTACTGTTTGATTTCCAAGTTCTAAACTTTTGTTGCTGAACATCTGGAGCACATTCATAAAAGCAAATTTTTTTCAGCTTTCTTCCCTCCTGAAAATAATGTAAATGAACTAATAGCTTCCACAGATCAAATGTTCATGCATATGGTTGGACAAAATGGTTATATGAATAAATGTTGACATGAAAAAGTCTGTTGTCAATTCTGTGTAAGTGAACATCTGTCAATCGTGTAATATGTTAATAATACACATTTAGAATAACTGGTTCACTCAGAACATTAGCAAAAATATGGTAGAACCCTTAAACCCTAAGCAACTCGTGCTAATTTGTCTAACAATGGCAATTAACCAACCACTGCAGTATTTTCTAATCTTGTACACCTATTAATATTTGCTACAGGCTTAACAAAAGCCTTCTACTGAGTGTTTTGAGTTTGGGTAATTTTTTTCCGGGTATATATAAGATATGGCACCTCTTTTGCAAAAACTTTAGTCTTGTTTAGAAACAGGGACATAGAAGAATTGGGCATATTTACACTGGAAATCCAAAGAAAAATAAAGATGGATTTTTTTTTTAAGAGAAGCCCCATTGATAAGTCAAATGGGGCTAGAAAATCTAAAAGTGAGTTTTGAAGAATTGAAAAAAATAGGCTACAAAAGATGAAAGGAAGGCTATCTCTGCAGAGGTCGCAGTGATTGTAGGGCAAATTTTGGGTAGACAGCAGCTGGGAAATAAATACGATTGTAAAATATCAATGAAAGTAAATAAAATGAGACAGTAGGTGATCAGGTTTAGAAGTCGTAATGTGATGGAAAGAGGAAGGAAGAGCAAATGATGACTTTTTAAGATTCTACTTAACAATATGGTGAATTGTTGCCACAACATTTGCTTACCTAATCTAATTAGTCTTCTTTAATATAAAGAACAAGGTGTTATTATAGTAAATTCTTAGGATGTTTTACAAACGATAACCTCCTGGAAAGTATTTGTTCATTCACTATTAAATACCTATTATGTGTCAAATACCATGTTATGCACTGAGATTATGCGTTTATAACAAAGACATGAATCTTGACATAAACTTTAAATTTCCAAGAGTATGAAGACCAGCATGTAAATATTCATAATAAAAAGTAAATTACTTTAAGGCTCACAAAAATAATAAATTATCTGGGAATGCAATTATGGAGAAATTAACTCTGGAAGTGGCAAGACAGTTATCTATGTCACTAAGATGCTGAACAGAAAAAATTCTGCCATATGATTAATATTACTTGTAGTATGATAAAAAGAGACTTAGAATCCTGGACCCAGCATTCAATTTTTTTGTGTAACTTCAAGTAAGTTATTTAATATTTTTAGGTGGCACTTTCCCCATCTATAAAATAATATCAATACTAAGTCCTTTGCTGTGTGAGTAAACTGAGATAATTAATATATATCACCTGCTCATTGACTAGCACTTGGAAGCCAACACTGATGGCTGATTTTTCAGATGCTCTCACCTTAGTATGACTCAAAGGAATAAACTTGCTTTCTCTACTTCTTTGAAAAAATTATTTTCATATAAATGCTCAAGTGAAAAGTTTGTATTAGGATAAAAATTGTTTCCACAGAGCTATTTGAATTCTAAATCTAAATAATATTAAACAGAATTCAGAATTTACAATGTCATAAGCTTTATGGTCCCCATCCTGCTATAACCAGGACTTGACCTATTTATGGCTTAGCTTGGGTCCTGCATCAATCTTTGTCGAGTGATTTAATTTGCGAAAGTAAAGTACAAGATAAGATAGGGAAAATCTTAGTAGTATATACAGAGGGCCAGGGACCAAATATTGATGATTGTAGGTTTTTCGGCACTCAGTCTCCTTTCATCAGATTAGTGAGCCAAACTGTCTGCATTGGTATATGTGTACTAAACTGAAGCTCCCAAATTAAAACTCAGTGTGTTTTTGCATGTTTAGGGTTGCTTAATAATGGGAAGCAATGTAAAAGCTAAAAAGAGGAAAATCTTTTGGCATTATGTTAATTTGACCTCTTCTAAAGAGTTTACAAATAACTATCTTCTATAGACAATCATGATAAATGCATTTTAAAGTTCTCTTCATAAGGTAAAACAAAAAGGTCATAACCAGCAGTTATAATAAATTACCTCTACCATAGGGCAATATTATAATGTACCATACAGCAATATTAAAATATTGTACATACATAATATTACATGTGCAAGAAAATAAAACATAAAAAAGGATGTTATTCTCAATTGTTAATGGGGAGAATCTAAGAAAAAATGAAAATCTTGCCTTACATATTTTAATGTATAAGTAGTTGAAGTTGAGCTTTTTCTCTTCCTTTAGGACACTTTGGGTCTCAATATTCAGTTTTAATTTTTATGAATACACATTAGGAATCATTGAAAAGAAATGTAGAAGGTGAGTCTTAAATATTTATTTATCCACAAGCAGGACACCACCAATTACTTCTTTCCTCCTTCTCTCCCCCGCAAAAAGTCAAGATTTGTTATTTTTTTCCAACAGTCTTTTCTCCATAGCTGTATAAAATTCTACTTTTGGTGGCTGGGTGGCCTTTCCTGCAGACCAAGAGTGTGAGTCTGAAAGTTAGCCAGAATACCCTTTTCTAAAGAGAAGGCTACAGTGAATTCCACTACCTTCACAACTTCTGCCAAACCTGGTTTCATCACCTCCCCGGTGGTCTTGATACCCAGTGGCCAAAATCCCCCTTCAGGAAAATCTCTGGGGGAAAGGCAAATTCCAAATTCATTTCTGAATCACAACAAGACTCAAGAGACTGTGCTTCACTCCGTATCATCTATTTGGAGAGAAACATATTTTGCACTCTAGCTGTGCTTCATCATCAACCGATGGAAAAATGTTTTCCTCTAAGACCTGGCAGCCTTTGTTTCCTTATCTAATCAGCATTCGCGGTACCAGTTCCACGAAAAGTGGAATTGATTTTGGTGACCACATCAAGTAACTCCGCCATTTTTTTGCTGTTGGTAAAGCTTACGGTGACTATGCACCCGTGTCTTTCACTGTGAATAAGGCAGTCCTTGTTCTTTTGTAAGCTTTTTCGCATTGGTTATGCTATTGTGACCACAGTCACATGAATCGGCCTGAGCCTTTATCTTCAGAGACTTTGATAAAGTTAATCTTTTGTACAAACTGGACATGAGCCAGTATTTATGTCTTTACAGCAGAACAGCCTGTTATGACAAAGCACACAGCAATATTTGCAGCCAATTGATCACAAAGCATATGGATATTTTCCCCTTCTCGGGAGAATTTCACAAGGATGGCAACGTGTTCATCTGAAACATTTTATGTCTGGGCTATAATGCTCCTTTCAAGAGCTTAGAGCTTTAGTTATGACAATTGATATTATTAACATATCACGAAACTCAGTCAAATTGAGATGGTATTTTTAAGCACTATATTTCAGGTACTGGGTTATGTGCTACAAATATAAAGAGGAGTAGGATGTAGAAAAATGTGTGATTTCAAGATATCCTAATAAGCTTGATTATTTTACCAGTAATAAGTTTAGAGGTTTTAAGGATTTGCCTCTAAATGCTTTTGCATTTTTGTTTATTGTATGCAGTCAAATTATGTTTACTTTCTTATTCCTGGCTGGAGTCTAATGTCAGTTATTTTCTATATAGAAAAATATATTGTCCCTTTTTCTGTATTTTTCTAGCACTGTTATCTTTCATGATAAGATGCTCCACATTTCAGACAGTCAGCACTTCAAATAGGTTTACTAAATATAGCAACTGATGACAACATTTGTTCTTGATGGTTAATTTTACTTTATTCCATATACCTAGTTCATAGGTAGAACCTACTTGTCATCCATAAATTTTAGTCTCTAGAAACTATATTTTTACTTGATGGCTATGGGATGAAACACTCATGGCATATGTCCTAATGTTTTTATGTGCTAAATCACTGGAAAAACCAGCAGAATAATGGAGTAAAAATGGTGAATGTTTAAAGCATTTTTAGGTTCTGCTAAAGTTGAATGAGCAGAATGACAAAGTGTAAAGTATTGAAAAGTTGGTTCTGCACATATTTTTATACGGTTCATAGTTTTGGAAAAGTCCTTTAGGTGATTCAACTAATAGCAAATCTTTAGTATTTGGAATGGACTCATAATATGTAGCACTTTGTAGTGAAAGAGTTCTGTATTTTCAGTTATCTGTGGTTCTATTTCATCTTCAGTTTCCATCTGATATATACATTTCCTGGGTGGACATTCTTCTTATATTCAGAATTTCACCCTTGAGGAATAAATTATAAAAATGTCAGCATTATATTTCAAATTTTGGCAAACAACATCTTAGGTGTGTGGATTAAGATTCTTTCATTACAAAGTTTTATACATTTTTCAGTCTTAAAAAATCAGTTGGATTTTTAAATTACATGGCTATACTTTGCGCCAATAGCATTAGCCTCGTTTTTCTTACTTGCATTGTTGGTTGCAAGGGGGCAGGGTAAGACATCTGAACAAAACTATAGAAGATTGTCTATACATCCACATTAACTAAACCACTCAAAGCGTTGGTTTCAAGGACGGTGAGTAACATCATCACAGTTTATAAAAATGTCTGTCTTGCAGTGATAGATGCTTCATGGTGGAAACAGCAGTATGATAAGATCTGGATTTGAGTCTTTTCTTCCTTGCCATTTACAGTGTGTTTAATCTGATTTAATCTCATCTTTAAAGTTGTCAATAATGTCCCCAAAGGTATATTGAAAGGAATAGGTGATGTGATATATTTTGAAAGTATTTTTAAGTATTAGGAAGTATTAACATATCTATTCTTCTTAGTAGGTGTATTTGGTTGTGGTTTTGAGAATAAGATTTATTATTCTGTGTCAACTCAAAACAAACCTGGATGAATGGTATCAATGGATGTGGTTTCTTGATTGTGTCTAGCTTTTATTTTCGTGATATGCCTTAATCTTGGGACAAGTAGAAAACAGAGTTCCTAGAGTGTATTGAAGGCATGAAAATACAAAGACAAATTCTAACAAAAGCACTGTGAGTATGGGATCATTTTTCTATGTAAAAACATCGTTTCTGATTTACACATGTTGACCTCAGCATTGTATTTAATTTAGAAATTATGGTATTTGCCAAGAATAACTTGGATAAGGCAGCTTGACATATGTTGCTAAAAATTCCTACTGACACATTAATACTCTTTGACATTAGTTTCTCACGTCTATATGGAACTTAAATCTTGTGCCTGAATTCATCTCAGTCTCCTCTGTGGTAATTTAGTTGGTCTTGGCTCATGGAAATATTGGTAAAAACTAGACAATTATATTTTAAATGCAGGTTTCTGTGGTCAAATTGCAAAACTGAAAACTACTTTTATTTATTTTTGTGTTTTTTTGAGATGGAGTCTCTCTCTGTCGCCTAGGCTGGAGTACAGTGGCGCGATCTCGGTTCACTGCAACCTCCACCTCCCAGGTGCAAGAGATTCTCATACCTCAGCATCCTGAATAGCTGGGATTACAGGCACTTGCCAACACACTCGGCTAATTTTTGTATTTTTATTAGAGACGAGGTTTCATCTTGTTAGCCAGGTTGGTCTTGAACTCCTGGTTCGAGACCAGCCTGGCCAACAAGGTTAAACCCCATCTCTACAAAAATACAAAAATTAGTCAGACATGATGGTGGGTGCCTGTAATCCTGGCTACTTGGGAGGCTGAGGCAGGATAATTGCTTGAACTGGGAGGCGGCGGTTGTAGTGAGCCGAGATTGCACCATTGCACTCCAGCCTGGGTGACAGAGCGAGACTCCATTTCAAAAAAAAAAAATGAAAGAAAAGGAAAGAAATTGGCTTTCAAAATGGAGAGAAGTTAGTCTAGAGTTAGGATGATGTATCTTTCAATGGGCCTAAGCACATGGCTGGTTTTGATGTGTAGAAAACCTGAAATTTCCAGTACACAGTTTGGCTTAGTGAGGCTCATCAGTCACTGGGTATCTCTTGTTATAAGTAAGGAAATTGAGATAAATACTCTAGTGCACTAGAACAATGCTGTAAAAAATAAAATAAAAAATAAAATAACAAAAAACAAAATCCAGGCTTGTATCTCCTGTCAATATTCCTCCCAACAACATTCCTTGCTATTCCTAAAAAATTAGAATTTGGCAGATGATCAGAAATGAAGGAAAGAACATACTGAATATTCAAAATGTGTAAAACTATGATTCCAGGAGGTATATCCCAGCCTTTTTCATTATTGGCAAATTTACCACCAGATGCTAATAGCAGATTGGCTTGTAAAGTTAATGAGACTGAGCAGCTTTCCTGTGTCATTTTGCAGCAATGCCACGGAGAGATACTCTCTCAGCCAGCTTGAGATGACACTGAATAAATTCAATCTTTTTTCACCCCATTTCTTTAGCTTTGGCTAAAAGGAAGGGAAGAGCAGAGGATCTCCTAAAGCAGTGAGAAAATGGCTGTTGAAGGATTCTTTTTTTCCCTATCTCTGTATAAGCAAGTCTATAGATCACTCGAGTCCTCCCGCGAGGGAAGATGTTTTGGGCAGAAAAGCATCAATAAATTTTTAATATTGGAGTAGAAGATTATTAATTTGTTATTCAATAAAACATTGTCCAAAAGTGTGAAGTAAATATGAAATCCTGTATTGCACTATTTAAATTTGATGATCTTGCAGCCTTCAATATACTGCAAGGCATGATTGGAATGTTAAGGTGGAATCAAATAAATTAGCTCTCACAAAAATCTCTTTCAGTTGCATTAGTATACTTGGTCTTGGAAAAAAAGTCTGACTGCTTTATGCAGGTCAGGAGACACATTAATAAATTGATCATTACCTGTTATAGTCAACATACATTATTTATATTATTTATAGCATTAATAAGTCAAAGCTTAAATCTTCAACCCTGACTTTGACTCAAACTTAAGGCACATTTATCCAATTGCCTATATGACCTTTCAACTTAATGTTAATTTCAAACTTACTATGTCTAAAAGAGAATTTTGTTTTGTACTCCCACCTCTTCCTGTCTCATAAAAGGCATTCTTTATTGTTCTCTTTCCCTCAGTACTCACATCCAAATCCATCAAGAAACCCTATATGCTATACTTTCTTTTTTTTGAGACCGAATCTCGCTCTGTTGCCCAGGCTGGAGTTCAGTGGTGTGATCTCAGCTCACTGCAACCTCCGTCTCACGGGTTCAAGCAATTCTCCTGCCTCAGCCTGCAGAGTAGCTGGGATCACAGGTGCCCATCACCACGCCCAGCTAATTTTTGTATTTTTAGTAGAGACGGTGTTTTGCCATGTTGACCAGGCTGGTCTCAAATTCCTGATCTCAAATAATCTGCCCACCTCTGCCTTCTGAAATGCTGGAATTACAGCCATGAGGCTATACTTTCAAAATACATTCCAAATCCAACCCCTTGACACCTCTCTAATCATGAGGGATCCATCCTCATGACCCACACATGGATCCCACCTACATGATCCGTGTGTGGGTCATGAGGATGGATCCCTCATGATTAGATTTGTGCCCTCCCTCCAGGAGAGGGTGAGTCAGTTCTCCATTAGTTTTCATGAGAGCTGATTTTTTTTTTTTTTTTTTTTTTTTGAGACGGAGTCTCGCTCTGTCGCCCAGGCTGGAGTGCAGTGACGCAATCTCAGCTCACTGCAAGCTCCGCCTCCCGGGTTCACGCCATTCTCCTGCCTCAGCCTCTCCGAGTAGCTGGGACTACAGGCGCCCGCCACCACGCCCGGCTAATTTTTTGTGTTTTTTAGTAGAGACGGGGTTTCACCGTGGTCTCGATCTCCTGACCTCGTGATCCGCCCGCCTCGGCCTCCCAAAGTGCTGGGATTACAAGCGTGAGCCACCGCGCCCGGCCGAGAGCTGATTTTTAAAAAGACCTGGCATCTCCCCTTTCTGTCTCTTGCTTTCTCTCCCATCACGTGATCTTTGCATACACTGGCTCAACTTTGCCTTCTGCCATGAATGCAAGCGGATCTGGTTGAGTATTTCTCCCCCAGAGTTGTGAATCTGTTAAGGCAAACTTACAGATAAGGTAGGTGGCTAGGATTCCTTCAGGTTTGCCATTCTGACTCTTGAACACAATTAAAAGAAAGAAAGATAAGCAAGTTAAAGATTTTGCAAAAGAGAAATTGAAACTATTGATCTTAGATTATTTGGATGGAGATATTTACTTTCGTTTCTTTTATTTTCTACTGGGTATATTTATTCATATATACAATATTTCCATAAATATTTACCAAGTATCACTTTTTATATTAGGCACCATTTTAGGTGTTAGAAATTTATGCTATTGAAATTTTAACATTTCTTCTATTTGGACAAAATACAAAACAATTCCTTCTCTCAGAGAACTTATACTCTAGATTTATGTGCATATACTAATGTTAGATTTTGATGATTTGCATGTCCTTGCCACACTGATCTGGTCACCTCTGGACATTTTGTTCACTTAGCGTCACATGTGCAAAATGAAATAAACCAAGTAGTCATTGTCCGTGATGCTTCTAATTTCTACATTTTACTTAGTGTGGAGCCGTGTATATGGAATCACGTGTAAAAGCTAAGTTATGAGCACTCTTATGGATGGGCCTGCCTATATGTGTGTTGTGGATGGTAAATTTCATCTCAATCGTTCTCTTAATATGCATTTTACCCACTTTATCTGGCATTCCCTGATGTTATTAGTCACCTAGCTAATGACTTCTACATTTTTATGTGGACGTATGTGTTTAGCATGTTATACTATAAATGTTTGGTTTTGTGGGTTGCATTTTGGTCTTTACCACTATCCAATAAGCTCTTTCTGAGCAAACATTGTGTCTTAGACATCTTTTTATCTTTAATACCTTGTGTATTAATTTATTTTGTGTTGCTGTCAAAGAGTACCTGAGGCTAGGAAATTTATAAAGGGAAGATGTTTATTTGGCTCATGGTTGTGCAGGCTGTACAAGACGCATGGTCCCAGCATCTGCCCAGCTTCTAGTGAGGGCCTCAAGTTGCTTGCATTCATGGCAGGAGGCGAAGTTGAGCCAGTGTGTGCAAAGATCACGTGATGGGAGAGAAAGCAAGAGAGAGAAGGGGGAGATACCAGGTCTTTTTAAAAATCAATTCTCATGAAAACTAATGGAGAACTGACTCACCCTCTCCTGGAGGGAGGGCACCTACAACAGGGGGATCAAATTTTGACATGAGGTTTTGGCGGACAAACATCCAAGCCGCATCATTCTACCTGTGGCCCCCCAAAAGCATGTCCTTCTCCCATTATAAAACACAATCATTCCTTCCCGATAGTCCCAACAGTCTTAGCTTGTTTCTGCAGAAACTTAAAAATTCAAAGTTCAAAGTCTCATCTGAGACTCAAGGTAAATTCCTTCCAGCTGCAAGACTGTAAAAAATAATAATAATAATAAGTTATTTACTTCCAAGATACTATGGTGATACCGGCATTGGGTAAACATTCTCATTCTAAAATGGAAAAATAGGTCAAAAGAAAGGGGTAATAGGCCCCTTATGAGTCTAAAACCCAGCAGCATAGACATTAAATCTTAAAGCTCCAAAATAATCTCCTTGCCTCCATGTCCTATGTCCTGGGCACACTGGTGTGAGGGTGAGCTCCTGAGGCTTTGGACAGCTCTGTACTCATGGTTTTGCTAGGTACAGCCCATGTGGCTGCCCTTGTGGGTTGCAGTTGAATGCCTGTAGCCTTTCCAGGTGAAGGTTGCATGCTGCCAGTGGCTCTATAATTCTGGAGCCTTCGTGGCAGTCTTGCTGTCACCTCTCCATTAGGTATTGCTCCAGTGGGGACTCTCTGTGGTGGCTCTGCCTCTGTGGCAGTTTTCTGTCTGTGCTCCCAGGCTTTCCAATATATCATCTGAAATCCAACTGGAAGCTACCAAGCTTCACCATTCTTGCATTCTTTGTGCCTGCAGGCTTAATACTATGTGGACACTACCAAGGCTTATGGTTTGCACTCTCTATGGTCAAGGTCTGAGCAGTACCTGGGGCTGTTTCAGTCATAGAGAGAGTTGAGGCCTTGTAGGGCAGCAGTCCCCCCACCCGCTCACCCATTCTGTCATTCTGTTCTCCTAGGCCTGTGGGGCTATAATAGGAGGGACTGCTTGAAAGATTTCTAGAATGCCCCTGGAGCCATTTCCTCACTGTCTTGTTTATTAGTCCCTGGCCCCCTTTTATCTGTGCTAATGTCTTTAACAAAGGGTCTCTCAGCTTTACCTTTGAATTCTTCTTCTAAAAATGCTCTTTCCTATTCTATCTCCTGACCAGGTTGCAAATTTTTGAAATTTGAATGCACTGCTTCCCTTTTAGTTATCAATTCCATCTTTAGGCCATTCCTTTACTCCATTAATTCAGATGATTCAGAGTAAGCAAATACAAGTAGCCATACCACTTCTTGAATGCTTTCTGCTTGGAAATTTTTACCTCTAGATAATCACTCTTAATTTTGACCTTTCTCAAAGCCCTAGGGCATGGACACAATGCAGTTAATTCTTTTCTAAGGTGTAACAAGGGTGACCTTTGCTCAGGTTCCCAATAATTTCCTCATTTCTAGCTGAGACCTGACAGCAGGGCCTTTATTGTCTATATTTCTATAAACATTTTGTTCACAATCACTTAACCAATCTTGAAGAAGGCCCAAACTTTCCTTCATCCTTTCGTCTTTTTCTGAGCCCTCCAAACTCTTCCAACCTCTTCCCATTACTTAGTTCCAAAGCTGCTTCCACATATTTATCATTTTAGCAACATTCTACTTCACTGTACCAATTTTCTGTCTTAGTCCAGTTTGTTGCAATAAAGGAATGTCTGAGGCTGGGTAGTTTATAAAGGAAAGAAGTTTATTTGGATCACAATTGTGCAGGCTGTACAGACGCATGGCACCAGCAGCTGCCCAGTTTCTGGGGAGGGTCTCAGGCTTCTTCCTTTCACAGCAAAAAGTGAAGGGGAGCTGGCCTGTGCAGAAATCATATATAGAGAGAGGCAGCAAGAGAGAGCAGGGAGAAGTCAGGCTCTTTTTAATAACCAGCTCTTGAAGAGGAGAATGCAATCATCCCCTCCCAAGGCAGGGCATTGATCTTTTCATGATGGATCCACCTCCGTGACCAAATCACCTCCCGTTATGCTCCACCTCCAACATTGGGTCAATTTTCAACATGAGGTTTGGGGAGGCAAATATCCAAACCATAGCACCTTGTATATTTCTTAAAATTTAGTAAACATTCAATACAATTTATTTATTTATTGAGACAGAATCTCACTCTGTCATCCAGGCTGGAGTGCAGTGGTGCAGTCTTGGCTCACTGCAACCTCCACCTCCTGGGTTTAAGTGATTCTTCCACCTCAGTTTCCCAAGTAGCTGGGACTATAGGCCTGTGCCACCATGCCTGGCTAATTTTTGTATTTTTAGTAGAGACAGGGTTTCGCCATATTGGCTAGGCTGGTCGTGAACTCCTGACCTCAAGTCATCCACCTGCCTTGGCCCCCCAAAGTGCTGGGATTACAGTGTGAGATACTGTGCCCGGCCTCAATACATTTTAAGTGAACAAATGGATGATAGTGAGCATGTTGGACATATTGTGGAAAATATTAAATTTCAGGACTCGGTGACTGGATTTTGTCCTTTCTTGTTTTAGATCCTTATAAATCTGGATTGCAAAATTCAGGGATGTTATGAGACAAGGAGTGATGTCTGAGTAGGACCTTGCCAGGTGGATGTAGATGCTTGCCAGATAGACAAGGAACACAGAATGATATTCCTGGCATAGGAAACAGCCTGTGCCAAGGCACAGAGTCAAGAAACAATACAGCGTGTCAGGGGATTCTAAGTAGTCTGTATTGCTGGAGTATAAATTGTGAGGTGGGTTGTGTGGGAGATGAGTTAGAGAGGTGGCAGAAGAATAGAAGCAACAGCATTTTAAGCAGAAAGCCTTGTAATTTGAAGCCCTAAAAGCCTGCAGCATCTCTGCAGCCAGTTCATCTTTACATTTACAGAATTTTCTGCATGAATAGGCAATGACCTGCCAAGACAAGCATGGAACCCAACCAGAGGGCAAAGCAAAGCAAAGTCAGCCAGGCCCCATCCCAGTGTGAGAGCTGTCTTCTAGCTAGTCACAGATAGAAGACTTAATGAACTCTCAGTAAGGAGTTTGTCATTAAGCAAAAGAACAACTGGGTGATATATATTTTGTCAGTAGTAAGGCATATTTCTATGTAGTTTATCATGTCAGGAAGTGGATAGATAATTTGAACATACGTGCCTTTTAGTTGCTCACAATTCCATGGTTGCCACTTACCAGAGGTAGATAATAACACTGGATGTTGTGAAACTGTTAAAAAAAAAAAAATGGAAATAAGATAGACCTAACCAGCTCTTCGTCACTGTCTATACCTGGGATGAGTTTGCCAGCCACAGATGAGTTCACTTGGACAAATTGTTCACTGAGCTGCTACATTAAGTTAGGTACTACATACATAGAGATAATGAGGACACAATTCTTGACCTTGAAGATCTTGTGGAGTTTATGGGTCCTGATTATTCAAGTGGTTTCTGAATGGATACCATTGTTGATTTGGGTATCAGCTGGAAGGAAGCCTCACAGAAGTTTAAACAGTGATTGAGATTAAAAATGAAGACCTGTCTTACAGAATGTGCCCTGCCATGAATCTTTAAAATATAGAGCTGTATTACTAAGTGACACAGGCAAACACAAAGAAACAGAAAATCGTTTAATGTCTCCATGTACTTCACATTGAGATTTTAAACATGTTAATGTTTTACCAATGCACCTCAGAAATATGTACTATTTTTTAAAGGAATTTTTTTTTGCTGGGCACAGTGGCTCATGTCAGTAATCCTAGCACTTTGGGAAACTGAGGTGGGCGGATCACCTGAGGTCAGGAGTTCGAGATCAGCCTGAGCAACATGGGGAAGCCCCGTCTCTACTAAAAATACAAAATTAGGCCGGGCGCGGTGGCTCACGCTTGTAATCCCAGCACTTTGGGAGGCCGAGGCGAGCGGATCACGAGGTCAGGAGATCGAGACCACGGTGAAACCCCATCTCTACTAAAAATACAAAAAATTAGCTGGGCATGGTGGCGGACGCCTGTAGTCCCAGCTACTCAGGAGGCTGAGGCAGGAGAATGGTGTGAACCTGGGAGGCGGAGCTTGCAGTGAGCTGAGATTGCACCATTGCACTCCAGCCTGGGCAACAGAGCCAGACTCTGTCTCAAAAAAAAAAAAAAAATACAAAATTAGCTGGGTATGGTGGCACATGCCTGTAATCCCAGCTACTCAAGAGGCTGAGGCAGGAGAATTGCTTGAATCCAGGAGGCAGAGGTTGCAGTGAGCCGAGATTGAGCCATTGCACTCCAGCCTGGGCAACAAGAGCAAAACTCTGTCTCAAAATTTAAAAAAAGAAATTTTTTTAAATAGATTGCATTAATCGTGGTTCTTTAAAAATACAGAGCCAATAGGATATGAATACACAACTAGATTGATATTGATACAGATATATGACAGGATTTGTTATGGGAACTGGCTCAGATGATCATGAAGGTCAAGAAGTCTCATGATAGGCCGTCAACAGCCGGAGAACTGGGGAAGCCACTGGAGTAATTCAATTTGAATCTGCCTCCCTGAGAACCAGGGAATCCGATGGTGCAAACTTCAGTCCAAGGAAGAAAGCCTGAGAACTTGGATGTGGCTTCAGGATGCTGTAAGTCCCCAAATTAGAAGGCCGGGGAACCAGGAGCTCCAGTGTTTGAGAGCAGGAAAAGATGGATGTCCTGGCTCCAGATGGGAGAGAGAGCTGCCCTTATTCCACCTTTTCATTTTATCTGGGCCCTTGACAGATTGGATGATGCCTGCCCAAACTGGCAAGGGAGGATCTTCTTGACTCCGTCTACTGATTCAAATGTGAAATTCTTGAAACACCCTCACAAATGTACTGAGAAGTAATGGGTGTTCCTTTATAATGATGGTGTAGCCCTTGAACCCAACCAAGTTGACACTTAAGATTAACCATTATACAGATGAAAGAGAAGCCAACTGCACAATTATATTCACCTTTATTCCTTCCTAGATATATAATCCACAAGCTAAATTTGCTTATTATTTATTCCATTTGTGTTTTCATACCTTTACTACATATGTAGGTATTCATAATAAATATATAGTATTTTTGCTGTTTTATGTTAGAGAACATATATGTTACTTTACAGAAGAGATATATATGTTAATTTACTATATATTGCTGCTTAGCGGTCCCTTTGTAAATACATTATAATTAAATTACCCAATTCCTTATTGATTAAATTTTAAGTTATCTTTTTCCCTCCCTCCCTTCCTCCCTCCCTCCTTCCCTCCCCCTCCCTCCCTCCCTCCCTTCCTTCCTTTCCCTCCTTCCCTCCCTCCTTCTTTTCTTCCTTTCCAACAGCATCCTAGTGCACATTATTTTACCTGCTTCTCTCCATTTATGTGTGTGTTTCTATAGTGTAGATACTTAGAAGTGGAACTTCTGCAACTTACGATGTTCACATCTTTATTATTTTGACCTGATATTAGAAAATTGCTCTCCAAAGTGGTTGAACTAATGTATACTTCCATCAGAATTATCAAAGATGTCCATATTCTTACACAAGTGTCAACCTTTGGTATGATGAGGCTTTCAACACTTATGCCTATTTGTTATTTGTAGCATTCATTGTATTTCTGTTTTAGTTTGTTCAAAAACTGACAACCAGTGAGACTGAGCCTCTTCATATTTATTAGCTACTTGGGCTTCCTTGTCTGAACATTGCTTTTTCATCCCCATTTCCAAGATTTCCTTCATTAGGCCATAAGGAATGATGATTTGGAGACGTACAAAGCAACCCCTCTTGACCTAACACATATGGTGCTCCCATTCACATGGATCCACAAAATTCTGACAATCATTAAGAAAGACAAATTGTGGCCGGGCGCGGTGGCTCACGCTTGTAATCCCAGCACTTTGGGAGGCCGAGGAGGGCGGATCACGAGTTCAGGAGATCGAGACCATGGTGAAACCCCATCTCTACTAAAAGTACAAAAAAATTAGCCGGGCGTGGTGGCGGGCGCCTGTAGTCCCAGCTACTCAGGAGGCTGAGGCAGGAGAATGGCGTGAACCCGGAAGACAGAGGTTGCAGTGAGCCGAGGTCACACCACTGCACTCCAGCCTGGGCGACAGAGTGAGACTCTGTCTCAAAAAAAAAAAGAAGAAAGACAAATTGTTTTCTTGAAAGAAAAAAAAAGCAATATTTTCAATTTGTGCCATAATCCATGTCACTTGTGTAAGAATGTTAAATTTTTTTGAGTAAGAGATAGTAAAACTCATGGATCCCCAAGAGACTGATTACTTCATTTAGGGAAGCAGTACTGGTCATTGCAGTACATAGAAAAAGTGGAGGGAAAAGATAAAAATGTTTTTACTATAAGTAAGAACTCTAGTTTTAGAGCATAGTTTTATATAAAAAATAAATTTCTGATAAGGAAAATGCAATTATATGAATGCAGAGCCAAATTGACATATTTCTATTTATTAGGAAGCTAACTATACATCTTTTGTTAGCTTCTATAGAGTATTATGTAGATTACCAAATAACGTAATCGTTAAGATACCACCTAGCAACAGCAACAACCATGGTTGTCAATGCAGCTCTCCTCTATGTGGTGACTCAGGAATATAAGCGCCTCCCATCCTATAATTTCTCATCTCCAGGGCTCACAAGTACTCTGCATCAGCAGGTGGGGATTAAAAGGTGAGGAATGCACACTCATGTCCTAACTCTCTTAGCCTAGAAGTCATCCACATCACTTCAACTAATAATTGTGAGTGAGGACTAGTCACATAGTACTACTTACATGCAAGGGAGGATGAGAAATTTAGTCCCTTTCTGGGAAGTTGTTTTCAGCAATAACTTTATCATACTTAAAGGAGAATCACAAGTTTTTAGAAGCTATTAGGTATTTCTTTAATTTTTTCTTTTCTTTTTTGAGACAGGGTCTCACTGTCACCCAGACTGGATTGTAGTGGCACAATCTCAGCTCACTGTAACCTCCACCTCCCAGTTTCAAGCATTTCTCATGCCTCAGCCTCTGGAGAAGCTGGGATTACAGGCGCGTGTCACCACATCTGGCTAATTTTTGTATTTTTAGTAGAGACAGAGTTTCACTATGTTGGCCAGGCTGGTCTCCAACTCCTGACCTCGGGTGATCCTCCTGCCTCGGCCTCCCAAAATGCTGGGATTATGGGCATGAGCTGTAGCAGGAAGAGCCGCAGACAAAAATCCTCAAACACCGAGTTAAAGAAGGAAGGGGTTTATTCGGCCGGGACCATCGACAAGACTCCTGTCTCAAGAGCCGAGCTCCTCGAGTGAGCAATTCCTGTCCCTTTTAAGGGCTCACAACTCTAAGCGGGTCTGCATGAGAGGGTCGTGATCGATTGAGCAAGTAGGGGATACATGACTGGGGGTTGCATACACTGGTAATTAGAACGGAAAAGAATAGGACAGGGATCTTCACAGTGCTTTTTTATGCAAATAACCGATTAGGTCAGGGGTCGATCTTTAACTACCAGGCCCAGGGTCTGCTTGTGGATTTCATTTCTGCCTTTTAATTTTTACTTCTTCTTTCTTTGGAGGCAGAAATTGGGCATAAGACAATATGAGGGGTGGTCTCCTCCCTTAGAGCCACCATGCCCAGCCACTATTAGGTATTTCTGTGACACAGGAGCATTTGTTTCATAACAATTTACCTAGTATGAGGAACATTTCTCTCAAAGCACTCAGTTAACATCCTGGTTGTTTACTTTAATACACATCTCTAGCTTCACCTTCTGCTAGTACTATTTCTTCAGCCCCATGTGTTAGTTGATAAGAAAATGTATCCTACCAAGACTTTTCTCTCACTCACTCTGATGGCACCTAATCAATCATTCTTTAAGTCTCAAGTCACATTGTACTTTGACAATCTTTAACATTATCATCATTTCTACTTAAATGCCCTTTCATTATGAACCCACATCACGCAAAATATCTGTACATTGATTCTGCTAAATTGGGCTACAATTTTTCCTCGTGATACCTGACTGCCAAACAGAGCTGTAAGCATCGTTTAGCCAGGGAACAAGCGCAACCTCTGCCCCAGCACAGCATTTGCTCAGTCCAAATGTTCTGGCATGAATAGAGATTTGAATAAATAAATTAATGCATCCAACCTCTCCTCTCTGGTAAAAGGGTTCCATGAGAGTAGAGACTACGTTCATTTTGCTCCCAATTTGCCTGTACTTGTTACCATAACTAGGCAAAATAAGCATCCAATATATATGTGTGGGATAAACAAACATGAATCTCAATAGAGCTGTAGTCCTGGGGGTGGGGGGAGAGGGAGAAAGGGGAAATACCTAAAATTCCTCTAAAAGATAAGGATCAACGTCTCATAAAACAAGTGGTTATCATAAAGAGCAAGAAATATATCCAAAAGGTAGGGTCTGAATTGGTGACCTGGTAATGTATAATAGGAATTTTCTAAAGTGAAGCTGGTGTGTTCTCTTAATGAATTGGGGGATCCTGTTGTTAATTTCATGAGGAACTATTGAAGCATACTGGGAAAATGAGAAGCTAAAAGAATGGCTCCAAATCTTTTAAGGAGATATGGAGCTTGTAAAATAAAGTTCTCCGATGCTCTAAGATAGAAGTTTACAAATTTTTGTAAAAGGCTGAATATCTACAAAACTGATGTAGTCTAGCCAGAAAAAAATAAAAACTGTATGTGTGTGTGTGTATATATATATATATATAAAACTGTATATATATACATATATATAACTGTATATATGTATGCATATATATGAGTTTAAATTTCAGCTTTTATTTTAGATACAAGGGGTACATATGCAGATTTGTTGCATGGGAATATTGCATGCCACTGAGCTTTGGAGAATGGATCCTGTCACTCTGGTAGTAAGCATAATACTTAATAGGTAGATTTTTAACCCAACCCCTCCCTTCACCCTCTAGTAGCACACAGTCTATTGTTTACATATTTATGTCTATGTGTGCTCAATGCTTAGCTCCCACTTATAAGTGAGAACATGCAGTATTTGGTTTTCTATTCCTGCATTAATTTGCTGAGGATTATGGGCTCCAGATCCATCCATCTTGCTGCAAAGGACATGATTTTAGTCTTTTTTATGGCTGCATAGCATTCTATGGTGTAACATAAATCAACAAGCAAAACACAAATAATTCCATTAAAAATGGGCAAAGGACATGAAGAGACACTTCTCAAAAGAAGACGTACAAGTGGCCAACAAACATATGAAAAAATGCTCAGCATCACTAATCATCAGAGAAATGCAAATCAAAACCACAATGAGATAACATCTCACACCAGTCAGAATGACCATTATCAAAAAGTCAAAAAACAACAGATGCTGGTGAGGCTGCAAAGAAAAGGGAATGATCATATGCTATTGGTGGGAATGTAAATTAGTCCAGCCACTGTGGGAAGCAGTTTGGTGATTTCACAAAGGACTTAAAATAGAACTACCATTCGAGCCAGCAATCCCATTACTGGATATATACCCTCCACAACAACAACAACAACAAAAAATCATTCTACCAAAAGGAAACATGCACTTATACTTCATTGCTGTGTAATTCACAAGGGCAAAGACATGAAATCAACCCAGGTGTCCATCAGCGGTAGATTAGATAAAGAAAACTAAATATTTTTTTCTTTTCTTTCTTTCTTTCTTTCTTTCTTTCTTTCTTTCTTTCTTTCTTTCTTTCTTTCTTTCCTTCCTTCCTTCCTTCCTTCTTTCCTTCTTTCTCTTTCTTTTTTCTTTCTTTCTCTTTCTTTCTTTCCTTCTTTCTTTTTCTTTCTCTTTCCTTCTTTCTGTAAGTACATCAAACTTGTATTTTTCCAGGCATTCTGCTATGTACTATAATTAAATAGTATGTAAAGAAAACAGTCCTTGATCTCATGGCTAAAAGTTCATTGGCCTCTGCTTAATATCTTCGTGGGCTGTATAATAGTCTTAGGTTTTGGAATAAAGAAATAATGCTGATTTTATGAATACATATTTGTTTTTTATTTCTATGTTTGCAAAGTCTCTTGGTATTCACATGTGCTTTTCTTCATCTCTACCTTATTACTTTATGAATACTACTTTAAAATAAGTTCTATTTATATAATTTTATTCAACAAAACTTTAAGATAATTATGTTTTTATTAACCTGTAGAATTTCTGCTCAAAATGCAAGTATTGGGCTTTTTCTTTTGAAGAAAGTTGCACTATTTATTCATTCACTATCATGTTGTGTATTAGGCATATTCATAGATAAACAAGAAAGTTTTCTTTCCATCCAAAAGTTCACAGTCTAGTAAATGGTCAGCATATAAATAAAATAAAAATAAAGTACAAATTATGCTGCGAAAGATGCTAGTGCAGTGCTGGATAGGTGCAAAGTATAGTGAGGAAAAATCTGTCTACAGCAGGCATCATCAAACTGTAGACCCTTGAGCAAAATGTTTCCTGCTGTCTGTTTTTGTAATAAAGTTTTATTTGAACAGTGCTGTAGCCATTCAAACATGTATTATCTATTGCTCTGTTCTTGCAACAATGTCAGAGTTGAGTAACTATGACAGTGACCAAGTTTGCAAAAATCATTACTAAAATATTTACTATGTTGACCTTTAGATAAAAAATTTACTAACTTCAGAAAAGATTTCATAGTTGAATTAAATCTCGTAAACATGAATAACAGTTATGGCCAGAGAATAGAGTTTATGAGATACTAAGAGTAGGCAAAGAACCATGATCATTGTCCTAGTTAGGGCAGAGGCCCTGATTGTGCTAAAGAAACAAACAAACAAAATCCCAAAACAAAAAAACAAAACTGAAGTAAAATACAACATTGTAAAGAACATAGGGGACATGCAAAAGCATCTGATTGTTTTCTTCACCGGTAATAGCGATATCTGAAGAAATTTCAGTAGGTCAAAGCCATGATCACATTTAATCTTGAGAAAGATTACCCTGGCAGCGATGTATAGAATATATTGGTAAAATTACCAGATGCAATTCAGACTGTATGTACCTGAACTATTTTCTTGGAGATTCTGATTTAGTTGGTCTGAAGTCAAACCTGACACTTCCATTTTTAGAAAAGCTTTCTTTGTAAGTAATTTCTGTTGCACATTTCCGGCTGAAAGTGACGATACCATACCATTTAGAAATCACCAAAATAATTCTGGTATGAGATAAAAAGGGTGTAAATAAGGGCAGTATCAGCAGGAGTAGGAAGTGGTGACATGTATGTATATTATCAACAGGATGAACATATGTGACCAGTTATTAGTTATATATAAGAGGCTACATAAATTAGGGCACATTTTAAGCTTTAGTTACTAGATGGCTTCTAGTATCACTCATAAAAATAGAATCTCTAGATGAAGGGGTAATTTTAGGGGACAAAAGTATGATACTAAAACTAAATATGTAATGTTTGAGGCACGGTTGGTATGTCCAAGTGGAGACTTTCCACCAAGCAATAGAATCTACAGGTCTGGCATTCAAGAAAAGCTTGGAGTTGAATCAGATATTGAAAGTTATAAGCATAGAGGTTCATTAAATTTCTGGGGACAGATACAATCTCTCATGAAAGTCATGTAGACTGTGCCAAGAAAACTCAGGGAGAAAATTATAGGAAACACCCACTACTCAAGGGTAGGAAGAGTTTCTGGAAAGAAATGGGACAGTTTATAATGGATAATTGCAATTTTGGATATAGGAATTAGCTAACATTAGAAAAGCTGCCCTTTTGAGAACAACTCTAAAACCTGGGTAAAATACAAAAATTGTCCGAAGGCATCAGAGGGCTACCAATGCTTTGAGGACTGAAGGGTACAAGATCCTAAAGAACTGTAAATCCTAGAGTGGTGTTCCTTATATCCAGCAATGCTTTTTCCATTAAGGCATTTTTCAAGCTTGTAAGTGGTTACCAAAATTCCAAGAAGCCAGAAAAGAATGACAAATAAGAGGCTGAGAAACTAAATCGAGATTTCTAAAATCCAGTAGGAATAAGAAGACAAAAAAAAATGGAAATAAAAACCTACTTTTTGATATCCAATCCAGAATTTTCCTCTAAGAATCAACCCACCTAAGTGCTTTATCTTAAGATTAAGTGCGAAGTTGAAAATGAAATAGCCCTCAATCTCACAGAGAATTTAAAATTTTCACTACACTAGTTTCTGCAAAATATTGAGCATTGAATGACTAATTACCAGTCATATGAGAAGACAAGACCCTAAGGACCAAAAATCAAGAGAAAAATTGTGAGCTTCAGGTTCTGGAATTTTTGGATATAGATTTAAAAATGACTGTAATTACATTTTCAAGAAAATAGATGACAACATGAATAATTTTAGCAATGAATACAATCTATGAAAATCAAATTGAAAATACGTAACTGAGAAATGTGATAACTAAAACTAGCAATACAGTAAAGTTAACTAGAAGACTACACATAGTTGAAAACAAGATTGATGAACTGGAAGATAGCTTAGTAGAAAATATTCAGACTAAAACTCTTGGAGGCTGTCACTTATTTTCCTCCAGAATTTTTCCCATTTACCTTTACCCTTTGCTAATTTTGCATTGCAACGTTTCACTGTAATAAATCATGATCCTGAATAGGACTATATGCTGAATCCTAGGAATCCTCTTAGCGAATCATTGAGCCTCAGCCTGGTCTCAGGAATCCACAATACAATATCAAAACCGAGGTGGGTTTTTTTTTTTCCCAGAAATTAAAGATTTCTTTACCATTTCAACAATCAGCCAATGTAGTGCACCACATTAAAAGTAAAAGGATAGTTGTGTGATCATTCAGATAAATGTAGAAAAAGGTACTTGAACATTTAAGCATTCAGTTATAATTGAGGAAAAAATCCTTACCAAAATACACATAGAAGAGAATGTCCTTCCAATAGAAGATTTCAACATAAAACCTACAGTAAACCTCAAACTAATGTTGAAATATTGAAACTGACTTCCTGAGATAAAAAATACGAGATAAGGACTCACTATTAACAATTTTTAGTTTGTGTTTAGGACAATAATGCAACAAAGTATACAAATTTGAGACAAATTTGTTCTTATTCATGAATGACATGATTGTGTAGGTAGAAAATTTAAAAATGAACAGATGATCCATGTAAGTATACGTAAGCGAATTTAACAATGTCACTAGATAGAAGAATTACATAAAACTCAGTATATTTCTAGATTCCAGGAATGAACACCCCAAAACAAAGTTTTAAAAACGTGATACAATTTACCATATCGTCAACAATGTAAAATAGCTAGCAATAAATCTCAATAAAATGTTCAAAAGCCCCGTGTGTGTTTTCTATGGTTGCATACAAATTACCACAAACTTATTAACTGAAAACAATACAAAAGTATTTGTTTACAGTTCTGTGGACAGCTGGTACATGCAGCTAGTTTCTTTGCTGATGGTCCCAGGAAGGCCAAAATCAAGATGTCAGTCAGGTGGGATTTTTGTCTGGAAGCTCTGGGGAAACATCCACTTCGAAGTTGATTCTTGTTGGCAAAATTCAGTTCATTGAGATTGAGATTCCCATTTCATTGCTGGCAAATGGCCAAAGGCTATTTTCAGCTCCTAAAGGCCATGTACATATCTTGCCACATAGCACTGCTCAAACTTGAAGCCAGCAATGATATATTTAATCTTTCTCATGCTTTGAATCTTTGACTCTCTCCTTCTCTGACTGCTAGATCCAGATTTAAAGCTCTGATGCCATTAGGTCTGTCTCACTGGATGATCTCCTTATGTTAGGATCAACTGATTTGGAATCTTAATTGTGTCTACAAAATTCCTTTTCACGCAATACGACATGACCACGGAAGTGATATTTTATCATACGTACGGATTCTTCCCACATTCAAGCAATGGAGATTATACAAGGAAAAAAGTCATTAAATTCTGCTTCCCACAGGCATGTATTGGAAAAACCATAAAATGTAATTTTGAGAAATTAAGATTTAAATAATCAGATTAATTGACAATGTTAATGGAATCTATATTACAAATTTGCTGATTCTTTCCAATTGAGCTGTATATAGGGTTAGTTCAATTGCAATTAAAATGGCATCAGAAAATGAGAGGCATTTGATAATTTAATTATAAATATGAATACATAAAATCGCCAATATAATTTTGAAAAGTAAATTTTGAGAACTTACACTAACAAAAAGCATTAGTCACTACAAAGGTATGCTAATACAATGTTGACAGGCAAACAGAGCAATAGAATATAACGGAGAGTTCAACGTCAGTTCCAAACACATTTAGACACGTGATTTATGAAAATCGTGCACTACAGAAAGGGAAAACTACTGTTTTCATAAAATGATGCAGTGTCAGTTGGGTATCTATATGAAAAAAATAAACACAATTAACTTTGACTCATCGCACCATAAAAAATAATTTTATGCGGGTTGTAGTATTGATGAGGATGTGGAATAACATTATTTGTGTAATCAAACTGTTAAACCTTTTTAGAACATTGCTTGGAAATATGTATATAATAAAGCTGAACATATGCCTAACCTAAGATTCAACAATACTACTCTTGAGTAAAATGTGTATATTTGCAGAGTTGGAACATACAAACATGTTCACTGCAGCATTATCAAAATAGCTTCAAACTAAAAATCGTCAAGTAGTCCACCAACATCAGAAGGGATAAATACATTCTTGTACATCCATAAAACAAAATATTACATCACAATAAAAATGAATAACAATGTATGTATAAAACACTATGAATGAATCTCAATATAGAAAGTTAAATGAAGAAAATCCAGTCATTAATTCTGTATACTGGGTGGCATTATTTTCCTTTTACTGAAGACATTGAGCTGAAGAAACGTAATACACATCCAATGTTTATACTTTCTACTAATAAGCATGGTGCCATAACTGGGAATTCAATAGTCAGCAATAAACAAAGTTAGAGTCGAATCCATCTGTTTTTGTTTCTATTTTTGTCTCCTAAGTCTAAGGTTTTGATTAATCACTGGACTTTCTCCCTAAAAGAAGTGATAATTAAATGTTTATATGCATATAATTATAATTCTGCACATGTCATATATGATATATATAATTATAAAATATTGAAGTATACATTCATGGCATTCCCTTAATCCTCCCATGACTGGGTATAAATTTCAACCAAAAAACAATGTCTTTTTAATAATAAAAAATTAAGTACTGAATAGTTAACTTTGCTCACGAATGTATTTAAATATATGAAATGATAGTTTCTTTTTTTTTTTTTTGAGACGGAGTCTCGCTCTTTCACCCAGGCTGGAGTGCAGTGGCGCAATCTCGGCTCACTGCAAGCTCCGCCTCCTGGGTTCACGCCATTCTCCTGCCTCAGCCTCCCGCGTAGCTGGGACTACAGGCGCCCGCCACCACGCCTGGCTAATTTTTTGTATTTTTAGTAGAGACGGGGTTTCACTGCGTTAGCCAGGATGGTCTCGATTTCCTGACTTCGTGATCCGCCCGCCTTGGCCTCCCAAAGTGCTGGGATTACAGGCGTGAGCCACCGCGCCCAGCCTGTTACATTTTAAATACCTTTCTGGGCCCAGTGGTTTAAAGAAGCTTGCATTTCTCAGATACAGTCTGTCTGCCTTTCTTTCTTTCTTTCTTTCTTTCTTTCTTTCTTTCTTTCTTTCTTTCTTTCTTTCTTTCTTTCTTTCTTTTCTCTCTCTCTCTTGCTTCCCTCCCTCCCTCCCTTCCCTCCCTCCCTCCCTCCCCTCCCTCCCTCCTTCCTTCCTTCCTTCCTTCCTTCCTTCCTTCCTTCCTTCCTTCCTTCCTGAATATTACTCAATGTTTACAAAAGAAAACTGGGCACTGGCAGAGTGTGTGATTCAATGGCATCTCTTGTCCTTTCCTAGTCTTCGTGCTACTTTAAAACTCTATGAGTTGTTGAATACTGAAAGTAATACAAACAATTCTTGTCCATAAGAATACAGATTTCCTTGGGGAGAAGGCTGATTAGTGCTCTGTTGATATTCACCAGTTTTGCATCTGTTAGGAAAATGTAGGCCAGCATTTCTGACTGGCCTTACATGTTTCTGCTCTTTGGATTCTTTAAACCCTTGTAACGTAATATTGGTTCCCACATTAATGAGTTAATATTTGACATGTGTCTACTTTAAATTCGTATTATAATCATTATTATACCTTTTCAAGATTGACAGTATGAAGTTTGCAAACTGTAAAGTCCTAGACAGCATTTTTTAGTTTCTATTTTTTGTTGTTATAAGGGCAAAATTATAGTTTTATATTTCAAATTGAATACATGAAACATTATTTAAGAAATAATGACAATAAAATAGCTCACACAAATGAAGATAGAGGAGGGTTAAGACAACATATTGAAGAAGATTTGCCATGTGGACATTCTGTCAATACCCTAAACTTGAATCCAGATAGGCCTCATTTTAAAGTATAAACTTCACTAGTTACTGACAGAATGATATTGGAGGGCTGAGCAATATCCTTATATCTGAGTTTTCTCAACTCTAAAATAAATATAACAATTTTAAAAAAGAAAATACAACTTCAGGAGTTCCCAAATTTATTATGCCAAGGGGAAAAGTGAAGCCCTAGAAACTGGGCCACATCACATGGCTGTTTTCCTGCTCTGGTGCATGAACCTCCTTCCTGATCTTGATGTAACATTATATGTTAACTAGATGCCTTATTCTTTATTCAAACCTTAAATGACACTGGAGATGGAGACCCCAGAGCGTCATCAATAGTAGACAATCACATCTTCTATCGCATGTCAGCCTTTGTATGGAAAATATTGTAATTCTGTTCAGCACTTCTGTTTTTGCCTGTATAAATGATCCTCATTTTTCCCCACATTAGGAGTACTGATCATCATTCTTTGGTGTAGCTCTGCTCCCCATATGGCCACCCTTACATTTTATGCTTAAATGAACTCTCTTTAAATTAGAAATTATTCCTTTTGATTATTTGAGGTTGACATTTTTTGACCACAAAGGGACCCGAAGTGAGCCTCCTGAGATCCCTTGCTGCTTCACTGACATTCAGAGCTTTGGAACCGGCATGAGTGGCTGTCACTTATCTGACTTTACTGGATCTGGCAGGTATCTCTGGAAGGCTTTTCTTGGGTTTTCAGTCTCCCTGGCTTTGGCTGAGATTCAGACTTTATTCAGGAAACCTGAATTAAAGCTCTACTTTTAAACGTTAGAGTTTCGTCTGTTATTTCTCTAAAAATTCTGCTGTTTACAGGTTTCACTTTGCTTTGAGATTAAGGTTCTGTGTGTCTTACTTGCTAAATTATGAAACATTTTTTTCTGGCTCAAATTTGGTCAAAGAAAAAACAGAGAGAAAGAGAATCTTTGTTGCGTAAGCCATATTTGTGGTTTTAAACTGGCCAAGTTCTGAAGCTCAGTTCAGTGGACATATCTTAACCAATTTTCCATACAATCTTTGGTCACTTAAGAAGAAAACCCATATTATGGACAATTGTTCATCCAAAACTGAGTCTTTCTCCTTGGGAGTTCACCATAAAAATACCAGATTGGGCTTATATATACTTCTAGTGTCACCTCATGTTGTTATTTTTAAAAATCATCTCATATAATTTATAAAAACCCCAAAGTATAATGGCCAAAGTAAGTACCTTTAAAATGCCTAAACTAATTTACTTGCATGCTCAGTTTTTAAAAGCCAGCTCCAAGATAAAGCAAAATAATCAAGAGAGTTATTTTCAGTGGTACTTAAAAGTGTCCAAAAGAGGTTCTGATAAAGTTTTTTCTTTATAAGAAAAAGCAAATAGTTGTTTCAGTTTCTAAATGTATAAAGACTGCTAAAATTTATCCTCTTTCTTCCTCATATCCTCCTTCTTTTTGTCCAATATTATTTAAACTACCTTACCAAGACCTACCTCTTCTTCCTCCACCGCCTCCTGTTCTACCGCCACCTCCTCCTTCTCCTGCTCTACCACCACCTCCTCCTTCTCCTCCTCCTTCACCACCTCTTCCTCCTCCATCACCTTCTCTTTCTCCTCCTCTTCTTCCTCTTTCTCCAAATCCTCCTCCTCCTCCTACAACTCCTTCTCTTGTCCTGGCTCCATTTCTCAAACAGCCAGTGTCTGACTGGCAAAAGCCTGCCCCAGTTTATCAATCATGGTGAAAGGTAAAACTTAGAGATACACTTTTAAAATTTCCTGATTTTTACCAGGACCCTGTGGTTTTTCCAGGAAATTTAAATTGAATATTTAAGCTTATGACCCTGGCTTGACTTTAAAAAATAGTTATTATTTTAAATAAAAAATGAACACAAGCTCTTGTTACTAACACAAGCTCTTGTTAACACTGGAGCCTCTTTATCTGTAATAAAGCCCAACTTATTACAAAAGTTCATTCCTTGGAGTAAGCAAACAATTCCAATGGTAGATGTCACAAATAATCCTTTGTCAACATACAAGTCTCAGCCTGTAGCTTTTCAACAAGGTCCCACACAAGGGACTCATGTTTTCCTTCTGGTTCTATCAGCTCCCATCCACCTTATAAAAAGGTAATTCTTAAAATTATAAAATGCTCACATATCTTTCTCCCAAAAAGGGAAAACGTATATAGAATTAAATAATAAAACAATTACTAGACATAACAAATTTTGAAAACCTAATCCAATTGCAATCCATATTGCCACAGAAGGCAATAAATTATTGAGTAGCAAAAAATTACAAAATCTGCTAAAGGCAGCTCCTGATTAATTGTTAACAAAGTCTTCCACTGATATTGGAGGAATCATCTCAGCTATCCATATCAAAGTTCAAATAGGTCCATCAAAACTTCTTCCAAAGTCAAATAATGTCCTTTGAGGAATAAAGCACTAAAGGGAATAAAGACTAGAATTTTGGGATTTTTATATAAAGAGAGGATTGATTGTTCCCTCTAGAAGCCCATGTAACATTCCAGTCCTTCCTGTAAGGAAACTAAATGGTAAAAGAAGGAGGTTTATACAGAATCTGAAAGCAATTAACAACACAGTCATTCCTTGACATTCAGTAGTGCCAAACCCCCACATGTTGTTGGCTGCCTTTGCAGCTGAAGGTGGTTATTTAATGGAATAGACTTATGTAGTGAATTCTTTAGTATTTCTTTAGATAAAAATAGTCAATTTCTGTTTGTCTTCACTTGGGAAGACAGACAGTACTCATGAACAGTCATGCCTTAGAGCCAAAGTTACTTTTCACAGATGTTTAAAAAGACCTCTCAGATGTTGACCTCTTTAAAAAATCCTTTTAAATATAGTTTGTAGACAATTTTCTCCTCTGCTCAGAGGATGAGCAGAACTCTAGAGAAGATGAGATTTACTTGTTACAACAATTAGCTTTAAAGGACACAAGATTTCTAAAGCAAAACTTTGAATTTTTCAAAAAAAAATTAGAGCACTTAGGCCACCTAATATCTTAGGAAGGACTTATTGTTAACGTGGACAGACTGAAAGATATATTAAGTTTTTCACTATCACGAACCAAGAAACGGGTAAGAGGGTTTTTGGGATGGCAGGGTAATTTAGAGATTGTATCCTAAATTTTTCTTTAAAAGCCCAGCCCTTATATGCTGTCTTCATGCAAGACATTCCAGACCCTCTGGATTGGACAGAAGAAAATCAACGTGGTGGCTCATGCTTGTAACACCAGTACTTTGGGAGGGCAAGGCAAGAGGGTTTCATGAGCCCAGGAGTTCAAGACCAGTCTGGGCAACATAGTGAGACCTCTAAAAAAATTAAAAAAAGATAAAAGATGACCTTGCTAATGCTCCAGTTTTGGGGTAACCAAATTATAACCTTCCTTCTTATTGTTTGCATATAAGAGTGCTGGTAATGCTTTAAGGGTCCTAACTCAAAAATATGAAGAAAAAAATAATCCTGTAGGGTGCTATAGCCAACAGACCCTGTAACAAGAGGAGTGCTAACTTGCACGAGAGCTGTAAAAGCCATGTAACTTGCATGAGAGCTGTTAAGGCAACTAAAGAAACTTTAATGGGAATATACCTTACTTAGTGTTTTCATTTCTCATTTTGCGGAAGTAATGCTAAACTCACACTCCATTCAACATTATTCAGTTAGTAGAATAGTTTCATATAAAGTTTTACTTCTTTCAGATTCTCATATCACCATCTCTGGTTGTAATAACCTAATTCCTGCATTGTTCTAATTCCATTGTCAGCTGAAACTCTGCATAATTGCATAACTCTAACTGTTCAACTGCTCTTTTCTAGGGTTGGCCTACAAGAGATTCCCCTTGCTAATGCTTGATGTTGTTTGGTTTACAAATGGATTTCACTTTAAAAAGTATCCTTAACTGAAGAAATAAAAAGTGCTTAAGTTCCAAAAGCCACTTTAAATCAACAAACAAAATTAATTAGATTGATTGGGGCTCCTCAATTAATAACAACAATAACAACAACAAAACTGCTAATATTTATACAGACAGTAGATATGCCTTTGAAGTAGTTCATGATTTTTTAATATCACAGAAACAGAGAAGATTTTTAGCCTCTTCTGGTCAACCCATAAAAATTGAACACCTCAGGCCAGGCATGGTGGCTCATGCCTGTAATCCCAGCACTTTGGGAGGCCGACGCAGGCGGATCACCTGAGGTCAGGAGTTCGAGACCAGCCTGGCCAACGTGGTGAAGCCCCATTTCTACTAAAAATACAAAAATTAGCCAGGCGCAGTGGCACATGCCTATAGTCCCAGCTACTCAGGAGGCTGAGGCAGGACAATCTCTTGAACCCAGGAGGCAGAAGTTGCAGTGAGCCGAGATCGTGCCACTGGATGACAGAGGGAGATCGCACAGCCTGGACGACAGAGGGAGACACCATCTCAAAAAAAAAAAAAAAAAAATTGGACACCTCATTTCAAAATTGTTAGAACCTATAATATTACCAAAGTTACTATTCACAATTAGAATTCCAGGTCATTCAAAATCAGATACCCCAGAAAACAAACAAAAAAATGATAAGTTAACAAAAAGTTAACTAGCTGATAAGTTAACAAAAAGAACTGCTCTAAATGCATCTAATTAAGAAAACAATTGACATTAACTTAAAAAATCTACTTTTGATTTTAAGAAGTAGCTTAATTTAGAGCTCTAAAATCAAAACAGAAAAGTTGGAAAGCAAAAGGGGGAAGATACACCTCTCAAAATGAGATATGGTATGGGCCAAATGATTTGCCTGCATTTCCTGCTGACTTACAGTTGTATACATGAGCTAACTCACTGGAGCCTGAAGACATGATTGCTTGGGGAAAATAATATTTTTTAAAACCTTTCTCAGCTGTAGCTCATTGTTACATTTGTTCAAAATATAATCCAGGGAAACTATTACATGGCTCCCAAGTATATTTTTCTTTACCTGAGATCCCTGTTGAGGTGTGGCAATTAGATTTCATCCAGTTGCCACCCTCACAAAGAGACAAATACATCCTGGTAATGATTTACATGTTTTCTCACTGAGTAGAAGCATTTCCTTACGGAAGAGCAATGGCTTTAACAGTGAGTTAAATTCTCTTTAAAAAACATTCCAACCTGGGTAATTCATAGCAAAGAGGTACTGACTTCACTGGGCGAATTTAAGTTTAATCAGTATGTGAAGTTGGGTCTATTTGCCAACATTTCATTGTGCTTACTACCCCCAGTCATCTGGGTTAGTGGAAAGCACCAATGAAATAATCAAAACTAAACTGGCAAAATTAACTGAGGCTTTTAGTATGTCTTCCCCAAAAGCTCTTCCACTGATTCTACTTAACCCGAGGTTGACCCCCTTTTGCTAAATACCAGTAATCTCCAATTAAATTTATAACAAACAGACCTATGAAATTGTCTCCAGGAAACCATATGTCTTTAATAGTAAAGGGAGACATGTTTAGCTATTACAACAGTCTTATGAAGCAACTAACTAAAAATTATAAATTGGCGAAATAATCTTTTCACAGCAAGCTCCCAGAAGATGGGAAATTTCAAAAGCCACACAGTCTAAGAAATTTCATCTATTGGAAATGCCTTTTTTTTTTTTTTTTTTTTTTTTTTTGAGAGTGAGTCTTGCTCTGTCGCCCAGGCTGGAGTGCAGTGGCATGATCTCTGTTCACTGCAACCTCCCCCTCCCGGATTCAACTGATTCTCCTTTCTCAGCTTCCCGAGTAGCTGGAATTACAGGTGCCCACCACCACATCTGACTATTTTTTGGATTTTTAGTAGAGGCAGGGTTTCGCCATGTTGGCCAGATTGGTCTCAAACCCTGACCTCAGGTGATCCACCTGCCTCGGCCTCCCAAAGTGTTGGGATTACAGGCGTGAGCCACCGCCCCGGGCAGGAAATGACATTTCTTAAAGAACTCTCTTCAATCAAAATGCTATGGACCTGATCAAGTACTCCTCACCAAACCTTGTTAGAAGGCACAGATTCATGCATTAGCATTTCTCATCTAAAAAAGGATGACACTCCTGGCTGGACTCTTCTCTGAAAGGTGACCTCTGACTTAAAATAAGTCAACACCAGGTTAGGAAAAAGATGGCATCTGATGTGGACAGCTAAAACACAAAACCCCAGACCAGGTCTGTATCTAAACAAACTGTTTATATTAACTATTGTTAACAGATGGGGAGGATTTTCTTTTATAAGCTCCAGTTAAACTTTCTTCTTTTTATCCCTAATTCTTATGTCTTGGTGTAAGTACCACCAGCTATTGTGAAGCAAACCACTTTTTACAATGGGCGCAAGACTACGCTGATAGCTTACAAAAAGATGCTTATTAGACCCATGGTCTCATGTCTCTTTCTAGTGATTCCCACCTACCGTAGTGGGTATCCCTCTTCCAAAGGCTATACTGGATCAAGTATTTAAAATTTATTCATATTTTAAAATGACTGTCTGGCATCCTTAACCGCAGTATGACTGAAGATACTGTGCACTGTTGGCTTTTGATGATACTGTACAGAACAAGCACCATAGGGAGTATGTCTTGGTAGAAAAATAAAAACCCTAACTAGTTAGCTTTTGTTTTTTTTTTTTTGAGACAGAGTCTCGCTCTGTCGCCCAGGCTGGAGTGCAGTGGTGCGATCTCGGCTCACTGCAAGCTCTGCCTCCTGGGTTCACGCCATTCTCCTGCCTCAGCCTCCCAAGTAGCTGGGACTACAGGTGCCCGCCACCATGCTGGGCTAATTTTTTTTTTTTTTTTGTATTTTTAGTAGAGACGGGGTTTCATCATGTGAGCCAGGATGGTCTCGATCTCCTGACCTCGTGATCCGCCCGCCTTGGCCTCCCAAGGTGCTGGGATTACAGGCATGAGCCACTGCGCCTGGCCACTAGTTAGCTTTTACTCTGACACTACCTCAACTAAAACAAAAGACAAAAACAATAAACAAATAAAAGGTTGCTCCCCCAAAGGACAACTTGATTTCAAGGCGATATAGTACAAATTCGGAACAGGTTTATTTGTCTCACTCCTTTTGGCCAGCTTAATCAACACGCCCCTTTATGTTCGGAATAAAAAATTACACCAAAGGTGAATGGCCCACTGCACTAGAGATATGGGAAAATGCCCAAAACACAGTGCACCCACACCGTTATATTACAAAGTGCGGACTCACATGCCACTAATTAGAGACAATAACTGGGTATTTATTGGTTAGCTCCAAATAAAATGTCTTAGCTATGTGACGCTAATCTATGGCCATAGTTACTCCAAGATGAAGAGGACAATGTCCCCTGGGTTATACTTAGCTGTAAGTTCAAATAGTTCACACCCTGTCAAAACCAACAATTTTTCTCCATTTACAATCTCATTAGATATATTCTATGTTCCATTGGTGTGATCATTTAGCTTCTATCTTCATACCACAGCTGTGTATTAAAGAAGTCATTTGATATATAGAGGCTCTAACCAATTATATCCAAAAGGCTCTAAATGACAGTTCCATTTTCTAACTTGTTATTAAATAATAATAAGATTCCATACCTTGTTATTAAATAATAAAGTTACTGTCATAAAAAGACTATATTACAAAACCGCATGACTTTAAACATATACACTACAGCCCAAAAGAAACCTGTGCTATCCTAAAAACTAAAAGTTATGTCTATATTACAGTTAAGTCAAACAACATGACTAAATTAATGGCTAATATAAAAACCCAAGTAACCAACCTTCAGATCCAAAATCTCCTCTAAGCAACTTGCTAAATAAGTGGTTTGGATCACAGGAAACTTGATGACAAACACTGTTACATATTCTAAAAATTATAATCATTTGTTGTGTTCTATCCTGTTTTTGTCTCCATTACTGTATGATATTTGTCTTCAATCAAGTCAATATACAACTAAAAAACTAAAGTAATGATTGTTCAAAAATTTGCCTTGATTAAAGAGATAGACATGTAGCCTAACCAGGTTCCAAGACTACTTTCCTTTTGTTTCTTTGTAATTTGGCCTTGGTCCTTTCTAATATTTCTCTCCTCCATGAGACATGACTTCTTAAAAATGAGTCAACCTAGCAATGTGAGATTTGATCAAATATGCGATCTGACTAAATAATTCTCCTGCAATGCTTTCTCTTAGAGTTCGAAAGAAAGAGGGAAATGTAAAAAGGATGAAAATTTCAGGATCACCCCAATTTATTATGCCAAGGGAAAAAATTATGCCCTAGAAACAGACTCATTTGACATGGCTGTTTTTCTTCTCTGTGTCTGGCCTTTGCTTCCCGACCTTCCTGTTAAGATGTTAAACATTAACCAGACTCCCTATTCTTTACTCAAACCTAGACTAAACGATGTTAGAGAGACCCTTGTGATTGTTACCTCTTTATGATAAAATGTTACATAACCTTCTTAGAGTGTAATCAGTACTAGCCAACCAAATCTTATTATCTGCATGTCTGTGTTGGAAAAATGTTGTAATTTTGTTCACCACCTCGATTTTTGCCTATACAAATGATCCTCATTTTTTCTCACACCAGGAGCACTGAGCACCATTCTTTGGTGTAGCTCTGTTCCCCAGATGGCCACCTTCACACTTTGTGCTTGAATACACTTTCTTTAAATTAGATTTTGTTCCTTTTGGTTATTTTAGGTTGACACAATGAAGATCATTTCAAAGCATTGCTGTGAGGGTTAAATAATTTATGTAACTTACTTAGCAGAGTGCCTGGAATGTAGTAACCATTAAATAACTGATAACTAAAACAGATACCAGATATCTGTGCTCAGAGATATGGAGAATTAATTGAATTATTGCAAATAATGGCAATAGGCTTAAAGGGTAAAGCTTCCAAGATATTTGACAATTTCTCCCAATATATTATAAAAATATGATTAATGATATTGGTCTGCGTTATCCAAATAATATATTTTGCACCAACAGGAAATTAACTATTAGGTTAAGTTTCTTTTTCTTGGAAGTTAATAATCAGAATAATCATGGTTAGTTTAAAAAGCAATTTTTATATTATACACATGATATCTTATGGCCATTCCCATGAAAGATTACAGTAATTTGTCACTTTTGTGCAAAGCCCTAGAGCTTTGTTCTTTTCTCATAAAAACTCTTCACATTTCTTCCTCGGAATTTCTACATTCTTTTATGTACATTGACCTTGAGCAATGATAATAACTACTGCTTGTGAAGGGAAATATCATTAGCCATTTTTAACTCTCCTTAAAAGGATTGTTGCTGCCGCTGCTGCTGCTGCAGCTGGAGGTAATAAATGCAGAGGTGCTTTCGCTAATGAAGTATGGTCACAAAGAAACCACTCAAGGTTCTGGTGCTCATTCCCTGAAGAACAGTGTAGGGGCCAAGGCAATGCTTCCCCTTCACCCTCTGAAGGTTTGCTGAAAATCAATAGACAAAAGACAGATTTATTCAAGAAAAGGCATACAAATGTATTTAATCATAGATTTACATGACATGAGACTTTCAGAATGAAGACCCCAAAATACAAGGGAAACTGTCCATTTTTATGCTTAGGTTCAACAAAGTATGGACTACCATGTAGAAATATGACTGGACAAAAAGGGAATGATCTAATGCTAGTGGATTGAGTGGGGAAACCCAACAGGGCCTGTCCATCTACATTTTCTTTGTCCTCTCTCTGCAGCTTTCCTTCCTTCTGGGTGTGGGGCAGGACTGTCTCTGGAATGGGGGTCTTAGTAGTGCTGGGATTACAGGCTTGAGCCACCGCGCCCGGCCTTTTTTTTTTTTTTTTTTTTGAGACGGAGTCTCGCTCTGCCGCCCAGGCTGGAGTGCAGTGGCGCCATCTTGGCTCACTGCAAGCTGCGCCTCCCGGGTTCGCGCCATTCTCCTGCCTCAGCCTCCCGAGTAGCTGGGACTACAGGTGCCCGCCACCACACCCGGCTAATTTTTTTGCATTTTTAGTACAGACGGGGTTTCACTGTTTTAGCCAGGATGGTCTCAATCTCCTGACCTCGTGATCTGCCCGCCTGGGCCTCCCAAAGTGCTGGGATTACAGGCTTGAGCCACCGCACCCAGCCCAGGTAAGTTTTTAATGGTAAGATTTTACAAAGAAAGGCGGGGGATAAAGAGGAATATTTTTAGGTTTTATATCTGGCTTTGGGGAAAAGAGCTTCTGGTTTCTATAACCTGCCTTGGTTTCTATAACCTGCCTTGGGGAAGAGAGATTCTAGTCTCTATGGCTAGTCTTGAGGAGAATGAGAGGCATTCATTCTCTTATAGGCACCACTTACAAGAAGGTAGGGGAGGGTCTAAGATAAACTTTTGCTTCTCAGACTGAAGAGCCTTCCTTTTGGGGCATCATTTTCTGATCCCCAACAGCAAGTTGCTCCTAGTATGAAAAACTCATTTTTTTTTTTTACAGATAATTTAAACACTTTTTCTTTCATCCTTCTTTTGCTACTGATGTCTGATTGCTTTTATAACAATTTAGAGCTGTAACAGAGATCAGAGGAACGCGGGCTAAAGAAAAACAGAAAGGAGAGAAAGCTGTTAAATTTCTGCTTACCCCCTTCATGTCAAATGGTTTGTTTTGGCGGTTGGTTGCACAAGGCCTGTTATGGGTTCCTTATAATTTCAGTCGCTCCTATTTCACTGACTGTTCCCATTAGCATAAATAAGACAAAATGAACAAATTCTCTCTGTCCCGATGTCACAAATTCTGAAAGACAAAAACCAAAATAAAAGAACGAAATTCAGTACAAGAGGACAATGGAAATGCTAGCATTACTGACAACAATAATCTTACCTAGAGCAGTACTAAAATAATTTTTGCCCTAAATGGTTCTTAAAGGATTGAAGAGAAGCTGGACTGGCTAGACACACAAATCAAATAGGATATTTTATATTCAAAAAGGAAAGGAGGCTAAGGTTTTAAAATGACTACTGTGGGACATACTTTGTCACCGTGTTATTTCATTCAGCATTCACAATAAAAAATATTTTTTTATTTGTTGTTCCTTTTTATTTGTTGAAGGAAAGACTAAGAAAAAGACAGTTTTCTTAAGCAGTCCTTTGCTTAAGGATCGCTTAAGGCAACCCAATTAAATGGCAGAGCTAGTAATTTAACTCAGTCCTGCATGATTTGAAAGACGATGTACTTCCTAAAGTGCCATGTCCACTTAAAATGGAAAAAGAATGTAGGCAAACCTTGAAGCTTGGCAGGAGAAAGCAAGACATAAAAAGACTTAGGAACCAGAGGAGTGAGTGAGATGTATAATCCTTTGTTTTGTTTTAATTTTGAATAAGAGGATTAAGGAATATTTTGTCTTGATATCCCTCTCTGAAACTGGTTAAAAATAAATGTTCTGTTCTTCATAGATGAAAACTGAATATATCCTAAATTGGCTGCACAGGCTTTCTGATAGGCAGTAAGATTTTCTTCCATGACTCCTGGGTAACATAAGACTCCCCGCTGACACGCCCTCATCTCTGATTAGAACTATTTAAACCATAAGGAATCCCTAGATGTTCCCCTCTATTTGCTTCTACAAATGTTATTAATTTTGCTTTTATATACAATCAAGACCTTTATAAGTTAATTTTAAGGAGCGGAGTTGGGTAGAGGTCCAGGTTAAATTAAAATTTTACTTGTTCCCTTTTTTGACAAATAGTTTGATTTGGATGCAGGTTGTAACAAGGACGGTCATGGGTTAGAAACTTAGAAAGATTACATAACTTTTCAAAAGTCATCACGCTATTAAGTAGGGGAGCCAGGACTAATTGCAGGAAATCTTTCTCTCTAATCTGTTTTCTGGACCACTGAAGTTAACCCCTTTTCAAGGGATTATTGAAATTATGGTAAATAATTCACTGTTGTTACTGCTACCCTATTATAAATTAAACTCACGTAAACTTTGGTTGTTTCTAGATTGTCATTGATTTATTTATGTTTAACCAATACTATACTGTTTATTCTTTTAATATCATGCAGGAAATAATGCTCATTTGTATATTTTTTCACGGGTTTAATGAGGTAGAATTGACATGCAATAAACTAGAGTCTTTCTTTCATCCCTTCTCTGTGCTTTTCTTAGGCAGCCACTGATATGCTCTATGTTATCATAGATTAATTTCCATTTTCTAGAATTTTAAAAATGGAATCATACAATACATACGCTTATGTGTCTTTTTCACTAAGCATAATTATCTTTTTAGGTTTATCAGTAGATTTTTTATTGCTAGGTATTATTTAATTATTGGAATGTGCCATAATTTCTTTGTTCATTCTTCTCTTGATGGGCATTTGCATTATTTATGTTTGCGATTACAAATAAAGCTGCTACAAACACGTATGTGTCAGTTTTCCTGATGATATATGCTTTAAATTCTCTAGGATAAATACATAGGAATGAATGCCTGGGCTATATGTTAGGAGTATGCTTCACATTTCAGGAAGCTGACTAAGCATTTTCCAAAGCGATGGTATCGTTTTATATTTTCATCAACAGTAAGTTCCAGTTGCTCTACAACCTTGTCAGGAGTTAATATGGCTTGATATTTTATTTTGAGAAGTGTATTTTATTCATTTTAATGTCTTGTGATTTTGATTTGCATTCCCCTAATGACTAGTGATGTTAAAGACCTTTTTAACGTTCTAATTTATCATCTTTTTTTGTGACACGGCTGTTCAAATTCTAGCCCCACCCTCTTTATTGGTTTGTTTTCTTATTGTTGAATTTTGAAAGCTCTTTATATATTCTAGACACAAGTACTTTATCAAGTAGGTAATGTGCAAATGTCTGTTCCCAACCCATGACTTATCTTTTTATAATCTTTTGGAGAGAAGAATTTCTTAATTTGAAAAGTCAACTTTGCCAAATTTTACTTTTATCATTTGTGCTTTTAATGTCAAACACAAAGTTACAAAGACTTTCTCCTCAATTTTTTCCCAGAAATTTAATAGTTTTAGTTTTCCATGTAGGTCTATGAGCCAATTTAATTTTTTATATGATGTGAGATAAGGATTGAAGTTATTGAAGTTATTATTGAAGTTTAAATGGATGTCTAAATGTTCCACTACCTTTTGTTGAAAACGCTATCTTTTCTCCACTCAATTTCCTATAACCTTTGTCAAAAAATGAATTGTCAAAAAATGAATTGGCTCTCTCTCTATATATATATACACACATACATCTCTATATATTATATATATTCTATATTTTTATATATTGAATGTATATTTATATATATATTCAATGTCTATATACATATACGTTTATATATATATGTACATATATATATGTATATATATATATTTCTAGGCTTTTTTTCTAACCCATTAATATATTTGTCTATCTTTAAACCAATAGCACACTGTCTTGGCAACTTCAGCTTTAAAATAATTCTTAAGTTGTTTTGCCTTTTCCAGGTCCTTTGCATTTCCACATGAATTTCAGAAGTAGCTTGTCAACTGCTCTAAAAATGCCCGTTTTTATTGTGATTATTCTTGCACCATCTCTGTAGATCAAAATAAGAATTGTTATTTATTTTAACAATATTAATTCTTCTTATCAACAAATAAGATATGTCTTTTCATTTGTTTACATCTTGTTTAATTTCTCTCAAGAATGATTTATAGTTTTCAATAAAGAAGACTTTTGTAAGATCTAACTGTAAGAATTTCATCTTCTATGTTATTATTCAAGTTATTGCTTTTTATTTCAATTTCTCATTGTATATTTCTAGTACATAAAGATAAAATTTATTTTTATGTTGGTCTTGTATCCTGTGGCCTTGATGAACTATTTCTATTAGCTCCTCTGTAGATTCTATAGGATTTTCTACATAGACAGTGATGTCTTCTGTGAATAGACACCGTTTTACTTATTTCTTTCCTCTCTGGATACCATTTTTTTCCATGCCTGATTACACTGGCTAGAACCTCCACTACCTTGTTGATTGGAAGTGGTGAAAGCATACATTCTTGCCTTATGCCTGATACTGAGGGGAAAGTATCTTATTTGTCATGCTACATTTTGTCTGTAGGGTTTTCATAGATTCTCTTTATGAGACCGAGAAATTTCTCTTTTCTTTCTTATTTGTTGGGAGTTGTTGTTTTATTTTATCTTACTTTGAGATAGGGTCTCACTCTATTGCACCACTGGGAGTGAGAGTTTCTGTTTCATTTGTTTTACTTCGAGATAGGGTCTCGCTCCCAGTGGTGCAATCACACTTGAAATCATGGTGAAAAGGAAAGCAAACACATCCTTCTTCACATGGCAGCAGCAAGAAGTATAGAGTGAAGGGGAGGAAAAGCCCCTTATAAAACCATCAGATCTCATGAGAAGTCACTTACTATCACTAGAACAGCACAGGGAAACCACCCCCATCATCCAGTCACCTCCCACCAGGTTCCTCCCTTGACAAGTGGGGATTACATTTCAAGATGAGATTTGGGTGAGGACACAGAGCCAAATCATATCATTCTGCCCCTGGCCCCTCCCAAATCTCATGTCCTTTTTACATTTCAAAACCAATCATGTCTTCCCAACAATCCCCCAAATCTTAACTCATTTCAGCTTTAACTCAAAAGTCCAACTCCAAAGTCTTATCTGAGACAAGGCAAGTCTCTTCCACCTATCAGCCTGTAAAATCAAAAACAAGTTAGTTACTGCCAAGATACAAATTAGTTACTTCTCACTCCTAGTGGTGCAACCACAGTCTCCCAGTGGTGCAATCACAGCTCACTGCAGTCTCGACTTCCCAGGCTCAGGTGATTTTCCCACTTCATGTTATGTAAATTATGTAATACTTAAGTTATGTAATACTTACATAATTTAAAGGGGAAATAGGCAATTCAGCAATAAAACTTAGAGACTTTAATAATCCATTATCAATAATTGATGGAACAAATAAAAAAATCAGCAAGGATATAGAATACTTGAATGATACTGCATCCAAATTAATCTAATCCACATCTATAGAACAGTCCATCCAAAGACAAAAGAATACACATTCTTTTTTAATGCTAATGTAACACTGTGTTAGTCCATTTTCAGCCTGCTTTAAAGAACTGCCTGAGACTGGGTAATTTTTAAAGAGAAACGGTTTAGTTGACTCATAGTTCCACATTGCTGGAAAGGTATCAGGAAACTTACAGTCATGGTGGAAGGGGATGCAGGCACGTCATACATGGTAGCAGGCAAGAGACAGAGGGTGAAGGAGAAACTGCCAAACACTCAGGTTTTACCTTCATGTAATTTCAAACTTTCTTTTTTGACACAATAAACAATGTGTATATTTATTGCTGTAAAATTTTGCTGATGAATTGGCCATTTAAAAATTATGAAATACCTCGTTTTTTTTAGTAATATTTATTATCTTAAATTTATTTGATCTAATATTAATATAGTAACTCCAGCACTCCAGTAATTATTATTTTCATGTTACATTTCTTTCCATTCTCTTATTTTCCTTTTATTAATTAAGATGTACTGTATGTACCACAAAATTTATCCTTTTAAACTGTCAACTAAGTGGTTTTCAATGTACTCAAAATGTTATAAAACCATAGCCATTATCTAATTCCAGAACATTTTTTCTCATTCCAAAAAGAAACTCCATACACATTAGCAATGTCACTGCCCCTGGCAATAACTTACCTACTTTCTGTCTCTGTGAGTTTGCCTATTTTGGGCTTTTTCTACAAAGGTGTCATACAATATGTAAACTTTTGTGTCTTGTTTCTTTCATCCGGGATGCTATTTTTAAAATTCTTCTATGTTGTAGCATGCATCAATACTTTGTTCTTTTTCATGCCTAAAAAATATTCCACTGTATGAATATGCCACATTTTATTTATCTATTCATCAGTTGAAGAACACTGTGTTTTTGTTTATCCATGTTTTTATTTATCTTTGGCATATATCTGTGAAATGACCGAATCATATGGTAGACTTTAGGCATAGGTTTGACTTTTTGAGGAACTGCTGGACATTTATTCAAATACCTGCATCATTTTACATTCCCACCAGCAATATATGAGGGTTTCCACTTCTCCACATCCTCCCATCCTCCATCCTCAACAACACTTGTTACTGGCTATCTTTTTTTTTTTTTTTTTTTTTTGAGACAGAGTCTCGCTCTGTTGCCCAGGCTGGAGTGCAGTGGCGCAATCTCGGTGCACTGCAAGCTCTGCCTCCCGGGTTCACACTGGCTATCATTTTTTTATAGCCAGGCTACTAAGTGTGAAGTGGTAACAAATTGTGGTTTGGATTTACATTTTCAATTGATAATGATGTTGCACATCTTTCCGTGTGCTTATTGTCCATTTGTGTATCTTCAGATAAATGTCTCTTTAGATTCTTTGTCAATTTTCAAGTTAGGTTTTTGTTTTTTCATTCTTGAGTTGAAATACTTCTTTGTATATTCGGGATACTGGATTTATCTTACTTATCAGGTATGTGATTTGCAAATATTTTCTTTCATTCTGTGGGTTGTATTTTCACTTTCTTAAAGTGTTCCTTAAAGTGTTCCTTGAAGTGCTAAAATTTTTAATTTCGACGAAGTCCAATTTATCTATTTTTACTTTTATGGCTGGTGCTCTTGGTGTCATATTTCAGAAACTATTGCCTAATCCAGTGACCATGGAGGGTTACACCTATAGTTTCTTCTAATAGTTTAAAAGTTTCAGCTCTAACATTTAGGTTTCAGATTCGTTTTGAGTTTATTTTCACATATGCTATGAGATAGGGCTCCAAATTCATTCTTTTGCATGAGTATATTCAGTTGTTCAAGTACCATTTGCTTTTTTATTGTGGTTTTTTTTTTTAACTTTTGATTTTGGTTTGGGGGTACATGTGAAGGTTTGTAACATAGGTAAACAAATGGTGGTTTTTGTACACATTATTTCATAACCCAAGTATTAAGCTCAGTACCCAGTAGTTATCCTTTCTGTTCCTCTCCCTCCTCTCACCCTGCACCCTCAAGTAGAACCCAGTCCAGTGTCTGTTGTTTCCTACTTTGTATTCATAAGTTCTTACCATTTAGCTCTCATTTACAAGTGAGAACATGTAGTATTTGGTTTTCTGCTCCTGAGTTAGTTTGTAAGGATAATAGCCTCCAGCTCCATCCCTTTTCCTGAAAAAGACATGATCTCGTTCTTTTTTATGGCTGCATAGTATTCCATGGTACACATGTACCACATTTTAAAAATCCTGTCTATCATTGATGGGCATTTAGGTTGATTTCATGTCTTTACTATTGTAAATAGTGTTGTAATGAACATTTGTGTGCATGTGTCTTTATGGTAGAATGATTTATATTCCTCTGGGTATATACGCAGTAATGGGATTGCTGGGTTAAATGGTAGTTCTGCTTTTAGCTCTTTGAGGATTCACAATACTGCTTTACGAATGTACACTCCTACCAACAGTGTATAAGTGTTCCCTTTTCCTGCAACCTTACCAGCTTCTGTTACTGTTTGACTTTTTAATAATAGCTGTTCTGACTGGTCAAGCGCCATGTGTAAAGTACAATGTCTAGGTTCCCTTAGAAAAACTGTTATTTTATTTTTTCAGCATATGCACTATACTTTCTGGTTTAATACTATGTAGCAAAACGGGAAATTAGATTCTTCCTCCATTACAGGGTTTTTGTTTTTGTTGCTTATTGTAAAAGTTTGTTTATTTAGTGACTTTTCTGAAGTAATTCTGTAAATTCTATCTTCTTTGTCATATGTGGCCACTAAACTCTCCGCTTAGTTAGCTTAAAGGTCTGTAAATAATTGGAGATATATTTTCTTAAACAAAAACCAGTAATTCTTCCAGTCTTTGCTGAGGGGCTGTGTGTGTGTGTGTGTGTGTGTGTGTGTGTGTCTGTGTGTTGGAGCATGCTTTCAACACTCTGTTAGCCAGTTGGCAACTTACCTCAGCCTCAGCCTCCACTTCCTGCTTGCATAGAGCCTCAAGGCTAGTCAAAGAGGCTTATTTAGGGCCAACTCATTTAGGTATGCATGTGGCTTATTAGGTATGCATGCAACTCATTAGGTATGCATACAACTTATTTAGGGTATGCATGTGGCTTTCTAGATGCATAGGAACATAACTGAGTTTTTAAAAGCTGCTGTGAACATATCATTCCATAGCTTTTCTTCTTAAGCTATTGGATTTGTTTTGTTTGCCTCAACAGTTATTCACTACCTTAGGCAGGCACTAAGTTCATTAGTTGTATTTTCTTTTTCAATATTTGCCCCTAGGCAAAAAGCTTTTGGGACTGAGAAAGCTCTGAGTCAAGTCAAATACAGACAGCCTTGCAAGTGTAGTTTTCAGTGAACAAACAGAAAAGTCAAATAATGAGAACACTCTGGGAAGAAGGCTTGAAAGAGCTTCAGTTTTTTCTGCTCCCTCAAGTGACTATCAAGCTATTGGTTTTCACTACAGATGTGACCTGTTATTTACCAGGTTCCCATGGAGCTAAAGAGAGGGAAATGTGACTAGGGCAAGTTAAAACACCACACAGCTCACTGTTTTTACTAAGATTTATCCATTTTTAAAAAACTAAATACACCCTCGATTATGTCAAGCCCTTATTTAATTTCTGGATTTCCAAAAAAGTTAATTCTGATATTTTTTTCCCTAGTTTTCCTGTTGCATTTACAGAGAAATGAATGTCAGAGGTCTTAGTGTACCATTTAGAAAAATCACCTTTATCATGTTATTTTCAATGTATTAGTATATTTGAATCTGAAGTGTGTCTCTTGTAGATAGCATATATCTGGATCTTGGTTTTTAATTCTGTCTGACAATCTCTTTCTTTTGATTAAAGTGTTTAGTTCATTCATGTTTAATATAATATTTATAGAATTGAAATTATATCTGCTATTTTGCTATTTGTTTTTTATCTATCTTGTTTATTTTGTTTCTCTGTGCCTCTTTTATATATTTTAAAATTGTATATATTGATGCCATTTATTATAAGTTTTTTTGTTTGTTTGTTTTTTGAGATGAAGGGATTCACTCTGTCACCAGGCTGGAGTGCAGTGGTGTGAACTCAGCTCACTGCAACCTCTGCCTCCTGGGTTCAAGCGATTCTCCTGCCTCAGCCTCCCAAGTAGCTGGCACCACAGGCATGCGCCACCACACCCAGCTAATTTTTGTATTTTTAGTAGAGACGGGGGGGGGGTTCACCATGTTGGCCAGGATGGTCTTGATCTCTTGACTTCATGATTCACTCGCCTCAGCCTCCCAAAGCGCTGGGATTACAGGTGGGAGCCACCACACCCAGCCTCTGATAACTTTTTATGGCAGCCAGCCTGAGAAGACTAGGACACGAGGTTTAACTCATTTATTTTCTTCCCGTTAAGGATACTATTATCCCTGTCTGTTGTCAAGGGTCTGATAATGGTATTTTTTATATATTTTGTTCAGTTTTCTAGATGCGTGTGTGTATGTGTGTGTATGACAAAAAGGTATGCATAATTTAGTTATTTTATTGCAGCTATAAGTGGCAATATTTTAATAAGGTATCTGCCTCTTCTTTTGGGTTGGGCTGTATCTGTCTGTATCTATATCTATATCTGTATCTATATCTCAGTAGAAAGATGGGCCACTACTTCCAATTTTAGAAATAATAACTTCTTCCACTGATAAAGGTATAACTTTCTGCAAAGATGATCACCCAAAGTAATTGACACTCTCCTTCTTATTCTCTTTACATACCTTCTCTGCATTTCCATTTATACAGCTTTGGTGGAATGCTTCCTGTAGTTCATTCTCTAATACAATATATACATTCAGTGTTCCATTAACAAAATACTATGGCTAAATATTTTGGGAAACCCATACTATGATTTTTATCTTGGTTGTTCAGAGTATAAGGCAGCATATTTAAAGCTATGAGAACTACTATCTTTTTAACTCAGATTTTTTCTTTGTTATTGATGATGAATTCTATTAACATTCTGTAGAATCCTTGCTTTGCAGAACACTCTGAGAAATATTACTTATCTCTATGTAAAAGCTTAGAGGCGACATAGAGTTACCTTAACATTCTATCTTCAGCACATATTATTAATAGACCTTTCACTAAAGTCATGTTAAATTTTTGAGCTTCAGTTTCTCACCTAATATGTGACAATAGTGTCATGAGAAATCAGACAAAATAATGCATATTAAAGTGTCTATTTGAAGTAGACATTCGACATGTTAGTTCCTTTCCCTGTAGCTTTTTGTGCCAAGTATAAGAAATCAGAAGTTCTTTAAATTTATAAAACACATTATCCAAATGTCTTACGCCTTTGTATCGATGTCATTTTAAAAGCATGTGTAAACTCATATTGCAAGCTTTAATCAAAGAGAGCCATATTTTGTTATTTATTTTGTGTTCAGTATCTGGCAGTGTCTCTATTATATAATAAATAAACGTTTTAATAAATATTTCTCTTAATGTAAGATGTGGTATATTGCATTTAGTATTTCTTGCTCATTTTTTGCATGGAAAGTTTTTTATTTTATTTTATTTTTATTATACTTTAAGTTCTAGGGTACATGTGTGCAACGTGCAGGTTTGTTACATATGTATACATGTGCCATTTTGGTGTGCTGCACCCATTAACTCATCATTTACATTAGGTATTTCTCCTAATGCTATCCCTCCCCTATCCCCCCACCCCATGACAGGCCCCAGTGTGTGATGTTCCCTGCCCCGTGTCCAAGTGTTCTCATTGTTCAGTTCCCACCTATGAGTGAGAACACGCGGTGTTTGGTTTTCCGTCCTTGTGATAGTTTGCTCAGAATGTTGGTTTCCAGCTTGATCCATGTCACTACACATGGTAAGTTTCTGAAAGAAGTTTAGTTATAAAAATGGAAGTATATTCTTACACACTTTATACAAAAATTTTTAATTGATCTTTATGGAATCTGAACAAGTGTTGGAGCTAGAGATAACCTAATTCAAGAGACCTATTACAGTCATCAAATAAGTTTACTGCCAGAAAACCAGCGAGATATCAGAGTACGCTTCAGCAGAACACTGGAGGAAGTTTAGAGTATCACTCTAAACTGTAGTTGCCAAAACTACTGCACAGCCTCAGTCCTCAGTTGACCACCTTCTGCTTCGTGCTCCCATTATACTTCCTTATCTTTTTGGAAAAGGTTTGGCAATAATTTATCTTCTCCCCACTGTTTTATTATTTGCATGTTTTCCTTAATGTCTTTTGAGGCCTACTAGGCAGGAGGCAGGTTTTATAGCTGTTTGTTATATTAGGATATAATAGAGTGCTTGAGGAAAAAGAAATATTTAATAAATTATGTTAAATTAAACCTTTGTCTGCTCCCTATCAGATTAAGACATGTGACTTTGTATTAAAAATTGTCTCAGCTTCGGGGTTGCTTTGCTTTAACTAGACAGCTGAGATCCAGATAATAATTTTAAACAAATAATTTGACTCTATGATATCCATTATAAGCTAATTAAGAACAGAGACCATGTCTTATTTATCTGTGTATTTCCTCAGCAAATAGGATAATAAACTTCATACAGTTGGCATTCAATAAATGTTTGTTGAACTTTAACATTAAAATTTTAGAGATGCTTGTATTATAAGTGTTACTATATTCCAGTATTTAATGATATCAAAGAAGCCATCATTTTAAATAAACACAAGAAAACTTTTTTGTAAATGCTAAATTTTTGTTTTGAAATTTTATTTTTCTATTAAACATCCTTCCGATTTTAAAAGATAAATTAACTTTATATTTAAAAATCTATTTTTTTAAATTCTTTTGCAGATCTTACAATTCAACCCTGAAAATTGTCAAAATATCCATAACACTTTATTTTCAAAATACTTTCTTTTTCATTTTTACTATCAAGGCACACAATAATCCTAAGCAAGAGGTCAATATTTCCTCCAGTATAAGTAGGTGAATAGAGGTGAAAAGTTTTTCTTCAATGACTTGTACTTTTCTCGTAATGAGTCAGATATACCTGGACTCTATCCCAAACTATTACTATGTCCTTATTCAAAGTTCCTCACTCCCGGAAATGTAGGGTATACTTTGCCAAATGCTTTTAGGTGAGCATTTCATACATACAGATTAATTGCCTTTCTCCATTTTGATCATCTTCCCTATGGATTCATTTTTTTTTTTTTGGTTGTGAGAATTACAAAGTGAATTTTCAGCTGACGTATGTTAGTAGGTCATTTCAAAGTGGCCTCCCAAAGTGCTGGGATTACAGGCATGAGCCACCACACCCATCCAGGGACTAAATTTTAACATGAGTTTTGGAGTGGAAATGCAAACCATAGCATTTAATGAAGACTGTTATCCCAGCTGATGGATAGCAGCTGATGGGTGCAGTGGGACTGTGCAGTAAGACAATCCCCTGAGCTCTTTGAGCAGATAAAGGCACTCACCAGAAGAGCTCTGAGCAGCAAATTCCTAGATGCAGAGGGCTAACTGGTGACCCATAATGACTAAACAGTAAGAATTGCTATGCTGTGGAACATAGAGAAAATTTCCCAAGTAAATATTGGCGTGAAAAAAAAGGCAGTGTCACCTTTGGAGCTGCAGAGGCCTAAGGCAGGTAGCCATAATGGTCAACAATGGCTTCCTCCATTTCTCTGGTGGTTTGTTGACTGATTCACAATGGAAAGAAGTGATACATTTTGGTTGCAGGCTAGGGAAAATAACCCATCCATGCCCACAAACCTGAATTCTAGTTCCTGGACCTCAAGTTAAAAACCCATGTTGTAATAGATCAAATTAGAATGGGTAGAGTTGGGAATGTGATATGCTTAGAACCTCTTAAATGGCACATAAAATATGTTTCCTTTGAGAATGCTTAAGGTATGTATATGTAATTTTAGAGAATTAATAAACGTAGCAACAACCCTAGAAAATGTTTAAATACATTTATTTTCTTGAAAAAAATCTTTTAAGTTAACTGTGTAACACTGTTACCTGAATGGGCATGGCAATCTCTTAATAATTAGAAATGACTTTTTGGATTGGCAGGAAAAAATATAATAGCAATTCTATGAAGTGCTGTCTAGAAGACTTAGTAAAATGTATGGTGACTAATACAGAAATTTGTCTGTGTTCTTACCTATTATAAAATAAAGATGTCTTGATCCGTAATAAAATTTGTTGCACAAATTTCCAGAACACAAAATGGAATCAATTTTATTCTCAATTACAACCCCAAATATAGGCTAATTGAGTTGCATTAAGAGTTTGCTTCTTTAGGTATCTTGAGGGTGGCATGACTACTTCTATAATATTTCCAAATTATTACAATATAGAGGAAGATTCAGATAAAACCTTTACACATTTTTGTGGTTAAATGTCAAAAATTACTTTGAGGAAAATCTGTGTAGGGAGAGTGGCCTTTTTCTTACCCTAAATGCACAGGATAAAATGCTAAAGGGAGGTGAAATTATATTTTATTTTTTAATTTGAATTACATGCTTTCTAACAGAAAATAAACTTTGCTATATTTAGTGCTGTAATTAAGAACTAAATTATTATCTTTTACTGATTTTGATGCAAGGCTTCTGGCCACAAAAAGAAGAAGGTGCCTCAGTTAAAATCTGCTGGAAGATTCTTTGTTTAACACTGCTTTTGGGTGCTCATTTTGCAAATTATCACTATTTATATACACAAAATATATGCTTTTTCTTATCCATGTAGAAACATTGAAAAAGTATCCATTTGTTGTTAGAAAAACAATAGTGATAAAATGATTAATTATTTTAGTGATCGGTGAATTGATTCCACAGTTTCAAAATTCTCTATTGCAAATACTAGGTACATGAGGTGCCAATGTTAAATATAAATGTCGCAATATGGTGAAAATATTATCCATCTGCCACCAGCCAACCTCTGCTTCCCTGGAACTATAAGCAAAAGTCAAATATCTAATGTACTATCTTGTAAATCAAATGAAGTGTTATGGGAAGAAGACAGGAGAGATGGTAGGCAAAATGCAAAATAGCTCCAATATCCCAAACTCAAGTCCTAGAAAGAAGGATATTGACTAATGTCTCAGCAGCTCAACTGCATGCCCAACTATCTGAGGTGCTGGGGGGAAACACAGAGATAGAAAAAGACACTGTCGTCGCCCTTAGGAAACATGCAGCTCAGCTGAGAAAGTCAACCTGTCAACATGGCCCCAACTCAGCTGCTGGGCAACCCTCATTAAATATGAGACCAAAGAGTCCAGGCGCGGTGGCTCACGCCTATCTCAGCACTTTGGGAGGCTGAGGCGGGCGGATCACGAGGTCAGGAGTTTGAGACCAGCCTGACCAACATGGTGAAGCCCTGTCTCTACTAAAGATATAAAAATTAGCCAGGCGTGGTGATGTGTACCTGTAATCCCAGCTACTTGGGAGGCTGAGGCAGGAGAATCACTTAAACCTGGGAGGCAGAGGTTGCAGTGAGCTGAGATTGCGCCACTGCACTCCAGCCTAGGCCACAGAGTGAGACTCTGTCTCAAAAAAAAAAAAAAAAAAAAAAAAAAAAAAAAAAAAAAAAAAAAAAAATTATGAGACCAGAGCTGAGGAACTGGAGCATGATAGGAGGAATCAGAAAAATATCTGAGGTCAGAGAAAACCTCAAATAATATGCATGGAATATGCAAATTTAGAAATAATTTATGACTGAATTTCAAGGCAGGACACTGGGAAGGCCAGACGCTAGGGATGATGAGCTGTTTTCAGAGATAATCAAGGACCTAGACCTAGAATGTAACTGTAGCAGGGTCTTGGCAAAAGCAGCAGGTCTCAATGGAGTCCTAAAATCCACCATGAAGAAACAGTGGTATCTCTCGAGGTAGCCCCAGAGGAGTGACGGCCCAGCCATGGAGTCTTACAGTTATGTAGTAGAATGGGGCTGCTAAGGAAAATCCTATCTCTACTACAACTCCATATGTATATACATTTTTGTTCATGGTTCCTGGATCATAACTCCCATAGCCCTCGTTATTTCCTAAGTGACTAAAACAATAAGCATAACTTTTGTTAAAGCAGCTGGTCTTTTGTCCTTGGTTCCTGAATTGGTTTCAGAACAGCTTCAGAGCAACAAAGGTGAAAGAGAGTATTTTGTTATCATGTTGGGGCACTTTAGGCCTTGAAAGCAGGCCTCAGAAAACAGAATCCCTCTCCTGGACCTTCTCTTGCCCTCTTTCACCTCTTTTTCTCCCCAAGGCAGGAATCTTCCTCTGCCTTTCTGTCTTAGAGCTGCCCATAAGGAAAGTCTCTGACCCACTTTGTCTGACTGTAGGTCATAAGGCTCCCATTTCGGAAGGGGTCCTGCCCCATAGCCAGGTGGAAGGAAGGCTGCACACAGAGGCCAAGAAAAACCTAAACAGACAGCGTTTCTGGGTTTTCCCACTCAGCCTATTACTATTAGATCATTTCCTTTTTGCCCAATCATATATCTACACAGTTGGCCATGCTTCCATTATGTTTACGTGGTGAAGTTTCCATAAAAGGTCCAAGAGGATGAAGTTTGGGTAGCTTCCAGAACATTGGGAGGGGGCATGAAAAGAACACTGGGAGGTTCCAGAACCCAGTGGCTTCCAGAACGCTGGGAGGTTCCATCTAGAGAGGGCATGAAAACGCTATGCCCCTTTCTCCATACCTCACCCCAAGCATCTCTTTATCTGCATCCTTTGTAATATTCTTTATAATAAACTGGTAAACATAAGAATTTCCCTGAGTTCTGCAAGCCACTCTAACAAACTAATTGAATCTAAGGAGGAGGTCGTGGGAACCCTGATTTATAGCTGGTGGGTCAGAAGTACAGGAAAAACAACCTGAGGCTTGCAACTGGTGTCTGAAGCACTCTCTCCTGGCAGTCAGGGTAGAATGGGAGGACACCCAGCTGGTGTCTGCTGCAGAATTGATTGCTTGCTTGTGTGGGGAAAAATTCCCCACATATCTGGTGTCAGAAGCATATTATGAGAGTATAGTGAATGGAACAATTTGTTTTTTTCCTAAACAGCACCACTTACATGTAAATGCATTGCTCAGCTTCCCTAGGAACACAATTGACAGATGGTCCCAGCAGCTGCCATGGTGGATTCACCACTGCACTCATGCCAAGGCCATGCTTCTCCCACGCTTTTCACAGCTGATGGTAGAGCATGGCAGAGGAACCAAGTGTTGGCCTATTCCCATAGTATGTGGAATTCTTCTTGTGGAGGACTTTCAGTGCAGGGCACCCCTTAGTCTGGTTGAAGCTTTTTCAGAACTGCACTGTAGTGTGAGATGCTTTCTACCTCATCTGTTTCACTTGCTCCTCTCCTTTCACGTATCTGCATCACAGACTGAAGGCTGTTCCTGTCTACTTCTATTTTTTTCCCTTTTATCCATCCCAGACATTTCCCCTAATACATCTCTTGAACATCTAGTCCTATCTTGGTATCTGCTTCTTGGAGGCCCCAAACCAACAAACACCAGAGCGTATCTTCAGATTATCCCTCTCCTTCTTTTTCTCAATTGCCAGCACCATTTTAAGGTCTCATTCATTCCTACTACATTCTCTATCCTGTCCTCCCTGTATTCGAACTTCCTCCACCCTGCCAAGCTGCTGCTTTTCCATTTTCATTCCAGCTCCTAACCGTCTTTTCTTTCGGACTCCAGATATTTTGTTTTATGCCTACGTATCTGACTTTAACTTGGGAGAACATATGCATATGCAATGGCATATCTTTAATGGCTTAATAATAGACTCTCAGGGCAAAAAAATCTCTGATGTGTAGCAGTGACTATTTCCATTGTATAAAAATTCTCATTATGGTCCATTTCAAACTCCCAACATAGATCACTTGAAGTGCAGTTTGGATGAGATGTACACAGTCACCTCTTGCAACCTACACAAGCTTGGCTTTGACACATCACTGTATTACCTCTTCTCAACTCATCCAGGTTCTAGTCCCCATCTACAGGAAAGACCATTTGTAGAAATGTTCTCTCATTTTTGGCCATTCTGAACAGCACTGAGATAAGTGTAAATCGTACTCTCTGGGATTCTTTTTTTTTTTAACCTCTTGCTTCTCTTTGTTTGTGCTACTGTAATGAAATACCTGACACTAGGTAATTTATAAAAAAACCTAAATTTATTTTATTGTGGTTCTGAAGGCTGGGAAGTCCAAGATCAAGGTACTGGCATTTGGTGCCTGGTGAGAGCCTGGGCTCTGCTTCCAAGTTGTACCTTTAATGCATCCCCCAGAGGGGAAAAGTGTGGTGTCCTCACATGATAGAGGAAACTGAAGGGCAAAAGAGGATGAATGCTGTAATCTTAAATGGTAGAAGGAATTGAAGAATAAAAAGGAGGTAAACTCTGTGTTCTCACATGGCAGAAGAGTGGAAGATTAAAATGGGCCTAAGCTCGTTTCTTCCAGCCCTTTTACAGGGCACTAATCATTCATCAGGAAGGAGCCCTTATGACTTAATAACTTCCTCAAAAGGTCCATCTCTTAATACTACCCCAATAAGGCTTAAGTTTCAACATGAATTTTGGAGAGGACACTTTCAAACCACAGCATTCTGCCCTTAGCACCCCCCCAAATTCATGCCTTCCTAGATACAAAATACATTCATTCCATTCCCATAACCCCCAGAGTCTTTTTTTTTTTTTTTTTTTGAGACGGAGTCTCGCTCTGTCGCCCAGGCTGGAGTGCAGTGGCGCAATCTCGGCTCACTGCAAGCTCCGCCTCCCGGGTTCACGCCATTCTCCTGCCTCAGCCTCTCCGAGTAGCTGGGACTACAGGTGCCCGCCACTATGCCCGGCTAATTTTTTTGTATTTTTAGTAGAGACGGGGTTTCACCATGGTCTCGATCTCCTGACCTCGTGATCCGCCTGCCTCGGCCTCCCAAAGTGCTGGGATTACAAGCGTGAGCCACCGCGCCCGGCCACCCCCAGAGTCTTAACTCATTTCAGGACCAACTTAAAAGTCAAAAGTCTGGAGTCTCATCTAAATCAGATACGAGTGAGATTCAAAGTACAATTCACCCTAAGACAAATGCCCCTCCTACTGTGGGCCTGTGAAATCAAACATGCTATGAGCTTCCTAAACTGCAATGGTGGGAAAGGAAGAGCGTAGGCGTTACCATTCCAAAAGGTATAAATAGGCAAGAATAAAGATGTAACAGGTCCCAAGTAATCCCCAAACCCCACAGGACAGTCAATATTAAGGTTAGAGAATAATCTTTGATTCCAACTCCATGTCCTACCTCCTGGATACACTGGGGTGAGGTGTCAAGTTTCAACGTCATAGAGGGAAACAAATATAAATTGAAAGTTGTCAGATTCTTGGATATTAAAGCCACATGACAAGATTTTACATAAACTTACAGAGCAGGAAATATCACACTCCTTGTATTCAGAATTATTGTCTCTGTGATGGTGAGGTCTTGTTGTGAGGGTGCTGGAAGGCCACAACATTTTGGATTGATTGTACAGATGTTTAAAAAATGAAACAAAACAAAACAAGCCCTTTCTTCTCTGTAAGAAGCCCTTTGCCAATATTATGGTGAGAAAGAAAAAGGAACCTTACAGAAATATGCAGAAAATGAATTTGTTTGAGAACTAGATGGTTTCTGTCTTGAAGAGGGGTAGAGTTGGCATTAACTTCACCAAAGCTACTGGAGATGGACTTAGCACTGTTTGGGTAAAAGATATGCTAACCTTCCCATCATACTCTGAGGAAATAATCTGAGCAGAGTTCTCAACTTTAGGTTTTCAAAATTGGATAACTTAATGAAATAACAATGAAAATTAATTTCCTTTTTCCCACATTGTCCAAACTGATTGCTGCAGACATCTCATCTCTCTTGCTAGAATGGTTACTGCAAAATATATTTCCCTTGTAAATGTTTTGGTTCTTCCTCCTTCTAAATCAACATTCCTTAAATATATTTTCTGTAAACTAAGATTCTTTTCAGATTCTGAAAGTTATAATGATTGTTCCATTCTTCCAGTCACCCAGAAATAAAAAATAGAGAGATTTTGTCCCTCTTATTATTATATATCTGATCAACTGCCTCCTCATACAGATTTTATATCTGCAATATTTACAAAGTTATACCTGTTCGTTTATTGCTTATTACTTTTAATGTTAGCAATCTCTATAACTTTCTCTTATGTAGGAAAAGTATAGAAAAGACCTCAAGAGCATAAGCATTGAAAGCAGATTCTTGGGTGAAAACTGATGCCAACACTAGAATTTGCTGCTTAGGAGATGGACATGCACATCGGAAGACGTGACATAATGGGACTCAATGTCCGCACTTCTATTGACTAATTTTGTGAGTTTTAGAGATTTAATCTCTGTAATCTTTAATTTCTTCTTCCCTATAAATAATGATCATAAAATAATGCCTATTTTGAGAGCTATTGGATGATTAAAGGTGAAAATGTATGTTAATTGCTTATTATTTTTTTCTTGCATTTGGTAAGGATGTAACAAATACTACTTATTGTTATTATACATCAATAGCAGTGCTTCCCAAATCCTAATTCAGTCACCTCACATAAGTAGCTTGAAACTGACCACAGTGGGAATATTTACACCACGTAAATTGGCAAACAATACAAAACAGTTTGTTTTATTTGTGTGTGTGTGTGTGTGTGTGTGTGTGTGTGTGTGTTTCTTCCTAGGGAATCTACTACTGAACATTTACTAGTACACCAGTGATGCTGGGTTGATCAATATACTTTGATACAGTTATTTTAAAGAGGTCAAAGATAAAATGATGGCCAAATGAGTAAGTGGAATGAGTTCATTCCTTGTATAAGTTGGCCAGGAAACGAAACAGTTCCTCAATCAGAAAGCTAGAACTAAAAGAAAAATAATTAGATTGCTAAGAGGCTTGGCCCTTCCTTTGACTTGAATTATGTTGAGATGTGTGATTCTGGTGGATACTAAAAGTCTATTAAACTTCAGTAGTCTGTAAGCTAGCTTCTATGTAGTGAATCACAAGATAAAAATGATGTCATATTTCGTATGTCAGTGTATTTGGATTTTGCATTCTACATCAACTTGCATACTAGTCTTCCATAAATAATTTCCTGATTGTTCCAATCTTGTCTCTGCTGTGCTATGGAGTAGGTGGGGAAGAGAGCTTAGGTGTCCACTCTCAAGTCATCAGAGGACTGAGGGAGAGCAGTGGCATTTATTGGCCAATATAGTTGTAAGAGTGGTAATCAGGGACCCCAAAGATATGGTAAGTTTGGATTAACCATCCTTCAGTGTCTCTCAACAAGAAAATTCTCTTTCAAATACCAATTGTAGTATTCTGCTTTATTTTCTACCAAGCATTTTTTCGTCTACTATAAGCATCTTAATTCAGACTATTGCATCTTGTTTGTATTGTTGCAATCTCCTCCCAAATATATATTTCCAGCTTCTAGTATTTTTCTATTATAATTCTTCCTCTGTCCGCAAAGAGAGAGACAGAGAGTGAGAGTGAGACAGAGAGAAAGGATCTTCTCATTAATTGGTTTTGTCTAAAGTATTTTGTACAAACTCATCTTTTGAAATTCAAGATTCTGGCCAATATGGTTTTATCCTGCTTTTTCAGATTTGTCTTATATTTCACAATCTCATATACCATACAGACAACACAGACGAAGTTATTTATTTGTGTTACATGATTAGGACTTGTGCCCCATGCAGTCGGCTAAGGCTATTTCCTACTTGCACATCTTTCTCTACCATCTCTGCTTGCCACAATCATTTAAAATTTGCAGCACACATTTCACGGTCCAATAGTACCTTCCATCATTTTTTTCAATGAAAAATAAGCTTTCCAATTTTCAAAGATTCATTCTAATTTATACAATTTACAAAATTATTCTTTCTAATTTTCAGACTCTTTCTAATTTACAAATTTTTTTGCCAATTGTTACGTTTGGTTTTGTATTATAGTTATTGGAGGACTGATTATATTTAGACATTTGAATGAGACATGGTGATATAATTATATAAACTGGGCAAAATGGAGGGAGTCAAGAGCCAGGAATAGCACAATTGCCTTTTATGACTAGAGAAATGAGAAGGAATGGGGTGAATTTGACTCCAGACTGAAGGGATAGTTGAATAGGTAGACACAGAATTCAGAGTACTTGGAATGCTCAGGTGAGATTCAGGGGAGGGTTGGTACAGGCATTTCTAAACGAAGGTGAAGTAGGGCAGGCAGCCTGTAACACTGAGTGGTCCCATTATGAGACAACCCTCAAGAAGGTAACACCAGACAAATAATCAGGGCACAACTATCCTAAGAGAGGATAGAAGAATCGGGCAGAATATTTGGGTAGAAATCAAAGTACAGTCCATATTTTTTTTCTGTGTTTGACAAGCATGATATCAGAGAAAAGTGAGCTTTGACCAATGTGAATACTTACAGATAATCCCTGGAGGCAGACCTGGCTATGATTCATAGCAAGAACCTAGCAGTGTTAACAGAGTTCAGATGTGAGAGGCTAGCTCAAACTACATTAGAACAAAGGGGTAAGGGGAGAGTGGAATTAGGTGTGATGTTTTAATGTACTCACTGCCTCTGCAGGATTAGCTGGAGACCCAGAGAGCCTGAACCCACTGATGCTGATGGTGGAGGTTACCAAGCTGAGGACTCTATAGCAGACTCCTGGGCATGGGAACTTCTGAGTGTCAGATTATCTGTGGATAGGGCTGTGATACCTGATACTTATTTATTTGTGTTTTGAACCTATGGAGAGTAGAAACTTGCCTCATTAACATGTCTATTGCTTGAGGCACCTAGAATAAGACTTTGCTTATAGAAAGTTCTAAAAAATATTAGGATTAGGTATACTTAAGGGTATTAAGGAAGAATATCCTTGTATTACAGCGAGGCTCAACATTTAAATCCTGCGTTTCTTTTTCCTTATCTGCAAAAAGTGGATGGCACTTGTATATTGCAGGATTGCTATAAGAATTAAATAAGATAATTTATGTAACAATTTTTAAAAGCCTAATAATTAACAAGCACTTTATACAAGCTAGAGATTGTTTTATCATTAATATCATCATCATCCTTTTTATTTCCATTCATATACTTAAAAATTAATCTAATGACAGTATAGGCAAGATGTCTCTTATTTTGCTTTCTATTCCACAGATTGAAAATAAGATTTCCATTAATCATTCATAATAAATCTATGCTTCAACCAAAATTATGTGTGTCCCCTTGAGTTGCCCATATTAGGCAACCTATATAGATTATAAAAGATTTCAACTGTTTATGGTTGTTTTCCACAGACACTCACATATGTTGTTAAAACATGTAATCCACACTGAACGTGAATTATTTTCAATTAAAGAAAAATATTATACCATCTAAAGGTCATATTATTTATATATGTAATAAATACAGTACAACAAATGCCAGTATAAATATCTCATCAAGTACTGAAGTTTGCTAAACTATTATTCTTGGAATTCAGCTTAGAAGGAAACATCTGCATTTTTCTTGGATGCTACATCTTACAACCTCACAAATACTGACTGTGCAGCAAGTCAATTCAATTCAGAAGAACAGTTAGAAAGCATAGCAGTATTCTTCCTAAAGAGTGACAACATTGAGACAAAACCACGACAAAAAAAAACATTAAAAAATAAATCCGGCCAGACGCAGTGGCTCACCCCTTTAATCCCAGCACTTTGAGAGACCGAGGTAGGTGGATCACAGGAGTTTGAGACCAGGCTTGCCAACATGGTGAAACCCCATTTCTACTAAAAATATAAAAATTAGCTGGGTATAGTGGTGGACTTCTGTAGTCCCAGCTACTCAGGAGGCTGAGGAAGGAGAATCCCTTGAACCAGGGAAGTGGAGGTTGCAGTGAGCCACGATCGTGCCATTGCACTCTAGCTGGGGCAACAGAGTGAGACTCTGTCTCAAAATAAATAAATAAATATTTTACCTGTAGACTTGAGTCAATGGTCATCAGAGCCTGAGGTTTATCCAAATCTTTAGATGATTGTTCACTTGTAAGAAAATCACTAAGTTAAAATATTTATATCTGAAAAATGTTTCTGGAAGTCTCAAATTTTTACGTATACCATGAGTCTGAAAAAACTATCAGCATGTTGCAAAATTATATAAGCAGTTGGATTAATACACACATATAAAATACATTCCTATTAATATTATTATTTAATTTCAGAGCTCAACAAAGACTCCCAGATCTGTCTCTTTAGCTGTCCCTAGTGATGTAAGTATACTGAGGACAATCCACTCCAGCAAAATGTGCTCAGGAGTTTTGCCTCAAAAGTAAACATGTCTTGAGTTCACTGGTAGTTTTATGCTGCAAGGTCTTGTCAATGTTTGGGCTAGTAATTGCAACTCCTTGTATACGAAATTCTTCATTAAATAACAGACTTATAATTATGATAATAATTATAAAACTAATGATGAATGTGATGATGGTAATAACTAAGATTTTTGAATGCTTATGCACACCAGGCATTGTGTTGAATGCTTTTCATGCATTACCTCCTTTATTTGACTCCGTAAATGCCTTATTTGGTGACTAATATTATTAATTCATTTAACAAATATTTATTGAGTGCTTGTATACCACACACTCTTGATGATGAAGAATATGGAGGTGATAGTAATATGTAAATTCGGTGTTTTCGTAGAGCATCTATTCTAGGGTAAGTTAGATTCTCAATTCATAGAGTTTAAATTCGATTATTTACATATTCTTCAATCTCTGAAGTTCTTAAAACTTAGAGAAGTTATCCAAAGTTGCAGAGTGCATGTGGTTTTCAGTGCCCCTTCCCCTTCAGATGTACTAACATTCATTTCAGTTACAATTAGGACAAATGGTGGAATTTTTTTTCCTGACTATGGAATGTGTGGAAATGGTAAATTAAAACAAACAAAAACAAAACAAAAAACTAGGCTAGGGATGGTGGCTCACACCTGTAATCCCAACCTTTGGAAGGCTGAGGTGGGAGGATTGCTTAAGGTCACGAGTCCAAGATGTGCCTGGACAACATGGCAAGACTCTGTCTCTATAAAAAACAAAAAAGTTAGCTGGGTATGGTGGTGCATGTCTGTAGTTCCAGCTACTCGGGAGTCTGAGGTGGGAGAATTGCTTGAGCCTGGAAGGTGGAGGCTACAGTGAGGTAAGATCACACACTGCACTCCAGACCCCAGCCTAGGTGACAAAATAGACCCTCTCTCCAAATATTAAAAAATAATAATAATAATTTTCAAAAAAGTCCTCTATCTCATAGTGCCTACTCCCTTTTTTTCTGTTAATGACTTGGCTTTGCCTTTGCCTTATGCTTAACTTTATAGTACTTCACCACAAAGGGTAAACATTACTGACTGGGTAGGTATTGTTTTTCTAATTCTATGCCTAATTTGTGCTAAGAATGTATTATTTCAAATCTGAGTATAAACTTTTCAAATGCAAATATTGAGATGAACATATCTTCCCCTCTTTCCTTTGTTAGGGTGAGTTTAATTGTGTTTTTAAAGTCAAATTGTCTTTGTCTTAGCGATATCACCCGCAGATGACTCCGCTCACATCTCTTAAGTATAAGGAAATTATTCTACAGCCACAATGTCATTATTATGCCTTAGAGAACTAAAAATAATTTCATAACATCATAAGATAATTAGTCCACATTTAATTTTTCACATTGTTACAATTATTTTTTGTGCATCTCCTCCCAGGTTAGGATCCAGTCAGGGTTCTTGCATTGTTTTTAATTGCTATGTCTTTCAATCTAGGAAAATCTTTTGTTTGGTTTTTGTTCTTTCATTTTTTACATTAATATTCTGAAGATACTGGTGATTTAAAGTTCGTATTCAATCATAATACAGCCCCCCCTCCCCGCTACCTGAGACTGGAGTCAGTTTCCTTTCCACAGTCATTATGCAGGATATTTTTTTGTTGACTGATTGTTTTTTCCCTATTTACAGTTTTGCAATCCCTGGCTTCAAGATTTGTCTAGAAAACACTTTGCCGTGTCATTTTGATAGACTCTAAGGCCTCATGGCACATGTTTGGACATTTAAATTGCAACTCTTAAAGCTTAAATCCAGTGTTAATAACAGCACAGGACCCTGGCTTCACCTCCTGATCACCAAGATTTGGGTACCCTGTTTCCTGATGTCCCCTCAATGGTTTTTTTATCCTTTTTGGGAGTCAACCAAATAATTTTTTGAAATTTCAGCATTTTATCTAATATTGTATTTTTAAGGGGAAAGATTACTTGACTCATCATAGTCTATCATTTTTGTGTATAATTTTTTCAATATTATTAGGCATTAGATTTATGATAATGAGTGGAAACACTTTGATAAAACAATATTTTTAAGTGCAAAGAGAACTTCATGAATAGAGATAATTTATTAGGCAACAAAAACATCAAATAAACAGATTGTTAATGTTAATGGCAGTAAAGATTATAGAAAATAAAGTGTTTTTTAGCTCTTTGATGATTTGAGTCCTATTTATATCAATAAATTTAACCTATATCAATTAGTGTTTGATGGTTCAGTATTTGTGTGAGTATACAAATTTACATGTGCATTCACACAGCCATGTTAAATGTTTTTCTTTCTAATTCTCATTAATTTTAAATATTTATTTAAATATTTATATATATTTATCTGTATAAAATTAGCCATGCCTGGCTGATTTTTATATTTTTAGTAGAGACAGGGTTTCACCATGTTGGACGGGCTGGTCTTGAACTCGTGACCTCAGGTGATCCACCCACCTTGGTCTCCCAAAGTGCTGGGATTACAGGTGTGAGCCACCATGCTGGGCCGAATTTTAAAAAATGTTTAACCTCATTGGGATTTCATCACGGTATACTTCCACTTGATAAAGAAGTTGCTGTAGAGAGCTTGTCCTGGACTCTGCATTTTTTATATGAGCATTCTGTTATGGCCATATATAATTTTTAATTTTTTTTTTTAAAGTAACAATCTTAGCAAAGACTTATTGCTTACAGAAACTCTTTTTCATATCAATGTAGATTTTCATTAGGCCACTTTCTCATATGAATATAGATAAGTTAAGATGTGACAAATTATGCATCTCCAAAAACACTACTTTCTGATAAAAGAGGATGTAGCCAATATTTTAAATTCTTCTTTCTTTTAAATTCGGTACTTTCTCCATAAGTATTGGACAGAGCAATGGAAATCATATTCTAAGGTTAATAACATAAAGCAATGTATCTTAGGGACATGTAAAGAATAGATCATATCCAAAACACTGAATACACAAAAAGATAATTTTATTACAATAGCCCTGAAGAATAATTTCGGGAAAGAACACCACAAGATGTGTATGAAAGATTATTTCCTCTCAGGGACTAGACAAGGTAAAGAGAAAATAAAAAGTAGAGTAGCTACAGTAAATAGTACATGAACCAGTTCATGAAAGCGATAAGCAACTTAAAGTACAGGACATTTAATGTGTCAAAGGGAAATAAACAAATAAAAAGAAAGAAATGATAAGAGCAAAAATTATCCGAGTGCTTTACGAACTGAAATTTCTGTCTCTTGCCTGACTGTCATCCTGTTTTCCAAGTGCAATCCCTGCAATGGTCTCACAGTGGATGGTGAGTAAGTCCTTGGGGGAATCATCAGTCACAAAAATCATACAGTATTTATTTAAGCTCTGAATGTCAAAAAAAAGTGACAGGAAAGTGACCTCCTTCCATATCACCCAACTCTAAAATTTTATTCCAAAAGTCAAAACTGTTCTCACCCATCATTACTATTCTTTCTGTATGTTTGAAGAAAGCAGTTTGAAACTAGAACTTTCTCCACATTGGAGTTATTTTAAGGTAGAAAGTTCAATACTCTTACAAAAAGACAGATATTTGAGCATATAAGAGAAGTTATACATGTCTCACATATTTTCCAGATATTTTTAAATGGCATGGAATAATTCCAAACTATTCAAAATTACATTTCCTTTAAAGACCTAAACTATAGCCATTTTAACTGAAATAACCTCTCCTCCTTCGGAACCTGGTCAGACTCCTTTTTATGTCCTACATCAATGAATGGAAATGTACTGGTATAGATATTAACTCAATGGAATCACTTTATGAATGATTCTTTAAAAATCCTATAAATTAGATTATAGTTATAATTGAATTATATATCTATATATTTGAATTGAATTGAATTGAATTATATATCTATATAATTGAATTATATAGATGTTAATTTTTTGGAAATTTCATTAGGTTATTGAATTCATATTTATTATCCCATATACAATATTAAACATTCTCCATTTTTGCCTTGAGATTTTCTTAGTCAACAAACTGCTCACATTTAAAAATTCTCATAATGTACCTTTAAAGTTTTAGTTAAACTTTGTCTCCCACCTTTAGTAACAGTTCAACTTTGTCATGATTTAAAATAATGAATTTAAAGGCTGATCCGATTCTTAAAGTATAATATATTTAAAAGTTAAGGACAAAATTAAAACATTTATTTCTAATGTTTGTCTTGAATGTTATTAAACTTTAGAGGAAAGCACTATGCACATCTTATATAAGGTGTTATTGAACAATGTATAATGACCGATGGTCTTTCTTTTTCACAATTAATAGTATATATTTCAATGATCAAAGAATGAATGGCTTTAAGTCCACACAGAAATTTATGGTCCAACCCTGTACTACTTTTCCCCCACCATAATGTCATTCATTCACATAAGCGTTTACTGAACAGATCCAATATGCTATGAACTTTATCAGGCGTTGGTGGTATACATGTGAGAAGATTCATGGTCAAAATTGGGTAGATAGGCACTTAGGAAGTCTTTGACACCATGGTAGGTGTATCATTGTATGATTCTGAATGTATCATTGTGATGTACAATGGGAACACAAAGGGTCTAACTCATTCTCAAAAGTCAATGAAGGATTTGCAGAATAAGCAGTGCCTCTACTGAAACTAAAATATCTTCTACAACGTGTGTGTGTGGACTAAATTATCTTCACCTACAGTAGTACATGTGTGTATTTTTGAGTGCTCTTTATTACATTTGTAAAATAAAAAGACAGAAATAAAGCTCAGTTAGAAAACTAAACAAAGCAATTGCACAATATTTATTATGATTTCAATGGGCTAAGATTGGTGATTTCCAACATTATTTAATGTAGACTACTCAGATATTGTTAGTCCCTCTAATTAAACATTAATAATAATAAATAAAAATTTGGCGAAAACTCAATAGCACTGTTACCCATTACTCCCCATGATCACAACCACTAAATGTAATGATATTGTCGTTTTGTTTTGCTTGTGGGTTTTTATTGTGGTTGCTATTGTTATTGTCTGGTTTCCTTGATGTTTTTGCTCCAATAATTAATTTAATGGTGAATTTTTTTGGAAACTTTGATATGATTTCAGCTTATCATGTGGAAAGAAGCATAACTGAATTTTTACCATAAGCTAGGACATTTTTGCATACAAAGCAATATGGTTTAGAACTTCATAGGTGAATGATAGTCTGTGAAGGATGCATTATAAATGAAATCTAATGGTGTTTTTACTCTTAATGGTTTAAATCACTTATTTGTAATTGTGTTCATTTCTTCATTAAAACGAGTTTCCCTGATTACTATGTTCGATGTGTTATGCCAGCATATGGACAAATGACCAAAAGCTTTGATATTTTCATAGCAGGATTCACTAACTTGCCTAAATTGCATCATGAACCTAGTGGCAAATACACTGAGAAAATCAGTTGATTGTACCTCTTCTTTTTGTTTTGGTTTTGAACGCACGATAAAAATAAGACTTTGAAGCAACAAAGCCCAGCAGAGCTTGTTTTGCTTTCCTCATGACAAGAATGTGCTGGAAGTATACCTGCCCTGAGACAGGATACAGACATTGAATAGTAAAGAACCTCAAATAATTGCCCTAAAATGGTATCATTTTATGACTTTTTGTCAAAATCAGACTTTCTTTTATTTATTAACTCAATTCAGGAATGTTTTAAATGTCCTGACAGCCTTGCTAATGCAAATAAATCACTAACAAATGTTCATTTGCAATTGTTGTTTTTGCTGACCAAGGAGGGTCATGGATCTCTTTCACAGGCTAACAGTCTGTTTTTGTTTTCCCTAAAAAGATTGTCATCTGAACATATGGATAGTAAATTAAAGTGTTAGAAAATATTATAGCTGATCAATATGTTCGTGTCATTACTTTTGTGAGAATTTTACATTTGTTGTAGAATATAAATTTCCCTAGACTTACAATGATTTTGTAGATTTTCTAGCTAATGGAGAACTCATTGTTTATTGAAATTGAAGCAAAGAAATGTTATGGCTTATACTGGGTCACAAAGTTAATTAATGGCCCATAGCAGGAGATGTTCTCAGGAACCAGGACTCTTATCAAGTCTTTCTCTGAACACCAAGTTGAATGACATAATAGAAAGTTCATTAAAAGAAATCACTCTTAGTCTCAGAAATAAAATACAGATAGAAACGTTTACAATGCACCATACTATCATCAAATATTCTAACTAGAAGCTTGCTAAATGACTCCTGCCATATTATACTGCCTAATTTTTGTGAATTCAACTAAAATTCTAAGTAGCTATATATCTTAAGCTATGAAAGCAGTGGACATGTCTTTATTCAGTAATATTTTAAAAGTTTTAGGCCCTGGCACAGTGACTCATGCCTGTAATCCTAGCACCTTGGGAGGCCAAGGCAGTAGGATCTCTTTATGACAAGAGTTCAAGACCAGCCTGGGGAACATAGTGAGATCCCATCTCTCCAAAAAAGAAAAAAAAAAAAAAAGGTTTGTGTGGTGGTGTGCACTTATAGTCCCAGCTACTTGGGAGGCTGAGGTGGAAGATTGCTTGAGTCTAAGAGTTTGAGGTTACAGTGAGCTATGATTGTGCCACTGCACTCCAGCCTGGGCAACAAGACTCTGTCTCAAAAAAAAAAAAAAAAAGTTTTAGGAGTGAACTGTGTATGTTTTGTAAATGCCAATAGCATGTCTCCATTACCTTTATCTGCAGCACCACTTTCTTTATCTAGGGATGGAAAGTATAGGACCCAAGTTCACCTCCTAGTCCTCCATTCTATACTTCACCCCGTTCCCTACCTCCAAAGCCATGGAAAACATCAGTAATCAGCCCCAGCCGTCTTTCTACTGGATATAGCCCCATACTCCTTAGCAGTAGAGTGCTCCAGGATGTCCCTAAGCATGAAACAGAATTGGAAAATGAAATGAAACTTGTTTAACATCCTAGTTCTAATCCCTTTTGCTTGTATCCTGGTAATTATTATTTTCTTCTTTTTACCTTATTCCTCTTTGCCCAGAAAAACATTGAAACATTTATTTTAAAAGCTTGACACTTTCTTACACAGAGTGTACAGAACCAACTTAATTTTTTTTTACATGAAGCCATTACAAACAGCTATCATGATTGTAAGCAGTGATAGAATTTTGAGGTTTTTTTGCTTGTTTGTTTGTTTCCTTTTTCTTTATCCATTGTTATGTCTTCATTTCTCTTGCTGTGGGTGGCTATTGGGGGTCTGGCAACCAAGAGTTTCTTCTCTCAGTATCTACCACTCATTCTTCAAGTTTTTGCTTCTAATATCCCTTCTTATATGTTGTAAGATTAAAAACGGTGAACTAAACATGCTCTGTGTATATAAAGGAAGGATCTATGAGATTGTACGAGTTCAGGTAGAAAGATGCAGGCATGAGCACTGCTGTTGCTGAAGTTCCTACTTTTATTAAGACCTGAAGTGTGGACTGGGTTGTGATACCTAGCAAAGAAGATTTGGACAGATTACACGAAACCAGTTGGCTCTGTCTGTTTCCCGCGTGTGTCTCTCTCTATACTTCAAATGTGATTCTTCTGAAAGCAGAAAGCAGAGGTGAGTCTTCTGTGACCTCAGGTGAAAGCAGCTCAGATCAGAGCCTCAGGAGATATGTCAGTTGTTCTTGGAGTGTACCTAGTCACTATAGCCGAGTCAAATCTCCAATCTATTTTCAGAAGAGAAGCCCAACTTTGGTAGTCAGATCCTGGAAGCCAGAGGTGGAGGCAGGTAGGAGTTGAGGGCATGGCCTCAGGTGGAAGCAACTTGATGTAGGTGTTGCAGAGGAGAACTCTCAGTAATCAGAAGGCATCAAGCATGGAGGTTTGGTACGAAGAGGTTGTCCTTGGGTATTCCTGTAAAGGGGCCTGTTTTTCTATCAGAAGTCAGTTTCATCATTAGGTTTGGATTCTGCTATGATTTTCCCAGGTGTGGGATGGGAAACATGGAGTATTTGTTAGCACAAGTTCAAAATTGCATCCTTGCCAGCACCTGATTAGGAATAAGAGGCCAGGTTGGCCTGTGGCCCGGGCTAGGTTGAGCACCGTCACTCCATCGCACTGTGGTTCTGTGCTTATTCTTCTGCTGAAAGTGAGTGAGTTACTGGGGCTTGACCTTCCCCTTCTCGATCACATTTTTTTTTTTTTTTTTTGAGACGGAGTCTCGCTCTGTCGCCCAGGCTGGAGTGCAGTGGCGCAATCTCGGCTCACTGCAAGCTCCGCCTCCCGGGTTCATGCCATTCTCCTGCCTCAGCCTCACGAGTAGCTGGGACTACAGGCGCCTGCCACCACGCCCGGCTAATTTGTTGTTGTTGTTGTTGTCGTTGTATTTTTAGTAGAGACGGGGTTTCACCGTGTTCACCAGGATGGTCTCGATCTCCTGACCTCATGATTCACCTGCCTCGGCCTCCCAAAGTGCTGGGATTACAGGCATGAGCCACCATGCCCGACCCTCGATTACATTCTTGATTAAAATTAACCTCCTTTCAAATTCATTAATGAGCTCAATGACACAGCCATTCAAAAGATCTCCCTGGAAAGTTGTGAGTGGTGACCATGGGGTGATAAAAGCCTTGTCATCCTGACATTCCTTATGCAACGTGATGAATCTCATAACCACCTCCACCCTGCTTGTTGCCATTATGTCCATGGGATGTTTACCAGTTTTATTAAGAATATCCTGGCAGTCATTCAGATTTTCCAATTCTTTCCTGATAACAGCCATCAGCATAAGCATTATATGTTCTGTGCTGTGAAAAGTTCTGAATGTTGATTGTTGTTTCCTAAAAATGGTTCTGCTGCCCTTGGAAAGCTGGTGTGGGAATGGTTAGGGAAGCATCCTTTACTATTGCAACTCAAGTCAGGGGCTCCTTCTTGAAGTGTAGTATCTTCTGAATGCATCCAGATAGTTCTTTGTTTTTCCTTTTAGTATCAAGGGAAATACCAGTAATATTGTTGGTGGCTCTGAAATGGTTTCGAGTAGAAAATGGTTATCTCCGCTGTGTATTCAGACACTGAGCATTGAGGGTGTTCTTGGGAATTTGACAGGTGGAGAGCATCTCGTACATCAGGGCTTGCATTCGCTCAGTCTCCTGTCAAGTGTTTCCTTCCATAGCCAGACTGACATCAGGAGCTGTGTAGTAGGACAAGCTACCACATGGTAACAACTACATGTTGTTTGTACCAGACCACAAGGTTTGGAAATAGGCCACTGGAAATGCTGTGAACTGGCTTGTACTGGATTGGTCAGCAATTCAGAATTAGGAATATAATGCACATCATTAAGATACAAGCACCAAATTTTAATAATTTGGAGTGTTACTGTCTTCTAACATAACCTCCCTGTAATTACTTTTAATGTCTCAACAATAGAAAATGGCTCCTTATTTCTTCCCTCTATAAACTAATTACTCTCTAGACTTTTCTCATTCCCCTCTTCATACAGCTGCTAGAAAATAGAATAACAAGTTGACAGCTAGATATCAATACTAGATCGGGTGTGCATGCATGATTTGCCAAACTCCAAAATTGACTCTCAGTGTGGTTTACAATCTTGGCAAATCCTGTGTCTTAACTTAAAATGGAAAGTATATATTCTTCAGGAAGCTAAAGATCAATGATAACAGAGAGATGATCTTTTAGGGAGACATTGTTCTTAGACACCCACCACAACATCCTGTGCTTGGGAAGCAGAATGTTGCCCTCTACAGGAGTCCAGCTCTCTGTCAGCAAGCTCTTGTCTTCCGGGCTGCAAGTCCTTCCCTTCCCAAATGTCCATACCAGAAAGCACAACTCAGACCAAACTAGGGCATGGACGGGAACACACTCTATGAAGAGACTAGACAGTTATTTGCTCTGCATTTTGACCAACTTGTTGTTCTTTTCCTGGACTGACCCACTTGGCCACGGCATTTGCCACTCCTCCTTATCCTCACTAGCCTGCTAGTGCTGACACCATCTTTGCCTTCCTTGATCCTCTCTCAGGCTTAGAGGTAGACTTTTACTGTTGCTGTTCTTTGATGATCATTGCTGCAAGGTGGAGAACTCACTGGGTCAGTATGAACAACTGACCTTCAAATCAGTGTGAAAAATGTATCATTTTTTCTTTCCTAATAGTAATCCTGCTACTCTCACCCCAGCAATATCACTAAATCAATCAGGATCTAAACCTTACTAAAAAAGGAATAATGTTTGCCAAATCAGGCAAAGTGTTAATGAGCATAGAGTCTAGACCACCATCTTGTTACTGACCATAGGCAATAATCATTCAGGAAAAGGTTGAACATAGGTTTTCAATAAAAGAAGTTTTAAATGCAAGAGCCAGTGCTATCTCTCTGGCAATTTTAGAGTTCATGTGTCATGTCTTTAAAATCACAAAAGAATATTCAGTGAGAAAAAAAAATGCGTGCATTTTTATTGCTGTAATAAGAAAATAATACTTTGAGTTATATATTTTAATTATTAACTCAGAAGGTTCTAAGCAGCTTTAGTGAGTTCCCTCTAAAATATGGAATGTATTTAATGATGTGTATATTAATGATTTTATATTTCTGGTAATATTTTGGGACCATAGGCCAGGTTTCACACTGCTACAAGCACAGGTATTTTGTGTTTCTCAACATCCAGTAAGTACTGTTGCTTCGGAGACAAGTTAATCCTCTTTGCGAGAATTTGGCTATACAAATTTGCTGATTTTGGTGGAGGGCACTGTCTAAATTATTTTGTTGCATTTTATTGTGCCAGTGTCATGCAATCTAAGTATCAGTTACTTTTAGAGTGAATTCCTTTACTCTTAGTTATTTTAGAAAAAAATATATTAAAAAAACTAGTGAAATCTTTCATTGAATGACATGCTTCTAAAGAAGGTAAAATGCATTTCTTATTTATATTTCATTTTCACATTGATGGATATTAATGTCTCTTTTTTGATTGGTGGGTTAATAAAGAATACCAAACTAATTGACTTAATTTGGGGGTAGCATCGTGGACAGAGTAATATGTAAGAATTTTTAAAAGAAAAATTGAGGTGAAAATCAGGAGCGAAGGTCAGAAAGAACCCTGGAGAAAGGATGTGTTGGGCCAGAGAGCAGGAGATGTTAGTAATGTTTGGGAGCTCTGACATTTCTGTGAAGATTTGAACCCATGTGTGGTGGGGAAAAGATATTTGCTTTAAGAAAGTTCTGTGGCAAAGTAGGGAACCTACTAGATAATGTAAGCTTTTGAGAAAAAAAGAATGTAAATTCATCTGAAATAAAATGATACCCATTTTATATTCTACAACCAAATACATTCCAGACTGTAAAAAGGTGAAAGAGAAAAAATAAAGTGAGAAAAGCACTAGGAAGTTCTGTGTGATGGTCTGAGAGCTAAAAGAAAAAAGAAGAAGAAAAAATACTAGAAGAAAATAGAAGTGAATGTGAACATAACCTTATCTAGACATGACACCCAAACCTAAAATCTTAAGGGAAAAGATTTACATATGTGACAATAAAAATTTTTGAAACTGGCATTTGGCAAAATGGCTCAAACCAAACAATAATCTAAAAAATATTTTATATATTGAATATAGATATATGCATATATATGGTTGACAAAGGGTTAATATATTCAAACATAATACACTTTTTCCCTGTGTTTTTATGTCTTTTTCTTCTCCATGAAATGTTCTTGTGTTCTTCTTCACCTGGTTGACTTTCACTTACTCTTCAATCTCAACTTGTATTACTTCCTGAGGTGGTCTTCCCTGATGGCCCAATTCTCTGACCTCTCTTGCAATACATTTTCTGTGCCAGAGAATTATTTTCCAATCTTCATTATAGCTGTAATTGTTAGTGACCATCTTTTTTGCTAGACTCTACACTCCAGAGGGCAGAGCCATATTTCATGTTTACCACTGTATCTGCAGCTTCTGAAGATTATTGAAGGTCCTCCATCAGTACTATTTGCCATTGAAATGAATGACTACTATAAGAACTCATTGTGAACTCTTAGAGGAAGGAAACGAACAGGCAATTGACAAGAGGAAGCATACCAAAGCTCAAAACCCAAACAGGATAACATATGCTGCATCAATAGTCAAATACGCACAGATTAAATGATATATTTGTGAATATATTATCTCTATTCATAAAATGTGTTTGTGTACTTGTTGTCAGAATACCTAAAAAATTAATAATAGCATTAATTGCTAAGCGATTATTTTTAAATCCGGGCCAACCATCCAAATATTGTAATGTTAACATGTTGCAGCTACAAAAAATGGGTGGCATATCTAGAATTATTGAAATCAATAAATACCATGTTAAGTTTAATTGAAAAATAGAGTCGACATATATGTATGTGTGTGTGGCTATGGATAATGGTATCCCATTTTTGTAAACATGCATGTACATATATAAATATTTAAATGTCCAAAGAAAAACTCTAGAATGATATACCAAAAAATTTGAAAGTGCTTGTGTTTCAGCATTTATTAGCAAGCCTGGTGAATGGTTTGGGTGTGTCCCCATCCAAATCTCATCTTAAATTTAGCTCCCATAATTCCCCCATATTGTGGGAGGGACCTGGGGGGAGATAATTGAATCATGGTGGCAGTTGCCCCTATACCATTCTCATGGTAGTGAATAAGTCTCATGAGACCTGATGGTTGTATAAAGGGAAACCCCTTTCACTTGGTTCTCACTTCTCTCTTGCCTGCCGCCATGTAAGATGTGCCTTTCACCTTCCACCATGATTCTGAGGCCTCCCTAGCCATGTGGAACTGTGAGTCCATTAAACCTCTTTTTCTTTACAAATTACCCAGTTCCGGGTATGTCTTTATCAGCAGCATAAGAACAGACTAATACGTATTACTAATTATTCATTGATGTATGCTTTCTCTCAATCCAATCATTTTGGTCTAAGTTATAAGTCCTTAAGAAGGGAGGGTGGATAGACAGAAAGCTAATCAGACAGAACAACAGAGAGAGAGATGGAGACATGAGGATTCAGGCTTCTTAGGTTGGGTTCTGCCAAAAGCGGAGCTTGAGAGAAAAGAAATATGTGCAAATGGTGGTTTTTGAAACACCATCCCAGGGAGCAAAAATGAGGGATGGAGGAGTGAAGCAGGGAAGGAGAGAAATCTAATGAAAGCCTGCGTGATCAGTTTGACCACTGCATCTGGTGACTAGATCCTTGATCCCATGAGCCTTTAAGGTAAGCTCACCTATGTCTTCCATGTGTCAGATGTAAAGCCTGACCATCCTTGCCTCCCACTGCTAGCACACCTCTCCCTGTGGGGGTCAGGGTGGATGTGACTGAGCTACTTGGAAGGGAATAAGGAAGAAAACACAAATAATTATTATAATTGTTAATTTTGGAGTTAATATTGCTGTGATAAAATATTAACATTGAAATGAAAATCCCCTCTGCAGTCCGTAGCAGTTTCAGCTGTGACTGTCTCTGAAAACAGAGAAAGCGCACACAAGGAAAGCCAAATTCCGTCTTTCTTGAGTTTCTAGCATGGACTACCGAGTGACCAGATTTGGTGTTAATCCCATTTCATCTAATGGGACCCAAATGGAATCTAAAGACCAGATACCTGGTTTGGGGCACTGGTGAGTAGGGATTGCAATCTCAAGTAAGCAAGGGACTGTTCTCTAAACATCTCCACCATTTAGGTCTTCATTTGTATTCAGGAAATGTTTATAATCCTGACCCCCTGTCCCAATAAGGATTTTGATAATTGATATCAATCATGATCTCAGTTTTTGATTTAGGACTAAAGGGGAACGTGTTAGCAGTGGAACGTATCCAAGCCATGTGGCACCAAAGTTTGTTACCAGCTGCGAATCTGTACGGGTCTGCAGCAACCTCAATTCTAGCCTTCTCAGAAGAAAGAATTTGACTGAGGGGCATAAAGCAGAAGGAGAGACCCAGGAGCAGGAGTCAAAATTTGTTAAAAAGCTTTAGAGCAGCAATGAAAGCTAGGAAACTGCCCTTGGAATAGGGCCCATCGGGCAACGTGAGAGATCAAGTGCACTGTTTGACCTTTGACTTGGGGTTTTATATGTTGGCATGCTTCCGGGGTCTTGCATCACCTCTCCCTTGATTCTTCCCTTGGCCTGTCTGCACATGCGGTGGCCGGCTAGCACTTGGGAGGGGCCTCATACGCAGTGTGTTTATGGGAGTTATACGCATGCTCACTGGAGCCATTCCTCCCTTACCAGTCGAGTGTTTCTAGAGGAAGGTCATACACCAGTTAAACGCCACCGTTTTGCCTCTTAGTGTGCACGCTTGAACCCAGTCACCCAACTCCTGAGATCTCTTCACGTGGCTGCTGATCACCAGTTTCAGGTTTTTCCTCTTTATTGGGAGACCGCCTTTCCCTGGGACCGCTGGCTATGACCAATTATTATTTTAGAGGACAGTTAACAGTTGATTGACCATCATCTGATGGTTGCTGGATATTCCTGGTGTGTGTGGGGGGAACCTATCCTGCCCTGCTCATGTCTGACTAGCTACCTAGTGTAACAGAAGGCTGTTTTAAGTGCCAGATTCCACCTCTATTTGGCATACTGAATTGTCATCAGATACATGGCTTGGCAACTTAATTATGTTGCTTCTCTATAGTGCTACCCTTCTTGGTATAGGAGAAAATAAACAAAAATTATGATTGGGAATGTGCTTAAGGAATTAATATGAAAAGTTGTTTTTAGATGTTTTTATAAATCAAGAATTTTTTTAAAGATAGCTTTAGAATCTCATTTGCTCTGCTGTGAACGGAAATGTAGCATTGCTGATGTACTGATTAAATATGCTTTCGTTGAGGAGCAGATCTACTGGCATATAGAATCTGTGAGCAAGCATGAATAGAAAATAGTGTTATAAATGACTAACTCTCATTTATATATGTAGATGAATGAGTCTCAGGTTTAAAAATGAATGAATCTTACCAGATACAAGCTCATACTATGAAGAAGTTAATATCACGGAAATTCTGATTAAATTAGAAATGTTCTAAAATGTGGCTAATTGCCTTTTCCAATTAAGGAACAATGTGGAGGTGAGTGCTTTCTTAAAAATTTCTTTTTAATTAAGACATAGTCATTCATTTCAACTGTTTTATATTTTATTCAGCATAATTCTTTTAATAGGACCACTATCCAGAGGTAAAGGTGTAAAGCTAGAATAAGTTGCATACTGCTCCTCACATGCTATAACAATGGAGCTCCCTTAGTCTAGGGGAGTCTTTTAGGCTCCAGTGCTCCTAACTCTCAAAGGACTGTGGGATTCTTAAAGGGGCAGCAAAAAGTCTCTTAAGCATTTTTGCTTGAAGGGAAAGAATTTGAAATAAAGGATATTTACTTTTGCCAGCTTGAATTTCTTTCATGTTCTCCAATCTATTACATTTTTCAGTTGGAAAAACTGGGGGAATAATATCCATTAGTTCAATTGACTAGCTCCTGTACACTGCTCAAAATGCATTTCTTCATCTTCTGAATGATCTAGAATATTTGTCCTAGGGAAAACACCTCTAGTCATCTATCTTAACCCTAATTTCATTCCCAGCCTGTTCTTTTTCTGCTCTTTCAGCCCCTATAACTTTCCATACTCTTCGGCTACCAGTTGTTTCAGATGTATCTGTTAAACAAGTTACTGAAATGCCAAGAAGTTCCCCGACAACTGTAATGTTGCCTTAAATATCTTCTATGGCAGACTGGGTTATTGATTTCAGCCTTTTACTTTTTCAGTTAAGTGAGAGAACTATTTCCTTATACACTGATGCTGCACCTGGCCATGGCACTAGCTTTGTCCAATAAGACATGGACAAATTAATGGGAATAAAACAAATCAATAACAAAACAGACTCTCTGTCATCTCTCACCCAAGGAATAAAAGATATCTATAAGCCATTAATCTATTTATAGTGATCATGAAATAATCAGACCAAAGACCCAAAACCCCATTCATTGCTACAGCCAATGAGGATTCATAATTTAATGGCCTTTAACAAACCAAAAGCAAAAACAAAACATTAAAAAGCTCCATGTCTGCTGACCATGAAGTATTATGCAGCAGTTTGAAGCAGTTATAATTATAAACACAGCAACATGAGGGATTTTAAAAGCATAAAATATAAATGTAGAATAAGATACACAACATGATGATATTTATGAAAATTAAAGACATGTATATAATGAACACCTATAAACAAAAAATAGCAAACATTTAAAACAGCAAAATGGTCCTCTATGAGAGGAGTAGAAAGAGAGTGGATAAGAGACATGAACATCAGCTCAAGCAATAAATGAGGCAAAAAGAGAGCTTTAAAGTGGTGAGATATGAGAACGGACTACAGACCAACAGTACCATATAATCTAATCTCTGTATCTGAGTTTTAAAATAAAATGTTAGAAAGTCTTTCCCCAAACAGTGCAAATATGATCATCTTTTTTTTTTCTGGTAGTTATTAAAGTGATTGATTTTTTTCAATTTTTTCATTTGATATATTTGGACTTTATTGTGCTAGCTAGTATAAGATTATGACTTAATTTTATTTTCTTTCCAAATAACTAATTCTCTCAGTCTTTTACTGAAAAATCCTTATTTGTTTCTAGTGATGTGTGGTGCCTCTGTAAGCCTGTATTAAATTATTCTACATACTCTATGGAAGCTTTGAGACTATTTCATCTTTCATTGAACTGTTTTTCTGTTTGTGTACTGGTATCCCAATGCTTAGATATTGTAACTGCATATAATTTTGGCGGTCTTCTACCAAAATGCTTGACAGATTCACCTGACAGAACCAAATAAACTTCATCACCAGAGAAATGGTATAGTTCATGAACAGAATAAACCTCCTTATGATAGATCCAACATGACAGTAGAACTTTGTCAACTCTATTTTTCAAAATTTTCTTTCCTCTCTCCAATATTTTTGTGTTTTGTTTTTGCTTTTCGTTTGTTAAAGGCTGATAAGTTATTATTCCTCATTGGTGGCAGCAATGATTAGGAATTAGCTTTTACTGTTGCATATTTGTTGATCACTATAAATGGATTAATAGTCTAAGGAGATATTTTGTCCCTTGGATGAGAGATGACATAGAGTCTGTTTTGTTATTTATTAGCTTGATGGCTTATTTTTCTATTTTACCTGAAATCGATTAAGAATTTTTTTGCCCATTAGGAAGGAGAAAAGTTATTTCATATCTGGACAGGTGAGTAGCTGTGTTCTTATATTTATTTTTGGTTGAAATTATAGAACTGAAACTATAAGCATTTTCTATGTCTGTGTGTCAAGGTGTCTAAGTTAACATGGCCTTTACTGCTTACTGTTGGTGTGTAATGTTTTTCGATCTCTTGAGAGTGTTAACAATTTAGGTGAATCATTAATGATTTAGACCCAGTTTGGGGAAGTATGATGCATGCTTGCAAAGGGGGGTTTCTCAAAACTGGGAATGTGTATTAAAAGGAAAGGGTATTCTCTCTCCTGTATAATCTTTTTAGGCAGAAATTACTGGCCATGGTAAGCTTAATAACATTTTTACAATACTTTATTGAGGCAACTTAATGAGTACATTTTCTGCTTTTTTGTAGCATCAATGTTACAGATTTGGACAGAGATTTCTCAAATGAATTTTGCACATATTACACATTTCATCTCCAAGAGTATATGAAAGTTATATTCCGAGGAAGTGCACAAAGCTGTTCATGTGACATAGTTGAAAATAATAGTTAATGGACACACTTAAAAAAATATTATTTGCCTAAGAGAAATGAGAAAACCCCGAGAAGCTTGGAAGGTGTTTGGATACTTCAGGATTTAACCAATGGTCACCTGGAGCACTAAATGCAAACACACACACACAAACATACACACAGAGTCACACACTCAGAACCCCACATACCGAGAGACTTACACGTGAGGGTTTATCTGTGTTGTGTTTTACTGAGAACTTAGAGATGAACAAGGACATTTATATAGTCCAAAGAGAAACATGGTAAATTTAATTTTCGATATTTATCTTCCCCCTTCTTCTTAGAACTAAGAAATAATAAAGAATGAACAACAAATTCCCCTTATTTTCCAGTTCAGATAAATCTCTTTTTGTCTCATACCTCCAAAATCAGCTCTGGGATTCCCTAGTCCTATCTTGCACAAAAGCTAGTTAAACTGCTTCACTATGGAGGGAGCCATCTTTTCACTGTCTTTCTCTTCCGTTCTCCAGTTGAAATACGGCTTTCAAAGCAGCACAAAGAGAGTATTCCTCTAGTCATAAACATTGTATTCCATCACTCAGGACAAAACAGCAGTTTTGGTTTCAGTAACAAATCTCTTCCTTTTATATCAATGCAGTTTGATATTTCTATTTCTTCCTGTTTCGCCTGTTTGCTATTTACATTTTTTCCTTTTAAACATGCAGTATATTTCAGAAGTGTTTCATATAATTAGTACATAGTTGGTTTAATTATGTAAATTCGCTTGAACAATATTCCAATTTCCATTTCCATTTCTTCTCTTTTCTTTTGTGTTTACTTAATTGCCCCTCCAACTTTTACATCTTTAGTATATTTCAGAAGTCTTTTGTATAATCAGCATTTAGTTGGATGTGGTCATATACACTAGTTTGTGTGGTATCCCAATTTATTAACAGTGTGATTATCTTGCCTCCACTTTGCCTTTCTTGTTCTTTGAGAACAGCATTTTCTTGCATAACTTGTCATTCTCTAAGCTTTCTCTTTCACTGTAAGATAAATTTATGAAACATCCCAAATTCTGTAATGCATCACACCTACAGTCCTCAGTTTCCCCTCCCAACTACAGACAGCGCTTCCTATCCAGGTGTGATACACTCCCAACCCTTCTATTTCTCACCTTGTTAATGGAAAGAAAAGGCAGTATATCATGAACCCAGTGAAAGGGAAGACAGGATATCCTGAACAAGTGACTTCATTTTCCAGATTTCCAGATTTCCTATGCTGGAAAATTGATGTCCTAATAGTACCTTCCTCATGAGTTTTTGTTGTCGTTGTTGTTAGGATTAAATGAGATAATATATGCAAAATTATTGGAATGGTGTCTTGCACATAATAAATAGGAACATTGTGTAAGCAATTGCTATAACTGTTGTAACGATTACTGAAGATGTGGTTTGGCTGTATTTTAAAAGCCTTGATTCCTGGGCTAAGATGCTAGCAGCCTCCTGAGTAGGTAGTGGCTTGATTGCTTCTGCTTTATGAATCACCAGTATGTAGGAGGGATGGAGTTTGTGTGAGGAGACTGCCGCAGAGATACAAGTTAGGAGATTTTAGACAAATCAAGATGACTGACTCCTCATTTTCAGTCTTAGAGATTCTCAAGCTAAAGTCAGCATGATAGTGGGGAAAAGGCAAAATATTTTTGAGTTTACTTCCCAGTTTTGCCACTTATCCTGTATAACTTTGGGAAAATAATCTAACTTGAGGAAGCTCAAGTGTCTTTATTATTAAACTGAGTAATGGCAATATTTTTCTTACAATTATTTTGGAGTACTAAAGGAGTCAGTATGTGTGAAGCAGCTTCATACCTAGAAAGTATGATTCAAATGTCAATTATTTAAGTCAATTATATAGACATCCAGGAATGCCAAACCATGCTGTAAACGAAAGCTAAATCTAAATTCTTGGAAAATTCTGGTAACAGGGCAAAAATATTTTTCACATCACTTTTCCCCCCTTGTAGAATAACTTCCTGGATGTTTAGTTTCCTTCTTAAATAGATACTTCCCTTCTATCTAATTATGCAGCATTTTACAGTTTCATCAGCTATCAGCAAAATCAAGCTGTCCTCATTTGACTTGGAATGTCATAGAAATGATAAACTAAACAGCTTAGAATAGCACAAACTGGAAAGCAGAGTGTAACCCTCTAAAATCTCAACTGTCTGAATCCAAACCTAAATCTAGAATCTTAACCATTATCTACAGATTGTACACTTTAATACTTAAGAAGGGATTAAAATCACATATGTTCATGAGCGCATTGCTGTTATTACACTGCATTTGTTAAGTTCTCATTAGCATGTGGTCTTCATCTTAACAGTGTAAAACTATAGAGTAATTTGAAGTATGCCTCTGAAATTGCCTTCCACACTAACTTAAAAAATAAAAATAGGCCGGGCGCGGTGGCTCACGCCTGTAATCCCAGCACTTTGGGAGGCCAAGGCGGGTGGATCACGAGGTCAGGAGATCGAGACCATCCTGGCTAACACAGTGAAACCCTGTCTCTACTAAAAATACAAAAAATTAGCCAGGCGTGGTGGTGGGTGCCTGTAGTCCCAGCTACTCGGGAGGCTGAGACAGGAGAATGGCATGAACCCAGGAGGTGGAGCTTGCAGTGAGCCAAGATCGTGCCACTGCACTCTAGCCTGGGCGACAGAGCCAGACTCCATCTCAAAAAAATGAAACACTAAAAAAAAAAAAATTACCTCTCCAAGCTTTGAACATAACTGTGTAATTTGGAAGTAATTTATTCTCCCACTATCTTAATGTTTACCATTCAAGAGACATGCTTCTTTAGGAAAAAAATGTATATCAGGAATAACATTTTTTAAAATGCCAAGAAGGTTACTGTCCTGCTATTTTATAATGTTCATCGGAAAAAGCATAAATGTATATTCTGACAACTTTCAGAAGGTTTATATTAATGAACATTCTCTTTTCTAAGCCTCAAAGACTATGATTTCTAATGATATAAGCACATACATATTTCTAAATATTGAAAGCTTTGAGGTACTCCCCTCTTTCCACCAGAGTTGGGACATTTTCTGTATCTTTCACTCTTCTGTGAGGGAGGACTTACCTGATTTCCCACGAAGGTGTCTCATTTAGGCCTTGTCTTAGTCCTTCCAAGCTACTATAAAAAAAATACCATAAACCTGATAGTAATAAACAATAGACAATTATTTCTCACAGCTATGGAAGCTGGGAAGTCCAAGATCAAGGCACTGGCAGATGTGGTGTCTGATGAGGGCTTACTTTTGGTTCATAGAGGGAGCCTTCTCACTGTGTCCCACAGAGTGGAAGGGATGAGGGGACTTTCTAGGATCTCCTTTATAAGGATACTAATTTCATTCCTGAGAGCTCAACTCATGGCCTAATCACCACCCAAAAGGCCCCACCCCCTAACACCATTATCTTGGGTATTAGGAGCTCAACTTACGAATTTTGAGGGGACACGAGTGTTCAGATTATGGCAGGCTTAAAGCAAGTCATTTGAACTTAGAAAGTTAATTTAATTTTAATCCACATATCTGAGGGGCTACTTCTCATATTTAATTTTATATCTATCTATGTCAATTATGTTCTCATCTGTCTGTCCCTAACCCCAATTTAACTAATCCCTGAGGAGAAACTGGTAGAAGGTAGAAGGTTCTGAAAGGTTCCTCTGTACTGAAATGGGTGCCTCTGGTTTCAAAGTACACTTCCCAGGAGTTACGGAGAAGAACTGTACTTTACTGATAACTAAAAACAACAACAACAAAACAACAGTTTTCTTTTGCGTTCCTTATAGGGTGGTGTATACTCTATTTTACCTGAGCCTGAGCAAGGATGCGTCCAATATTCCTAGCCCATATGAAAGCACCTCCCCTCCTTTTGGTATTTTCACAGAAATTTTGCACTTTCACAATAGGCATTCATTCTACAGAGACAGGCCTTGACAATTGAGCAAATGATCATTTTGCTAATTCCATATTCATGTATGACTCATGACTCATCCAGCAACACTGTGGAGCCTTCTTTGTGAGAGGCGGCAGCTGCTTTACATTAAGCATCATTACTAAACAGTTTTTTAAAAAGACGATATGCAGAGAATAATTCCTTTGCTTAAAATCTAGGTGGTTTTTCAGGTTTAGAAATGTAGTGAGGGCTCTGCATTTTATTGTAGGTTTATAAACAATGACACTTTAACACCCCTGTACCCACAAAAAAGACAGCAGGAAGCAGTGGAAATCATGAAAGGTGGGAAGCTTGGGTCTTGATTTTATTTTAATTTGCTCTGCCCTAGCGGGATGACTGTAGGACCTTTGATTTAATGAGACATTAGGAAAAATAACTATGATTCTCCTGGAAATGCAAACTTCTATCTCTTCATAGGTGCCAAGTATTTTATTTTCTGTGTTTTTAATCAGATGTCCATGGCAGTTAGCATATTCTCAACAGAGTCTTTGATTCCCAGGAGGTTAAGAACTAATCTTCTATGTGGTCATTCTCATAATAGGGTCCCACGCCATAGATCATTTTGCTCCTACCCAATTCTCACGCAAGGTTGATCAGAATGACAGATCCTGACCAAAAAGAAAGAGGCTTCATTTTCATAAAACAATGTATAAATACAGACTTCATTGCTACAGACTGTATTCCCAATTATTGTAGATTTTGGGTCAATCACTGAGAAGACTGAAAAATTATTTTGATCCTGACACATTATAAAATTTACACTAGTGGACCTGAGGATGAATTGGACTCTTAAAGAATTTCTCTATATTGCTCTTTGAAAGAAAGGAAAGGAATTTAGTTGAAGCTTAACTCTCGTATTTATTGTAACAGCAAGAGCAGCACTCCACCTTTTCTGTGTCTGTCTTCCTGTTGACATGTGGGGGCATCATCAGGGAATCCAGATTTTCTGCCCTTAAATCTGGAGAGTAGGTTATTTCTGACACTCTCCCCTCATGCCTCACTCAGATGAATGGTCTATATGTGGTCACTCCAGCTGCTAATTTACATGTCTTTAGCCCTGTGTGTGCTGGAGCTCTCACAGGATGCTTTGGAAGTGCTTTACATCCTTTCCTTTGAACATTCTACCTCACTAGTATTCCCAGATGATAACAGATACATATCAAATCATGTCTTCCTGAAGAATCAGGTGTTTCTGTTTTGTTTGTTTGTTGTTTTTGTTTTTTAAACCACAGCAATATAATGAGAAGAACAGAGGCTATAGCTACAACAAATGTACTTCCTTTTCCTGCAGTTGGGATTGGGCTCTACATCTATTCAAATGAGGTTTTTTTTTTTCATGTAGATTTCCCCTTCACCTGGAACTTTAACTACCTCCCACCCATTATTTCCTCAGAGCCAACTTTAGGTCTTTCAACACCAGGCGCTCTCTGTCTTCTCCCATTAAATAATTTTTTTTTCCTGCGGAAAAAAGATTTTTATTTATTCATTTTTTCATTATTTTATTTATTTGTATTTTAGAGATGGTATTTTATTATGGTGACTTTTTAGGTCTTCTAACACCAGGCTCTCTCTGCCTCCTCCAATCATTTATTCCTTCCTGCAGAAGGAAGATGTTTATTTACTTATTTATGTGTTTATTATTGTATTATTTTATTTATTTATATTTGAGAGACAATGTCTCACTATGTTGCCTGGGCTGGAGTGCAGTGGCTATCCACAGGCAGAAGCATATCACATTGCAGCCTCGAACTCCTGGGCTCATGTGATCCTCCTGCCTCAGTCTCCTGAGTCCAGAAGGAAGGAGCTTTAAATCCCATCTGGGTCACTTCTGCCTGGCTCAGGCTCGAGCATGATGCTAATTTCAGCTCTCCCTCTGGGGCCATTGCTCCCTGCATTCTGCCCTGAACTCCTGCAGTCTTTTTACCATTCCACTGGGATATGGCTAATACGTAGCCCCATCCTAACAGGCTCCAAGCAGATCGGTCTCTGATCTTTTTCAAACCTCCTCTCCCTCCTGTCTTTCCCCGTTGTCTTTCTTTCCCTCTCATTCGCTCGTTCTCTGCATTTATCTCCACCCACTCTGCCCTTGGCTCCTGCCCTCTGGACACACTGGTGGGTGTTGTCACTGTTCCTCCTTCACAGAACACCGTACCAGACACGTAGGAGGAATTTGCTGTGACCTCTACTTAAAAGACAATTCACGGCTTGCTTCTCAACACCTTTCAAGTCTTTGCTCAAATGTGTCTGCTAAGTTCACACTTTCTAGGACACACTGTTTAAAATTACAACCTTTCCCTAGTCTCTTTCTCTGTTTCATTTCTCTCCATAGCACTATCTCCATCTGCCATTATATGAATTTACTCCATTTATTTGTTTACTGACTGTGTCCCCACAATTTAACTAAAATGTAATTGCCATGAGGGAAGGGATTTTTGCCTGTGTTGATTACGTGCCTGGAATAGTGCTTGCCACTTTTAAGGGTGTCAGTAAATGTTTGCTGAAAGAAAGTTATAAAAGAGGCTTTTTAGTTAGAATAAATTTAAATAAAGAGAATTGTGTTTAGAGTAGCCATTTACTTTGGGAGTGTAGAATCTGTACTCTTAATGGGAAACTAACCATTTATGAATAAACTCCTTTACACTTTATAAAAGAGAAGCCCTATATCAGACATTTTCAGCCATCTCAGCCCAACTGAAGAATTACCCAAGCTTGGGACCATGTAGAAAGCTTTCAGCCTAGGACTGAATGGCATATTATGTTTAGTCTTACGTGGCAACTTTGATAAGTCAATTGGATCATAAATCAATCAAATCATAAATCACTGTGTTGGAAGGCATCCAGAGACATTTCCTGGCATAGCGGAAGGTGAGCTATGATTACACATGGGTATGAGAAAAAAAAATGGGGACAGTTGTTTGTGTTGCTTTCCATATTAAATTCTAGTCACACTAGAGATTATATTCTGATATAAAACCATTGAGAATAAGCTTTAGAAGTAATGTGAAAACCCATTGCCACTCTGTCAAAATGACATTATGTAGAATTTCTCAATAAACCAGATTTACTTGATTCCAGGACTGAGATGAACTCAAAAATAAATAAATGAATAAATTTTAAAAAGTAGTGAAAATTTATCACCACTGTCAGAAAAAAAAAAAAAAACAACCCCAGGTTGTCTGGTTTTTGGTGATATTCAAGGTCAGCACAATTTATCATTAATATTATGTGACAAAAGTGTTATTAGATGACAAAAAATGTATGATAATAAAATGGTCAAAAAAGTGAGAATTTATTCCCTAGGGGAAACTGGCTGCCTGTAATTACAAACAGAAAGAGGATGCTAGGACAGCAGCTCCAACTATTTTAGTGGAACCAATCCATGCTACCAAGTAGATACTTCCAGAGTGTACAAAAACCTGATTTCATGCAGAGACATATGCCTTCTTTGCTCAAATCCGGGCTCCGAAGTACAAGAGGAACTAAAGGTTCACAGGACATCTAATGGGAGTTCCAGAGGAGTCTGATAATTTATTTCATTCTCAGTCCTAATTAGAGAGGCCAGAGAAAAGCTCATCCTGGCTTTTCACAGGAGGAATTCTACCTTTGCACCCGGGGAGATGCAGGGATGACCTGCAGGAAGTCATGTAACAGGAAAGCTGCATTCAGCTGCTTCTGCTTCAGTCAAACAGCCAGTTAGTTATTGCACAACTCATCCGATCCGTCTTTCCTTCTCTAACAAACTCAAGCTTACTTGCCAGTGAGAATCATTCCTTTTGCAAATTGTAAAGAATCTTACACTGGCAAATCTATTTTCTTCATCTTCTCACCTTTCACTATTTTATTTTATTTTTGCAGATGAAGTCTCTGCTATCCGCGAAATTTCACTTAGTAATAAACAGGTCGAATCAAGCACAACCAAATAAAAGTAACACTCTTTTACTCATTTCAATTACTCTCTTTTACACAGCCTGCTTTCCTTTCAGCAATACTGCTTAATTCTTACGCTGTTATTTAATATATCCATCGAGACCATTAACATACCTTTTTTTTTTTTTTTTTTTTTTTGGCAGACTCTCGCTCTGGCCCCCAGTCTGGAGTGCAGTGGCACAATCTCCGCCTCCCAGGTTTCAGCGATTCTCCTGCCTCAGCTTCCCAAGTAGCCGGGATTTCAGGCACGTGCTACCACACCTGGCCAATTTTTTAATTATTAGCAGAGACAGGGTTTCACCACGTTCGCCAGGCTGGTCTCCAATTCCTGACCTCAGTTCATCGCCCATCTCTGCCTCCCAAAGTGCTTGCATTACAGGCGTGAGCCACTGCGCCCAGCCCTGTTTTTCTTTTATTGTCCTCTGTTAAACTGCTTCTTTCTTGAGTTAAAAAAAAGTAACCGTTTACTGTTTGCTTAGCTAGGCACTATTGTAATCTTTTAGCATAGACTCTTTTTTCCTTTTTATCTCTACTATTAAACCTGTGAGGTAGAAATTATTATTCCCATTTTCCAGATGAGGAAATTGAGGACCAAAAGGTTAAGTAATTCGCTCAGCATCACAGAGTTAGTAAGTTCCAGGTCTGGGATTTAAATAGAGGTCTGGGTTCTTCACTATTATACCATCTAGCCAGTTTTAGTGGAAATAGCTAATCTAATGGCTTTTTGGAAAGACTACAAATGAGACTAGAAGAGAGTAGAATGACTTAAATCCTGGCAGCTTTTACTTCCTACATAATCTTTCAATCCAGCTTCTCTTCATTCCTACCACTATTGCTCTAATTCATCTTTGCCTTCTTAATGGAGTTCTGTGTTTTCAGTATTTTTCTCATCAAAATTGCTCTTCCCACAGATGCAGAAATATCTTTCAAATGTAAATCTGACAGTGCCATTCCCTTCCGTATAATCCTTTGCTAGTTTCCCTTCACCTACACTAGCAGTTTTCAGACTGTTCATTGCATGCAGGTGCTTCAGGGATTCTGCCAATGTTCCATTACAATTTTAGTTTAAAATAGTTTTCCTGTTCTATATCTTTTTAGAAAGATAAAAAATGTTTCAATAAAATTTATTTTTAACCCCTCAAAGTTGATGCTAGGTTAAGGGGCAGGCCACCATATGGCTGCTCACGATGCTTTCATTTAAGGAGCACTAAGAGCTTTGTACTAAGAATAGGTACTTTATGATACAAGAAAATGTTTAGATCATCGGCAAAATGTAAATTTGTTCTTCTTTCCCCAAGGTGCCATAAAACAGAAACAAAGCAAAACAACAGCAGCAAAAACCTAATTTTCCCTGGTACTGATGTATCTTTGCTACATATTTTTACAACGGGCCCAGGTGAAGTGTATGACCCAACCGCATTCCTCTGACAAATTTACATAGCTGATATGGTTATTCCCAATTACTGGTTATTTTTACTGGATATGAACATTCCCCAATTTTTAGAGGTAGCTGAGGTGCTTGGGTTTCTTTTTTTTTAATTATACTTTAAGTTCTAGGGTACATGTACACAATGTGCAGGTTTGTTACATATGTACACATGTGTCATGTTGGTGTGCTGCACCCATTAACTCATCATTTACATTAGGTATATCTCCTAATGCTATCCCTCCCCACTCCCGCCACCCCACAGCAGGCCCCAGTGTGTGATGTTCCCCTTCCTGTGTCCAAGTGTTCTCGTTGTTCAATTCCCACTTATGAGTGAGAACATGCAGTGTTTGGCTTTTTGTCCTTGCGATAATTTGCTGAGAATGATGGTTTCCAGCTTCATCCATGTCCCTACAAAGGACACGAACTCATCATTTTTTATGGCTGCATAGTATTCCATGATGTATATGTGCCACATTTTCTTAATCCAGTCTATCATTATTGGACATTTGGGTTGGTTCAAAGTCTTTGCTATTGTGAATAGTGCAGGTGCTTGGGTTTCTAACCTTCTGACACTGTCACCAATAGTAGGTGCCAAAATGAAGGCAAATCTCAGACCCAATGCTACCACGTATAAAATCATCTATTAGCAGAAATTACAAAAGGAATTGCCTGATCACATCTGAAAACTTGAAGTCAGAGCTCTCTGTCTTTGAACTGTGCACAAAACACTCACTCAAGACAAATGTGAAGCATCTTAGCAAGAGGATTCAGTTAAATCTCAGGTCAGGCAGAAGAAATGTCTCTGATTATTTGCTAATACAGGTCTACTTCTGAATCCTAAACCTGCTCCAGAATGTACAGGGTGCTGAGTTCAATGCATTGTTGGTAGAGTGGGAATCTTAAATTTTCTAGTCAATGGACATCTCTTGGATGTTTTTTAAGATCGTCATGCTAATTGACACAACTGAGTAGTTAACCTAAGTAGGTAAAGACAGCCTTACACTTAGAGTAACTATATTTGAATTGCAAATTTCTGAGTAACGGGCTTTTATATAAGTAACACTGGAGTTGTTAACTAACCACCTCTAAAATATAGAGTAAAACTAACCCCAAACACCAGCCTTATTTTTAAAATAAAATAAATGGGATCCAAAAATTCACTGTGTTACAGCAAGATGATCTCGAGATATGAGACCTAGACAATACAGGGGATGTTGCCTGGTTCCTCCAAATAGTGAGAAATGTTGTCGGCTAGCACAGTTTTTGAGAACATGAGGTAGACTGAGAATATGAGGTAATCACCAATAAATTCATATTTAAACATGAGTTTTCATGAAATTTTCTTTTTATATATTGAACTATGTTGAATATTTCAAAATAAATGACAAAGCAAATAAGTAAATTTCTGCCAAGAGTCTCATGATGTTGATTACCCCCATCACCATGAATTCTAAACCAAATCCACTTCCCTGTAGTCTTTTCTAAGAATCAGCAATTTATTTCTTTATATCTAATTATTTTTCACATCCTTAATCTCTTGTTCAAGAAGATATTTGATTAGAAAATTGCAAAAGAACTTGAAAGAGAAAACAAGAACAATAGAATAGGGCGAAATATTTTCTCACACAAAACAGAAAGAATTACATGTTTATTAAACAAAGCTTTGAGAATTGTTAGCCACTTTCTTCATGAGTATGAGTAACAAGTGCTTTTTAGTTGTGAGCAATGGAAAAATATTCCTTTTTATGCAAATGTAGTTGATACCAAGTTTAGTGTTAACCCCACGAAATAAGGTCAGCATATAGGCTATAAACATAGACTCCAGGTAAGCTACCTGGATGTCACATCTGCTTCTGCTCTTTATTAACTGTGTAATTCTGGACATATTAATCCCACTAGTTCTTGGTTCCTTCATATTTAACACATGTAAAATGGTGGATAATACTAGTAGTACATACTATATGGGGGGATATGAGGAATAAATGAAGGCATAAAGTGCTATGACTATTTTGAAATTATGATTATTTGTTTCTTTCTCTACATCTCACTTAATCTGCTTTACTCACCCACTGAGTTGCTGCCTTAGGGATGTTCAGGAGTTTTCTGGAGTACAGAAATTTCAAGGAAGGACCTCCCCTGAAATTCAGTTCATATTGGTAATAACATATTGCTAGTGCATACTAGTGTGTTGTCAGAATGACCATGCCCCATGAAGACAGGTGTTTTTCCACCTCTGTACCAACCTTGGGTATTTCTCCACTGTACAGGCTAGAGGAAAAGTCACCTGCTAGCCAGACTTCATAGCTTGTCAAGCAGCTACCTCCATCTGATGTCCTGTGAATGCTCTAAGGTGTTGTGGAGGGAACAGAAGATGAACCCGTGCTATCCACAGAAGACACAACACCACCATTCCCTTCTGAGTTATCGGGAAGTTCCATAATATCTTTTTTTTCTGCAATTTATTGACTTCTACTTTCTAAACTTTAAGCCAAATCTTCCCATTCTTTGTCAGTAGCCATCGCTACCTTCCCACTGCAAAAGCCCCAGGAGCAAGATATTCCTTCTCCCCATTTGCAAGGAACCAGGATGGGCCCAGGACCTGAGCTCAGCTAAAAGACATTCATGCTGGGATGGTTAGTAATGGTCAGTGGCAATGGCTACAGTGTCTCTGAAGTGGAAACTGCTGTGCAACACATTGTTTGCATCCTGGCTAGACTCTCTCTGATGAAAGTAGAGTTCTGATTTTGGAACTTTAGACTTATCTTGGTTCCTGTGCATTTTCCAAGCTTTTTCCATCCTCTTTGCAATTCTGTGAGCCCTCATATCTTCTCTTAGCTTCTCCCTTTTGCTTAAATGCTCAGAGTTGGATTTTCTTACTTGCTAATGAACAATTTTGAATACAAAGGAATGCAGTGTTTCCTAAAAGAAAATCAACAGCCCTCTGTCATTAATAAAAGTTATGCAAATCCTGGAGAAATGCTACCAAATACTTAGCCTGTCCAGAGAGTTCATGTAAATGGCTCATCACTGGTCAGCTTATTATATTTGCTATTATTCCTAGCATTCAATCTCTTTTTCTTTCCAGATCCCAGGATAATGTCTCTTTTGCTACTTCTGTTTAAATTGAGTGACCATTTGAAAACATGTCTCCCTATAATTTCAAACTCTTTTTATGTTGTGCAACTAAAATTAAACTTGGAAATAAATTATGTGCCAAATGTATGATTTTGGGGATTCATTGCAGTGGCCTCATTGCACCTAATGCCTGACTATGTTAGTTGATGTCATCAAATGTAGCTCATATAATTAAACTTGTAAGGTATTTTTTTTTCACATTTTTCTATATTAGATCTCTAGGTAGATATTGTTTGAGTAAAGGGTTATTTTACTTCAAAAAATTGAAAATCTATGCTCTGGCTCTGCAAAATGCTTTCAATTATCTGGCGTATGTTTATAAGACCCTCTATGATTTGAGCATAACTAACCCCTTCGGCCTCATTTCTTTTAATGCAATGACTCATTCTTTAAAACGTTCTGACAACTGCTCAGCTTGTTGTCCTACTTCTTTCCTCCTACACAGTGTGTTGTTTTTGCCTCATGTTTTCCCTTCTGCCTGGAACGCTTCCCCCACTCCTGTGAGTTGGCTAAATCCTGCTTTTTCCTTAAGACTTATCTTTAGCGATAGTCCCCATACACATTTATTTGGCTGAGTTAGGAGCCTGCAAATGTAGCCCCGTGAAACCATGTATAGACGATCTTTCTCACCACGTGTGCTCATTGGTTTTGCACTGTTTGTTTCCTGTCTGCCATAATGGAAGAGGACCTCCTTAAAGTCAGGAAAATCACGATGCTTGGCCCAAACTGAGACTCCATCCATGCTGACACATAGTATGATATTAATTTGTGAACAACAGAGTTCTTTATACATTTGTTAAAAAAGTCCAAAAAGTTAAATTTCCCCATAATCTACTCTAAGACATTTCAATGTATGTAGTTTAAAAAAAAGAAATGAGAATATGATTTATATACATTTTTTGCATGTATAGTATCTGTATGTCTGAAAGTTTGTAGCACTTCATTTTTAACATAGGAATGCAAAACTTCTAATAGGATGTGTATGCGGGAATAAGAGGTCCCAGTGTTTCCTTTTGCTCTAGAAATTTCTCATGTATAATTAGTTCGATTATTAATTTCCATCCTTTTTTCTTTCTATAGACTGCGAATGGGTATTGGCTTGCCTGGTTTTGCCAAGCACGTACTTTACCTTTTTCTATGTGTTTTAGCCTCTCCCTTTCCCTGAATTTTAAAATAGTGGGTCATCACAAATTCAGTTTCTAGAACTATCCATTTTGTTACTGAATTATTACTGAGCTATTAAGTTTTGCAATCATGCGTTCTATTTCCAAGAATGCTTCTTGCTCTGATTGCCTCACTTTCTTTGCAAGTTGCTATTGTTTTTATCACTGCAATTCTCTTAAATCCAACTATGAACACTAATTAGATATTTTTAAGTCCGTTCATTTCTTTCTTTAAATTTGCTTTCCTTGGTGAATTTGCTCTTATTTTGGAGTTTGAAGTTATTATATCTGGCAGTTCTTTTCCGCCTGTGCCCAGTGTTGTATACAGATTGCTCACAGGGTAGCTCCCAGTTTTGGAAGCTGATGCTGGCTCCTCCAGGGATTCTGTGGCCCAGTGGTAATTTCTCGTGCAGCATCTGTGGCCAGAGAGTTCTACTTCCCCAAGTGTGCTGTCTGCATCTGTGTGAAACCTGCAATGTGGCAGGAGCAAGGCGTGGTGGATTCTGCTTCCAGCTATTCCAAATTCAAATGTCTAATAGAGATTCTGAAAAGTTAACTTAGTTGTTGCTGTTGCTCTTCTTCCTTCTTCTTCTTAAGTTTTCTAAAGGTTAGTTAATTGACCCCAAACTATTTTTTTTTTTTTTTTTTTTTTGAGATGGAGTCTCTCTCTGTTGCCCAGGCTGGAGTGCAGTGGCGCAATCTCGGCTCACTGCAAGCTCCGCCTCCCGGGTTCACGCCATTCTCCTGCCTCAGCCTCTCCGAGTAGCTGGGACTACAGGCGCCCGCCACCACGCCTGGCTAATGTCTTGTATTTTTAGTAGAGACGGGGTTTCACCGTGGTCTTGATCTCCTGACCTCGTGATCCGCCCGCCTCGGCCTCCCAAAGGGCTGGGATTACAAGCGTGAGCCACCGCGCCCGGCCAACCCCAAACTATTTATCAACTTGATTTCTCAGCTATTTGAAATGAATAGTTAATTATTACATATTGTTAATAAATATAAAAATAAATTTTTATAAATGAGGGCACTAAGTTTTACTAAGTTGTATTTCTTCAGAATCGTGATCCATTGAGGTTTTATTAATTACCTTGCATAAGTAACTGCATTAGTTTGTTCTCACATTGCTGTAAATACCTGAGACTGGGTAATTTATAAAGGAAAAAGGTTTAATTGGCTGACGCTTCTGCAGGCTCTACAGGAAGTATAGCAGCATCAGATTCTGGGGAGGTCTCAGGAAGCTTACTTACAATCATGGCGGAACAGGAAGGGGGAGCAGGCCTCTCACATGGCGAAAGCGTAAGCAAGCGGGTGTTGGGGGGAATGCCACACTTTTAAAAAACCAGATCTCATGAGGACAGCACCAAGGGAACAGGGCTAAACCATTCACGAGAAATCCACCCCATGATCCAATCTGCTTCCACCAGGCCCCACCTCCAACACTAGAGACTACATTTCAGCATAAAATTTGGATGTGGTAAATATCCAAACTATATCCGTAACATATTCTTTTAATTATTGAGATTTCAAAACCTTTCTTTTTATTTCTTCTTATTGAAAATGATCTTATCTATTGTGGCTATCTACAATATCACTGAAATTTCTAGTCTCACTGTGGGATATCAAAGTAATCTCCACTGAGATTTATTTGAGATTATATAGAACTATTTGATTGAAGAATTTGTGTTTTAAAAATTTCTTGTTAAATATCCCCAGGAGCTGTATACTTGGTTATTATTTTGAATGAGATTTTTTTTCCATCGTACATTCTATTTGGTTAAAACTGTTATCTAAGAAACATTTGGTGTTTTATATACTGACTGGCAAATGTTCATCTTACACATTTTCTCCTTACTTCTGTCTTTCAGGTAAGTTTACTGTATTTTTAAATTTATGTTAGACATATTTCACACACACAAACTAATATAACAATTCTAATAATCTGTTAAAAATGATATTTAGCTTATATGCTTTTGGTATTTTAAAAGCTATAAATGGGCCGGGCATGGTGGCTCACTCCTGCAATCCCAGTACTTTGGGAGGCTGAGGTGGGTGGATCATGAGGTCAGGAGTTCGAGACCAGCCTGGCCAAGATGGTGAAACCCCTTTTCTACTAAAAATACAAAAACTAGCTGGGCATGGTGGCGGGTGCCTGTAATCCCAGCTACTCAGGATGCTGAGGCAGAAGAATTGCTTGAACCTGGGAGGCTGAGTTTGCAGTGAGCTGAGATTGTGCCACTGCACTCTAGCCTGGGCAACAGAGTGAGACTCCATCTCAAAAAAAAAAAAAAAAAAAGCTATAAATGTAGTTGAAATCCCTTTTATACTTCTCAGTCTTATTCCTTCTCCTTTATTCCCAGAAAAATACCTACATTTTTAAAGTAATTGTGTACCTTTCCCACCTGTGATTTAATAATTTTGTTACCTATGCATTTGTCCATAAACAATGCACAGTGGTTTTTTTTGTTTCGTTTTGTTTTGTTTTTGTTTTGTTTTTTTTTGTTTTGAGACGGAGTCTTGCTCTGGTGCCCAGGGTGGGGTGCAGTGGCAGGATCTTGGCTCACTGCAAGCTCCGCCTCCTGGGTTCACACCATTCTCCTACCTCAGCCTCCCGAGTAGCTGGGACTACAGGCGCCCGCCACCATGCCTGGCTAATTTTTTGTATTTTTAGTAGAGACGGGGTTTCACCGTGTTAGCCGGGATGGTCTCTATCCCCTGACCTCGTGATCCACCCGTCTCGGCCTCCTAAAGTGCTGGGATTACAGGCGTGAACCGCCATGCCTGGCTGCACAGTGTTATTTTATATGTTTTATACTTTGCAAAATGATAATATACTACATGTATACTTCTAAATATTGTATTAATACTAAATTTTTTGTTCCTAAAACTTTTTCTCATGTCCAATCCCAGATCTAGAAGTTGGAGAAATGGACCCCAATTCTTCAAGGGAGATGTTGAAAAGTATTGTGACTATTTACAAAGAGAAATTACTACAATAAAGAAAAACAAAACCAGGAAAAAATATCCAGATATTAACATATAATTTGATTTTGTAAACATGGTATTTATCACTGCATAGTATTTCCCCACTTGGCTATTCTACATTTATTTACCATGCTTCTATCATTGTATATCTATGTTGTATACTTGAAGAATATTATTGCAGTCATAAATATCTTTGCAATAAGTCTCTTTCTTTTTTTTTTTTTTTTTTGAGATGGAGTTTCACTCTGTCACCCAGGCTGGAGTGCAGTGGCACAATCTCGGCTCACTGCAACCTCCACCCTCCGGGTTCAAATGATTCTCCTTCCTCAGCCTCCTGAGTAGCTGGGACTACAGGCGCCTGCCACTGTGCCTGGCTAATTTTTTGTATTTTTAGTAGAGATGGGGTTTCACCATCTTGGCCAGGCTGGTCTTGAACTCCTGACCTCGTGATCCACCCGCCTCGGCCTCCCAAAGTGCTGGGATTACAGGCGTGAGCCACCGCACCCGGCTGCAATAAGTCTCTTTCAAACACATTTTTGTGCATGTTTTAAGTTTTTTGTGGTAGATCTGTGAATTGGAAACACCTTTAAAATGCATGATCTTTTTAAAAAATGCTTTTTTAAAAATGAGCATCTCAGTTGTCTTTTATAAAGAGTGTGCTCTTACTCTCTGCCACCAGCAAGGAATGAAGATGATTGAGTTATGATTTATCTTTTCTAATTTGATACATTTTAATAATGGAATATATTTTTTACTACATATGAACATCTGTCTTCTGGTCAGCATCATATCTTATATGAACACCTACTTAACATCTTCAAGTTGCATGTCAAGATTACTCTGTGTCAATTGGAAAACAAAATATCAATTTAGAAGAAAATATGGAGCCGGGCGTGGTGGCTCACGCTTGTAATCCCAGCACTTTGGGAGGCCGAGGCGGGCGGATCATGAGGTCAGGAGATCGAGACCACGGTGAAACCCCGTCTCTACTAAAAATACAAAAAAAATTAGCCAGGCGTGGTGGCGGGCGCCTGTAGTCCCAGCTACTCGGAGAGGCTGAGGCAGGAGAATGGCGTGAACCCGGGAGGCGGAGCTTGCAGTGAGCCGAGATCGCGCCACTGCACTCCAGCCTGGGCGACAGAGCAAGACTCCGTCTCAAAAAAAAAAAAAAAAGAAAATATGGAATACTATAAACCTGTAGTCCTTGGATGTTTCTTAATTTTTTAATATGCTCTATGCACTGACTTTTCAGTGGTAGAAAAACTTGATCATTATTTGGAGTCGATAATTTAAAACATTTATTTTCTTTGAATAAGCCTCAGTTCATAGGAAACTTTGGACATACTAGAATAGGAGCACAAACAGTGGATGCGGACAGGTTTGGATTTGACTCCTGACCCGTCCACGTCAAACAATTGTCTTTGGGCCTCAGACAGGCTCATGCAAGAACCACTGAACACATTAATTTGTATAAATTAAAATTCAAACAAATTGAAATGAATAGATTTAAATTTATTTTAAAGAAAAATGGTTCAAGTACTATTTTAAGTGATTTTTGAGTGAATGAATGGGTCCATATAACTTATCTTTCTGTTTTACATTACATTTAAAGTGTTGCAAAGATTAAATAAACTTAAATATGAATATACACAGAGACCCTGACTGACAGTAGTGGTTTCATAAATAGTAATAATAATTGTCCTTATGGTGGTGGTGGTTTTTGTTACTATGAAGCTAACATTGGCCCTTTGGCTGTAGACTGTGGAATAGCTATTTGTGTAGGTCTGAACGTCTGAAGTTACTGAAAGTTTGATTCAAGTGAATTTAAAATCTGCACCTATAATATATTCTCCATCAATACATATCATATGCTTTAGCCCTTAAGAATTTATTTGTGATACTGGTAAAAGATAAGACTGCATATATTCTGAATTTTTTTTACAATGCGTATACATGCCTTATAATAAAACAGGACTATTTTAGCTTTCCATATCCATTTTCATGGGTTTAAATTATGTGCTTGGAAAATATTTAGATACTATAGGAGATAGCAGAAATTATCGCAAGAAGGAATTCCTACGATTATAGAAAATATATAAAATAAGGGATGATCAGATTGATCATATTTACTCAGAAGCCAGACTTGTCTGTTTCTTCTGATACTGCTAAAAACCATTATGAATTCAAATTCTATTGAGGTAATATTTTTCAGACACAGGATGGGAGCTGAGAGACTAAATATGCAAACAGATAACCACCAGATCATATTTTAAAATAGAACTCTGACCATATTTAAAAAATTGAACAGTTTGCAGCAACCAGTCCAGGAAGGCAGACAACAACCCCTGTAGCAATATGAGGTAAAAATGCAAGTAATCAATAACTGCCAGCTTCCATAATTTTTGCTCCTGTTTCCAACTTAAAACCAACCAAAGAAAGCCAAATATGCTCCCCTACCCAGTCGCATAGGAGGTCCCACTTCTACTTTTGCCCACCTCCAGCTTCTCCATGCCAACAGCCTCCTGTCAGGGTGCACCTGAAGCCTTCAATTTTTTCCACTATGAAGCTTTCCCTCTCCTCTGCCTGCTTGCGAGCTTCTGCCAAAAGCAAGTGATGGTGGCTGACTCTTTTGCTGTAACAAGCTCTGAATAAATAGCTTTTGTTTGTTCTCATTTGAGTAGGCTTTGTTTATTTTCACATAACAGAAGAAGAAACTTTATTTCATATAAAGAATCAAATGAAATCCTTATATATGAATGTCTTACACAATTATTCATTATAAGGGATTTCAAGCAGTGAAAATATTGAAGATTTGCACGTGTTACGTTAATTAGTCACCACTAGGTGATTTTGTTTATCTTAGGTTTATGATGCCTTGGTTATTTTATCACTCTCCTTTCAAATACATTAACTTACCTTTGTTATAGCTGGAACAGCAGGTTTATTAGCTGCTAAGCTCTCATCCATTGTTAGCAGTGTAGTTAAGCATACGATAATAATCTCAGAGATAGCTTCTTATGTGTAAGGCCTGGATTGTGCTAATTTTAACTGGAGAAGTTAATATTTAAGAGATACATTCAACAGCTGGCCATGTTTAGTTTGTGCACTGGTTTTAGAAAGCTTTTGAAGAAAGAGTGTACTTGAAGGAATATAACTACATACATATCAAAGTCCTTCCTTGGCTATATGCAGGAAGTATGTTTAAAATTACAGCTTAGCTAATAAAATGATAGGCGAACTCATTGCACACATAAACATTAATAATAACATTGACGTATATTGCAAAATTGTTACTGTGCTTGAGTACCCCACTGGATTCATTTTAAATTGAATGGATGTTCCACAGAAGGGAAACGACAAAAGTCCGTAATGGGCAATACAAACTTACCAAGTTATCCAGTTAGTAAAGAGTTCGGATTTTAACATTCTAATAAATGTCACCTTTCGTACAAAACTCTACTATCCTGAATTTTTATCAATGTCTTTCCTTTTGCCTTAAGAAAAAACTCTTGCTGAAATTATTCAACTGATGGAGCTGATTATCTTCAAATATTAAAACAAGATCATGAATCTTAACAGATATCGTTTGAATTTGATTCAATTTAAAATATTTACAATTATAATCTGAGAGAAATGTTAACACAGAAAATTTCTTTAATTATAAAGACACTTAAGGCAATATCAGTTTTCTAAGCATAGTTTTGCTATGTCATATAAATTCTGGTAAATGCATTCTTTGCTCTGTAGCTTTATAAATTGAGTGCATTTTCTTTTTTGATCCAAGGTTTGTCAAGTATTGTGTTTTTTAATTTCTAAGCAGATACGATTCTGTTAAATAAAATAAAGTAAGAAACTTGTTTTTTTATACTTTATTTCCAATTTCACTGGTTTATAACAATGTGACATTTCTTTCTCCCTCATATATATATATATATACACCCATATGTGTATTGTATATGTATATAAATATTCAAAATTATTGATTATTTTACTCAATTGCTTTTCTTTTTTATTTTTAACTTTTATTTTAGGTTTGGGGTACATACGAAGGTTCGTCACATAGTAAACATGTGTCATGTGGGTTCGTTTTACATATTATGTCATCACCCAGGTATTAAACCCAGTACCCAATGGTTATCTTTTCTGCGTCTCTCCCCCTTTTTAATCTTTACTTATGCTACACAAATCTACCTGTTTCTCTCCAATTTCTTCTTTTCTCTTTATCTTTTTTAAAAATATAAAACTTTGAACAACTTGTATTTATATTTACTGTCGCCTTTATTTAATGAGTGATCATCATCTCTGTCAACTCTTATAGTCACACTACTATACGTGGACACAAGTGCTAGTTATTCTCTAACAAGAACTTTACCCTGCTTGTCACCCCTCCTGTAAAATTGAGCTCTTTTGAACGTATTTACAGCCGGGCGTGGTGGCTTACATCTGTAATCCCAGCACTTTGGGAGGTCAAGGTGGGCAGATTACATGAGGTCAGGAGTTCGAGACCGGCCTGACCAACATGGTGAAACCCTGTCTCTACTGAAAATACAAAAATTAGCTGAGCGTGGTGGTGGGCACCTGTAATCCCAGCTACTCGGAAGGCTGAAGCAGGAGAATCACTTGAACCTGGGAGGCAGAGGTTGCAGTGAGCTGAGATCATGCCACCGCACTCCAGCCTGGTGACAGAGTGAGAGTTTGTCTGAAAAAAAAAAAAAGTATTTACTCCCCTCGTCTCCTCATCATCACAACCTAAAAGAGAATTTTAGAATTCTCTTTTCCTTCACCTACCTTAACTCAGAGTTTTAATTGGGAGAGTTTAATATTAATATTTTTAATCCCAGGTTCTTTTTATGATTTTCCTTTCAATGTCAAGAATTTCTTTTCAATTTTAAGCATTTATACTCATTTGATTTCAAGAGTTTCTCATTAATTTTCAGCACTCTTATGGTTGTTTTGTGTTTCTCAAGTGTCTCATTATCCATTTTAATTATAGGTATATGAAGCCTGTGGTCTATCCCACCCCTCCCCATTGTTCATCTCCTTGCCTCCACTTTTCCTGGGATAATTTTGTTGGTTAAGCAAAGAACAAGCATGATATAGTCCCTAAAGCATAGACCATCCATGTACATCTTTTTTTCCTTCTATCAGGGATTACTATCTTGTTTAGGAATGAAATAATTAGGTTACAATTCTAATTTCTCAATATTCTATGAGTGGCTTTCTGCTACTTTCTCGCTTCTGATGAAGCAAATTAGTCGCCTGTGACTGGTCTGATTTGTTCCTTTTTTAAGGTGACCTGTTTCTTGTCTCTAGAAGCTTGTAAACACTTCTTTTTATTTTTTTATTGGAAGCTCCACAATTTCTGCAACGCTTTTTAGAAAGTCATTAACTTTGCCTGGATTGTGCATTGAACAATTTCGTCCAAAGGCCCAGCTCTTTCTTCAGTTCAAATGAAAAACAAAAATACATGTTTGATTTTATTATTTTGAGTCATCCATCTGTTTCTGTTCCTCCCTCTGAAACTCCTACAATTCACACTTAGTTCTCTCAGATCTCTCCTCCAGTTCTCACGTTTCCTGTATCACTTTTTGTCTCTTCATATTTGTGACCCTGTACTTTAAGATATTTCTTACATTGTGTCATCAAGGCCACCAGGTCTGATCTTAACAGTGACTGTCCTGTTTTTCAACATCTATTTTTTTTTTTTTTTTGAGACAGTCTCACTCTTGTTGCCCAGGCTGGATGGAGTGCAATGGTACGATCTCAGCTCATGGCAACCTCCACCTCCTGGATTCAAGTGATTCTCCTGCCTCAGCCTCCCAAGTAGCTGGGATTACAGGCACCCACCACTGTCCCTGGCTAATTTTTTGTATTTTTAGTAGAGACGGGATTTCACCATATCAGCCAGGCTGGTCCCGAACTCCTGACCTCACGTGATCCACCCACCTTGGCCTCCCAAAGCGCTGGGATTACAGGCGTGAGCCAGTGTGCCCAGCCAATGTTTTTTGTTTTTTGGTTTTTTTAGTTTCATATTTCTATAAAGTCTTTGTACTGTACTTGAAGCTCACTAAATGCTCATTAATGCTCATGTTCTGGTCTGTGTCCTCCAAAATTTTTATTTTTTTATGTGCTTAATCTAGGTTTTTGTTTTTCTCCTCCCTCTCTCTCTGCCTGCTGGCACCTTAGTGTACCGCTATTGTTCTTTCCTTGCTTATTCATGTTCAGATTCATATTCTGAGGTACCTGCAGTGAAAATAGCCAGATTAGTGGCAGAATGAACAGAATCTTATGGGCCAGTAGTTGAGCAGCGGCAGGTTGTGAATTCCACCATCAGCGCACCAAAGATACCACTTTGTTTTCCAGCTCTCATCCCTCTCTTACCTATACAGAGGATTGAGACCATCATTTAGCTTCCCAGATCTTTCGGAGTGGGAAGCTCAAGCTCATTCATGCTGATAGATGTATAGATGCTGATAGATGTATAGATGCTGATAGGTGTATAGATGCTGATAGATGTATAGATGCTGATAGATGTATAGATGCTGATAGATGTATAGATGCTGATAGGTGTATAGATGCTGATAGATGTAAGATGCTGATAGATGTAAGATGCTGATAGATGTATAGATGCTGATAGATGTATAGATGCTGATAGATGTATAGATGCTGATAGATGTACAGATGCTGATAGATGTATAGATGCTGATAGATGTATAGATGCTGATAGATGTACAGATGCTGATAGATGTACAGATGCTGATAGATGTATAGATGCTGATAGGTGTATAGATGTTCCCTTGAAGTTAAACAGATGCATTTTCCCCTGGGGTGACTAAGTTTTCATCAGGACACACTCTGTTAAGAGCCATTCCTTAGGTGTTTTCAGTACTGTCTGTAGATTCTTATGTGGCTCTCCAATACATAATAAGATAGTCCTGCTCCAGTTATTTTCATCAAGCCTCTCCCATATATTCCAGACACCAGCAGATACTTGACTGCTGGTTGATCTAACCTGAATCAAATGCCTCATTTTTTTGGTGCTATACATACTTTTATTATGTATCTTCCACTACAGGAATTGCCTGTATCTACTGGTTCCCACACAAATCCTACATATCCTCTGAGAACGAGTTCATTTTAGTCTTTCCGGAAAGACTTCCCCTATTCACGGTGTTCTTTCTTTCTTGTATTGGTCTTCTCCTTTCCTTAGTTTTACAGTTTAGAGACTTTATTTTATTTGCTGCCTTAGCAGGGCCGAACACATAGTTGTAACTCAATGGATATTCATTTCATAAATAAATGAATAAATTTATGCTAATATGAGTATTTCTGTGCCAGGTCTAATATGGGAAACATATATGTCACAGCGTCTGGTACTGGGTGATGCACTTCATAAGACAAACAGTATTTGTAAAGTATTTTGTAAGAAGCAGAAAGTGGTTGATCTCTGGGAAGCTTTTCTTTCAGTGCTCCTTCCCCTATCAATGTATTTATATAATTTTGCTAAAATATCCTTGGCATAATGTGTAGGCTAAATGTGTTGAAATGACCTGATATCAAATTCTGTGTCTTAATCATCTATTTTATCCCCAGACCTTAGTACAGGGTGGGGCTCTGATTGGCAAATGTTAGTGTGCATAAGAATAGCACACAGGGGCCCTGTTAAGATGCTGATTCCCAGCCAGGTGCAGTGGCTCACACCTGTAATCCCAGCACTTTGGGAGGCCAAGGCAAGTGGATCACGAGGTCAGAGGATTAGACCCTCCTGGCCAACATGGTGAAACCCCGTCTCTACTAAAAATACAAAAATTAGCTGGATGTGGTGATGCATGCCTGTAACCCCAGCTACTCAGGAAGCTGAGGTACCAGAATCGCTTGAACCCAGGAGGCGGAGGTTGCAGTGAGCCAAGATCATGGCACTGCACTCCAGCCTGGCGACAGAGCGAGACTCCATCTAAAAAGAAAAAAGATGATGATTCCCTTGCCTCTTCCCTGAAAGTCTAATTTAGTAGATGTGAGGCAAGTCCCAAGTATCTACATCCTTAATAAGTATCCCCAGGCTGCTGTGATGTAGGCCATTAAAAGCCACACCCGGAGACTCACTGGTTCAGTGCCTCAGTGAATATTTGTTGAAATTAATTAACGCATCTAAGGAAGCTTCATCGTTTATAAGACATTATTCTTTAAGACATAAGTTCAAGATTATTTTCTCTTAAAAGAGATTTTTAAATATACGTTTTTCCTATTAATGGAGATATAGCTCTGACTTGAATCCCCAAGTGAAACATGCCAGGTGACTGACTGTGGTTGAGATAATTTGTGTAATTCTGTGAAAGAAAAGGAGAAATATACCAGAAGAGGAAAATCCGTAGAGTCACAATGTAGATTAGTGTTTGCCAGGGGCTGGGGAGAAAGAAAGGGGGAGTGACTGTTAATAAAAATGAGGCTTTTGGGGGCGAAATATTCTAAAATTAGATGCTGATGATAGAGCAACCCTGAATACACAAAAAAACCCATCAGATAGTACATTTTAAAAGGATAAATGTTATAGTATGTTTCGTGCACGTCTGTGTGAAGAGACCACCAAACAGGCTTTGTGTGAGCAATAAAGCTGTTTATTTCACCTGGGTGCAGGCGGGCTGAGTCTGAAAAGAGAGTCACCAAAGGGAGATAGGGGTGGGGCCGTTTTATAGGATTTGGGTAGGTAAAGGAAAAAGGGGTGTTGTTCTCTGGCAGGCAAGAGTGGGGGTCACAAGGTGCTCAGTAGGGGAGCTTTTGAGCCAGGATGAGCCAGGAGAAGGAATTTCACAAGATAATGCCATCAGTTAAGGCAGGAACAGGCCATTTTCATTTCTTTTGTGGTGGAATGTCATCAGTTAAGGCAGGAACCAGCCATCTGGATGTGTACGTGCAGGTCACAGAGGATATGATGGCTTAGCTTGGGCTCAGAGGCCTGACATTCCTGTCTTCTTATGTTCATAAGAAAAATAAAATGAAATAGTGGTAAAGTGTTGGGACGGCGAAAATTTTGGGGGATGGTATGGAGAGAGAATGGGCAATGTTTCTCAGGGCTGCTTCCAGCGGGATTAGGGGCGGTGTGGGAACCTAGAGTGGGAGGGATTAAGCTGAAGGAAGATTTTGTGGTAAAGTGTGATATTGTGGGACTGTTAGAAGAAACATTTGTCATTTAGAATTATTGGTGACGGCCTGGATACGGTTTTGTATGAATTGAAAAACTGAAAGGAATAAGAGAAGGAGAAAAACAGGTATTAAAGGTCTAAGAATTGGGAGGACCCAGGACATCTAATTAGAGAGTGCCTAAGGAGGTTCAGCATAGTCCTGCCAGCAAAGATTATTTATTTACTTCAAGAGTTTAGAGTGGCAGTTTGGGGATAGCACCAGGAGATAGCAGCTGTGATGGCTTGGAGAAACAGTGTAAACCGGCAGTGTAAACAAGAGCAGGGCATGTATAAGTAGTTGAGAACAGTGAATAGGAGTATGACTAGACAGAAGATAGTAGGGATGACAAGTTTTTTGGGGTGCAGTCTAAGTCGGTCTGGTGTCTGGAATGAGACTGGGGCCTAATAAAAAGGAGCGTCCATACAGGAGCTCAAATGGGCTGTACCCTGTAGCATTCCGAGGACAGGTCTGAATTCTGAGAAAAGAAAGAGGTAAAAGTATTGTCCAGTCATTTTTATGTTGGTGGCTGAGCTTGGTGAGGTGTGTTTTAAAAAGACCATTAGTCCGTTCTACCTTTCTGAAGACTGAGGACTGTAAGGGATATAAAGGTTTCACTGAATACCAAGAGCCTGAGAAACTGCTTGGCTGATTTGACTAATAAAGGCTGGTCTGTTATCAGACTGTATAGAGGTGGGAAGGCTAAACTGAGGAATTGTGTCTGACAGAAGGGAAGAAATGACTGTGGTGGCCTTCTCAGACCCTGTAGGAAAGGCCTCTACCTATCCAGTGAAAGTGTCTACCTAGACTAAGAGGTATTTTAGTTTTCTGACTCGGGGCATGTTGAGTAAAGCTAATTTGCCAGTCCTGGGTGGGGACAAATCCTCGAGCTTGATGTGTAGGGAAGGGAGGGGGCCTGAATAATCCCTCAGTAGTAGTAGAATAGCAGATGCAACACTGAGAAGTTATTTCCTTGAGGATAGAATTCCACGATGGAAAGGAAATGAGAGGTTCTAAGAGGCGGGCTAGTGGCTTGTACTATAGCATAGCCTGCCTTTGCTGGTGTGTGGCGATTAGGCCTGGTGGAACTGCCATCAATAAATCAAGTGTGATCAGGGTGGGGAACAGGAAAGAAGGAAATATGGGGAAATGGGGTGAATGTCAGGTGGATCAGAGTGATACAGTCATGGGGATCAGGTGTGGTATCAGGAATAATGTGGGAGGCCAGATTGAAGTCCGGGCCAGGAACAATGGTAATTGTGGGACTTAACAAAGAGTGAGTGCAGCTGAAGGAGCCCGGGAGCAGAAAGTATATGCATCAGATATGAGGAAGAAAATAGATTTTGGAAGTTATGAGAAATGTAGAGAGTGAGTTGAGCATAGTTTGTGATTTTGAGGGCCTCTAAAAGTATTAGGGTGGCAGCAGCCGCTGCACAGAGACATGAGGGCTAGGCTAAAACAGTAAGGTCAAGTTGTTTGCACAGAAAGGCTACAGGGTGCAGTCCTGGCTCTTGTGTAAGAATTCTGACCTCACTAACCATGCCTAGGAAGGAAAGGAATTGTTGTTTTGTAAGGGATTGAGGTTTGGGAGATTAATGGGACATGATCAGCAGGGAGAGCACGTGTGTTTTTATGAGAATTATGCCGAGATAGGTAACAGATGAGGATGAAATTTGGGCTTGACTGAAGTAATGAGGGCTGTCTGTGAAGCCTTGCGGCAGTACAGCCCAGGTAATTTGCTGAGCCTAATGGGTGTCAGGGTCAGTCTAAGTGAAAGCAAAGAGAGGCTGGGATGAAGGGTGCAAAGGAATATTAAAGAAAGCATGTTTGAGATCCAGAAAAGAATAATGGGTTGTGGAGGGAGGTATTGAGGTTAGGAGAGTATATGGGTTTGGCTCCACGGGGTGGATAGGCAAAACAATTTGGTTGATAAGGCACAGATTCTGAACTAACCTGTAAGCCTTGTCTGGTTTTAGGACAGGTGAAATGGGGGAATTGTAAGGAGAGTTTATAGGCTTTAAAAGGCCGTGCTGTAGCAGGCGAGTGATAACAGGTTTTAATCCTTTCAAAGCATGCTGTGGGATGGGATATTGGCATTGAGTGGGGTAAGAGTGATTAGGTTTTAATGGGATGGTAAGGGGTGCATGACCGGTCGCTAAGGAGGGAGTAGAGGTATCATATACTTGTGGGTTAAGGTGGGGAGATACAAGGGGAGGATGTGAAGGAGGCTTTGAACTGGGGGAAAAAGTGGCAATGAGGTGTGGCTGTAGCCCAGGAATAGTCAGGGAAGCAGATAATTTAGTTAAAGTGTCTCGGCCTAATAAGGGAACTGGGCAGGTGGGGATAACTAAAAAGGAGTGCTTAAAAGAGTATTGCCTAAGTTGGCAGCAGAGTTGGGGAGGTTTTAAGAGGTTTAGAAGCCTGGCCGTCAATACGCACAACAGTTATGGAGGCAAGGGAAACAGGCCCTTGAAAATAAAGTAATGTGGAGTGAGTAGCCTCCGTATTGATTAAGAAGGGGGTGGACTTACCTTCTACTGTGAGAGTTACCTAGAGCATCTGTGATGGTCCTGTAGGCTTCTGAGGCCATCGGGCAGTGTCAGTCTTCAGCTGCTAAGCCGAGAAGATCTGGGAAGGAGTCAGAGAGCCTTGGGCCAGAGTTCCAGGACCTCTGGGAGTGGCTGCCAGGTGAGTTGAACAGTCCGATTTTCAGTGGGGTCCTGCACAAATGGGACGTGGCTTAGGAGGAATCCTGGGCTGTGGGCATTCCTTGGCCCAGTGGCCAGATTTCCAGCACTTGTAGCAAGCTCCTGGGGGAAGAGGTTCAGACGTTTGGAGTTCTTGTGTGCTGGAGATGTGGCTGGGGTTTGTCTCACAGTGGAGGCAAAGAATTGCAACTCAGAAATATGTTGCTACTTGGCTGTCTCTATTATTGTACACCTTGAAAGTGAGGTTAATTAAGTCCTGTTGTGGGGTTTGAGGGCTGGAATTTAATTTTTGGAGTTTTATTTAATGTCAGGAGCAGACTGGGTAATAAAATGTATATTGAGAATAAGACGGCCTTTTGACCTTTTAGGGTCTAGGGCTGTAAAGCGTCTCAGGGTTGCTGCCGAACGAGCCATGTACTAGGCTGGGTTTTTCATATTTGATGAAAGAGCCTAAATGCTCACTGATTTGGGAGAGGTCTGATAAAGAAAAAGGAGCATTAACCTTGACTATGCCTTTAGCTTCAGCCACCTTTTTAAGAGTAAATTGCTGGGCAGGTGGGGGAGGGCTAGTCACTGAATGAAACTGTAAGCCGGACCAGGTGTGAGGAGGAGAGGTGGTAGAAGGATTATAGGGTGGAAGAGCAGAGGCTGAGGAAGAATTGGGACCTAGCTCGGCCTGGCGAGGAGCAGCCTGGGGAGGAGGGGAGAGGTCAGATGGGTCTGTAGAAAAGGAAGATTAGAAAGACTCAGTGACGCTTGGGGTTGGGACTGAGGGGACAGGCGGGAGGGAAAGAAGGAAGATTTGGGATGAGTTGCACTGGGCACAGAGACTAGGGGAGGGACTGATGTGTAAAAGAATGCCTGGACGTCAGGCACGTCAGACCGTTTGCCTATTTTATGACAAGAATTATTTAGATCTTGCAGGATGGAAAAATTGAAAGTGCCGTTTTCTGGCTATTTGGAACTGCTGTCAAGTTTGTGTTGGGGTCAAGCGGCATTGCAGAAGAAAATAGGATGCTTAAATTTTAGGTCAGGTGAGAGTTGAAGAGGTTTTAAGTTCTTAAGAACACAGGCTAAGGGAGAAGAAGGAGGAATGCAGGGTGGAACGTTGCCCATAGTGAAGGAAGCAAGCCCAGAGAAAAGAGAGAGTAGAGACACGGAGGGAAGGGTTTCAGGGGTTCTTATCCTCCAGAAAAGTGGGAAAGGGGTTGGGGCACAGAAATAAGGGGTTGGGGTGCAGAGATAAGAGGTCAGGGCACAGAAATAAGGGATGGGGTGCAGAGATAAGAGGCCAGGGCATGGAAATAAGGGATTGGGGCACAGAGATAAGGGGTTGGGGCATGGAAATAAGGGATTGGGGTTTCTTACCCACTAGAAAAGTGGGACTTGCCACTAAGGGTGAAGGAGAAGGGGTGAGGGGTTCTTAACCCTCCTCCAGAAAAGCAGAGAAGGAGTAGAGACACGGAGAGAAGAGTTTGGGGTACTTGTCCCCCCAGAAAAGCGGGACTTGCCGCTAAGGGTGAAGGACCACTCTTCACGTCCCTGCATGGTCTGACACTTCTGAAACGTGGGTGGATAATCAGAGAGGCATCCTTGCAATGATTAAACACTGAGGGAAGGCTGCCTTCCCAGTACCTGACTGGCGCTGGAGTTTTGAGTCCACAGATAAAACGTGTCTCCTTTGTCTCTACCAGAAAATGAAAGGAACTGAAATTAAGAGAAGGGAGAGATTGAAGTGTGGCACCAAGATTGAAAGGAGAAAGAGGTTGAGGGATAGTGAGAGAGGTTGGAGAAGAGAGTAAAAAGAGGCCGCTTACCGGATTTAAAATCGGTGAGATGTTCCTTGGGCTGGTTGGTCTGAGGACCTGAGGTCATAGGTGGATCTTTCTCAGGGAGCAAAGAACAGGAGGACAGGGGATTGATCTCCTAAGGGAGGTCCCCCGATCTGACTCACGGCACCAAATTTCATGTGTGTCTGTGTGAAGAAGAGACCACCACACAGGCTTTGTGTGAGCAATAAAGTTTTAATCACCTAGGTGCAGGCAGGCTGAGTCCAAAAAGACAGTCAGCGAAAGGAGATAGGGGTAGGGCCGTTTTATAGGATTTAGGTAAGTAAAGGAAAAAAGGAGGTTGTTCTCTGGCAGGCAGGACTAGAGGTCACAAGGTGCTCAGTAAAGGAGCTTTTGAGCCAGGATGAGCCAGGAGAAGGAATTTCACAAGATAATGCCATCGGTTATGACAGGAACAGGCCATTTTCATTTCTTTTGTGGTAGAATGCCATCCATCAGTTAAGGCAGGAACTGGCCATCTAGATGTGTACGTGCAGGTCACAGGGGATATGATGGCTTAGCTTAGGCTCAGAGGCCTGACAATATGTAAACTATATCTCAATAATGCTATTATAAAAAAAGAAGCAAATCCAGTAAATCATATAATGATTAATAAGTCAAGTGGAAGAAAAATGAACAACTGTGCACTCATGTCTATCTCAGTTATAGGGCTGAGGCCTTTGTAGAAGACATTCAGACAAATAACTCAGATGGGTGTTAAGGGAATTTTATGTTCTAAACTGATGGTGAATGTTTCTCAGTATTTGCTGAACAAACTGTCAGGAGAGCTCAAATATTAAATGAGATTATGCATATTGAAATCAGAAGGAAGAGTTGTATTTACCATGTAAATTAGCTGAACATGTGCACGCATGCACAAAAGCACGTGTGTGTGTGTGCATGCACACACACACACGCACACATACAAAAGATGTAATGTGCAATGTTCCCATGGTCCTATAGAGAAATATGGAAATAGAAAAATTCCACCCAACTTTTCTGTGTAAAGATAAAAACTGAATTTTCTTTCTTCAAAATGTTAATATTTTCCTTTTGGTTTATCTGAATTCTATCTAGTCACTTCAAAACGTTAGCATCTATCTTCCTCTTCTGCCTTTTGCTTAGCACTACCCAAAGATTTTTAAGCCCATAGCTTTTCTTGCAGCTTGACAGTGAGTGGCAGGGTGGGCAGAAAGGAGGGATGTTTTCATGCAAGCATGAAGCAAAGTCAACATGTCTTCCTTTGTTATCAGCCAGCCTCACTGACAAGGAGCCCGTGTGTGTGTGTGTGTGTGTGTGTGTGTGTGTGTGTGTGTGTGTGTGAATTTCAGAGAAAGCAATGGTAAAGAAAGGGCTAGGTACTCTTTGAGGTTTATTTTTCTCAGAATTGGTAATAAACATTCAAAGGATGCTATGAGGGAGAGAGAGATAGAGAGAAACATTCTGGTTTTTCTTTTACCTTTGTATCTTTGACTTTTTCTTGAAATGCAAGCACAATAATAAATAGTAAAACAATACCTACTTGAAACTAATAAGACATTTGTTTCTATTTTTTACATATTTTATTGGAGAACAAACTTTAAAAGCAAAGGGCTATTGTTATTATTTGTAGCCATAGAAAGAGAATACTGGCACGAAATTGGTATGTAGTGCCAGCCCTCCATGGTGTGTAGGAATAAATGATCCCAAAAGGCTTTCTTCAACATGGGCAGAGCCTGCTTCCTAAAAAGCACATATTTACTAAATGGTCACGTTATTTATTGAGGAAGTCAGAGAAACTGAAAATCTTATTTCCCAAAACTGTGATAAATGAAAGTCTTCAAAATGATAGCTGGAAAATGACTGAGTTGTGATGACTTTGTGGTTGCATGCTCCTATGGAATTTCAGTGGGTTAGCAAGTGCAGTGAATTAGCTCTGAAATGTATAGGTACACTGGTTATGAGTCTTAAGGTGGGGTAGCTGTATATTGATATGTGTCCTATCTATCATTGGGAGACATCTACATACTTCGTGGAATTATAATATTTTTGTATATTTTCACTATCAAATTTACATTGTAGTAAAATAAATTTTGCTCATAGTTACACAGATTTAGATAAATAGAAATAAATGCATATTTTGCTATGTTATACGAAGGAACACAAAAGAGGGAAAAAGATATTTTCTCTGCCCTTGATAACATATAACCTATGCCAATGTGGGAAAAAGCCATGAAATAATAATAAGAGCAATCATAACTACAATTCTAACATCTGCACCTGCTCCAACTGGCCTTTTAAAGAATGGTATGTGTCTATCTATTTCTACATTATGTAATTCTCTTTACAACATTGTGAAATAAATATGAATATCGTTCTTTCGTGCATGTAGAAAGCAAGTTTCTAAAAACTTCCTATAAGTCACAGTACTAAGACGTGGAAGATCTAGAATTCCAATCCGTGTTCCCTTGACTACAATGATTTTTCTCTTTCCTAAATGTACACTGTCAGCTCAAAGTAATTAAGTACACGATTAATTAAATACAAATCTACTGAGACTGTACTGTATGTCAGGCATGATACTAGATGCTGAGATTACAGATGGAAGCTTCCATCTTCCTGGGATTTTCATTCAGTCCAATCCTCCCCTTTCCAGACTGACTTCTCCTGTTCATAGTTCATCCTTCATAAATGCGTGAAGCGGAGAACTCCTTGTAAGCCAAGTCGGGGAGTACAACAGCCATCTCCATTCCTTAATACAGTCTACTAGACAGTGACAATGTCAGGTGCAAGTGCAATGACTGACAAATGCACAGGCTTTTGTGAGCACGTACCATTTCACAGCTACACTAGAAGTGAGGATAAAGGGCAGAACAGAAGAGGCTGGACGTGAAAAAGTGCCGATGCCCTTCCAAGGCAGTCCTCACGCTGCAAACCACTTCCTGTTCTTTCACAAGTCCTGTACACGTTGTTCTTCTCTTTCCAAATACTTCTTTCTTTTCTGACTCTCAACCTCCTGATGGAATAAAAATTAAAAACACCATCTCTGTCCCCAGGGGCTTCAGTTACCTCTCCTTCTTCTGGGCATAGCTTAGATCCTCCACAGCAGTATTTGTGTGACCTTACACATGGTAGCTTAGTCATCTCTGATGTACATGCAGTACAGAAGAAAGTCCAGTTTTAAAGTGTGGCGTCTGTACCCCACCTCCCCAAGAGGCATTGCTCCTACCTGGTTGGTATCTATGACATATTTTATGGGGGGATTCACCCTTCGTGTGTCAAGGATTTTTGTTGTCTTAATACAATCCACAGAGACTCAGCATTTCTCCTCCTCCTCTCAGACACACACTTGCTCACCACTAAGTTTCCCAGATGCTGCATTTGATCGTTCTGCCTTAGCTCAGAGCATCTATTTTATGCTTTTTTCATCTTTTAAAAGTTATTCCTGTTAAGGAAAAATTTGTCTCTTCGAATTTCATAAGCGGAACATTAAAGAGGGATTCCTTAAGCCCTTTCCATCCTAGCAAGGACACCAGCGTGTCATTTCACACGTAGGCAGTCATTGCTTCTGCTGTGCAGAAAGCCAGATTCAGTCCCAGGAACAGTTCCAGCAGCTTCATGTCCACTTTCATACGAAAGCGCTGTGCTTTGTGCCTTCCCCCTTTTCTTTCCAGGGTGAATTCCTGTAACTCAGTGCTCTCAGCTCTCATGGACTGTGCTTTGAAGAACACCAAGATCCACACTTCTAAGTTAACACACAGGCTTTCTTTCTCACTCAGGTTCGAGACTAGCTCCTAGGTTCACATGTGAGCTGTTCTAGGAGTAATCTCCAGATTGACATATTTGGCCACTGGTCAAAATATGAGAAGCAGTCAGTTTTTCATTTCTTAAATAAACTCACTTTTATGTTTGTTTAGTATCTATACTATAAATACTAATGACTGGAAAATAATATTAAAACATTGTTGCCTATATGCCTTCAAAAGGGAATACAGGCACATATTCTTTCAGAGCTTCAGTGAAGACATTTTATTCAACTGCTACCATATAACAAAAATATTTTGAAATAATAGACTTTATTTTTTAAGATAGTTTTAGATTTATGAAAAAAATTGAAAAGATAGTACATACAGTTTCCTCATACCTGCTCCCATAATTAACATCTTTATTGGTATGGTACATTTGTTACCATTAATGAACCAATATTGATACATTATAGTTAACTAAAATCCATAGTTTATTCAAATTTTTTTAGTTTTACCTAATGTCCTTTTCCATTCCAGGACCCCATCCTGGTTATCATACTATGTTTAATAGTCATATCATCTTAGACTCCTTTTGGCTGGAATAGTTTCTCAAACTTTCCATGCTTTCGATGACCTTGACAGTTTTGAGAAATACCAGTCAAGTACTTTATAGGATGCCCTTGTCTTGGAATTTGCCTGATACTTTTCTCAAAATTAAACTAGAGTAATTGGTTTTTATGAGGAAGATCGCAATGATAAAGTGCCAAGTCGATCATATCCTACCACCAAACAGGAAGATTCAGCAACCAATTTGAGGGAAGAGTCTCCACCACATAGAGGGCAGCAAAGACCACAGCAATGCCAACCATCAGCAGTTAGAGGCCACAGACCTCAGCCCACTGCATTATTCTAAGGGTGAGGATTTGCCAAGGAGGACTTGACATACCAGGCACTGGTTTGAACAACTCTGTACTCACAAAAATGAGGAGAGCTGCAGCAAGATCAACATCTGTAGTGGGCTCAGTCTCCCAGGGCAAGTGGGTCCCTACCAGGAGCTGATGCAGAGTGATAGACAGAATGAACCCTTCTTACGCCATAGTCAAGAGACTCGCTCCCTTCCCTGAGGGTGCAGATATACTGGTGGGGCTGGCCAGGTACCATCTGACGCACATGCTTAAGCAACACAAAGAAGTTCACCGCATACCAGAGCATGGGAAAGTTTATCCTAATAAGTAAGAATCTGGGGCCAACTTCCATACTGGGGAACGTTCCAGACCCAGAGCCTTGATTCAGCAAACTCCTAGTGTGGGACAGGTGGTGATGGCTGCTTCCCCAACAACAAATCAAGATACATACTGTTAGCATGACTTATCACTGTTGACGTTGACCTTGGCCACTGGCTAAAGTCATGTTTATCAGTTTTCTCCACTGTAATCTTTTTTGCCTCCCTTTTCTATAGAGACTCTTGTGGAACAAAGTCATTATCTAGAGCCCACATTTTAAAAGTGCAGATTTATGCAGAGTATATGTATAAATTGTGCAGAATTTGTCTGCAATGGAAATTTGTCTCTTCTCCCCTATTTCTTTATACAGTCAGCCTTCTCTTTCCCCAGGGACTGTATCAGCAGATTCAACCAACCATGGATAGAAAATATTCGGGAAAAAAACACAGAAATAAAACATAATACAAATTAAAAATACAATATAACAACTATTTACATAGCATTTGCATTGTATTAGATACTGTAAATGATCTAGAGATGATTTAAAGTATACAGGAGGATGTTCCTAGATTATATGCAAATACTACATAATTTTATATGAGAGACTTGAATATCTGCAAAATTTAGTATCTGCAAGAGGGTTCTGGAAGCAATGCCCATGGATATTGAGGAATGGTTGTATATTCAGTTAATTCCGTATTTGTTTCTATCATGTGCACATCATATATGTATAATGTGTGTGTGTATGTGCATGTGTGTACCATGTTTTGTTTTCGATTTGTTATCCTTTGTTTCTTTTTCAATTGAGCAGGTTTAAGCCTGTTTGTAGAGTGGATATATGTTCACAGCAAAATTGAGAGGCAGGCACGATGTTTCTCATATACCCCATGTGCCCGGATGCAAAGCCTACCCCATTATCAACCCCATCAGTGTGGTAAATTTGTTACAATTGATCAGCCTACATTGATACATCATTATCATCTGAATTCCATAGTTTACAGTAGAGTTAATTCCTGGGTTTGAACATTCTTTGCATAAATGTGTAATTACATGTATCCACCATTATAGTATCATACAGAGTAGTTTCACTGCCCTAAAAATCCTCTGTGCTCTGCCTATTCATCCTTCCCTCCCCTTTGACCCTTGGGAACCACTTTTTTTCCAGAATGTCATATAGGTGGAATCATGTAGTATGTAGACTTTTCAAAATGGCTTCTTTCACTTAGATATATGCATGTACGTTTCTTCCGTATCTTTGCATGGCTTGATAGCTCATTTCATTTTAATGCTGAATATTTCATTGTCTGCATGTACTTCATTTTTTATCCATTCACCTACTGAAGGACATCTTGGTTGCTTCCAAGTCTTGGTAATTTATAAATAAACGTTCTATATAAACATCCATGTGCAGGTTTTTCTTTTTTTTTTCTTTGTTTTTTTTTTTTTTTTTTTTTTGAGACAGAGTCTGGCTCTATCGCCCAGGCTGGAGTGCAGTGGTGCCATCTTGGCTCACTGCAAGCTCCGCCTGCCGGGTTCACACCATTCTCCTGCCTCAGCCTCCCGAGTAGCTGGGACTACAGGCGCCCACCACCACGCCGGGCTGATTTTTTGTATTTTTAGTACAGACGGGATTTCACCATGTTAGCCAGGATTGTCTCAATCTCCTGACCTCGTGATCCACCTACCTCGGCCTCCCAAAGTGCTGGGATTATAGGCGTGAGCCACCGCACCCGGCCTGTGTGCATGTTTTTCTAAAGCCTTAAGTTTTCATAAAATATCAGAGTGCAATTGTTGGCTTACATGGTAAGATTATGTTTAATTTTATTAGAAATTGAAAAACTGTCTTCCAAAGTATCTGTATGAGCACTTTATGATTCTATTTTCTCTCTTCTCTTTGCATATTATTTTATTTTATTTTGCCCTACATCTTGCCCTACATCTTGCAGTATACTATTAACTAATCCAACTCCACATTCAAATACCACTATACCACTTCATGGGTTGTACAGATAACTTCTCTCTATTTCTTATGTTATTATTAGGAGTCATTTCACTTATCACATACTATAATTATGTAATGCATTAGTACTATGATTACTTTGAACAGTTATCTACTATATCAAATAATAATTTAAAAAGTAAATTATTTACCTTCTGTAATTCTTTTCCTATTTTTCTTTATTTGTGTAAATCTAAGTTTCTGACCCATATCATTTTCCTTCTTGCAGAACTTTTAATTTTAACATCTTACAGGGCTGGTTTGCTTACAATGAATTTCTTACTTTTTGTTTTTCCAAGAGGTATTTCTCTTTCACTTTTGAAGGATAATTTTGCTGGTTTTAGAATTCTAGTTGTTGTTGTTTTTTTTTTTAAATTAACTCCTTGTTTGCATGGTTTCTCATGAGTAGACAATATTTCTCATCTCTTTTCTTTGTTGGTAAGGCATTTTTTTAATCTCTTTTTTTCATTGTATTTCAAATGAAATACAGTGAATACAATATTGGGCTTCCACAGTAGGATACAGCATGCCTAATTGTAGATTTTTTGGGGGGAATTATTCTGTTTGGTGTTGTCTGAACTTCCTGAATCTGAATTAGTGTATGTCATTACTTTCAAAAGTTTTCAGCCATTATTACTTCAAATATTCCTTGTGCTCTATTCTTTCTTTCTTTTCCCTCTGGTATTCCAATTTCTAAAGGTATATTAGACCTTTGGAAATTGTCTCGCAGTTCTTGGATCCTCTATTGATTCATTATGTTTTTCTCTTTCTATTTCAGCTTGTGAAATTTCTGTTGACGTTGCTTCGAGTTCACGTATTTTCTTGATAAGTCCATCCAAAGACATTCTTCATTTGTAACTGTGTTTTGTATTTCCAGCATTTCCTTTTGATTCTTTCTTAATGTTTCATTCTTTCTGCTTATATTATCCATTTGTTCTGCTTTTTCTATTAGAATTTTTATTATATTAATTATAGTTATCTTAAATCCTTATTCGGTAATTCCAAATTTGGTATTATATTTTGAGTCTGATTCTGAGGTTTGCTTTGTCTCATCAGATTGTGTTTTCTCTTCCCTGTTAGCCTATCCTTGTAATTTTTTTTTGGAAGTTAGACATGACATACTGAGTTACAGGAATAGGGTAAAATAGGCGTTCAATGTGAGTTTTTATGTTTGTTGGGGTAGGAGCTTGGCTGTACATAGTATTTCCAATAGCTGCAGGTTCGAGGATCTGCAAATTCCTCTAGTGTCCTTGTTTTTGTCTCTCATGTTGTCTTTGAGTTTCCCCCAAGAACTTCTTACAGTTCTTTCATCTGTGTCCACTGGTATCGGACTGGAGCTAGTTGGTGTAGTGGTAAGGAAAGGAGGAGGGAAGGAGCTTCAAGTGCTCAGTAATTTTAGGGTTAAATCTGTCTTTTAGTAGGCTTCGGGCCTGGGTGTGACCTTTACAAGTATATTTAACACTTTTCTCCCTGATTTTCTCACACTAGGTGACTCTAGAGTGGCCTGGAGTTGGGTAATTGCCCTTCCTCTGGGGAGCAGGCCTTCATTATGGAATGTGTATTTCCAAATGGCCACTTTCACCGCCTCCTGCCAGAGCCAGGAAGGGATTTTTTTTTTTTACTCTTTACCATGAGAATATGGTAGGATTCCTGGAGGTAAAATTTATAGAAGTGTGGGGTCCCCATAAGATGGAAACCATGCAGGGTTTTTCTTTCTCAATCTAATCCACCCTCAGCCTCAAGAAATAAATATCAAAATTACAATGCAAGTGTTCCTGCCGGTGTCTGGGTGCAGTGGTTTCTGCCCCAAGTCAGCTGCTCTGTGCTGTGATTCTCTACATTCATTTGTCTACAGAATTTGGGGTAGCAGTTTGCCATGTGACCTTCATTCTCAGATGAGTCTTAGAAAGTTATTGATTTTTTAAGGTACTCTTTTTTTTTTCTTATTGTAAAAATGGAATTGTTGCTTTCTGAGCTCTTATATGACTGAGCTAAAGTCAGAAGTATTGGGAAGACATTTTTAAGTAACCAATTTATTCCAGTTGGAAGACAACATAGGCAATGTTCACCTTTTTGTGATTACAGCTTTACTGTAAAGTCACGTATTTTCATTTGACCCACATCATCATAAATTTAATTTATGGAGCTTACACAGCTACTTTAATTAAATTAATCCCAAAAAAATCTTAAACACCAACATTCTATTACTGATTGAATTTCCATCTTGATTAAATGGAACCTCAAAATTAAGAGGATATCTACTTACCCTTATTTGGTACTTTATATACTTATAATAATATAGCTTCTCATATAGCTTTTGACACATTTTAAATAACACACTCTATTCTGTATTTGTTCCAAGGTTTGTAGAACCTATCTGTTTCAGTTGGACCATTTATACAACAGCACAAAAATTATTAACCTAGTTCACTAGCTGGCTGTGAAGAACACATGATAATCTTGATGTCAAACACTGTACAGATAGAAACTACTGAGGACAGCCTTGATAATACAGGCGGTAACCTCCAATCCAACACATCGTGTGCTCTCTGTGCTGGATAAACGCCTATGTTCTGACTCAAAATTATATTTACTTCTGTTAGCAACTTTCAAAATATCCACTCGGATTCATTAGAGATTCCACTTGATGTTCAATTCTTACATTGTCAGCAGATAACCCTAAGCTATAAAATGCAGGCCGAGTAGAAAAGTTATTACCAAAACTAAATTTTGTACATGCTTAGCAGTAGAATGCCCTCATCATTAGACTCTGATACTTCCTCTTGCATTTGGCCAATAGTAACCCCGTCTCTCTCCTCCAAGCTAGTTACCCATCTGCTCCCCCAACTTTGGATTCAAAATGACAGAATGATTTTTGAAAGCTTCGCAGTGATATATTTTCTGTGTTATATGGAATAACATACACAGTGCATTTATCTAGACACATGAGTAAAATATACACTGCAGCCTGGAATGGGGATTATAGTTTACTTTTGGATCCTGCATACACAAAAGAAATGAGTGGAGTTTTCCCTTACGTCATTTTTTGTCTACGTGTGCTGAAAAGACTTCACTCTCCCCAAAAAAGATGAAGAACTAGATATATGCATTATGTGTTCAGTTTTTACAATTGTTGATAGGCACATAAAGGGTATACAAAAGTGACAGAATATCATCATTTGTGGAATGTATTGTTATGTTTAAATTCATAGTCTAATAGCAAGCAGTATCTTAACAGACTACTGACCTGAAGTACTTTGGAGACAGAAGTGATAGTTAACACATGTCATAACTCAAAGTTCAAGGCAAGTTTTGAGAAGTTTTCAAGAAGAAAACTGACCTTTGACTCTCTCATTGCCCTGAGGGAGAGGGCAGGGATTGAACACTCAGTTCCTTCTTCTGTTTAGCTGCCTCTGAAAACTGGGTATAATTATTAGGCATGCAAGTCCTCTTTCTTTGGAAAAAGATATAGTACCCTTTTAGGGTAAATGTAGATAAAGCTTTAGCCATTTTACTGATCTCATCAGTAAGAACCTAAGTCTAGAAATTTTATTTTGGTGATTGTACAGTTAAAAAAAATAAAAGGTTCCCTAGAAGAAGATAAAGTAATTTTAAAGAAAATGACTATGATGTTTTCTTGGGCACAAAAAATATCAAGAAAAGTATTTGATAATATTTGTAAATTGTTTTAGTAACTCTACATCATACCTATATAACATATCAGAATGTGTTTATCCATGATCTTTATTACATTTACTTTTCTAAACTCTCCTCTCTATCAAAGAAAGATAAACCCTGAAAACTGTCTTACTTATTTGTCAGTAGTATCTTATGTAGATAAGATGTTATCTTATGTATATTAATAAGAGGTATATTATGTATGTTAATAAGAGGTATATTATTTTATGTATGTTAATAAGAGGTATATTAGCCCATTTTCACACTGCTATGAAGACACTATCTGAGACCGGGTAATTTATAAACAAAGGAGATTTAATTGACGCACAGTTCCACGTGGCTGGGGAAGCCTCAGGAAACTTACAATCATGGTGGAAGGCGAACCAGGCACCTTCTTCACAAGACAGCAAGAGATAGTGTGAGCATGTGAGGAAGGAACTGCCAGACACTTAGAAAACCAGCAGACCTCATGAGAACTCACTCACTATCACAAGAACAGCATGGGGAAAACAACACCCATGATTCAATCACCTCCCTCCCTTGACATGTGGGGATTCCAGTTCAAGATGAGATCTGGATGGGGACACACAGCCAAGCATATCAAGAGGCAATCAGCATTACAGCAAGATATAAGGTGGAAGAAAAGGGGAAGCTATTAATCTTTAATTTGTACATGATGTCTGATTAGATTATCCAGTCTCATTCTGGAATCACAAAACAGAATAACACCACATTGGGTGTGGGAAGCAAGAGAGGGTAGATATCCAGAAATATTCATATTTCTGGATATTTACAAAACACTAATAATGCATTTTCAGAAAGTGGGGCTTGTGTTCTGACCAGGTAGATGAATGTCTTCTCTGAAAAATTGAAGTGGACTTAGTGGAGGAAGAATCTTCTGGAATTACTTAAGGTAGTCAGAATTTTCCAAGTGCTTCTGAGAATCTGGCATTCTACTTTGAGCTGTTTTTTGCAGAATTTACTCTGTTTACATTTTGCATGTTTTAATCTGTGCCTTCAAGCTTCTAATCTGAGGTTTTTCCTCACATCCAAAACAAAATAGAAAAATCATTTGACAATTCTAAACAGAGAGCATTGCTTCAATAAATAGTTAACTATTTATCAGTATAAAATTTAAGGTTGTATTTTAAAAGTTGAGATTATTGCTTCAGCAAAATTTAAATTGAGGTTGTGTTTTCATTTTTATATATTTTTTAACTGGCTCTTTTTTGATGTAGTCAAAAATTTATTGTGAATTGGAATAAATTATTATTTCTCCAGCTGAAGACATTCTAATTTGGTTAGCTGTGAAACATTTAATTTTTTGTTATTTTTGTTTTTGCTTTGTTTTGTTTTGTTTTTTGAGATAGGGTCTCTCTCTGTCACCCTGGCTGGAGTGCAGTGGTGTGAACTTGGCTCACTGCAACCTCCACCTCCCAGGCTCAGGCGATTCTCCTGCCTCAGCCTCCCGAGTAGCTGGGATTACAGGTGTGTGCTACTACCGCCCAGCTAATTTTTGTATTTTTAGTAGAGACGGGGTTTTGCTATGTGGGCCTTGCTGGTCTTGAACTCCTGACCTTAAATGAGCCACCTGCGTCAGCCTCCCAAAGTGCTGGGATTACAGGCGTGAGCCATCGCACTCGGCCAGAAACATTTAATGTTCATAAGAACATGTTTGCTTTGTTCATTCATGGTTATATGCCTATCTTTCTTTCCTTTCTTCAATGGAGTGTACTGCTAATACTGATGGCAACAAATGCTGATTATTAGAGATAAGAGGTCTAACCTCTGTATGTGTAGTATTTGGTTGAAGATTTCATTTTGTATAAGAATAAATGAAAGTGTACACAATTAATAATAATAACAATCACCTTTCTTGATGACCACAGAGCCTTCAGGACAATATATGTTTCAGTTGCTTCTCTCGTGAATGAGACGTCTGGGTGAGAGAAGTGTTAAGAATTTGATCTGGTGTATGTTCAAGAAAAATCTTTCATTTCAATCATTTTATTGTTTTTGTATTTGTAAGGACAGATATCCAGCATATATGGCTTATTGTTTGCCATCTATGAGTTTTTGGACTTTCAAGGATAGCTGGTTTGGGGAAATGGAAGGTTAAATTACTCTGGTTAGGACTATAACAGTTTGCAGCTGACAGCCAGAAAAAAGTGAAAAACGCAAAGAAAACATGTAGTAAATGGGAACCAAAGAAGAATGTGGCCAGAGAAAATTCACATAGCAGCAAATGGCCGATGGATTTTAAAACAAGAACTCTTTGAGGTCAGGGGTTATGTTTTATTAATTTCTTTATCTCCAGCTCCTAACTAAATACTGATCATTTACTAGAACCTAGGTAAACGTTTGTTGAATTAAGTCAATTGAGATCGCTTATTGCATTTATACAATGCCCCATTAGGTCAATAATACTTCCTGCTTACATATGATGATATCAAGGCAAAAAAAAAAAAAAAAAAAAAACAGGCAGAACTGAGAGAAATTGGGATTCAAATGTAATCTTAATGAATCATTTTCACTCTGCCAATGTATTTCAAAACATGTCTTCAGTCCTATGGGAAAGTTGAAAAAAGAAGGGTTCCATGGTAAAAGATTTTTAGGAAATTTCATACATATTATTGCCCCTCCTGAACTTTTGTAAGTCATGTTAAGATACTAAAATCTCTGATGAAACTTTTTGTTTCACATTTGTTCTAACTTTGTTTCTGTCAGCATTTCTCTAAAAGGCTTTATCATGTGTCCATGTGTTCTCATTGCTCACAGGAAGGGGAACATCACACACCAGGGCCTGTTGTGGGGTGGGGAGATGGGGGAGGGATAGCATTAGGAGATATACCTAATGTAAATGACGAGTTGATGGGTGCAGCACACCAACATGGCACATGGATACCTACGTAACAAACCTACACATTGTGCACATGTACCCTAAAACTTAAAGTGTAAAAAAAACTTTGACAGAAGTAAATGTAAATATATATATATATAAAATCATATAATGGAGATTCTGCACCTATAGAAAATGTGCCTTAATATTACTGCTTTCTGAGGTGCTAAAAAAGCAAGGATAGGGTTGATACCCTTTGAAAGTTTATATCCCCCCTAAATTTATATGAGGAATCCTAATCCCCAGCATCTTTGTAATGGGAAGGTGAAGTCTTTGAAAGGTGATCAGAAGTAAGGTTTTTGGGTAAGCCCCTCATGAAGGGGATTAGTTGCCAAAAGTGTCCCCGGGGATCTGCTTTGCCTCTTCCCCCATGTGAGAACTCAGTGAGGAGGGGCTATCTATAAGAAACTGAGTCCTTGCCAGACACTGAATCTGCCAGTATTTTGATCTTGAACTTCTCAGTGTCTAGAACAGTAACAAAAGAATTTCTGTTGTTTACAAGCTACCCAGTTAATGGTATTTTGATTCATTAACCTGGATTTATTTAAAAAGGGGTTACTAAAATTGTGATGCATTTAAGTGAAGATAAAGGTATACTTTCCACATTTGCTTTAGAAATAGTATACTTGTTTTAATTATAGAAATTATTTATTTTAATGCAGAGAATAAGTCTAATTGTTACAATTCTAGTCACAATGAGTAATAGCCTTTTACTTAAATAAGATAATAAGACAACTAATCTCAGTGTTTAGTTTGTTTTGTAATGTTGTATAGCTTAGGAAAGGAAATCTGGGTATGAATGACTTTGATCCCTCCATTATTCACAAAGTGGAAGAGGAAGAGTCTAGCTCTGTTATTTTACCATTATTGTCCCTGTGGTGATATGATAAAGTCATTTTAAATGAGTCTTTAAAACAAAAAAACTAAAAAGGAAATCTTTTTAAATTTTAAAAGAAACCTTAAAAAGAATTTTTAAAAAATTATTTGAAAGTCAGTATTTACCTTTTGGGAAAATATAAAATAAAGGAAAAAAAAAGGCCTTATCAAAGCTTTCATATCATTTTAGAAAGGTTTTTAAAATGTGCGGGGATAATGGCAGAAAAAATTCACTATTGTCATAGTAAAAGAAATTATATCACTGGCTAAAAACATGATGAAATATCATAGCTATTACTATAGAAATAATTGTAGCTCACAGGAAGCTATTAAGAGAGTATAAACTAATTATTTGTAAGTTTTCAATACATGTAAGAGTATTTCTATGGAGCTTAATTATCTATCTATATCTATATTTTCTGGAATGATGGAACCTATAATTAGAATCATACATTCTTGGCATCCACTACTTCCCTGAAATAAAATGGACAGAAAATATAGATTATTTTTCCTTTATTTGTGCAAATATTTGTCATTCAATTGCATTATTAATGTTAATACTTTGGGTTACGAAAGCCTTTTTCCATTTGAGGCATTAATTCTGATTAAGCATTGTATCATGCAGAGCTGTTTGTCTTGACTGAAATTCAAAAGGTTAAACAGTAGGTGAAATTAGAAATACTGCGATCATTAATGAAGGTCACTGAAAATTAAATAATTGTTTCTTGAGTAAATAGTTGGGTTGTAGAACTTGTACTTTCTAAATGGTTAGTTCTCTGTAAAATGCAAAATTAAAAAATTCTTTTACAGACAAGGTGTTTGACAATCACAGGCTTATATCCTCATTATTGATAGAACTTGGAGAGAGAAATCCACAAGATACATTGATAATGAAGTGATAACATAGGCCACTTTATGCTAACATCAAACAAAGTTACAGTGATTTATCCTAAATTATGTTAAGTTGATTTGGAATAAGACAGTTTATTTTAATAGAAATCAGGCAAATCAGGGAAAATATATATCAGGATTCTGGAATTTGCTGCACATCATATACTTTTTTTTTCCCAAAGAAATCCTGTCATATCCACCAAAACTTCCCAAGTTACGTAGGAAAAAATACAACTCACTTTGCCTTTGGGAGAATGTCTTATTTTCTTAATAAAATGCATTCATTAACTTTTATTAAACAAATATGTACATTAAATGTTTGTCATGTGCAGAATTGCTCTATGATAGGAATTGAGGAGTAAAAAGGGAAATTAATAAGGAGATATTGATTGAACAGCTATAATTGTTGAGATTAACTTCAGGCTATTTTTGAGATACATAGTGACATATTTGCAACCTGTGAAAGAGGCTTCGCTGTGGGACGCAGTGCCTGACACATGTGAGACATTCAGTAAATTATCATTGACAGATGAAAAGTAAAAACATAAACCAATCTAACAATATAAAAATGCAAAGAGTAATTACTAAGGACAGTGAGCTATCAAAGTGGATTGGAACACAGAAGATCTTCAGATAGAAGAGGAGCTTAACTACCATTTTGAGGGTGAGAGGAGTTTTTGATATGGGTAATAAGAAAAACTTTAGAAAGCAGAGACTAATGCTTACAACAGAAATATTTAGAGAGCTATGTAGCAGGTTGAAGTAAGGGGAAGAAGATAGCAAAGGATGGTTGTTGGACAGCAATTGAAGATAGCAGGTTGGAAATTGAGATTATAAATATATATTACGAAATTTTTTTAGAGGAATTTCAATGAAAGGCAGGAAAATTGAATAAGATATGGATCTTAGACTTTGAACATTTTTATTTTTATCTAGGAATGAGGCCTATTTCCATTCACTAAGAAATGCTCTTTAAGACTAAATTAGAGTTTGGTAAATTACTAGACAAAGAATAGATTCGAGAAGCTCTTCTGGAAACGCAGGGCTGATGTGAATGAGGGCCTAGTGAAAGGGAGTACCAGGTAGTGTGCAAGCTAGTTAGGCAGAAGGACGGGACAGATGTGAGGACATTTCAAAGACAAATGCCTTAAGATTTACAAATTACTAAAATTATTCAAATAGCAAATTTACTGACTGTAAGGTTGATTCAAAGCAATCAAGTTCATTTCTATTCAAGCTATTAAAAGAAAAATACTGCTTAAAATAGGAATAACAAAAAAATAAGAAATCAAGAGGTAGAGGAAACAGCGGGAAAAGCCCTGTGGGCTCTCTGGGTCCTCTGGGAAGCCATTTCTGCCTTGCCTTATAGGGGTCCTTGGGGAGGGCTGCCAGAGGTACGGGGAAAAGATCACAGGGAGAAGGACACCTCCAACTGAACTTTGAAACAATTCCAACTGAATACTAAGTCTCCTGGCCAGAACTTGGGGAGGGGGTGAATCTGATGTGCTGATTCCACAGGCAGGGAGGCACAAAAGGCCTGCTTGCTCTCACAGCTGTGAGGCTGGTGAAATCCTCAGCCCTGTTCACCCACTGCCTGGAAACAGACTCAGCCCTCTTGATGGGGGCATGGTGGGAGTGAGGCTGGCCTCTGGGGTTGTGTGGAAGCCGGATGAAGTCTGTGACTTCTGGCTTTCCCCCACTTCCCTGACAACCTGCATGACACAGCAAAGGCAGCCACAGTCCTCCTGGGATCATAGCTCCATTGAGCTGGGAACCACATCCTCATCCTCACAGCAGCTGCAGCAAAAAAGACCCACCCAAGGAGAGCCTGAGTTCAGACATGCCTAGCCCTGCCCCCATCTGATGGTCCTGCCCTGCCCCCATCTGATGGTCCTTCCCTACCCACTGTGGTGACTGAAGACAAAGGGCATATACTCTTTGGAGTTCTAGGGCCCCAGCCCACTGCCTGATCATCCCTATAGATTGCTCTTGAAAGTGCCACCTCCTGGCAGGAGGCCAACCAGCACAAAAATAGTGCATTAAACAACCCAAACTAAGGACCCTCACAGAGTACATTTCACTCCCTTGCAACCCCCCCCAGAGCAGGTGCTGTTATCCTGGGCTGAGAGACCTGGAGATGGTTCACATCACAGGACTGTGCATACAACCCCCAGTACCAGCCTAGAGCCTGGTAGACCTATTGGGTGGCTAGATCCAGAAAAGAGATAATCACTACAGCTCCACTCTCAAGAAGCCACATCCTCAGGAAAAGGGTGCGAGTACTACATCAAGGGAACACCCTATAGGACAAAATAATCCGAATAGCAGCCTTAAGCCCTAGAGCTTCCCTCTGACATAGCCTACCCAAATGAGAAGGAACCAGAAAAACAATTCTGGTAATATGACAAAATAAGGTTCTTTGACACACCCCAAAAAATCATACTAGCTCGCCAGCAATGGATTCAAACTAAGAAGAAATCTCTGATTTACCTGAAAAATAATTCAGAAGGTCAGTTATTAAGCTAATCAAGAAGGCACAAAGAAAGATGACGTCCAAGTTAAGGAAATAAAAAAAAAGATACAAGAAATGAGGGGAGAAATTTTCATTGAAATAGATAGCATAAATAAAAACAATCAAAACTTCAGGAAATGATGGATGCACTTAGAAAAATGCAAAGTGTTCTGGAAAGTCTCAGCAATAGAATTGAACATGCAGAAGAAAGAAATTTAGAGCTTGAAGACAAGGTTTTTAAATTAACCCAATCTGACAAAGACAAAGAAAAAAAATAAGAAAAAATGAGCAAAGTATCAGGGAAGTTTGGGATTATTTTAAATGACCAAACCTAAGAATAATTGGTGTTCCTGAGGAAGAAGAGAAATCTAAAAGTTTGGAAAACATATTTGAGGGAACATTCGAGGAAAACTTCCTTGGCCTTGCTAGAGACCTGGACTTCCAAATTCAAGAAGCTCAAAGAACACCTGGGAAATTCATTGCAAAAAGATAATCACCTAGGCACATTTCACCAAGTTATCTAAAGTTAAGACAGAGGAAAGAATCTTAAGAACTGTGAGGCAAAATCACCAGGTAACTTGATAAAACCTAAAAAAAAAAAAACAAAAACCTATCAGATGAACAGCAGATTTTTCAGCAGAAACCTGACAATCTAGAAGGGATTGGGTCCTTATCTTCAACCTCCTTAAACAAAGCAATTATCAGCCAAGAATTTTGTATCCAGCAAAACTAAGCTTCATAAATGAAGGAAAGATACAGTCTTTTTCAGACAAATACTGAGAGAATTCACCACAATCATGTCAGCATTACAAGAACTGCTAAAAGGAGCTCTAAATCTTGAAACAAATCCTGAAAATACATCAAACCGAACCTCTTTAAAGCATAAATCTCACAGGACCTATAAAACAAAAATACGATAAAAAACAAACAAGGTATACAGGCAACAAACAGTACAATGAATGGAATAGTACCTCACATCTCAATGCTCAATATTGAATGTAGATGACCTTAATGCTCCACTTAAAAGGTACAGAATTGCAGAATGGATAAGAATTCATCAACCAATTATCCACTGCTTCAAGAGACTCACCTAACACATAGGGACTCACATAAACTTAAGGTAAATGGGTGGAAAAAGACATTCTATGATAACAGATAAAACAAACTATAAAGCAACAGCTGTTAAAAAAGACTAAGAGGGACATTACATAATGATAAATGTCCTTGTCCAACAGGAAAATATCATAATCCTAACTATACATGCACCTAACACTGGAGCTCCAAAATTTATAAAACAATTACTACTAGACCTAAGAAATGAGATGAACAGCAACATAATAATAGTGGGGGACTCCAATCCTCCACTGATAGCACTAGACAGATCATCAAGACAGAAAGTCAACAAAGAAACAATCGATTTAAACTATGCCCTGGAACAAATGGACTTAATAGATATATACAGAACCTTCTACCCAACAACAGCAGAATATGCATTCTACTCATAAGTGCATGGAATTTTCTCCAAGATAGCCTATATGATAGGCCACAAAACAAGTCTCAATACATTTAAGAAAATTGAAATTATATCATATACTCTCTCAGACCACAGTGGAATAAAACTGGAAATCAATGCCAAAAGGAACTTTCAAAACCTTGCAAATATATGTAAATTAAGTAACCTGCTCCTGAATGATCATTGGGCCAACAATGAAATCAAGATGTCAATTAAAAAATTCTTTGAACTGAAAGACAATAGTGACACAACCTATCAAAATATCTGGGACACAGCAAAGGTAGTGTTAAGAGGAAATTTTATAGCCCTGAATGCTGACATCAAAAAGTATAAAAGAGCACAAATAGATAATCTAAGGTCACACCTCAAGGAAGTAGACAAACAAGAACAAACCAAACCCAACCCCAGCAAAAGAAAGGAAATAACCAAGATCAGGTCAGAACTAATGACATTGAAACAAAAAAAATGCAAAAGATAAACAAAAAGCTGGTTCTTTGAAAAGATAAATAAAGATAGACGATTGGCAAGATTAACCAAGCAAAGAAGAGAGAAAATCCAGATCAGCTCAATTACAAATGAAACAGAAAATATTATGTGACACCACAGAAATATAAAAGATCATTCAAGGCTACTATGAACACCTTTACGCACATAAACTAGAAAATCTAGAGGAGATGGATAAATTCTTGGAAAGATACAACCTTCCTATCTTAAATCAGAAAGAATTAGATACCCTAAACAGACCAATAACAAGTGGTGAGACTGAAATGGTAGTTAAAAGATTACCAACAACAACAACAAAAAAAGTCCAAGATCAGACAGATTCACAGCTGAATTCTACCAGACATTCGAAGAAGAATTGGTACCAATCTTATTGACACTATTACACAAGATAGAGAAAGAGGGGATCCTCCCTAAGTCATTCTATGATGCCAGTATCACCCTAATACCAAAACCAGGAAAGGACATAACCAAAAATGAAAACTACAGACCAATATCCCTGATGAACATAGGTGAAAAAATCCTTAACAAAATACTAGCTAACAAAATCTAACAACATATCAAAAAAATAATCCACCATGATCAAGTGGGTTTCATACCAGAGATGCAGGGTTAGTTTAACATATCCAAGTCAATAAATGTGATACATCACATAAACACAATTAAAAACAAAAATCACATGATCATCTCAATAGACACAGAAAAAGCATTTGACAAAATCCAGCATCCATTTATGATGAAAACTCTCAGTAAAATTGGAATACAAGAGACATACCTCAAGGTAATAAAAGCCATCTATGGCGAACCCACAGCCAACACAATACTGAATGGGGAAAAGTTGAAAGCATTCCCTTTGCTAACTAGAACAAGACAAGCATGCCCACTGTCACCACTTCTATTCAATGAAGTACTGGAAGCCATAGCCAGACCAATCAGATGGGTAAAGAGGGAGACAAACTGTCGCTGTTTGCGGATAATATAATTCGATACCTGGTAAACCCTAAAGACTCCTCCAAAAAGCTCCTAGAACTGATAAATGAATCCAGCAAAGTTTCAGGATACAAAATTAATATATGCAAATGAGTAGCTGTCCTTTACACCAACAGCGACCAAGCTGAGAATCAAATCAAAAACTCAACTCCTTTTCTAATAGCAGCAAAAAAATAAAATACTTAGAAATATATCTAACCAAGAAGGTGAAAGATCTCTACAAGGAAAACTACAAAACACTGCTGAAAGAAACCATAGATGACACAAACAAATGGGAAAACATCTGATGCTCATAGATGGTAGAATCAATATTGTGAAAATAAGCATACTGCCAAAAGCAGTCTGCAAATTCCATGCAATTCTCATCAAAACACCACCATCATTCTTCACAGAACTAGAAAAAAAATCCTAAAACTCATATGGAACCAAAAAAGAGCCCACACAGCCAAAACAAGACTAAGCACAAAGAACAAATCTGGAGGCATCACGTTACCTGATTTCAAACTATGCTATAAGGCCATAGTCACCAAAACAACATGGTACTAGTATAAAAATAGCCACATAGACCAATGAAACAGAATAGAGAACCCAGAAATAAAGTCAAATACTCACAGCCAACTGATCTCAATGAAGCACACAAAAACATAAAGTGGGGAAAGGGCACCCTATTCAACAAATGGTGCTGAGATAATTGACAAGCAAGTAGGAGAGTGAAACTGGATCCTCATCTCTCACCTTATATAAAAATCAACTCAAGATGGATCAAAGACTTAAATCTAAGACACGAAACTATAAAAATTCTAGAAGATAACATCAGAAAAATCCTTCTAGACATTGGCTTAGGCAAGGATTTCATGATGAAGAACCCAAAAGCAAGTGCAATAAAAACAAATATAAATAGCTGGAACTTAATTAAACTAAAGAGTTTCTGCACAGCAAAAGAAATAGTGAGCAGATTAGACAGACAACTCACAGAGTGGGATAAAATCTTCACAATCTATACATCTGACAAAGGACTAATATCCAGAATCTACAACGTACTCAAACAAATTAGCAAGAAAAAAAATCCCATCAAAAAGTGGGCTAAGGACATGAATAGACAATACGCAAAAGAGGATACACAAATGGCCAACAAACACATGAAAAAATGCTTAGCATCACTAATGATCTGGGAAATGCAAATCACAACCACAATGTGATACCACCTTACTCCTGCAAGAATGGCCATAATCAAAAAATAATAGATTTTGGCATGGATGCGGTGAAAAGAGAAGACTTCTACACTGCTAGTGGGAATGTAAACTAGTACAACCACTACGGGAAATAGTGTGTAGATTCCTTAAAGAATTAAAAGTAGACCTACCATTTGATCCAGCAATCCCTCTATTGGGCATCTACCCAGAGGAAAATAAGTCATTATAGAAAAAAGATATTTGCACACACATGATTATAGCAGCACGATTCACAATAGCAAAAACATGGAACCAACCCAAATGCCCATCAATCAATGAGTGGATAAAGAAGCTGTGATATATGATTGAATACTACTCAGCCATAAAAAGAAATGAATTAATGGCACTTGCAGCACCCTGGATGGGATTGGAGACTATTAACCTAAGTGAAGTAACTCAGGAATGGGAAATCGAACATCGTATGTTCTCAGCGGTAAGCGGGAGCTAAACTATAGGATGCAAAGGCATAAGAATGACATGGTGGGCTTTGGGGATTCAGGGGAAAGCATGGGGAGCGGCTAAGGGGTAAAAGACTACAAAATGGGTTCAGCGTATACTGTTCAGGTGACGAGTGTACCACAATCTCACAAATCACCACTAAAGAACTTACGTAATGAAATACCACCTTTCCCCAAAAACCTATGGAAATAAATTTTTTTTTAAAAAAGGAGAGAAAGATATCCAATCACTTTGGGAGGCCAAGGCAGGAGGATCACTTGAGGTCAGTAGTTTTAGACCAGTCTTGCCAACATGGTGAAACCCCATCTCTACTAAAAATACAAAAAAAAAAAAAAGAAGAAGAGAGAGAGATCTCTCTGCCACATGAGAACATGGGGAGAACGAGACTGACTCTCTGCAAGTCAGGAAGAAAGCCTTCAATCGAATTGGCCAGCACTTTGATCTTGGACTTCCCAGCCTCCAGAAGTGTGAGAAATAGATTTCTATTGCTTAAGCCAAAAAACAAATTCAGAGGGAAAAATGTAGAGGTCTATGAGAGAAGATCTCCTGCAAATGCATAATTAACTCAGAGAAAAAGCCTAGAGTCTCCACGTTGCTCCTGTTTTAGGATTTTGAGTGATTTTATGAACATGTTTATAATAAATGTTTTCTGTCACATATTAAAATGGTATACTTTGAAGTGTATTTTATATTAAAGCAGAATAAAAACATGAACAGCAAAATAAAATACTAAAACACCAAATAATATATCTGAATGCTATTAAAAGCATGGGGACATTATTAAATAAAAAGCTACTTTGCATAACAACATCAATGATCATAAGTATCTCTAAATATGTATAAAAAAGATAGGCAAAGTTCTTATGGAGAAAATGATAAAACCTTGTTGAAAGATATTAAACATGACCTAAATTGACTGGAGAGAGACACAAGGTTCATTACCTGTAATAATGTCAACTTTCCTGAAAATCTTAGAGTCTGAAAAATCCCAATCAGAATGCCAACACTGTTTTTTTCTAACTTGAAAGGCTCATTTTAAAATGTACACAAAAGCGCAGATGAGACTGTATTTGGTGTAAAAATTAATATAAAATGTAACAACTGAGGCAGTGTGCTTTTGGTTAAATAGTAGAAAAAGTGGACAATGAGACAGAAAAAAAAAAAAAACCCATCATCAGACCCAGACAAATGTTGGAATGTGGCACGTAAATGGGATGGTATTGCTGACCAGTGTGAAGGGGCATACTGCTCAATAATAATTATCTAGCTGACAGAATTTTTTTTAGAACACTGCTACTTTTAATATGTTTTATAATTTTCTGTTTAATTTATGGATAAAAATTTATATATTTATCATGTAAAAATGTGATTAAAAATATTTGTGGATACATAGATATATATATTAATGGAATACAGGAGGTATTTTTGTACGGGCATGCAATGTGTAATAGTCACATCATGGAACATTGAGTGTTCATCCCCTCAAGCATTTATCCTGTCATTGTGTTACAAATAATCCAATCATACTCTTTTAGTTATTTTTTAAATGTACAATTAAATTATTAACCATGTTCCCTTGCTGTGCTAGCAAATACTAGTTCTTATTTATTCTTTCTAATTTTTTTACACCTATTAATGATCCCAAATCTGCCCCTACCACCACCACAATTCTCAGCCTCTGGTAACCATCCTTCTATTCTCTATCACCATGAGTTCAATTGTTTGGATTTTCAGATTCCACAAATAAGCGAGAACATGTGATGTTTGTCTTTCTATGCCTGGCTTATGTCACTTAACAGAATAACCTCCAGTTCTATCTATGTTGTTGCAAATGACTAAATCTCACTCTCTTTTATGGCTCAATAGTATTCCATTATGTATAAGTACTATATTTTCTTCATCCATTTATCTGTTGATTGACAACTAGGTTGCTTCCAAATCTTGGCTATTAGAAAGGTGCTGCAACAAACATGGGAGTGCAGATACCTCTTCAATATATTTCTTTCCCTTCTTTTGAGTATATACCCAGCGGTGGGATTGCTGGATCATATGGTAGTTCTATTTTAGTTTTTTGAGGAATCTCCAAAGTCTTCTGCATAGCAGATGTATTAATTTGCATTCTCATCAGCAGTTTATGAGGATTCCCTTTTCTCCACATTCTTGCCAGAATTTGTTGTTGCCTGTCTTTTGGATACAAACCATTTTAACTGGAGTGAGATGTCTCATTGTAGTTTTGATTTGCATTTCTCTGATGATCAGTGATGTTGAACGCCTTTTCATATGCCTGTTTGCCATTTGTATGTTTTCTTTTGAGAATATCCATTCAAATCTTGCCCATTTTTAAATTAGATTAATAGCGTTTTTTCCTGTAGAGTTGTTTGAGCTTCTTAAATATTCTGGTTATTAGTTCCTTGTCAGATGGATAGTTTTCAAATATTTCCTCCCATTTGGTGGGTTGTCTCTTCACTTTGTTAATTATTTCCTTTGCTCTGCAGAAGCTTGTTAACTGGATGTGATCTTCTTTGTCCATTTTTGCTTTGGTTGCCTTTGCTTGTGGGATATTACTCAAGAAAATTTTGCCCAGATCAATGTTGTGGAGAGATTCCTCAATGTTTTCTTGTAGTAGTTTCATAGTTTGAGGTCCTAGGTTTAAGTCTTTAAGCCATTTTGATTTGATTTTTGTATATGGGAGAGATAGGGATCTAGTTTCTTTCTTCTGATATCGATATCCAGTTTTCCCAGCACCATTTACTGAAGAGAATGTCTTTTCCCCAGGGTAGGTTATTGGCACTCTTGTTGCAAATGAGTTCACAGTAGGTGTGTGAATTTGCTTTTCGGTTTTATATTCTGTTTCATTGGTCAGTATGTCTGTTTATATGCCAATACCATGCTGTTTTGATTACCATAGCTCTGTAGTATAATTTGAAGTCTGGTAATGTGGTTCCTCCAGTTTTGCTCTTTTTGCTCAGAATAGTTTTTACTATTCCAAGTCTTGTTGTAATTCTATATAAATTTTAGAATTTTTTTTCTATTTCTGTGAAGAATGTCATTGGTATTTTGATAGGGATCACATTGAATTTGTGGGTTGCTTTGGCTAGTATGAGCATTTTAACAATTTTTGCTTCTTCCAATTACTGAACATGGAATACCTTTCCATTTTTTGGTGTCCTCTTCAATTTATTTTATTAATGTTTCATAGTTTTCATTGTAGAGATCTTTCACTTTTTTGGTTAATTCCTAGGCATTTAATTTTGTGTCTATTGTAAATAGGATTACTTTTGTGATTTCTTTTTCCTATTCACTGTTGGCATATAGAAATGCTACTCATTCTTGTGAACTTTGTATCCTGCAACTTTACTGAATTTGTTTATAAGTTCTAATAGTTTTTTGGTAGTCCTTAGGATTTTGCAAATGTAAGATAATATTATCTGCAAACAGGATAATTTGATTTCTGTTTTCCAATTTGGATGCCCTTTATATCTTTCTCTTATCTGATTGCTCTCCTAGAACTTCCAGTACTATGTTGAATAACAGTGGTGAAAGTTGGCATCCTCAATGTGTTCCAGATCTTAGAGGAAAAGCTTTCAGTTCTTCCCCATTCAGTATGATACTAGCTGTGGGTTTGTTATATGTGGCTTTTATTATGTTGAGGTATGTTCCTTCTATCTTCAGTTTTCTTAGGTTTTGACCATGAAGAGATATTGAACATTATCAAATGCTTTTTCAGAATCAATTAAAATAATCATATGGTTTTTGTCCTTCATTCTGTCGATATGATGTATCATATTGATTTGCATATTTTAAACCATTCTTGCATCCCAGGGATAAATCCCACTTGGTCATGACTAATGATCCTTCTAATGCATTGTTGAATCTGATATGCTAGTATTTTGTCGAGGATTTTTGCATCAATATTCATCAGGGATATTGACCTGTAGTTTTCTTTTTTTGATGTGTTTCTGTCTGGTTTTGGTATCAGGGTAACACTGGCCTCATAGAATGAGTTTGAAAGTAATTCTTCCTGCTGTATTGGAACAATTTGAGTAGGATTGGTATTAATTCTTCTTTTAAGGTTGGGTAGAATTCAGCAGTGAAACCATCAGTTCCCAGGCTTTTTTTTTTTTTACTGGTAGATGTTTTATGTGTGTCTATCTCACTATTTGTTATCAGTATGTTCAGGTTTTGGATTTTTTTCCTGGTTCAGGCTTGGTGTGTTGTATGTATCTGGAAATTGATCCATTCCTTTTTGATACTTCCAATTCATTGGCATATAATTGCTCATAGTAGCCACTAATTATCCTTTGAATTTCTGCAGTGTCAGTTGTAATGTCTCCTTTTCACCTCTGATTTTATTTATTTGGGTCTTCTCTCTTTTTTTTTTCTTTGTTAGTCTGGCTAATGGTTTTTCAGTTTTGTTTATCTTTTTGAAAAACAAACTTTTTGTTTCATTGATCTTTTGGATTGTTTTATTTCAAACTTATTTATTTCTACTCTCATGCTTATTATTTCTTCTACTAATTTTGGATTTGGTTTGCTCTTGCTTTTCCAGTTCTTAAAGATGCATCATTAGGTTATTTATTTAAAGTTTTTCTTTTTTTCTGATGTAGGCCCTTACAGCTCTAAACTCCCCTCTTAGTACTGCTTTTGCTGTATCCCAGAGGTTTTGGTAGGCTGTGTTTCCATTATAATTGTTTTAAGAAAAGTTTCAATTTCCTTCTTAATTTCTTCTGTGATCAACCGGTCATTCAGGAGCATATTTTTAAATTCCCATGTGTATAGTTTCCAAAATTCCTCTTGTTATTGATTTCTAGTTATATTCTATTGTGACCAGAGAAGATGCTTGATATTATTTCATTTTTTTGAATGTTTTAAGACTTGTTTTTTGACATAACTTGTGGTCTGTCCTGGAAAATGCTCCATGTGCTGAGAAGAAAAAGGTGTATTCTGTATCATTGAATGAAATGTTCTGTAAATATCTATTGGGTACATTTGTTCAGTAGTGCACATTAAATCTGATGTTTGTTAATTTTCTGTGTGGGAGATCTGTCCAATGCTTAAGGTGAGGTGTTGCAGTCTACAGCTATTATTGTATTGGTGTCTATCTCTTTTTAGCTCTAACAGTATTTGCTTTATATATTTGGATGCTCCAGTATTGGGTGCATATATAAACAACCATTGTATCCTCTTGCTGAATTGACCACTTTATCGTTATATAAGGACTTTCTTTGTCTCTTGCAGTTTTTGTCTGGAAGTCTATTTTGTCTGATATAAGAATAGCTACTTCTGCTGTCTTTTGGTTTCCATTGGCATGGAATATCTTTTTCCATCCCTTTATTTTCAGTCTATGTGCATCTTTATAGGTGGACTGTGTTTCGTGCAGGCAATAGATCAATGGGTCTTGTTTACTTTTATCCATTCAGCTATTCTATGTCTTTTTATTGGAGAGTTTAGTCCATTTACATTTAATGTCATTAGTGATAAATAGGGATTTACTCCTTTCATTTTATTATTTGTTTTCTGGTTATTTTGCAATCTTCTCTTCCTTCTTTCATTTCTTCCTGTCTTCCTTTTGGTGAAGGTGATTTTCTCTTGTGATGTAATTTAGTTTCTTGTTTTTTATTTTTTGTATACCTGCTGTATGTTTTTTGATTTGAGTTTTCTATAAGGCTTGCAAATGCAACCCATTATTTTAAACTGATGACAGCTTACCACTAATTGCATAAAGAAACTGATATGCGAAAATAAAACTAATAAGAACTCCTCACTTTATCTTCATCTTCCTACTTTTTAACTTTTTGTTGTTTCTCTGTATGTCTTATTGTACTGTCTAAAAAGTTGTTATAGTTATCATTTTAGATTGGTTCATAGTTTAGTTTTTCTAATTAAGTCAAGAGTAGTTTACACACCACAATTACAGTGTTATATTAGTCTGTGTTTTTTTGTGTGCCTACTATTACCAGTGAGTTGTATACCTTCCCATCATTTCTTATAGCTCAATAAAATCTTTTTCTTTCAGATTGAGGAACTCCCTTTAGCATTTCTTGTGGAAAAGGTCTGGTGTTGATTAAATCCCTTAGCTTTTGTTTGTCTAGGAAAGTCTTTATTTCTTCATGCTTAAGAGATATTTTTATCAGATATACGATTCTAGGGTAAAAGTTTTTTTCCTTCAGCACATTAACTATGTCATGCCACTGTCTTCTAGCCTGCTGGCCTGTAAAGTTTCCCTGAAAAGTCTGCTGCCAGACATATTGGAACTCCATTGTATGTTATTTGTTTCTTTTTTCTTGCTGCTTTTAGGATCCTTTCTTTATCTTTGGCCATTAGGAGTTTCATTATTAAATGCCTTGAGGTAGTTTTCTCTGGGTTAAATCTGCTTGGTATTCTATAACCTTCTGGCACTTGAATGTGGATATCTTTCTTTAGGTTTAGGAAGTTCTCTGATATTATTCCTTTGAATAAACATTCTACCTCTATATTTTCGTTACCTCCTTTTTATGTCCAGTAGCTGTTAGATTAACCCCTTTGAGGCTATTTTCTAGATCTTGTAGGTGTGCTTCATTGTTTTTATTATTTTCTTTTGTCTCATCTAAATGGTATTTTCAAATAGTCTTACTTAAAACTCACTAATTCTTTTTCCTGATCAATTCTCTATTAAGAGACACTGATGCATTCTTCAGCATGTCAATTGCAATTTTCAGTTCTAAAATGTGTGATTCTGTTAAATTATTTCAATCTTTTTGTTAAATTTATCTGATAGAATTGTGAATTTCTTCTGTGTTATCTTAAATTTCTTTGAATTTTCTCAAAACAGCTATTTTGAATCCTCTGATACAGCATATATCTCTGTTTCTCTAGGATTGGACCCTGTTACATTATTTACTTCATTTGGTGAGGCCATGTTTTTGTGAATGGTATTGATGCTTGTAGATGTTTGTCTGTGTCTGGGCATTGATGAGTTAGGTATTTGTTGTAGTCTTCACAGTCTGAGCTTGTTTGTGCCTGTCCTTCCTGGGAAGGCTTTGTGGGTATTCAAAGAGACTTAAGCTGCAAACCCAATAAGTATATGTTTTGCAGACTTGTAGAAGTGTACCACCTTGGTGATCTTGTATAAGATCCGGAATAATTCTCATGACTACCAAGCAGAGACTTTTGTTCTTCCTGTTGCTTTCTCCCAAAAAAATGGAGTTTCTCTCTCTGTGCTGGGCCACCTGGAACTAAGTGTGTGGTGATGCAAGCACCCCTGTGGCCATCACCACTGGGACTCTGCTGGGTCAAACCTGAAACCTGCACAGCACTGGACTTTGCCTAAGGTCCTTCCCTTCAAGGGGAGTGAGATTCCCCAGGCCCTGTATGTGTCCAGAGATGCTGTCTAGGAGCTAGGGATTCGAGTCAAAAACCTTAGCAATTTACCTGATATTCTAGTCTACTGTGGCTAAGCTGGTATTCAAACCACAATACAAAACCCTTCGTACTCTTTCCTCCACTTTCCACAGGCAGTGGTTGTCACAACCACCGCTGATCTGCAGGGCGTTCTGACAAGATATATTTAATAGGATTCTCCCACACAGTACACAAAAATGAGTAATTTGCCTAAGTCAAAGGCAAAATTTCAGAGTTTCAGCAGAAAACTAACTGAGTTATGGAAAGATTCCCTAAACCAAACAAAGTAGCAAAAACTTTTAAAGGAAGTATTTATAAATCTAGTTACATTCAAAGTAAAATTTCTGTTCGAAAATGAAATCATATGAATATATAAACTTTTAAAACTCAATAAAGAAGTGACAATAAGTCTAGAAGATGAAATAGCAGAAGACATGCTCAGACATTTCATAGAAGACATAGCAATGACTCATGAACAAATGAAAATGCTCACAATATCGAGTCATCAGAGAAATGCAAACTTAAAATAAAAATGAGATACTTGTTTATATCTAATATATTGAAAGAAACTTAAAAATCTGAAAATGATAGATATGTGGAATAATAGAAGATTTGAAATCTGCCTGTGGGAATGTAAATTGGTACATTCTCTTCGAAAAGCCTGATGATATTACCTAGTAATTTGCACATGATCCAACACAGACCTAGAAATTTAGCTACTAAATATATACCCTCTGGAAACCATTTTCATATCCACAAGAAGAATATGAACATAGTAACATTGTTGATTGTAAGAAAAAATTGGAAACCACCTACTGTCTGTTAATGGAAAAATAGATATACCCATTTGGGCAAATTCTTAAAATGGAACTGTGCACAACAGTGAAATTGAATGAAATATAGCTACAGAAGTTAACAGACCCTCAGAAGCATAATGTTGAATAAAATTCAATAAAATAAAGCAAGTCAGTGGATAATTTATACATTTTTATTTACCAAGCTTTGAATACAAACAAAACTAAACAATATCTCATTTAAGGTTACAAACTAGGGAGACAAACAACAATGAAAAAAATGACAACTACAGAGCACAAAGTAATGGATAGCTTTGGTGGGTAGAAAGGACAATTAAACTGGGGAGAAGAACTCAAAGGGCATCAACAATATTGCTAATGTTCTGTTTTGTAAGCTAGTGTCTTTCAATGTATGTTTATTAGACATACTATCTGAAATAATAAAACACAGCTAGTCATAGAAAATTTGAGTTTTGAGGTGGAGCACTCTCGAGCGTGGGACAATGACATAATGATTTAGTTTTGTATATTGATTTATGATGATGGTAAAATAACTAATTGGGTAACACAGTTCATATTGTTAACCTGAAGATTTTGGTGCTGTCAATAAAATTTATATAGATTGAGTGAATATCACCATAAAGTTGATAGGACACCATGAGAGCCCCTGCGCCTGCCTCTCTTCCTTCTCCCTGCACAATGCATGGCTAGCTCCTTCAAGGTCTTCAAATTCCAACTCCTCCGAGAGCTCTGACCTGTCTAAGCTGTTCACATGTGTTCTTTCCTTCTAATTATTTGCTTAGCTTCCAATTTGATTGTATCGTAGCATCATTCTCAGGTTATTTCATATTTTTGTTTGATCATGTACCTGTATGTTATCTCCATCTTCCTCTAGACAATAAGCTCTAACAAAGAAGAAAATGTCTATTTCACTTGTAGTTGAATACCTAAATCAAAGCCTATATATAGACATTTCTGAATACATGTTTGCTGAATAAGAGAATGATGACTGTGATAAACCAATAAACACCAAGAACAAAGAGCTGACTTTTTCACTTCCACACAACAATGGGAGCAAGTCCAAACTAAGTCCCTGAAGGGTGGAGTTTTCCTCAGGGAAATTGATGTGCCTTTGATTTATGGAAAATCCAGCACCCAAAAGTCACAAGAGATTAGACACCAGCCATTTTTAATTGCTTCCTTGTATAATATACTTCCTTGTAGACTGAGGTTAATGGCATGATCTATGAGATCCTGCTGGAATAACAGGGTCACTGACAGTACTCTTTTCCCATGACTTTACCAGGGTTGCTGCCACTTTTATATCTAATTTTGTTTTCAAGTAGAAGGTTAGAATATTGAACTCCAGAGTATCTCATGCTTACCTTCTTATTCCATTAGTACATGTGTGCTCTTAATTCCCTGCACCCACAAGCAAGGCTGTCCACAAGCCATATCACAGACTATAACAGGACATTCCTTTGTATCTGCATGAGGGCCTCAGTATTCATAGTTCGGAGTAGCAAGCCCATAATTTCCCTGAAAGAAGCAAATTTGGACTAAAAGTAAAAATGCAGACCACATAATCACCACAATAATTACTACATCTATTTACTAAGAAAAACACCAGGATTCAGAATTTGGGGAATTATCCCAGACTTTCACTGATTGCTCTCACTGTTGGTTGGTTCATCACAATCTTCATTTATTTGTTTGGTCGTGATTGTCCTCCTCCAGTGAGATCCCTTTACCTGTTACCTATACTAGTAACTTCTAGTTGATCTGTTGTGCTGAACGAGGCAACAGAGGTACTGATCATGTAGACGATTACACTAAATAATCTGATGACCTATCAATCTCCGTGGCTAGAAAGATTGAGCTTAACATTTTCTAATTCATTATGGACTTTGAATATGACAGCATAATTCTCAAAATAAATACTTTTTTATTTTAACTTTACTATGCTGTAGATATTAATATGTATTTATAAAATGAACTCCATGCATTATGAATTTTTTAAAAAATAGAACTCCATAATTATGTTATATTAAAACATTTAGGTCTACCTTTTTACTTCATTCACTTTTTTTTTTCCAGTGTTATAAAATATGGATTTCTTTAGCCTGATTGAACTGGAGAGAGAGAAGAGCTTTGAAGTTGTCTGTTCTATTCTATTGCATTTATTAGTAATTGGTTGGCTTGCGTTTATATATACATTAAGCAATGCAAAAATACAATGTAAGTAACTTGGTGAAAAAAGTTATTTTCTTAGCTTATCACAATTTATATACTAATTTTGATGTGATCCTAGAAATATTCTGGTTGGCATTCAATTCATATAAGTTGAAAGCAACAAGAAAGTTCTCACCAAATGCTTGCATTACTATACAAAGTCGGGGATGTGACAATTGCTCAGTAATGTTACATGGCTACCTTTCTAATAATAATTTCATTTTTCTTGATTTTATGCTTGTTTCTGGGTTACTGATGTTTTATCTCAGGACATTGTAACTGTTTTACAGGTGAGGAAATGGAATTGAATGGAAGTTAAGCAATGTGCCCAAAGCTTACATAATTATTTATTTATTTTTTTTTTTGCAATTTAAAGCTTTAATAATTTCAGAAGTACGAATACTAACACTGTACTTAAATGTCTTTTACATTTATTTAGTTTAGTGCATTTGGGAGGATAAAATTTTATTTTAATATTTTATTTTTTTCTTTTATTTTTTATTATTATACTTTAGGTTTTAGGGTACATGTGCACAATGTGCAGGTTTGTTACATATGTATCCATGTGCCATGTTGTTTTGCTGCACCCATTAACTCGTCATTTAGCATTAGGTATATCTCCTAATGCTGTCCCTCCCTCCTCCCCCCACCCCACAACAGTCCCCGGAGTGTGATGTTCCCCTTCCCGTGTCCATGAGTTCTCATTGTTCAATTCCCACCTATGAGTGAGAACATGCGATGTTTGGTTTTTTGTCCTTGCGATAGTTTACTGAGAATGATGTTTTCCAGTTTCATCCATGTCCCTACAAAGGACATGAACTCATCATTTTTTATGGCTGCATAGTATTCCATGGTGTATATGTGCTACATTTTCTTAATCCAGTCTATCGTTGTTGGACATTTGGGTTGGTTCCAAGTCTTTGCTATTGTGAATAGTGCCGCAATAAACATACGTGTGCATGTGTCTTTATAGCAGCATGATCTATAGTCCTTTGGGTATATACCCAGTAATGGGATGGCTGGGTCAAATGGTGTTTCTAGCTCTAGATCCCTGAGGAATCGCCACACTGACTTCCACAATGGTTGAACTAGTTTACAGTCCCACCAACAGTGTAAAAGTGTTCCTATTTCTCCACATCCTCTCCAGCACCTGTTGCTTCCTGACTTTTTAATGATGGCCATTCTAACTGGTGTGAGATGGCATCTCATTGTGGTTTTGATTTGCATTTCTCTGATGGCCAGTGATGATGAGCATTTTTTCATGTGTTTGTAGAGCTAAAATTCAAAACCAGGTCTGTAAACTTCAGAGCTAGAGCATTTATCCAATATATTATATAACAGGGGTTCAATAAATCTTTGTTAAAGTGAATTTTTCTACCCAAGAATCAAAATATCAAATTATAAGCTGAAAGGATTAAAGAAGTGAATTAAGAATTTGAAAGAATGGCAGAATTAATGGTCACATTATAATGACCATTATGTCTTTGTATGTGGGGTGTGTTTGTGTGTATCTTCATATTTTGCAGCTCCCAAAATTCAGAGACTTTTTCCAATAAATATCTAAAAGGCAATGATGAAAAGCGTAAGCAGCAAGCCAAAAAGCATTTGGTGCCGATGATTCCAAAAGGCAAAGAAACAAAATTACTTTGAAATGAAAATATTCACATCCTTTAAATGTGTTCTCATAGTTCCCAAGTGGACTAATAATTTGCTTGATTTCTTTCTTTTACTCTGAAGCTGCTGATGAATTGATCGAAAATCATGTGTACAATACAGCAGGTGTTTCTTGTTTTTGTTTTGTGATAATACTCATAAAGAGGTAGTGTAAAGAATTACGAAATGAAGATAGTCTGAGGATAACGAACAGAGCTTCTTTTCCCAGAACTGGCGCTCTGTATTCACAAAAGCATTATAGTTGCATGAACCACATACGGAGAAAACAAAAAGCTGGAAATAAGCTAATATTGAAGTATGTGTTTTGAAACATCTAACTTGATGAAAACAATATATTTATTCATTTTATTTCATTTACTTAACATTTTATTTCTGTTTTGGGGTTTTCATTTTCAAAAACCTGCTCATTTTAATTATTTCTGTGATGATCATATTCTTCCACACTAAGAAAAAAATTTTATCCTCACCTTACTACAAAACATATGTGCACACACAGGCACACAAATAAAATGCACACACATAAATACATGTACACATGCTTACAACTATACACACATTAAAAGCAAACACATAGGCACACACATAAACTTCCCCCCAACAGATACATACATATTCACTTATGCTCACTAGATTAGATACATACATTTCACATATGCTCACTAGATTGGGAAAATCACCTTGATATAAATATAATTTATAATTGTTTAACAGCTTTATATTTTAAAAGTATCAACTACTCTAGTAAATGACAAAGAGGCCTTAGAATAAAAACTTTTAATTTCAGATTGTTCACCTACTGTTTTTAAAAAATTAAAATTTGGCACATATACAGGAAAAACAAAATGAATCTCAAATGTAGGCTTTTTTTTTTTTTTAAATGAGGCCAACATTTGTCTAAACCTCATCAAAGCCAATAAATAGAATACTTTCAGAGCCCCAGAACTGCTGACTCTTTTCTCTCCTTATAAGTAACAACAATCTTGAAATTCGTGGTCGGTATTTTCTTTCTTTTTCATATAGTTTCACTGTGTGCAGATGTCTGAATAATAGTGACAGTGTAGTCTCCTTTTGACATTTATATTTCTTTCACAGAGTACTTTTTTTTTGTATTAATCTCGTTCCCTTAGTGGTACATATGTGTGATTTATCCACATAGCTGCATTTTTCCTGTCAATTTCCATACTATCAAAGCTAAGACTAAACTATATTATTTATCCATTCTGTTGGGTTTGGATATTTGGATTGTTCCTAATTTTAAGTTACTATGACATAGCTGTGAACATTTTTTTAACCTGTCTCTTAGTGTTGCTGTGCCTGCAATCCCCTGGGCAAATAACTAAGAAAGGAATTACTCAATCATAGGTAAATTTACCATGTAAATTATTGTACACATAGGGACATTTTGAGAGTTAAAGGGCGTTATCAAATACTTGACATTACATAAATCAAATTGGTATTTACTAACTTACTTGGAGTGAATGTTTGTGACTCCAAAATTGACGTGTTGAAATCCTAAACCCCAGTGGGGTGCTATTAGAAGGTGGGAAATAGGGTAGTTTTTAGGTCATGAGGGTGGAATTCTCATGAATGGAGTTAATGCCCTTAGAAAAAGGAACTCAGAGAGCTCTCTTGACCTCTTCCTACCATGTGAGGCTACAGCAGAAAGACAGTAGTCTTCTGAGTGAAGAGGCCTTCACTAGAACCCAACCATGCTGTATTCTGATCTTGGAATTTCAGCCTCCAAAACTGTGAGAAATAAATATCTGTTATTAAAAACCACCCAGTCTACGGTGCTCTGTTATAGTAGCTTGAACTAAGATATTGGCTGATAAATTGATTATTAATATATCGGCTTGCCAATTAGTCTTATCCTAAAAGTGTTTTCAGAGATCAAATTATTTCTAAAATATAATAACATTTGTGTACATGGAAGAAAATTAGGACAAAGTCCATTCATTTAAATGGGCTTATGATAGATAAAATAGTTACTCATATATTAGAGATATTAACTTACACTAATCAATTGATTCATCACCATTTGTGTCTTAAATATATTTTTTTCAACTTGGTCTTAATATTTTTAGACTTTTTTTTCATAAAATTGCTTTAAGTTTGAAATTTGATCTTGTGGGTTAATAAATTTCAAAATTTTTGACTCATCTATAATTGAGAAAAATATATCTTCACAGATAATTGATATAAATTCTACACTCAGAGAAACTTTTGCTCTCTGGAGAATATTGTGTATTGAAAATTTTTAATACTGTAGCCTAAATATTTTTACAGATATTGTCCTTCTATGTATACCTTTCTTAGTTTAATTAGGAAAAAGCAATTAAAATAAATTGTTTTGTTTATGCTGCAAAATCATAGGCCTTCCTAATTTAATTTCATTCTAGTAAATATATCCATTTATTTTATTAAACATAGAAACTCCAACAAAAATTTTCTCCTGCAAGTCAAAATATTACTGAAAGGGATTATAAAATTGAGAAATGAAATTATATAACACGTTGCATATCCTTTGTTTAATCTGTTCAGTTTCTCTCTTGACTTTGTCATATATTTCTGCTTAGGTATTTTGTTTTCAGTGATTCAGTAGAAACTTCAAACATTTTGGTATTATATTTATAGAAAAAATTTATTAAATATTTTTACTGCTTTTGCAAAAACAAAGGATACTCATCTTTAGATTACCCATGTACCAAAAAAAAAGCTCAATACAATTGTCACATGTTTAGGTTGATTTATGAAATAATTCTTTACATGTTCAGACATTTGTAAAATCCAATGAGTGCAGCACATTTACCATGCTGAAAAATGATTTTTTGGTTTGTTTCCAACATCAACTTTATCATAAAAATGTTGTAGTTTAGTTACTCAAATTGTGTGTATGATAAAAAAAAAAGACAACTAGAGTTTCTATTTAGCCATTGGGATATTATAACTTGCTTACATGCAATTATGAATTTTGTATGCATTGCAAATCCAAGTACATTTCTGCTTCCCAGGTTTGTTGAATTAGCAAGAAAATCATGTTTACCATGATGCTGTATTCCATCAAAATTTATATTTTTATTATTGCCACAAAATAGTAATTTTATTATTATTCAGTATTAAACTTTTTGATAAACTTATGAAAATATTTATTGTAAAGTTGGATGTTTCACCTTTGTCAGAATGAACTCCTAAATAATTTTATCTTTCCTCTACTTCATGAATGAAAATTTAAAAAATGTAAAAACAGTTTTATTGGAATAAACTTAACCAATTTGTATTTGAAGCATTTGATGAAATTGATAAAACCAGGAATCTTTGAACTATAAAGTTTTACTACCAATGAAGTTAATACCTTAACAGTTACTACTTCAGTTTTTAATAATTCACAATAGAACATGGATGCAAGCAGAATTTAAAAAATTGTCATTTGATCTAAATGAAAAATTCAAGCTTCACAAACTTATCTGCTTTACATGCAAATGCGTCTTCTTTATTTTTAAGTGTTAAATAATCATTTTGAGGGCAGCCTTGTAAATTTACTAACTTTAAAGTGGATGTTGAGTTTCCTTCAACAGAATTATGTCATATTTTTTTTTAATGTGGACAGCAATGTTACTATAGCACATAGGAAGACTGTAAGTATTCATAAATATTTTTAAAAAGTTTCTCCATTTAAACATTCTATGAAATGGAAATTTCAGACTTAATGTTTTATTTATATTACTCTCAGCTCATATGTAACTTTTGACATTGAGTCATTTCTCTTGAAAGGGGTTGCTGCCTCATATCAAACAATAGAGTGCATAAAATAAATAGTTGAAGATATATGTCATATGATAAATACTAAAAGAACTGTAGCTAGAATATTCAAATTGTTTTTAGAACTCTATGGCAGGATGTCCCAGTCTCTATTTTCCACATGTGTCACTTCTATCTTAACTATAATTCCCTATATTTCCCACTGACCTCACCAACTGGTTGCCTACAAGCTTTTGAATCTTGCAGATTGCAGTAGTGGTTCAGGGAGAACTAGCTGGTAAGCAAAGTGGCTGCAAGGGCACCAATATTAAACACCACTCTGACCACTGCCCTAGCCGGAAGCAGTTAGCTGCACTTGGTTACTATCAGTGAATGCACCTTATACTGTTACTGAAAGTGAGGTATTAGCTATAGCGTATCTGGAAAGAGTTGAGAACTAGAGATTAGTTCTCACTTACTGTTTTTTTCAGGTTTCAGCATGTGTTCACATAAGAATTTTGTTTTCTGCTAATGTGTCTCATATACTGGTAGAAAAGAGCATATGAGAAGCTGAAAATACAAAGTGGAGTTTTCTCCAGTCCATCTGGATTATTTAAGTGCAACAATTAATAAAAATTTTTGTTAAAAATGAAAAAAATACTGGGGCAAGTACAAAATGAGATAGAATGTTAGGACTACAAATGACTTGAGACTGTGGATAAACTAGGTTTATGTGTATCATCAGCATTCATAGATGATTCCAGAGTATTCCCAAGTGTGTGCATAAGTATTCCCATTGCTTTATATATTTTTTTGAAGTAGTGGAATAGGACTTATCTCATTTGGGGTTTTGTTTTTAAAGTTCATTAAATAATATATGTCTTATTTTTACTCTCCATCTCACCTCTCCAGTTTCCTTTATGTTATCAAAGAAAAACACACTTTTAAATTAAATTTATCAATATAGACTTCAAAGCATTAAGAGGTACCAGTTAGTACAATGCTTTAAAGCTAGGCAAAATGATTAATAATATCAATTATTGGTAAGTGTATAAAATAGAACAGCGTTTTTGAGGACAATTTCACAGTATATATTCCAGTTACAAATATATATCTTTCATAAAAGCATTGGCTTCGTTGCTGTTTATCCCAGAGAACTACTTATCCATAACCCAGAGGCTGCTTCAAACGTTTGGTTAAGAGCTATAATATGATGATTTAATACCGATAAAACCCCTTATATGCAATATTTAAAATGAGTTATGTTGGCTAGATTTTTGTTTTAGGAATGGAAAGATAGCCAATGTAAATTTTTTAGTGAAAAAACAAAGTGCAGAAGATACACTTACAGAAATACAGAAGAGAAGATTTACCACAAAGGAAATGATGTGTAAAATGCAGAGAGCCCTTCACTTGCATGGGGCTTGGTCAAGCCTTTAGACCAGATTTTTCTTCACTCTCCACAAAACCTAAACCTCTCCTAAAACATGAAAATTATAGCCACATATGTGAAAAAAAGGCTCTCATAAACAAATGTGTATTCCTCTATGTTCGTGTGTGTATATAAATAAATATATATATATATATACATATATTCCAGCAAATAGATCAGAAAGAATATATGCTGAATACATAAGAGTGATTATCTTTGGAGTGGATATTTAACTTTTAGAGGTCAGGGTAGAGCTACGAAAAATTTGATGGAGATTTAACTGTATATATCATAAGATTTCTGTAAAATAAATGTTATTATATTATTTATTATTTATGTAATTTAAATAAAAATGTAAATTTTAGGAAGTCCAAAAAGGCAAAAGAAAATCTTTAGCAGAATCTCATCATCTTGTCAGGTATAGAAAGGATGTAAAATCAATAGAACAATTATTAAAAATAAAATAGAGACGTTGAGGACATTTTGATAGTCTGAAATATTCATCTAAAAGAAGCTACAAAAGATGAAAATAGAAGGAATAGTTTGAAACAATATTCAAAAGGATGCAGCCTGGCCATGATGGTGAAACCCTGTCTCTACTAAAATAGAAAAATTAGCCGGGCATGGTGGCATGTGCCTGTAATCCCAGCTACTCAGGAGGCTGAGGCAGGAGAATCTCTTGAACCTGGGAGGCAAAGGTTACAGTGAGCCAAGATCATGCCACTGCACTCCAACCGAGCAACAGGAGGGAGACTTCATCTAAAAAAACAAAAAAAACAAAAAAAAAGGATGAAGACTAAATGTCTTTTTGATAATAAGTAAATATATATGTTTTCAGACTGAAATCAAAGATTATGGCAGAATGAATTCTTGCCACCCATATTATAACCTGCCTATTGTCAGACTTTGTAGTCTCTTTGCTTAGAGGGAGAGTGTACTTCCCTACCTCTGGACTTTGGCACTGGCCATGTGTCTGGGTTTGTCCATAGGTGGAAAGATGTGAAATATTTTTCCTGACCCCAAGCTACAGCTTCGTGACATGCCTTGCCAAATCCTGACTAGGTCAGAAGATCCCCAAACTTCCTGTGAATATATGAGCATGAATGAATGAATGATGGTGTTTTAAACTGTTGTTTGGGATTTGAGTTTTTTACACAGCAATAGCTCTCTGATACAGGTATCATGCAAGATAACTAAACCCACACGTAGACACAATGCAGTGAAATCTCACAGTATTAAGGATAAAGAAAAAAGTTTCTTAAAAACTACCTAAAAAAAGATTGTCTGCAAAGCCACAGCAATGACAGTGATAGTAGATTTGACGTCAGAAGACAATAGATATCTAATTTAGAAATCTATTCACAGGTAAAATATGCTTTAAGAATGAGGAGGAAAAAAAAGAATGAGGGCAAGGTAAAAGAGACGGAAATATCCAGAGTTTCATACTAAAACTACTACTACTAAAAACTACCTGTAAAAAGGCATCGTGGTTAAAACAATAATTATATGTTATAAGCTTCGTATTTAAAAAATCCAACAATTTTAATCCAAACTGATAGAGAAAGTATTTAATAACAAGTGGAGAAATCCTCCAAGAAAATGCAATGATGGTGACATTGTGTGAGTTAATATGTGCAAAGTGCTAAGAAGAATGTCTGGAACACAGTAAGGACTATCTAAATAAAACATTTAAAAAAATAAATAATCCTTTGGGATTTTGAGGATGTATTTACTATTATTATATTGATTTTAGTATTAGTCTACTGGAAACTGATCAAGCAAATACAAAATATTAAGTGTATAATAGATTTGAACAATATAATTAAAAAACAAAAATACACAGAACACTGCACCCTATAAATGTAGATATTTTCTTTTCAAGAAATCACAAGACATTTTCTTTTTTCTTTCTTTTTCTTTTTTTTTTTTTTTGGTTTTAAGGAGCAGAGAGTTTAATAGGCAAGATAGACGGGGGAAGAAGGAAGGGAAAAGCTCCCCTGAACAGAGACGGAGGGGAGCTCCAAAGCTGAGAGAGGGAACCCCTTCTTTTTGGACATTTTCAAAATTGATTACATTCATGGTCACTAAGGAAGTCTCAGCTAATGTCAAATACATGATATAATGCAGACAAGTGTCTCTCACCACAATTAAAATACATACCAAAATTAAAAACAATAACACCTTATATATTTTAAAACAATATGTAACTAAAGAATTCATGAATTACAGTGGATATCCAAATGAACTTAAAGCCAAAAACAATAAAATTCTTATTCATTAAAATTTATGAGATAAAGTAGTATTTACAGAAGAATGCATAGCCATACCCACATGTATTAAAAACAAGACAATTTTAATCGTGTGTGTGTGTGTGTGTGTGTGTGTGTATAAAACTTATTGGTGTCTATCCAAGAGAAATATTTTTCCATAATACACAGGCTGCTTCAAACATTTGGTTTATATATATTCCATTCTAGAAGTTAGAAGTAAAGAAAACACTTAACACAAAAATATAAGTAAAAAAGACATACATTTATGACATATATATGCCATATATATGTCATATATATAAAAAAATAACTGGGTATTCCATTGTAGAAGGTAGAAATAAAGAAAAGAATACATACAAAAATCTAAGTTAAAAAGACAAGAACATAGATAAGCATACACACAAAATATAAGTTAAAAAGACAAGAACATAAATAAAAACAAAACAAAAAAGATCAATGAAGTCAAAAGCTGACTCTGAAAGCTCTAATAAAAAATACCAAATTTCAAGAAGGCAGAAACCAGATGGCACAAGTTCAAAAGTTACAGGCAATAATAATTATTCTTATTTACAAATTGAATATAACTTTAAATTTGTAAAGAATTTCCACTTAATATTATACCCCTTAAAAAAAGATGATAGGGTTAGATGAATTTTATAGCTCATCCTCGTTCTTTTCTAGAGAATAGGAAAAGGAGGCTGGTGGCTGTGGCACCACCATATTGTATAACTGTCAATAGTTATAGGTCAAGGAGGAAGAGAAGACAAACACACAACACACTGGGGTGAGTAAGAAAAGTTTGGCTAAATTACCTAATAGATATTTAAGGAAGTTTCTATAGTGAGGATACAGATTTAAAGGGATCACATTCATCCATTCATTCGGCCACCAAATATTGATTGAACACCTATCGAGTGTGTGATTTTTTTTTTTAGGCAGAAATTTCTGGGTGTCTCACATCTCCACAATAGAGGAGTTAACTAAGAGACACAGATCCTACCCTGACGGAGCTTACATTTTGGCGGGCACGTAGGACTAAACAAAAGAGAGTCTCTATCTATATTTTTACCTCTGTCTATATTTACCTATGTCAGCTATCTAAATCTATATCTATCCATTCTCTCCATATTTAATGGTATATATAGAAAATATAACATTAGAATATTAGAGTATCAAGAAGTAATAAATGCTCTGATGACTTATAAAGCAAAGTAAGGGAATAAAACATCACAAGGAGGGCTACTTTAAATCCTTTCACAGGAGGTGCCATTGAGCAGATAAGTGAATGGGGTGGAGGGTTTGTGGTACTACGGGAAGAACACAGCTGTGGGGAGATCCCTGAGTCCAGTGTGGCTTGGCTGCTGGACACCTTCGAGGAAGAAGTTTTGTAGTGGTGAATGGGAGGAGACAAACCCTAGAGGCAGCCAGGGCTTGATCACAGAGTGTGTGTAGTTCATGAGAAGGACTGATGGAGAGTGAAGAGGTGGATTGGAGGTGAAGAGTGATGTGATTTGTTATGGTTTCTCAAGGATCTCTCTGGATGTTGCCAAGAGGGTGAAAGCTGGGAGACAATGGAGGAAGCTACCGCAGGAATCTGGGTCTATAGTGATCAGATCCCTATCTGCCCCTCCAGCTTGACCTCACAACCATCTATCTGAATAAGTAGGCATGTATGTGAAGGCTCTTATTAAAATGGCCCCCTTGCCCTTCCTTTTAAAAGACCAAATGTTCCTGGCATTTTTTATACTACTTTTATTCTCATTATTTAATCACTTGACTTGCCTTTCTTTGAAACCTGTCTAAATTATGCATATTTATCTTAAATTCTGTGCTCTAAAAATAGAAACACAACTCAAAGAGTGTTCAAAGTAAAATCAAGGAAATTAAGCTCAAGATGCAACATTTTCAATCCTGAAGTTAAATGTACGCTGATTAGTCATACAATTGTCATTTTTTTAAATAAAAGTTTTGGTTGCTGGTGGCTTTGTCCCCTATATAAAGGTGTTATTAATTTGAACATTTTTGCCATAGGGAGGCTATTGTCTTAGGTCGGGCTTTCCTAGAAAGAGACTCAGAGAAGGAGACTGTGTACTGGAGGTTTATTGTGAAGTGCTCTTGGGAATCACAACTGTAATGGAGTGAGAGAAACAGGACTGGGTGGAGAAAGAAGCTCACCTGCAATGTAATTCTAGCCAGTGTCGCAGCAATTTTAGAACCGTTCTAATTTGAGCCAAGACATTGTCTTCATATGCCCATATCTGCTAATCAATGGATTCTGCATGTTGCTGGATGGAGCTATAACTTCCAGCAAGGCAGCTGCCTTTTGACCTGAGAGCATTGCCTGGAGAGAGACTCAGACACGAGTCTTTGCAGCTGGTGAGTGAGCACCTCGGTCCTAAGGAGGGGATCTGGGCAGCACAGCATCTGCTATGGCTGCTTACTGATTCCTCATTGTGAGCAGTGGTGATAAATAGCATTTATCTTTTTGTGTGTCTCGTCATTCCAGAGTTAGTTATACTCTAAATCTGACTGAAAAGTTGCTCTGCTTAACTACGCATTCCTTGCAATTTGCCAAGGCTCAGCATCATTCTCATCTACTCTGAGGATGCTTTCTTTCTAACCATGTCTTGTGCCATCTGCCAAATTCAGCACTCCCCACTTCTTTGAACCTTACTATACTTTGATTCTTTGTTTACAACAGGATGGAACCAAAAGCCAGAGAACCAATTAAAGGTCTCTCTACATTGGAAGCAATGCATCAAACAGTATAGAGAAATTTTGTCACACTCCTTTTTGTTCTGCCCCATTTTCAACAGTTTTCATGGAGGTGGGAAGCTTTAATTGTCGTAGCAGTTCTGAGCTCTGCAGCTGGTATTTCTTATTAAGTGATTGTGGTGGGGGTGGCCGGGAAGGGGGTCGACAACAAAGGGGTCTGGACTTGAGATCCAGTTGGGAGAAGAAAATGACCATTCCAGCAAGGTGCCAGAGTGGTCTAACCAGGACATGAAATGTCATTTTTTTTTTTTTTGGCTGATTTTGGATGCTAAGGACATCCTTATCTTTATTCATGAAAAAATAAGGAAGAAGAATTCCTACACGAAAAGCTCTTAAGTGAGGGATAGTATTTATCTTCCATGAATGAAAACAGGAACAGCCTATGGTGAAGTTTTTATATCTTGCTTAATAAAAATTGTTACATTTCTATTTATTTCATAAGCTCTTGTAAGAAGAACACTTCATTACATATTGGTATCCAGAGTGTCAGCCTTGATTTTTTTATTTTCCTAAGTGCTATGAGTGCAACTGGCTGTAGCCGGTGTCATGGGAGGTAGAAGAATTTACCAAGACAGACAGTCATGGGTAAGGAAAGGCAGATTTATTAGAGAAAGTACAAAGATTGCAAGAAAGCAATGGGCAGTGCAGCAGAGAGAAGTCTGTCCGCCAAGAGGCGGGAGCTGGAGGGAAGTTTTATAGGTTATGCCGGAGGGGCCACCTGCAGAATGAGGTCCTGCTGCTGGGGCTACTTGCCAAGCAAGGCATTTGGGAACAGGATGTCTTGCCAACCGGTTGTCTGTGATTAGCTGTTCTCTCAGAACAATGGTTCTCCCTCCCTGGGGTTCCCTCCTCATTGTTGCTTACTTATCTTATCAGGACACCACACTATCTTCCACCGTCACATATTGCCAGGAAAAAAAATGATCTCTCTCTTTTCAGATGGCAGTTGTGACTATGAGTCAGTATCAAATATCAGTAAGAACCGTATTTTGGTCAACAGAAAATATGCCTGTCAGTTGGGGCTCTGCCAGTTCCTTTTTTTTTTTTTTTTTTTTTTTGTGAGACAGAGTCTTGCTTTGTCACCCATGCTGGAGTGCAGTGGTGGGATTTCAGCTCACTGCAACCTCTGCCTTCTGGGCTCAAGCGATCCTCCCACCTCGGCCTCCCAAGCAGTGGAACCACACATGTGTGCCATTATACCTGGCTACTTTTTCGTATTTTTGGTAGAAATGGGGTTTCACCATGCTGCCCAGGCTCCTGTGGTCTTGAACTCCTGAGCTCAGGCGATCCACCCACCTCAGCCTCCTAAAGTGCTGGGATTATAGGCATCAGCCACCACATGTGGCCCTTGGCCAGTAACTTTCTATGTGATTTGAGAAAGATAACATGTAAGAAAATCAACCAGGCACATTAAACCCGGGCTTTTATTTGGAATGCTGTAGCATGAGAAGATCCCTAAAGCAGTGTCTACCTTGGGAAGAAAAGGGGGAGTTTTTACAGAAACTTAGCCAGAGAGATAAGCTGAAGTTCAGCTAATTTCAGGAACAGTTGGTCAAAATGGTTCTTGGAACAGGGAGAAATTACTCTTGTATTTTAGCAACTGTTGGTTTGGGCTGTTTGGGTTTAGTATGAAGGGTGAGGAGGAGCTGCTGCAGGGGCTAAGATCCTTTACAAAAAAGGGTGGTAAGGAAACCATCGCAGGGGGGCAACATAATGCTAGGACTACAGTAGAAATTTTTAGTGTTTCAATATCTCCTATGTGCTTTCTGCTTAGTCAACAGAGAAATTGTTGTTTTGTTCTGTCCTCTAAGATAGCTATATCACTTTCATCTGCTAAAGTCTCAGACTCACTGGGCATGACTACCACTGGAGCAAAGGGAATTTTCCATCTCCTTATGAAGGTTTGAATCTGCTGAAAAAAACTGACAATAGATTAATAAAAGAAAAAGGCAAGTTTATTACCTGTATGGGGGAATCACAGGGAGTGTTTACCTAATAATCCAATGAACTTCAGATTCTTATACAACTTTCTTCCTCAGGGGAGGGGGACATGGGGCGATTTTGAAGGGTAGGAAATGATTTTTAGGAGAGTTGAATGGGCCCAAGGAACAGACAATAGCTTGTGACAAAGTCTATCTAGGCGTGGTGACATTCCTCTGTCTTCCTGTGATATAAGTTCAATCTTCTCTGGCTAATGAAATTTCAGGGAGGGAAGGAAAGGCAATTGTGTTCCTAATGGAAGAGCTTCAGATATGAAAACTTCAATGAGAGAGAGAGAGTTCCACCATATGCTTGTGGGGAGAAACAGGTCAGAAAGTCCTGGTTCAAAGCTGCTTCTAAGGCCTTTAATTTTCTTTAGTTCAAAGTGCCAAAGCTCCATACTGTGGGGTATTGTTTTCTGAGCACTTCCATCAGGACTTCTTGTGACTTTTGTCTTTGTAGTAAAACTTCAATCATTTGTTGAGTAGTTAGTAGCTGTTCTGAAGCATTTATGAATCCAGAGAAAGTACAGTCAACTATGGAAAAAACAAGCGTTAATGTAACCGCCCAGTGGGTTCATCTTGCCTGCTGCCTAGACAGAGCCAATTTCTCAAGACAGGGGAACTGCAATAGAGAAAGAGTAATTCACATAGATCTGGCTGTGCAGGAGACCAGAGTTTTATTATTACTCAAATCAGTCTCCCCAAGCATTTGGGGAGCAAAGTTTTTAAGGACAACTTGATGGGTTGGGGGAGGCCAGTGAGCCAGGAGCGCTGACTGGTCAGAGACAAAATCATAAGAGAGTCAAAGCTGTCTTCTTGGGCTGAGTCAGTTCCTGGGTGGGGGCCGCAAGATCAGATGAGCCAGTTAATCCAACTGGGTGGTGCCAGCTGATCCATCAAGTGCAGGATCTTCAAACTATCTCAAGCACTCACCTTAGGAGTAGTTTAGAGAGGGTCAGAATCTTGTAGCCTCCAGCTGCATGACTCCTAAACCGTAATTTATAATCTTTTGGCTAATATTAGTCCTGAAAAGGCAACCTAGTCCCCAGGCAAGAAAAAGGCCTGCTTTGGGAAAGGGCTGTTATCATCTTTGTTTTAAACTTTAAACTATAAACTGAGTTTCTCCCAAAGTTAGTTCAGCCTACGCAGAGGAATAAACAAGAACAGCTTGGAAGTTAGAAGCAAGATAGTGTCGATCAAGTTAAATCTCTTTCACCGTCTCAGTCATAATTTTGCGAAGGCAATTTCATTAACATAAGAATTATCAGAAGATTTGGAATGATGCTTCTTAGACAAAATCCTGCCCCATCTGGGATCATCTAGGAGAATAAATCCTATCCGTTCTGGAGTTTATTGATAAGGCTGGCTTGAAATCCACAGAGTTGTGTTCACTCTCTTGATCTGCTTAGAGAACAGAGATTGGGAGAAGAAACATTAAAACATCATTTTAGCAATGAAAAATTTTAGAGGAAGAGAGAGGGGAAGAGATGACAATGTAAAGAAGAGAAAAAGATAAAAATGGCTGTCATAGTCAGAGGCTTGTAGTATGGGTGCCATGATCAAAAAGTCTTGGGAAGAGGCCAACATATCTACTTGGATGCTTGATCTGAAGATCTTGGGGAAGATAGTTGTTTCATGGTGAAATTCGATTTTGGAGTATCCTGAGACGTTCTGTTTCAGATCTCTAGTCAGTATGGGTATCCAGAAGGTGCGTGTAGGAAACCTCTTAAACTTGGAAGACAACGTTCACAAATTTTAAAAAGCCATTAAAAATAAAATTGAATTCCAGATGATACTATTTAAAAATAATAATAATAATGAAATAAGAACTATTTTGGTGGAGGGAGAGTATGGGAGGTTAAGAGCCATGCTATCATCCATCCTCTCCAGGCCTCTATGTGCTCTTATAGTAATCCTTCTTGCATCTGACTAGATCCTAGGGTTCCCTTGAACAAAACTTTGAAACCTAACGATGGATAATGTAACACAAATTTACATAAATATATATATATGTGTGTGTATATGCATATATGCTATATTATATGTGTACGTGTGTGTGCGTTTGTAATGCAAGCTAGAACACATAAAGTGCAGCAATATTCAGAAGCAAATCCTATGGCAATTTAAGAGGGAATCATTATTGTTACCTATGGATATGCATCATGGAAACCAAAAAATCTCAAGATACTGTCTATGATTGTTAGACCAATGGCAAGTTCCAGGTGATGACAGGTGATGGTGAATAGGAAGGTTTAGTGGAAGTGTTTGAAAACAATTTTTGGATAATCTGGTATGTTATGCTGAGCTATCTTGTAGGCAAAGCAGAGCCCACTGAAGGCGTTTGATCAGAGAATAAAGTGATTAGAGCTGTTCCTTAGGAAGGTTCCTATGGCAACGGTGTGTGGTTTGGCTTGGGAAGAGACAGCCTGGAAGCAAATAGGCCAATTTAGAAGTTATAGGAATAGTCCAGATAAGGTAATAGGATTTAAACGAATGAGGTGGCAGTGAGAATAAAACAGAAGGGATATCGGAGATATCTAAGATATCAGAGATATTTTAGAAGTAGTAAGTCTACAACTCATCATGAGTAACGAGATTTTGAAGGGAAAAAAGAGAGAGGAATTTAAACACACTTTTGAGGTTGAAAAGTCAGATATCTAGGAGGATAATGGTCTCAACAGAAGTAAAAGCAACAGGAGTAAAGTTGCATTTCCTGTGAGTGGCAGATATACCAGGAGTTTGAATCTGGAACATGGCGAGGCTATCAGCTTGTTACTAGTTCTCACTGATAACTTATATTGTTAAATAGAATACAACAAATCATTCCTTTTAATTATCTTACATTTGGGTAGTGACTATTAGACCTGCAGTGTGTGGAACATTATCTTCTGACAATTTATATGTTTAAAATAAATTTTCTAATAGCTTTGATGAGAATCATCAAGGCAACCTTCTCTGTGTAGTAGGTTTACAAAGCTATTTATCCTGCTCTTTTCCTTTCTCTGCCACCGTGGTATGTTCTTGACTCCACTTCTCGCCATGTCTTCTCACAAGACTTTCAGGATTAAGTGATTCCTGGCCAAGAAACAAAAGCAAAATCATCCCATTCCCCAGTGGATTCGGATGAAAACTAGAAATAAAATCAGGTACAACTCCAAAAGGAGACATTGGAGAAGAACGAAGCTGGGTCTATAAGGAATTGAACATGAGATAGCACACATACTTATGCTGTCTGAAGGTCATGATCATGTTACCATATCAAGCTGAAAATGTCACCACTATCTGGAGAGTTCGACATGTTTTCCTCTCTGAACCTGTTATGAACGCGTTGGTTGGCTGGGTTCAGTAATAAATATGTGAGGCCTTTCATTTCCAAAAAAAAAAAAAAAGGCAATTTATCCTAATAGATTTAAGAACTCTGAAAGGTAGAAAAGATCCCTATATTTATGTGAGAAAAATAAACTTGATAACATAGAAACGCAGGGCAGTACGGCCATATACTCACCAGCTTATTTTGGTGAATCATAAAAGGACAATTGAAATGGAGGTGTGCTCCTCAGATAGTATCCAAATGTCCAATGCAGCTTCTTTAGAACTCAAGCAAAAGTAGAAGGCTCTTCTCCAATTGAAACCCTCTGTGTATCAATGGCACAGTTGCTCGCCTCCCTACCAGGGGATAGATTCTCTCAGCATTGAGCACGACTTTTGTGTGTGTTGCTTCTTTCTCTACAGACACAAATGTATATGTAGCAGAAATCCTCAGCTGCAGAACTGTGCATTACATGACCAAACATGTGAGACAGAGCTTGCACTTTCTGCAGGCCCCAAGTTAAGGCTGGGTTTTTTTAACCTCAAATATATAATTTAAAAGATTCTCCTTTTTCGTTGCTAATGAATAAAATTTGAAAAAAAAACTGTGTTTATGTAATTGACAAACTTACTCAATATGTATGGCTCTTGAGATAAAAAGAAGGATTTGTATTCTTTTCAGATAAATGCCAGAGCCAGCATCCTAAAAAACAAATGTGCATATAGTAATCCTTCATCTGGGTACATGCTATCCAAAGGATAACTTCACAATTCCATATTAGTATTTGCCAAATGTACGCCAACTAAGCTTCAATCTCCCCAACATATTCTCCCCTCAACCAACTCTCTGCCCCAACCACACTGAATGCCCTTTTAGCCCCCTGCCTTTGGATGTGATGATCCTTGCATTTAAGCTTTTCTTCTAATTTACCTAGGAACCGTATATCTACTGTTTGAGGCTGAATTCAAGTACAATCTTCCCTCAGTAGCCATAGGAGATTGGCTCCAGGACCCCCACAGATACCCACATCTTTAGATGCTCAAGTCCTAGATATAAAATGGTCTAGTATTTGCATATAACCTACGCACATCTTCCTGTATACTTTAAATCTTCTATAGATTAATTATAACACCTAATACAACATAAATGCTAAGTAAATAGCTGTTATACTGTATTTTTTGTGTTTTTTTATTGTTTTCTTGTTTTTGAATATTTTTAATCCAAAGTTGGTTGCAGAACCACAGAACCCCATGGATGTGGAGGGCTAATTGTATTACCTTCATTGTGATCTTTCTGGGGTTTCTTCAGGTAGAGGAATATTTAAACTAACTTGTGATTCTGTCATGTTTTATTTTCCACTTTAACACTTAGTGCATTACTCTGATTTCACATATTTATATGAATTGTTCAGTTCTATCAGTTCTACCTTATAATGTGCTTCTAATTCAAGGCTCGCACAGAAACCTATTAATAAGAGAAAAAGAGTCTTTACTGAGAAATTATTATATATCAGGAATTGTACCTACACTAGCTCATCTAACTTCAGTGCAACATCCTATGTGGTAGAAGTCATTATCCTTGGCTGGATGCAGTGGCTTACGCCTGTAATCCCACTACATTGGGAGGCTGAGGTGGGCAGATTGATTGAGTCCAGGAGTTGGAGACCAGCCTGGGCCACAAGGCAAAACTCTGTTTCTACAAAAAATATGAAAATGGTGGCACATGCCTGTAGTCCTAGCTACTTGGGAAGCTGAGACAGGAGGATCGTTTGAGCCCAGGAGGTGGAGGTTGCAGTGAGCCAAGTGTGCCATTGCACTCCAGCCTGGGCAACAGAGCAAGAACCTGTCTCAAAACAAGAAAGTTTTTTTTAAAAAAGAAGTTATTATCCTGAATTTACAGATAGAATGGAGTTCCAGAGAATCCTAGTAACTTGTCCAAACATGGCCACACATCTAGAGAACAATTGAGAATTAAAGCTTGGTTTTCCTGACCGCAAATACCTTGCAGTTAAACACAATAGTATGTTTCCTTTGAGAATGTTATACTTCTAGAGAGTTGTTGAGGTAGGCATGCTTTTATCCTAGCTTGGTCAATCTCTGACTTTTTTTTTTTTTTTTTTTAATACAGCTAAGGCACCCTAGCCTAGTATGTGAATTTTCACACAAAAGAGCAGGACGAAGTCTATTCCCACTACTAATTTCATTTGTAAAGGACTCCTGAAAAATCTTCCTCTAAAACATTCATTTTCAGTCAATATCTTAGTCACAAGAAAGAGCTTGTCTAGATGAGCAGTGAATGAGTTAGGAAGCACATTGCCTGTTATAAGCAGACCCTCAATAAATTCTTGTTGAATTGAATACAATAGATTAATTATGCAGAGAAATGTTGAGTTAAAGTTTTGACATTTTCCTATAACTGACTTATAATATTGCCCTCACATTGTTATACTTTAAAGATGTACTTCATAGGTATTATTGATTGCTTTAAGTACTTCATCTGGGCTTCTCTAGTAAAAACATAGAGTAACATAACTTACTTAAAGGGATCATATTCAAGTTCTAAAAATTAATCAATTAGCACATATTCAAGTTCATTGGGAGCTGAAAAAGAAAAGTGCTGCTAGATATGAGGGCAAGGTAAACAGATAAACTTTCTAAATTGCAAGTACTTTCTTCTTTCTTGTGTAGTTGTACTTGAGGCCACCGGATTCCACTTTGAAGATGTTAATACTGACAAAAGTTCTGCCTTTGACTAAACTCTACCCAGACTCCTCTGAGCTCCCCTTCACTGGCCCTCAATCTTGGCCTATAAACTTAAACAAACATTAAAATAGTGATATAGGGATTTAGAAGAAATCACTTAGGCAGATAGCAAGGGTGCGGGAGTCCTCAGTAAGGCTTTTCTTTTTAATGAAAAGCAGCCCCACATCATTTTCTAATAAAGAGCAGCCTGTAAAGTTGAGCTACAGACATAGACAAGCAAGCTGGGAGCTTGCACTGGCGAATGCCGGCAGGAACTAAGGGTTAGACATTTTCAAGATGGCAGCTCTACCCTTTCTGCTAGCCATGCGTACTGTAAGGAGCAGACAAGATGGCATGGAACTGGAAAGCCCATTTGCATAAGAAGATTAGGGTGAAGTGATCAGCCTTCCCCACGCACTATGTAAACGTCATATCTGATCAAACCAATCTATCAACCCTATGCAAATCAGACACCACCTCCTCAAACCGGACTATAAAATTTAGTGCATTCGCCACCAGCTGGTCCTTTCTGCTTGGAGACTCCTTCATCTATGGAAGAAGCTGTTCCTCTTTCTCTTGTCTTCTACCTATTAAACCTCTGCTCCTAAACTCCTCCTGTGTGTCTGTGTCCTAAATTTTCCTGGTGCACAACAACAAACCTCAGGATATATACCCGCAGACAATGTAGCCACATCAATAGTTTCTAATATCTCAAGGCCATATTCCTAGAAAGGTCCTGGTCCTCCTAAATTTCTTGCCTAAGAAAACTCAAGGCTGCCAAAAGCATGTACTGTTGGTTCTAGTCAACACCTGATCATAGATCCCTAGCCACTCTTTCTTAGAGCATTTACTAAAAAGGGCTTGCAACTATGAATTCCTCCCTTGCCCCTTTGAGATGTATCTGTATCTTCCCAAACTCAGGAGGTCTTCCTTAGAGGACCTGAAAGCCATCCCTTTGAAGTGCAGCCATCAGTAAGGAGCAGGCTTTGTCTCCAGTTGCTGTAGGATGATAGAATCCTAACTATGTATCTTCATATTATCATATTCATATTAGAATAGAATCCACTTTTATTATCAATGACTTTGATAATTGTCTGTTAGCAGATACAGCAGGCCTAATTGCATTTATACTGATTAACCCACGATAATTTTTTACTTTCCTGATTCTGCTGAGCCTTCCCCACCCAGCCTCCTCCACAGACTTCCTCATTCTTCTTTAAAATACTCAGCAACCTCTGTACAAATTGAAGTTGAATTCAGTTCATGCTGGACTTTTTCCCCTATTGTGATCATTATAACTGATTAAAATTTATCTTTACCACTTTAGTGTCTGGCCTTTTTATTTATTTATTTATTTATTTGGCCTTTGACAACAGTTTGGCAAATAGTTGATCCTCATTAGACCTAGCTATGGGGAAACTAAATCTGGATTCCTTAGTTAATGTGAGGTGAAACACCAACTTTAACGTGAAGTAACGAATTGCTGAAAGTAAGAGTGATTTGCATCATACTGATAATGAAGATAACATAAAGAATATTGGCAACACTCTTCACCTTGAATTGTAGGAGTGGATGCAGTCTCAATATATCTTTATGTACAATCATTTACAAATATATAATAAAGAAAATTTTTTCCTTCTTCACTAAATATAAAATTGGTCAACTTTTGATATAATATTCTTTTGTTAATAATGCATATAATATTCGTTCTTTGGAAAAATACAGAACATATCTAAAATATAAAAATATTACATACATACACTGCTCTTAGCCACTCTTAATATTTTGTAGCATTTCTATTAAACTTTTTCTGTGTATTCTTATAATTAACGTTTTATCACAAAAGTGTCTCCTATGTTATTAACAATCTTAAAAACCTGTTTTTAATGCCTATATCATATCTCAATATATGCATGTCTGCAGTGCCATTAATATACTCACCCCTTATTGATGTTGGTTTTGAAATACTTTCTGGAAAAATACTACAGAAAAGATTATGTAGTTAGACAAATAATTTTAATTTTTTTCATCATATTCAAATCCAAATAGACAATAATTTTTGTAATTGGATTATTTTAGGCCTGATTTGTAGAAGCAAAATTACTATATCAAAGAATAGAAACTCTTAGCTTTTGATGTTTATTTCCAATTTACTTTCTTTCTCACAAATCTGTCCTAACTTCTTTGGAAGGATAAGAAGTTGCTGCATGTATACAATCTTAAAACAACTACTCTTTATAATATTTTATTATCTGATAGAAGGAAACAATGGTGTTGTACATGAATATTAATTCTTTTCTTTGATTGTTAGTGAGGCTGAGTTAAATCCTCCAGAGAGAAACTTAGAATGAAGATGGGACTAAGAATTACAGTCCGCAAGCCATAATGAAGCATTTCTTCTTGAATACTTCTCAGAATATGGAGATATTTATATGCCTTGAGTGTCTTCATCTAAAACTACCTGAAGAAAAGAAAACGTCACATTCATAGGACATTACTTTTATAACTTTTATGGTTGATCTAGATCCCTAGATCTCAAATGATTATTAGACTTAGTAATCCTTGGTTCAAATAAAATATGATGCAGATTTCCAAGATACAACAATTACTCAAGTTGAAGTGGAATGGGGGTGGCAAGCCTCACTGGTTTAGATGGTCCTGAACAGAGAGATGCCTGAATGGGCTGTAGGGATTGTCTAGGCTCAGAACACGATGCCCTAAAGTAGCGTGCTTGGCAGGCTGAGTACTTTGAACCGGAGATTGGAAAAGCCTCAGAAGTATGAAGTTCTCTGTGACCTTCTTCCATTCTTCTCTCTCCTCCCTCCATTTCTCCCCCAAGAGAGGTTATAGAAACTAGAACTCCTCTTCAAAAAGCAAGCCATAAAATCAAGAAAGGTCACTCTCTGACCTACTGTGTCTGAAAGTAAGTTATGAGTGCCTCATTGCAGAGGGGGCTGCTCCATACCCAGGAAAAGAAATGACCCACATAGAGACCAAGGTCTTGCTGTGTTCCCCCACTCAGTTTTTTCACCACTAGATCATACTCTTCTTGTCCAAGCACATTTCTGCACAATTATCAGCTTCTTTATATCAGACTTAGCATAAAAATACAAAGTTTTCCCTCGGTCTTTGGGCCTTCATTTCTAAAGGCTCCCATGCCAAATAAAACTTTATTAAAGAAATCTGTTATGACTGTCTTTTGCAAACCTATCTTTTGTTATAGGAATATCAGCCATAACCCTTGGGATGGATGAAGAAAAGCAATTATCTTCTTATCCCTACAGACACATAGCTTTCACATCACTGATATGGGTTAAAAATAAAGAAACAATATGGAGGCACAGAGAGATTGTACAATTTGTCAAGTGTCACACAACTATTAGTGATATGGCCAAAATATCTCAAAATGCTTTACAGACTTATAAACACTATGTATATTTTCTTGCTTCTTCTCTCGTCTGTGTCCTGACTGTTGCCATCCGAGTTGGCAAGAGGTGAGTTTTCCTAAAAATGCACCATCATATCTGTTGACTATATATTTGCTTCAAATATTACTCGTATCTAAATTCACAGCTGTGGATTTCATGTTATGCTCATAATTCAGGTTTTATTTGTGCCTAAGACAGGCTGACATGCAAATATTGAAGAACAGAGAAGCAAAAAGGCAGGGTAAAGATATGAATTGAAGTGGACAGAACAGTAATGTTCTAGAAGTTGTATTTCTTAAAAATAAATGCAATGTGGCTACTTGGAAGAAAGAAGAATGGGAAATGTTGATTTTTCTTGTAATCATTTATAGGCTATTGGTAGTTTTCTGGTGGAACTCATGTCAGAGGCTCTATTTTTATTTTATTTTATATTTTATTTTATTTTATTATTTTTTTGAGATGGAATCTTGCTCTGTCGCCAGGCTGGAGTGCAGTAGTGTGATCTCGGCTCACGTCAGAGGCTCTATTTTTTTCCGCAGGGAAGAACTAGTTTTTAATATTGACATAGCAACTTTTTCAGCCTGTTAATTTCAGAAATCACTATTATGGTAGAAATAATTTTTACTTCTTTCATATGATGTAATAATTTTTTTTAGGTTTTCCTTCTCCATATTAATTAATCTTTCCCCTCATTTATTTATTTATTTATTTGAGATGGGGTCTCACTCTGTCGCCCAGGCTGGAGTGCAGTGGTGTGATCTTGGCTCACTGCAACCTTCGCTTCCTGGGTTCAAGTGATTATCCTGCCTCAGCTTCCTGAGTAGCTGGGATTATAGGCCCCTGCTACCACACCCAGCTAATTTTTGTATTTTTAGTAGAGATGGGATGTTTCTCTATGTTGGCCAGGCTGGTTTCGAACTCCTGACCTCAGGTGATACACCCAGCTCGGCCTCCCAAAGTGCTGAGACTACAGGCGTGAGCCACTGTGCCCAGCCCTCTCCCTTATTTTTGAAACGATGTCACAAATACTTAGAATTTCCAACAATAAATATTTTAAGAAACACGTAATTATGTTTGAGTTTTTAATTGGCTCCCCTTCAGCTAAATAACTAGACAATGACATTCTAGTCAACCCATTTAGCTTAACTGGGTTAAAGGTGTGACAGTTACTTGCTTTATGAATCTAATATATAATTCTCTCACTTAGTCATGTATGTCTGTATTGAAATTCTACAACTCAGAAAAATAGTCCTGACTTAGATCTCTCGGCCTTTGTGTGCCCAATTAGTCACTAAATATTTAGAAATCTTTTTCTTTTCCTATGGTTCCTCTTAATAGGTCCTACAATCCTGGTAACTCCAATTCTCAGAACTTCCACCACCACTTAGAGGCATCAGCTGGAGACATTTGCGTTAGATTTGGGAGGTAAAAGACAAACAGAAACCATGTGGCCTAGTGGCAGATGCAGGCAGGAGTGTGGGCCTTGGGCTTGGAAGGAATGAGATTTTTCCAGCAATTCTGAGTGTCTTTCTGTGAATCACCCATGTAGGGCAGCAGATAGCTAAGGTCACTCACTGGCTGTTGTCTCTTGCAATTCCTGAATTTCTTGAACATCAGTAGCATATTTTTCTGACCTTGGTCTCTCGGCCTCTAAATGGTTTTAAGAGCTGCTAATTTTTTTTGCACTGAATGGCTTCCTTCTTGAAATAACTGGTGCCTATTTTCCTAAGGAAGCACTCACTGAGTACCTTTCTTCATTTTTGAAAAAAAAAAAAATCTCTAATTTCCTCTTAGTATGAAGTCTTATGATTGCAAAGTCAAGTGAGGCATTGACCTGTTTACGTCTCAATTTAATGTGACATACACACTTCTTCAGTTGCCATAGTATATGTGCTATTTATGAAAAGCATTGCCCATGGTACTGGCAAGGCATAAGGATAAAAAAGATTCAGGAGCTAAAAGAAAATATGTGGGAAGGGAAAAGCACACAATTTATATATGGTAGGCTTCAAAATGATATGAGAGGCATAATAGTGGTCATGAAAATAGAAATTAAAAATAGACAAACTAGGGAGGTATGGAAGAGGTCCATAAGCAGTGTGCAATTTAAATGTTAAAAAGTTAGGAAAGGGGGCCAGGCGTGGTGGCCCACGTCTGTAATCCCAGCACTTTGGGAGGCTGAGGCGAGCAGATCATGAGATCAGGAGTTTGAGACCATCCTGGCCAGCATAGTGAAACCCCGTTTCCACTAAAAATACAAAATATTAGCCAGGCATGGTGGCATGTGCCTTTAGTCCCAGGTACTTGGGAGGCTGAGGCAGGAGAATTGCTTGAACCCAGCAGGTGGAGGTTGCAGTGAGCTGAGATCGTGACACTGCACTCCAGCTTGGTGACAGAGCGAGACTCTATCTCAAAAAAAAAAGTTAGGGAAGGGCTACCACCATAAGAATTCACTAAAAGAACAGTGTTATGAAGGTGTACAATGTACTTATACTGTGCATTTTCCTGAGTGGATTGAGGGGAGTGGCAGAGAGAGAGAGAAGTTGGGGCCAGTTGGTACATGGCTTTGCATGGCATGCTGAGAAGTTTGCTCTATCTTCCACAGGGAATGAACTTTTAACAATTTTTGAGCATGGTAATGACATAATCATATTGGTCTTTATAAAATTCAACTGCTTAGGAAAGAATAATGAACAGTATCTACATGTAAGAAGCTAGTAGAAGAAGAGATGTCATCAACAGAAATATTGTTTAAGAGTTCAAGATTTTAAACACATGGTGTTCCAGAGATCTAGAGAAGAGAGATTAAAGAGAAGGGGGAGGAGACTGCATTTATGTGTTATTTCTTTCTGTTCATTGCAGATGGAATGGATACAGAAATTTTACTGTTTACCTCAGCTACCCTGTAATTTTGGTTTTTTTTTTTTTTTTTTTTTTTTTTGAGACGGAGTCTTGCTCTGTCGCCCAGGCTGGAGTGCAGTGGCGCAATCTCGGCTCACTGCAAGCTCCGCCTCCCGGGTTCACGCCATTCTCCTGCCTCAGCCTCCCCGAGTAGCTGGGACTACAGGCGGCCGCCACCACGCCCGGCTAATTTTTTGTATTTTTAGTAGAGACGGGGTTTCACCGTGGTCTCGATCTCCTGACCTCGTGATCCGCCTGCCTCGGCCTCCCAAAATGCTGGAATTACAAGCGTGAGCCACCGCGCCCGGCTACCCTGTAATTTTGATAACTGGAAAGCACATTCAAGGAGCTGCTTTCTCCTTTCCTCTTTGATTTCTGCTCTCAAAAGTTATTACTCTTCCTTGTTTATGTATAGAAGAAAGGAGGCAAAGAGAGCTGATACACACAATCAATCTCTCGCTGACAAGACAAGGATCCATTTCAAATAATAGGCACCATCCATTAGGCTGCTTTCTCATTCAGTTATCCTAAACTCAAATATTTTCACTTAACCTCTACCCTCCTGTCAGCTTTCTACCTCAACTTAGGGCAGGACTACTTCTTAGGGAATACAAGCAAGCATTTCATAGGCACTCATATATATACTGAAACAATAGAGTTCCCTGACCCCCTTGTAGGACTTGTGACAGGAGTGGGAGGGGGAGAAGGCAGACGGGCAGGTGCGGGAGCCAGGGTGAATGCTCTGGGCTCCTGCCCCACAGTAGCATCCAGGGGTGTGCTACAATTAATGCTGTGTTAGCAGTTGCTGTCCGTGGATGGCTAAGTGTTAAACAAGCTCAGGGGAGAGTCAGGGTGACAGCCTTTTACACCCTGCCCTCTTGGTACCCGGCTCCTTATCCGGCATCCAGGAAGAACCAGGTCACACGGAGTTGAAGGACGGTGAATGTAGGGGTTTTACTGAGTGACGGAGGTGGCTCTCAGCAGGATGGATAGGGAGCTTGAAAGGGAATGGAGTGGGAAGATGATCTTCCTTGGAGTTTGGCCATCCCACAGCTGATCTCTCTGACCATCCCCAGCTGAACTCCTCTTGACATTCAGATGATCCCTCTCTGCCACGCCGCTGTGCCACTCTGCCACTCTTATGCTCTTCTGTTCCTCTGCTCATGGAGTTTAGGGTTTATATAGGCACAGGATAAGGGTGTGGTGGGCCAGAGTGGTCTAGGAAAAGGTAACATTTGGGCACAAAAACAGAAATGCCTATTCCCATTTAGGGCCACAGGTTTCCAGGCTTGAGAGTGGGGCCTTTGCTGGGGAACCACCCTCTTCTATCCAGTATTTTCTTGCCTCCTGTCCCTATCAATATTTCTAAGGGCATGATAGGATGGGTTGACAACTTAAACACACAGAGCTCTCATACTGGAAGAACTGCTTACAAGAAGGAAAACTTACCTCCCAAGATTCATGGTGAAAAGACACAGAGTGATTCTTATTAATATCACAAAGGCAAAGCCAAGGAAAAATAATGTGATTTTTATTGCTTGGAGGTTTGACCAAAGGCACTGGAAGTTTTGGATAAATTACATTCATTTTATTGTAGCAATGCATAACTCGTGTGGTGTAACAGGCTGCTTAAATCAGGCTTGCAAAAAGTGCCCCCAGTGAGATGTGGTGTGGCAGAGGAGTGGGTAGGACCATCAGCAGACTGGGGTTCCAGGGCCACCTCTGAGCCTGTCTTATATGACCTTGAGGAATTAATTTAACTCTGCTGGGCATCCATTGCCACACCTGTTAAACTGAGGAGGTGGAACTCAGGGGGCTTAACTTGAATTTTAAGTCTCTAAAATTCTATAGCTGTGGTGGATACTCTAAAATAGGTTTTTTTTTTGTTTGTTTTTTCTTGTTTGTTTTTTTGTTTTTGAGATGGAGTTTTGCTCTTGTTGCCCAGGCTGGAGTGCAATGGCACGGTTTCAACTCACTGCAACCTCCGCCCCCTGGATTCAAGCGATTCTCCTGCCTCAGCCTCCCGAGTAGCTGGGATTACAGGAGCTGCCACCATGCCTGGCTAATTTTTGTATTTTTAGTAGAGACAGGGTTTCACCATGTTGGCCACACTGGTCTTGAACTCCTGGCCTTAGGTGATCTGCCTGCCTCGCCCTCCCGAAGTGCTGGGATTACGAATGTGAGCCACTGTGCCCGGCCTAAAATCTCTTGAATGTGCTCCTAGAAATTCATCCTGATTTTTCTCCCTGAGTTTTATGATGTGCTTTGTTCCCCCCCTCAAGAATCCCAAGAGCAATCTGCCACCATATCTTTGTTTGATAGAAAACCATCTTTGATGGGGGAAATCTTTCTGTTAAAATCATACTTACTGTTCTTGTTTCTGAAAGAGGCTTCAAAATATTGGATAGTAAATGAGGAATGGAGGTGGAGAGAGTAATCTCAGGTAGCTTGCCAAAGATATTATTGTAGTAATTTTAAATGCTTGGCTTGTGTTCAAGTTAAACTTTGTGTTGTCCAGCAGATGTTTACATAATTTAATAGAAATAATGGTTACAAATAAACTGAGAACAATGCCTGTGCAGATAATGGACATTAAGACTTTTTTGTTGTTGTTAGTTTTGTGGGTTTCTTTTTTTTTGCTAAATTTCCCTTTCTTTACCACTAGTCACCTGTAATTCACATGTGAATTAGAAGATATTTAGCTTTGTTAGAAATACAGCAGCATTGCCATTTGATTTTTACTATGGGTGGTCTACATTTTAATATTTGATTTCTGCCATTCATCAACTTTAAGGTAGACAATAAAAGTTTGTGTGATTGCCACTTGCCCTGAACATAGGCTGCACCAGTTTCACAAAAGGAAATTCATCTGGCTCTGCCTTTTGGTTTTGTCCTATTTATAAGAATCATTGTATTTGGTTAATATGAATTTATTATATTTTTAATGCTCGTATTTTTTCATATCCTTTTCATTTATTTGCAGTAACCTTGGTTAGCTTTTCATAAATATGATTCTGAGTTTTCTCTTCATAAATCAAGCTGATGACTCAATCCAAGGCACATTTTCCACCCCTGCCTCCCCGACTTCTTTCTTTACTATATGAGGCACTTTTATCTCTTCCTGAGTTATTTAAAGCTATACCATTTCAGACCTTTTCTCTAGGTGTTGCAAGTCTCTTACAGAAAGAAAACTCCAATTAGGAAAAACATGGGAAATGAATGTATTAGGGTTGTCTAGATGGACAGGACTAATAAGATAGATGCATATATGAAGTGGAGTTTATTAAGGAGTATTGACTCGCACGGTCACAGGTGAGGTCCCACAATAGGCCGTCTGCAAGCTGAGGAGCAAGGAAACCAGTCCGAGTCCAAAACCTCAAAAGTGGGGAAGCCGGCAGTGCAGCCTTCAGTCTGTGGCCAACGGCCCAAGAGTTCCTGGCAAACCACTGGTGTAGGTCCAGGAGTCCAAAAGCTGAAGAACTTGGAGTCTGATGTTTGAAGGCAGGAAGCACCCAGCACAGGAGAAAGATGAAGTCCAGAAGACTCAGCAAGTCAAGTCCTTCCAACTTCTGCCTCCTTTTATTCTAGCCATGCACAGCTGATTAGATAGTGCCATCCAGATTGAGACTGGGTCGGCCTCTCCCAGTCCACTGACTCAAATGTTGATCTCCTTTGGCAACACCCTCACAGACAGACCCAGGAACAATACTTTGCATCCTTCTATCCAATCAAGTTGACACTCAATATTAACCATCACAAGTCCCCCCCTTGTCAACTTGAACCCATACACATCTCCTGAAACCATACATAATCTTCCAATAAAGGCAACAATAAGGTAATCCTTATGTGTAACATAATATGGCTATCCTTTGTACAACCAGAAATTTACTAATCCTCAATCTAAATGCTATTACACAAAGTTAACAACACTTAAATGCTGATATGAAGTCAATAAATCTTATGTCACATGCTAAAGGAAAAAGAAAGGAAATAAAATGAAGATATTTTCTTAGTACAAGTGTATACATGCACAAACATATCCTTAACAAAATACGGAGGAAACATTTATGACAATTACAGTCCTCATTTCTGCAACTGATCACATGGTCATAGCTGATATTGATGACTGCCTTCTTCTACTACCCATTCGGTATTCCCTTTGCCTTCAGCAAGCACCTCAGCAGGGGGTGGTTTTTTTACCTGATGGAGTGACCCAAACCTTCATTCCTGAAGAGTGTGGGCCATTTTTAGTCCTGCCTGGATTGTTGTAGTTTCCCATTGACCTTAATCACAGGGCGTGGTAATACTAAGAGATGTCGGCCGGGTGCAGTGGCTCACGCTTGTAATCCCAGCACTTTGGGAGGCCGAGGCAGGCCGATCATGAGGTCAGGAGATCGAGACCACGGTGAAACCCCGTCTCTACTAAAAATACAAAAAAAAAATTAGCCGGGCGTGGTGGCAGGCGCCTGTAGTCCCAGCTACTTGGAGAGGCTGAGGCAGGAGAATGGCGTGAACCCGGGAGGCGGAGCTTGCAGTGAGCCGAGATTGCGCCACTGCACTCCAGCCTGGGCAACAGAGCGAGACTCCGTCTCAAAAAAAAAAAAAAAAAAAAAACTAAGAGATGTCCTAATAGATTTCCTGTATCCGGCCATATTCTTCCTTACCTCCCTTGTGGAGGAGTAGGGCTGATTTTATCTCGATAGTCTGGGTCAATCACCCCAGCCAACACTGTAACTCTCGTCTTAGCCTGTTGACTTAGAGGAAGGAGGAGCCCAAAGTGGCCAGGTGGCAATCTTAACTTCCAGTTTAATAGAACTATTGTTGTGTCTCCTGCTGGCAGCATTCCTCCCTCTGGAACTAAGACCTCTAGGCCAGCAGAACATAATGTCTCAGGGAGAGGAAGCAAAATTTTGCTAGTGGGTCACTAAAGGTGATGGTGATTGGTGCGACTTCCACTTCCACCCCTTGATTCCTGGACCCATGAATCTTGGCTATGGGAGAAACAGTACCATATATTGGATGCTGATTCCAGGCATACACAGCCTTCTGGAGAGCTTTGGCCCAGGCCTGCAAAATATTGTCACCTAGTTGGCATTGTAATTGTAACTTCAAAAGGCCATTCCACCGCTCTACTATAAAATCAAAAAGGAAATTAGTTACTTTGTAGATACAATAGGGGTACAGGCATTGGGTAAATACATCTGTTCTAAATGAAGAAATTGGCCAAATCAAAGCGACTATAGGCTCCATGTAAGTCTGAAATCCAATAAGGCAGTCATTAAACCTTAAAGTGAAAACCCGTTGTGCAAAATAAACAAATAAGCAGATATCTGTTAATATCTGTTAGTATCACCTATGATGATACTGACTATTAAGGAAAAGTGATTCCTGCACCACATCACCTTTTTTTTTGGCTTTGTTTTTGATACAGAGTTTCATGTCATCACCCAGGCTGGTGTGCATTGGTGTGATCATGGCTCACTGCAGCCTTGAACTCCTGGGTTCAAGCGATTCTCCCTCCTCAGCCTTCCCAGTAGCTGGTACTACAGGCACACGCTGCATGCCTGCTAATGGCTCAAGCAATCTTCCCACCTCAGCCTCCCAAAATGCTGGGATTACAAGCGTGAGCCACCGCGCCCGGCCCACGTCACATTTTAAAGTCAGCTACCAGACGACAAGGGTAGAAACCTTAAGTCGTTGTGCAGTGAGATGATGCGGGTTTCTTTTAGTTTTCAGCACCAACTTTACCAAAATCAAAGCAAAATGAATAATGCTACTCAATTAGGTAATGCATCCCTGGAGAAGTTAGGATGAATATCTTGCAAACAGTTTTTCATCAATCTGTACATAACATTTGTCTGGGTAGCTTGAAAGTTGCTGTCTTCTATGCTACCTCCAGCCTTTTCAGTCTTTTGATGTGATGGTTTTAATAACCAGTTCCTTTGTCTTTTCTTAGGCTGTTTTCTTTAAAGACAACTTTTCTCAAAATATAATAATCATGTAAAAAGTGTACAGCTTAATGAATTTTTTAATAAATTATGCTTGTATTTATAACCATCATTCAGAAACAGAACATGAAGCTATCCTTATGTTCCTGTCTAATGACTTTTCCTGCCAAAAACAATTATTGTCCTGATCTCTAGTTGCATAGAATAGTTTTGCCTGGTTTAAAAATTTTTCAGAATGAAATTTTTCATTGTCTACTCCATTTTTGTCTAGCTTCTTCCACTCAGCATCATTTGTGATATTCATCTATTTTATTGCATACAGTTCCAGTTAGTTCATTTTCACTGTTTTATAGAAGGTAATTATCAATTATACTACAGATTATGTTTCCACTCAACTGTTGATAAAGATTTGCTTAGTTTCTAGACTTTTGGTTTTTACAAATAGTACTTGAACATATTTTATACATGTCTTCTGGTAAATGTGAATTCATTTCTATTGGATATATGTCTCGAGTTGGAAATGCTGGATTATAGAGATGGCATGCACTCAACTTTACTAGTCATTGTCAAATGGTTTTCCAAAGTGGATGAATCAATGTTAACACCACCAGAAATGTATGAGAATTATAGTTGTATTACATTATCATCTAAATTTGCAACAGATTTTCTTTTTCTCCTTCTTCTCTTTTCACTTATTGGGACTATAATTGTGTGACATGGTTTTGCATTATCCTAATGTCTAGTGAGGTTAAGCACAGTTTATATATATATATACATGTATACGTATATATATATATGTATATACGTAGATATATATATTTTTTTGCCACGTGAATATACTTGTGTGAATTGCCTTGACAAGTTTATTTTCATTTTCTTATTTGCTTATAGAAATTCTTTATATCTTGTGGGTACAAGTAGTTTTTCAGATATCGTGAACACTCTGTGTTCTCCCATTCTATGGTATGCCTTTTTTTCTATTAATTGAAATTCTTAATTATAATATGTTCTGATTCATCAATGTTTATTTTTATTATTTATTTTCATGTATTGTTTAAGAAATATGTGCCTCCTCTCTAAGTCCTGAAGCTATTTTTCTGTTTTCCTCTGAAAATTTCATTGTCTCATCTTTCTCATTTAGATCTGCAATGAATATGGAAATCATTTTGGTGCGTGATGTGAGGTTTAGGTCAAGATTCAATACTTCCGAATGAATAGCAAGTTGACACAGCAACATTTGTTTAAAAAGAAATTCAATGTTGTACTGCATTGTCCTCTTTGCCAAAGTATTCGTGCATGTGTATCGTTGCTCTCTTTGAATGCACAAACTAGGGGTAAACTAAGAACTGCATAGTGGTTTGGTATGTGAGTATAGGAGCATGTGCGTCTGTGTGTGCATGTGTGTGTGTGTTTGTGTGTGTGCTTGTTTTAGTTCTATTGAGTTGTAGTTTATATATTATAAAATTTGGCCAGGCACGGTGGCTCACGCCTGTAATCCCAGCACTTTGGGAGGCCCAGGCAGATGGATGACAAGGTCAGGAGACCAAGATCATCCTGGCCAATACGGTGAAACCCTGGCTCTACTAAAAATACAAAAATTAGCTGGGCGCGGTGGCACACGCTTGTAGTCCCAGCTACTGGGAAGGCTGGGACAGGAGAATCACTTGAATCTGGGAGGTGGAGGTTGTAGCGAGCCGAGATTGCACCACTGCACTCCAGCCTGGCAACAGAGTGAGACTCTGTCTCAAAAAAGAAAAAAAAAAAAAGAAAAAAGAAAAAAGAAAAAAAATTAATTGGTTTTAGATGTATAGTTTGATAGATTTTGGTAATTGTATGCAGTCATATGACCTCCATCAAATTCAACATATAGAAAAGTTCTGTCACTCTAGTAGGTTTCCTCATGGCTTTTTGCAGTCAACTCTCTGCCAACTCCCAGCCACAGGCAAACATTGATCCACATTCTTTCACTATAATTTTGCGTGTTCAAGAATTTCATATAAATATGTTCACATTATATGAAGTCTTTTTTATTTGACTTCTTTCCCGTAGCATAATGTTTCTTAGATTCACTCCTGCTGTCGTGTCTATTCGTATTTGGGTTGTTTGTATTGCTGGGGAATAGTCCACAGTATGAATATACCATGCTTTGTTTATTCGTTTGCCAGTTGATGGGCAATTGAGTTCCTTCCAGTTTTTCACTGTTAGAAATAATCCTTCTAGAAGCAGCAGTAAATAGGTCTTTCTATAGATGTATGTCTTCATGGATTTCTCTTGGGTAATATCTCTAATAAAGCACTGTGCGATAGAATGTGCTATGATGATACAAATATTCCTATATCCACAGTGTACACTATCATAGCCACTAGCACAAGTAACTAATATTTGACATCTGGCTAAGTAACTGAAAAACTTACTTTTTATTTTACTTAATTTCAATTAATTTAAATTTAGATCTGTATAATCACACGCATCTGTTGGCTATTATATTGTGCAAGGCCATGAACAGGACTGCTAGGTCAAATGATAAATATGTGTTTAATTTTATAGTATGCTAACGTAGCATTTTTCAAAGTGATTATATCATACGGTATTTCCACTAGCAAAGCATGATAATTCTAATTACTCCATATTCTTGCCAAATTTAGTTAATTTTGTAGCTGGTTTTAAAAAGTATTAGTAAAATAATAGGTGTTTGAGGATATCTTTTCATGAGTTTAATGGCTATTTGTATATCTGTATAAATATATTACCTCTCTTTTATTGGGTCATTTATCTTATTATGCAGATGTAAGAGTTCTTTGTGTATTCTGGGTGCAAGTCCTTTGTAATATTTATGTTCTGCAAATATTTACCCCCAAGTGTAGCTCATAAGCAAGATGAAATGTGCCTTTGGAAGAGTGTGAGGGTAAATTTTATGTGCCAACTTGACTGAGACATAGTGCCCAGATAGTAAGTCAAACATTATTCCAGATATTTTGGTGAAGGTGCTTTTTGGATGAGATTAAAATTTAAGTGAGTGTACTTAAGTAAACAGATTATCCTGCCTAATGTGAGTAAACCTCTATAATTAATGTAAGGCCTTAATAAACCAAAGACTAACCTCCCTTCAGTGTATTAGTTAAGGTTTTCCAGAGAAATAGAACAAATAGGAGTATATATAGATATATAAAAATAGGAATTTTATAAATATGTATATTTAAATATATATATAATATATAATATAATATATAAATATATAAAATACATATAAATATATAAATATTTATAAAATGGGACTCTCTCTATATATATATATAATAAATAGGAGTTGCCTCACATGGTTATAGGGGCCAAAAAGTCCCAAAATCTGCCATTTGCAAACTAGAAATCTAGGAAAGCCTTTGGTGTGATTCTAAGTTCAAAGGCCTGAGAGTCAGGGGCCACTGGTGTAAGTTCCTGTCCAAGTTCAAAAGCCCCAATACCAGGAACATCCATATTTAAGAGCAGGAGCAGGTAGGCATCCCAGCACAAGCAGAGAGAGTGAGTTCACCCTTCTTCCATGTTTTTGTTCTATGTGAGGCCTCAATGGATTGAATGGTGCCCACCCACATTGGTGAGGGTGGATCTTCTTTACTCAGTCTGCTGAATGAAATGCTAGTCTCTTCCAGAAACATCCTCACAGACACACCAGAAATAATATGTTACCAGCTATCTGGGCATCACTTAGCTCAGTCAAGTTGACACAACATTAATCATCACACTGGGCAAGAAGGAATTCTGCCAGCAGACTCACTTTCAGCTGAACTGCAACTCTCCTCTGGGTCTCCAACTTGCAGGCCTACCCTGCAAATTTTGGATTTACCAAGTCTCCCCAATTGCATGGGCCAATTTCTTAAAATAAATCGCTATTTCTTTGTTGCCCTCTATCTCTCTTTCTGTCTCTCTCACACACACACATACATACCATTGTTTCTCTTTCTCTGGAGAGCCCTAACTAATACAAACGGTAAACGTTGCTGATTTTGAAGAATTTTATTTTTTGTGTTGTTTTATTCTTTTCTAGATTGTATTTTTGTGTTCTATTTATGAAATCTTTCCTTATTCAATGTCACAAAGATTTTCCCCTTGAATTTTTTTCCAGTAGTTATATGAGTTTGTCTGTCATATTTAAGTTTATGATCCATTTTGAGTTAATTTTTATTTGTGAAAGAGATTGGTTGGCATTATTATAATTAATTATAGCTTTTTTGGGTAGATTCCTAAAGAATTTATACATATTTGAGCATATCACTGCAAATTAAAATTTATACTTCTCCCTTCCAAATCTTTATGGCTTTTGTTTATTTTTCTTGCCTTACTGCACTGGGTTAGTACCTTCAGTGCAATTTTGGATGTAAGTTTTGAAAGTAGACATTCTTGCCCTTATCCTGATCTTAAATAGAAATCACTAAGCCTTTTGGTGTTAGGTATAATGTTAGTTGTAGTTCTTATCCTAGACGCCCTTAATCAGTTTTAGGAAATTCTCTTGTATTCTTAGTTTACTCAGAGGCTTTATCATGAGTGCGAGTTGAATATTTTCAAGTGCTTTTTTTTTGTATCGATTGCAATAGTTATATGGTTTTTCCTTTAATCCATTAACATGGTGACTTACATTAATTTTAAATGTTGGAAAACCTTAATTTCTTAAATAATCCTATCAGTGATGGTTAATTTGGGGTATCAATTTGACTGGATTAGGACATACAGAGATAGCTGGGAAAGCATTTATTGTTGGTTGTGATTGTGAGGGTGTTTCTGGAAGTGACTGGCATTTGAATCAGTACTCTCAGTAAGGAAAGATCCACCTTCAGTGTTCAAGTACCATGTAATTGGCTGGGCACCTGGCTAGAACAAAAAGGACCAGCCTGACCAACATGGTGAAACCCTGTCTCTACTAAAAATACAAAAATTAGCCAGGTATGGTGGCATGCACCTGTAATCCCAGCTACCCAGGAGGCTGAGGCAAGATAATCACTGGAACCCTAGAGGCAGAGGCTGCAGTGAACTGAGATTGCACCATTGCACTCCCTCCTGGGAGATGGAGCAAGGCTCCATCAAAAAAAAAAAAAAATGCAGAAGGAAAGAGTTGAGTTTTCTCTCTCTTGTCTGGAGCTGAGACACCCTTCTCCTCCTGCCCTTGAACATCAGAACTCTAGGTTCTCTGGCCTTTGAAGTCTGGAACTGACATCCTACACCAGTCCCTTCCACCCACCCCATTTTCAGGTGTTTGGCCTCAGACTGGGAATTGCACCATTGGCTTTCATGGTTCTGAGGCCTTTGGACTCTGAGCCACTCCACCAGCTTCCCTGGTTTTCCAGCTTGCAGACAACCTATCGTGGGACTGCTCAGCCTCCATGATCATGTGAGCCAATTCCTCTAATAAGTCCCAGCTCACATATCTGTATCTTTCTCTCTCTATCCTGCTGGTCTGTCTCTGTGGAGAACCCTGACTAACATGCATGGTCATGAGGCGTCGTTCTTTTGCGTATTGTTGTTTACAATGTCTAAATATTTGTGATATATTTTTGTATCTGTGTTCATGAGGAATAAGCATTTGTAGATTTGTTTCCTTAAGATATCTTTGGTATCAATATCTTAAGTCAATTCAAATGAGTTATAAAGCATTCTGTCATCTAAGTAATATTTTCTTAAAGAATTTATGTCAGGTTGGTAATAGTTCTATTTAAATATCTGAAAGAATTCAGCAGTATAGCCATGTCAAAATTTGTTTTGGGGAAACTTTTTAGTTTTTAATTGGATTTCTTTAATTGGCATAATATTTTTGACTGTTTTATTTTGTGGGGGAGCATCAGTTTTGGTAAAATTTGACATTTGAGAAATGAGTTCATTGTACACAGATTGTCAAGTATATTGAAATTAACTTGTTCATGATACACCCATATTATCATTTTGTTTATTTATTTTTGAGACAGAGTCTTGGTCTTTCACCCAGGCTGGAGTGCAGTGGTATGATCTTGGCTCACTGCAACCACTGCCTCTGGAAATCAAGTGATCCTCCCACCTCAGCCTCCTGAGTAGCTTTGGGGCTACAGGTGCATGCCACTATACGCAGCTAATTTTTGTATTTTTTGTAAAGACAGGGTCTTACTGTGTTGCCCAGGCTGGTCTTGAACTCCTGTGCTCCTTGAACATGCCTCTGCCTCCCAAAATGCTGGGATTACAGGCATGAGCCACCATGCATGGCCCATATTATCACTTTAATGTACTAGGGATAGGTAGTTATTTTCCTTCTTTTATCCTTGATATTACCAGTTTTTTTCTTTTTTCATTTTCTTTTAATTAGTTTAGCTCCAGGCAATTTTAGCAATCCTTTCAAAGAACCAGCTTTTGGTTTCATTGATTCTCTATTGTTTGTCTGTGTCATTGAATTCTGTTCTTTTATCTTTATTTTGTCTTGCCTTCAACTTACTTTGGGTGCAGTTCGGTCTTTTTCTAATTTTTTAAGGTGAAAATTCAAATAATCCATCCTTACTTCTTTCTTTTATCCTTACTGTTTCCTCCTTTGGTGCAGGCGAGAGATTAAAACCTCACAAGCCAAGGCCTGGGCACAGGAACACTCACCCCAGCCCTCCCCAGCAGCGACAATAACAACTCAAGCCAACCATTTTGAACCTGCCTTAGGGGTCTGCCCTGCTCTCCCCAGGGGCCTCAGTTATGTAAATGATAAACCTTTTCACACCCTTTTGGAATGTGTGCATGTGTGGCTTCATCTGTCTTGACATCTGAGCCAACTTTTGGGTGGCGGAGGGGGTTCGTCTGCCTCCCTAGGTGATGACAATAGTTGTTGGTCACTGCAGCTTTCCCATGCTTGCTGTTTGCATGATAGATGTTTTCTGTATATTTACTTTCATTTTTATCTCTTTATATTTGAAACATGACTTTTGTAGACATCCTGTGGTTGGAACTTTCATGCGCGTCCGTGTGAAGAGACCACCAAACAGGCTCTGTGTGAGCAATAAAGCTGTTTATTTCACCTGGGTGCAGGTGGGCTGAGTCCAAAAAGAGAGTCAGCAAAGGGAGATAGAGGTGGGGCCGTTTTAAAGGATTTGGGTAGGTAAAGGAAAAAGGGGCATTGTTCTCTGGCAGGCAGGAGTGGGAGTCGCAAGGTGCTCAGTAGGGGAGCTTTTGAGCCAGGATGAGCCAGGAGAAGGAATTTCACAAGATAATGTCATCAGTTAAGGCAGGAACAGGCCATTTCCATTTCTTTTGTGGTGGAGTGGCATCAGTTAATGCAGGAACCAGCCATCTGGATGTGTACGTGCAGGTCACAGGTGATATGATGGTTTAGCTTGGGCTTAGAGGCCTGACAGGGACTAGTTTTGAAATCCATTTCGATAACCTCAACTTTTAGCTATTGTCCATTAACATTTAATGTAATCTTTCATATACTTGGTGTGGAGTCTACTATTTTATTATTTGGTGTTTACTTATCTCATCTGTTTTTTGTTCCTCGGTTTCTCCTTTACTGATGAGGACTAAGCTCTGATTTTTTTGTCTTGCCCACATTCCTATCTAAGAGGTCTGGGGAGTCATGCCCTAATAATCATAAATAAATTCTCATCAGATGGGTTTTATTTAACTCTGTATATTGTGACTTACTTTCCAACCTGACTCTGGCATAACATTAAGAGACAAGGAAGGAAACCAAGATATTTTACCCCAAAACATGTTTCTTTGCCATATCTTGAAATCACCCTACAAAGCTGTCCTTTGTGAGGGAAGAAATGCATCTGTAAAGAATCTCTATTAACATAGCTAAATTTTTTTTCTTCCAGGCCCTCCCAATCCTAAAGAGATTAACTAAAAGTCTAGCACCTTTTTAAGATCTGAATAGGAAACATTTGTCATCTATTGTCTCTAAGGGAAGCCACTGTAAAACTTCCAAAGAATCTTGGTCTCCACCATCTTTAATCTTAACCTGAACATCGCCTTTCTATGGATCCCAGGTCTTTAGACAAACTCAACCAACTGTGATCCAGAAAGTTTTTAAATTTACATATAGCCTGGAAGCACTTCCCCTCCTTGGAGTTGTCCCGCCTTTCTGGACTAAACCAATGTATTTCTTAAATGTATTTGATTGATGTCTCATGCCTCCCTAAAATATATAAAACCAAGCTGCACTTGACTACCTTGGGTATACATTCTCAGGACCTCCTGAGTATGTCACAGGCCATGGTCACTCATATTTGGCTTAGAATAAATCTCTTCAAATGTTTTACAGAAGAGTTTGACTCTTTTCGTTGACACTGACTTTTGCCAAATTAATTAAATCTTTTTAGAATTCTATTTTAATTTGTCTATTGGCCTTTTAGCTAGACTTCTTTTGTGTGTGCACACGTTTGCGTGTGTGTGTTTACTGGTTGCTCTACAGTACAAAATATACGCCCTTAACTTTTTATAATCTAAGAATTGTTAATATTATACTAACTCATATAAAATACAAAAATTTTGCAACCATATGAGTTCATGCCACTCCCTAATTTTTTATAATTACTAATATGATATGGTATCATATCACATACTCTAGGTTATATACTTTATAAGAAAATATTATAATTTTGCTTGAAACATGTATTTTATATAGAAATGAAGAGGAATATATAGGAAAATCGTTCCTTCTCTCTTTTTTTGCATTTACTTGGACATTTACCACTTCTAATATTCTTTGTTCCAGTTCCATTCTGCCAATTTGTGTTCCTGTCTGGTATCATTTCCATGCACCCTAAAGGACTTTATTTTCATCTCTTATAAAGCAGATTTCTTGAAAAAGAATACTGTCAGTTTTCTTTTATCTGAAAGTACCTTTTTTCCCACATTTTTGAAGGATATCTTCACTAGAGATAGAATTCTGAGTATTTTTTTTCTTTTAGCACTTTACAGTTACTGCTCTACTCTCTTCTGACCCCATGGATTCTTATAAGAAATCAGCTAAAATGTGCTCATTCTTCTGCTGTTTGCAACATTTCATTTTCCCTTGCTGCTTTATTTTTGCTTTTAACAGTTGACTAATGGGAAAATCTGGGAAATCAAGCAGGTAGAGCCACTGCAGATGGAACAAAAAGGCAGGATTGCAGGGAGATCAATGGGAGACTCCTGCCTCTGTGCAACTACTTCCTCTGCCTGTGCACATCCAAGGGTCTGGTGGAGCGCCTGGCATTTCTCTTGATCCATAAGGCTAGAATGTAGGCAGATGAAATGGACATGGAACAGGGGAGAGAGAATTATCTGAGAACTGCTGGACACTTGGCTTCCGTTTCTTAATGTATCAGACCCACTATGTCTTTCTGAGAGCGATCACTTATCTTCTCCAGATCTCACTGAAGATTAACGAGGAACAATGAAGATTTTCAAGCATATGTGAAGATATTGTTTTATAGATTTTGCTCTGGTTTCATTGTGGAGAATGACTTGCGGGGGTGGATGGTGGGGGACCTAAGAGCTCCATCACCCCTGTGCTGGCAACAGCTGATGATAGCGAGGACAAGGACTCCAACAGTGTAGGTGGTTATGAAGACAATGTCATCAAGGCACATGCTGATGGCAGATCCGAAAGGACTTTGAGGTAGATTATATGTGAAGGAAAAATAGGGACGAGTCAAGGATGATTCCAGAAAAAAAAAAAAAAAAGGGCAAATGGTGGACATAGAAACACTGAAAACAGAGCTGATTGGGAGTCAGGGTAGAGAAAGAATTGATTTAAGGGCATATACTTCATGTTCTTGCATCATAATCACACAGAAATGTGCTCTGAACAGTTGGTGGTATGTGCCACGATCTAAGGACATTGTACTGAGATGAAGATACAGATTTGAGAATCAACACAAACTGATGACAACTGAAGATATGTTATACATAAAATATCCCAGAGGAATGAGGAGAACAAAAGACTAGGACAGGAATTACAGGATGAGTAGAGGAGCCCACCAGTGGGCCTGAGATAGAGAACTGTCTTCCCTACAACCACATATATTGATTGTTAGTGATGATAAAGATTTTCAAGTCATATTCTGATCGTTCCATAGAATCCTTGCTATGTTACAGATCGTGATGCAATAGTTAGGTTCACCTTTTATTAGGTTTATATTTTCTGTTCCACTTTTTTGTTCCAATAAAAATGAAGCATCTTATTAATAAAGATGTGATACATGTTTCACCACTCCGGATGGCCATCAACCTAACAGACAAATGAAATGTCAAGATATCTCTCTAGGTACTTCTAATTACAGGATTCTATTTATGATGTAAATTGTACTTGACAGCTTTTTCCCAAGTGGAGTCTTACTTCAAATTGTTATCAATTTAGCAGTGAAAAGGAGATACAGAATTCTACAAGAAAATGACAAATTCTGGTAGTTTAGGTGGTAAACCTTATTAACCACATGTCCAGTTAGATGCTTACTAAATACAAGTAATCTTATTTGGACATTTAAAGATTGAGTTGTTTACATTCATACTTTGAAACAAAGGCCAGATTAGACTTTATAAATCCACCTGCCACTGATCATCCTTAAGCGGCTGCTTAAAGAGATTTTCATTTCTATCTTGCATATTATAATTAAAGTTCAAACTTTAAAGATAAGCAATTATCAGGACTCACTAAATTAAAGATTCAATTGTCTCTCTGGAGAATTACGTTTCAGGGAATTTCACTAAACTCTTATCTTTTCTCTTTTTAATAATAATCATTTTATTATTTAAAAAAAAAAGGTCTCAAATGCAACCATCCAATGGGTTTTTCTGCTTCTGTTGAATCCTTGATGTAAAAAATAATATTCAGAGAAACAAGTTAATTTAGATACAGTGTGGCATAATTACCTTTAAGCAACACATTTTCACTGACAAAACTATTTAACAGTATATAAATTGACAGCACTTGTTGCAATACAAAATGCTATAATCAACAAAATTTGTATTAAGATATAAATGTTTATCATCTGTCATCTGGTGTAGGTAGGGTAGTTGTCTTCATGTTCTTCTGAATGTAACACTCTGTTGATGCTCTTCATTTTATTGTACAAATTTTCTGGGTTAGCATCGGAGAGAAACAAAGTGCTTTTGTTCAGCATGTTTTTCTTGGTTTGCGTATTTACTTAACTGAAAAAAAAATTGCATGTTTTTAGACAAGAGACAGTCTTTCCAGTTCACTAATGACCCATCCAGCCCATGTCAGATTCTTCATTTAATTGACTGAACTTTACCCTTGTTTAGCATTTGAATTTGTAATTTTTGCAATGATTTACCTATGTGGGACCTTCTCAGTGCCTGTTATTTTTCAAAATTAGTTATTCTTATTATCAATATGTCAACACCTAAATCCTATTAACAAAGCCTCCTTCTGAATGCATCAGTTATTACAGCGTATCATATGTTAATGTCACATGTAGCAAACTAGCCAGGAAAAGGCCCAGCTAATTTCACATCCTTTAAAGAGAAGTGTTTATTAGCCTGTACACTCCATGCATGAAAATTTGTATTGAAATCATTATTGGGACTAACTTCAATCCAGCCTTTTCAATCTTAGTCATAAATAATTGTCATAAATAAAAGAGTACATTGAAAATGCCTATATACTTAGGTAGGTGTTGACATTGGAATGATAATATTATGTAATTTATTTTATGGCTAATGTATGTTTGTACAACAATTTATAGAATGTAGAGATAGGCTTATGTTAACATAATGTTCCTTATTAATAATTGGCCCACTGTGGCTTATGGGGTACTCTGCAGTGGTTTGATTCTACTGTATTTTGATATCCAAGTACAATTAATCCCCTTTGGGGTATCCCATGTTGTTTTGTGCCCTAATTAAACTGCACCAGCATTGTGTCTTCTTGGTAAAGACAGCTTTATTTACTGTTTGCAGAGATTTCTCATGCTCTGCCTACATAGTTACCTGAGCTTAAGGTTTTTTAATGTGGCTTCTTCTTTAACGATGTTATTTCAAAGCCATCATTAAATCCCTGAAGCCAGGTACACACTGCCTGGAAGGGTTTCTTTGTGTAAGCTTTTTTCTACTGCTTTCCTCTTCACTCCGATCTCTCACTCCTGTTGCCTCCATGATGAGGTCTTGGCTGAGTGAGATTTAAATTTGCTCCTCTTATAGGAAAAATAAATTCAAGGTTGAGTTAAAGCTGAAAAAGATCTACATTGAGAAGCAATGTAGATTCTATGGCACATTCAAATATTCATTCTGGTTCTAGCCATTTGGGGTTTATTCATGTCTGGAATTATGTAACTTCAGTTATTGTATTTGAGGTACTTTTAAATGAGTTTTTTAACATATCAATTAATAACTTCACCTGAAGTGTCAAGTGCTACTTCCATTAGGGTGGATGCATTTAGTAGCAAAATTAAAACAATCTTCAAACTCAGAAAATTGAACTCTGTTTAGAGATGATGCATGGTAGGGCTGAAGAGAAAGGTGACAGATTGAAGTTAAATTTAGCTTATTGGTTTATTTGCTTGAGATCTATATTTTAAATACATGTTAAATATGGTCTGGGGGCCTCCATATCTGAGTCATGCAAATATTGGTGGTGGGCCTGGTGGTGGATGGGCAGGGTGTGAGCGCCAGTTCCTCAGTGGGTCTGGCCGGCTGTAGATGTCAGAAATGGGAAGCAAAACTCGCAACGTGAGTGAAACAAACCACATCTGGTTATCACTTTGGGTTCAGATCTGACAAATCAGAGTAGGTCAGTGAGGTCATGCGTAGCTGGAGGGCAGATACATAGTTGGAATCTGACTGTCAGTGGTGGCTTTTGAATGATGTAGCTTAAGGTGACCCAACATCAATGCAAACAAACCTGCCTTGAAAGGGGAACTGTCTGGTTTTGCTAGTCTCTTGCTCATATTTCCATTGGTCTAGGTTTCCGGTGAGGTTCCCCCTGGGTTCTCCTTTTGCAGGGGGATGGAGGAGGCTTCCCTCAGTGCAAGTAGCAACTGAGAACACATTAATTTCTTGGGGGTTTAAGCACACACCAGGCTTCTGGACATGGATTTCACCCAGATAATTGGGAAGCAAATATATACCCATTCTTTTTGAATAGAAACAAATTAACGATTATAGTAACCAAACATCACAACAAGTGACAGCTAAGAAAATAGGCTGTAGAGTCAGACAGACACACTCAAAGGGTATTCCTTCCACACACTGTTGTGTAACAGGGAAAGTTACTTTGAGTCTAAAATTATGTCTGGGAGAATTTTCCAGACTCCTAAACCAGGCTAGGTCATATTGGCGTCTGCTTTTTCGGTATCTCCTACTGACAGTACGTGCAAAGCCATTACAACAACAAAAACAACAAACAAATTTAAAACTACTTGTACAATATGCCTCTTCACTGATAAATGTGAACCCCAAGAAACCCACAGGGCCCTTAGAAGGTCGCGCCATGCTTAGCATGTGGACATTTTTAGTTAACTGACTAAATCTTCCCTATCCTTGAATTGGAATTAAAATAATATTTACCTAAAAGATTATGAGAATCAAGTTACAGAGTACATTAATCACTTAATACAGCCTTTGGTTCTTAGCAGGTGTTGGATCTTTGGTAATTTCCTTTCTCTGAAGAAATTATATCCAAAACTGGAAAACATACTTTTGCTGTATTTATAAAGTGTTTTTTAACACGGTTATTTATTTTAAAGAAACATTTTTGTGTTATGCTTTTTTAAACAGCGATCTAATGAATTCCCAACTCAAAATTCTACCTGTCTGGATTTGGCAATAACACTAACTGAATTTAACACACATTATTTTTTCTGCTAATGCTGCATTCCCTAAGCTAGTTTAGAAGCAAACATTTGGAATCGGCATATCCTCTTCGTAACAGAACCTATTATTTGTCTCTCAGTTTCTGTCAACCTGCTATGTTTCTCCATCCTCTTAGGTAGAGTCCCCTTCAGCTTAATGGATAGCTTCACCTTCCCTACGGACATAGTCCATTAAAGGACGGCATACTCCTTCCCTCCCTCGTTTAAACACAGTGCACACAGCTTAATCCATAACACAATTTTTCATTTTAACAGAAAAGCATTAACATTTTATAATAGTTGTGTCACATAGAAGAAACCCTCCTAAAGAAATAGTATTGTAAATAGCATTTATTACACCACAGCAATGTCGAGTTATTTGGCCCATTGAACTCAGTTCTCTGTCTCTGTCAATTGAACACCATGTCGTAGAATTACTTGAAGAGCTTTGGCATAAACTCACTCTCGGAGTTGTTTCTCAATCAGCCTACTTTAAAAAATGATCTGTTGTGAGTAGGAGGGATAGGATGGGATGGAATTTTGCTTCCATCTAACTGACTTTGACATTATAAACTTTTTTACTCCATTTAAGGATCTTTTCTTGCCTCTTTTAGGGATTGAGCTGAAATAATTTCACTTCCTATTAGTGACTTTATGCTTTCCTTTTGGTTTATGAATATTTTTTAGACTCAGGATTAAAGAACGTCCCTTTATTTAATACATTTCAGAAATTTATCATACGAGTCTATGTTAACAGTATATGTAATTTTTTGTAAACATCATTGCTATTTCCTTGTAGACTTTCTCCTTGCAGACAGAAAAGTTTCTTTTTCATAGTCTTTGTTTTTCATTGCAGCAAAAATTCTGATATTTTGTAATTGTAGTTTCCATTTTGGTATGTCTGCTGGTTCCATTAAACTGTATGGATGCCCAACAATCAGGATGACTTATGGTATTCCATTTCCAAAAATAAATTGGACTATGAATTTCTCTTATATCTATCTTTATAAGTGCATTCTGAATGGTGGATAATTCACTCAGGCTGGCTGCTATGTTCTTTATTTCCAGAACAAACATGTATATGATGATCAATTGGCCTCGGCAATTTCTGAGCAGTGGAGTATACTTTAGGAAGTGCTTTTCGGATATGTTTGCACTGAAACTAATCTAGTTTGCACTTAATATAGGAAACATTATTGAAGAAAAGGGTAGAATTGAATTTGGTTGTCTACTGCTTTTCTTTATCCTCTGTTCTAAGCTCTAGTCATTTGCTGTCAACACTGAAGGGCCCCATATGTGTTCTTTCTGACCAACTGTGTGCATAATGGTTATGTGAAGATTAACAATTAGCTCATTACAGCTAAACACTGATATTTCAAATGGATTTTATATGCCTGTTTTCTTATGAGACCATGCGTAAATAGTTTTCATCCTGTCTTGAAGTGACCCTGGGTTGGAGTGCTGTACTTAAAACCAGATGATGCACAAAAGCTTCTGGCTTGAGTCCTGTATTTTATAGGTGAAAAGACGTAGGCACTGACAGATGACATGAGGTGTCTACAGTCACATGCGTGGTTATTGTGGACCTTGGACCAGAGGCATTGATACCTGTGGTGACATGGTGGGTTTGAACTTGTATCACTTTGGGCCTAAAAGTTAAAAATAATATCACTTTAAGAAAATAATATCCCAGCTCTAAAAGATTGCATGCTTGTTTTATTCCCCTTTAAATTAGGGGATCTATTAGTACTCAGATAAGAAATAAGGCTGGTAGTAGTCTGAGGTATTTTTTTTCCCCTCACTGAAGTGCCGTTTCCTTTGGTTTTATTTTTTTACTTTTAAAAACAGGTTTTTATAACTGCTCACAAAGTATTTAAAAAGGAGGTCATTTTATGGTTTTGATGCAGGCTTACTCTTGGTTTAAGGAAAAATTAATTGGTTAGTACTCAGAAAAGAAATATACTTAAAAGGAAAATATATATGTATGAAAACACACACATGCACATATACACTCGTACATATACATTTGCATTGTACTTACATATCTATTTATATACATGAATTACTACCGAGTAAAAATATAATTTCCTTCAGTTATTATGGTGCCAAACATTTTGTGGGTTTATTTGTAGAAATTTAAATTGATGCTGTGATATATTGCAAAGCTATGTTGAATTATATTTATGTTGAAGAAAATTATATTGAATTAAGAGGAGAAATGTTATGATTCATTCATTTTTGCTAATATTTATTTCAGATGTTAAGATATTCTTGTTTTATTAATGTTTTTCCTGGAGCTTCATAAAAATTGATCTCTGAATATCATTTAAAATAACATAGGAAAATATTGTAGTCTTATATTACACTTACTTAAAGAATATTATAAACCATTTCTTCCTCAATGCATTACTAATTGGAAGTGGGACAAAAGAGAACATTTTCTAAATTTTAAAATTCTAATAATTTTTTTCATGTATCTTTTGTGACCAAGTGTCTACACATATCTGTGTAGTGATTAAACTGATACATTTTCATTGTTTTTGCTTTATAATTGACAATCCTATTCACAGGTATTTACACATTTATTAAGATACAGCTAAAAATGATGTTTCAATTCAATTAAAAACTCATAGTTTTTATTTAATTTTCTTTTGCTTGATTTTATTAATTTGTATTTTCTCTCCTATTGTTATGGTATGGTACCTTTCTGTATTCAACTTGAATATTGTCATTTCAAGATGGCCTTCTTTGACTTCCAGACTCTTTTGTTATATATTCTGATCATATGCTGCACTTCTTGCGACATTCACTGCAAGTGCAGTTTATTTATTCATTTTTCTTGGTATAGTCTGTAAATTCTATGAAAGGATTTTCCTTTTTACCACTTGATCCCTATACTCTAGGACAGTACCTGGCACGTAGTAGACATTCAGTAAATTACTGAACAGGATAAATGGACCAAAAAATAAAGGAATTAATTTCCATAATGCAAGTGGTAAAGCACATATCTTGAAATTCCACATCTGTGATCTCACCATTGAGAATATTGCTTCATTGTCAAGAGTCAGATGCCAATCGTTCTTACCAATCAACATTGACCTGATAAAGAAGATATCCTGAATGAGTAGAACTTCTCTTGATCTTGCATGGACTATCACAAAAATTTGAGAGGAATTAACTGAGGCATATATAATCAAAAGGAATATGTTCCCTAAAATGGCATAGGTGTTTCAAAAAATTTAGATGAGTAACAATAATTTCCTGTTATTTTCAATGCACAAGTAAGCAAACCAATGACAGAATATTTTCAAGTTGTCACAGATTGCTTAAAAAAACCCTCCCCCTCCAAACATTAAGAGAGTTCAGAGGAAAAGGTGGAACTGTGATGACCTCCTTGGGTCTGACTTTGAATCGTGAGATGATCCAGGTAAGCTGTATGCTTACAGATCGCAAAATGAGTCAGATTCATTTCACCCAGGCCAGCCAGAATTAAATGATAAGAGAGAGGAGAGAATTTCATTGCTACTTTTAATTTTAGGAAGCATAATGCACTTTGGATTTTGGCTCAGGTATGTAGAAGGCTGTAAAGAGTACTATTCCCACTCCAGCAGAAAAACAACTGGATAAACTGCAAATTAATGACTTTTTTTTTTTTTTTTTTTTTTTTTTACCCATCAGAGAACAGGAATTGCAGAGCAAACAACTAACCTGTAACCTGGAAAGAGACAGGTGCATTAGCAGGAGATACAGGACCCTAGCATTTGCTTGCCTGGGGGGCACACATCATCAAACACCATTTAAGCCATTGAAAAGATTTATCAAGAATTGCTAAGTAAATTGCTTAAGGCTGAGTGTGAGTGAGTAGAGAGAATGAAACTCCTTTATGATGATCGCAGATGGCCTCTCACTCCCTTGCAGGCTTTTCCTCCAGTGACTCCATCAGATCCTCACAGGGAAGATCAGGGAGAATCCACAGATAGCTCCCTTTGGTACTGGATGGCTGAAGGAACAGCAGCCACTACCAAGATGTGCCCAGATTCATGTCCCCTATAGCCTCTATGGAACAAAAGGTTTAATTACTCTCCCTACCTGTCCTGGGCATGGAAACTATCTCCAGGCAGTAAGCTGGAGCAATCACATGCCTCACGTTGTTAGCTTCCTCTCATAGGTCACTAGCCTTCCTTGCCTGATGGCGGATGTCTTGAAAACCATTATCATGTGTATTTCTGGTTGTTTTAAGCATAAGAGTAAACTGGTTTCGTTAGTTCACTTTGACTAGTCACAGGTTCGACACCAAATGAGTGAGTGTTAGGACCAAATTTACAAAACAAACAAACAAAAAATTCCCTATAGCATTTTGTGTTTTAGAATTGCAAATAAAGAATTGTGGGCCTGTATGCACAGTCTTCACTTGGCCTAAAGCACAGATTATAAATTCCTGAAGGGCAGAGTCCATTATTGTACTGAGATGTTCTGATATCCTTATATTTTATAATTACAATTTTACATCATGAGATCTCTACAAGGTATATTTGTTATTACTATTATTTCCTCTCTAAAAAATTATCCTATTCATGTTTATATAAATTATACATTTTTTTCACTGAAGGCATTAAAAAAATGGATGACGTTTTCCAAAGCATCTCTCAATAATATTTTATAATCCTGTTACATATTTCAGTAAGGGAGATTTCTTGAAGGGTTATTAAATTGATGTCTTGAACTGATTCAGGGCCTAATTCCTTGAACTAGTTTAGGAAAAAATTTAAGTTTTTCAAAAATGCAAGATTGAGTCATGGAATTTTTAGGGTCGTTGCTAGTCAAGGTCTTTACCATGGAACAAAATTTGAAAGGAACATTACAGTTTTTAAATTATTTCATTCAGTGTGTCAGCTTTGTTTCTGAATGGCTGTTCCTTTAATTGCTCTAATTCTCATGAAAGTCAAAAAACTGTATTTTATTCACACTCTCTTTAAGGCAATTTCCACCTCAATTTGCCTTATCTCCTGTTTTGTATTCCTAGTTTGATACTTTTTCATGTTACATATTTTATATTAATTCAAGAGAATGTTCTCTCAATTTGTACTTTACAGTCAGAAATATTTGATATTTTATTTTTATTGATATGCACATCTCCCAAACTGGGCGACAAAGTGCCCTAGGACATCATGGCAAACTCACAGAGTGCTGTGAGATATCTTAAAATTGTAAGAAATCATAGTGACACCAGATGTGATGGACATTGAGTGAACTACTGGCTTGAGTGAGTTCAAAATTCCAACATTAGCACATGCTATATTCATTTCAAGTGGAATATATCTTTGCAAAACTGTTTTTAGGCAATTGCTGTGATAAATAGCAAGAACCATGCAAAAAATGAAGTGGAATATGAAATGAGGGGCTGGCATTTAGTCTGATTCTGAGATTTGAGGTTTGTGGGTGTCCAGCAAATACTCATATCCCATAAATCATTAATTATGGTTCATCAAGAGTGAAAAATAATTTTATCTCATGCATTATTTTTAATAATGTGTAATGTTAGGGGTATTATAAAGTTGTTTAGCTTTATCTGTTTAATAAGATAAATGGGCATTTGTTTGTGGTACTGTGAAACAATGAAAGACCCTAAGGGGCCATGAAAGGAGAATGTATTGGAACCTCTGTATTAAAACCTTCACTCAATGGGCCATAGTAGTAATAGTAATAACAATGAAAATAAAAATATCTGTAGTATATAATTGAACATCTTCATACCAGGAGTAGTACATATTATTTTAATGCATACTGTGAAACTATAATATTAAAATTATTTAAAGACTGAGAAAATGGAAGATCCCTCCCATTTTTATCTGCATAGCTATCAGGTGGCTGTTCTAAGTGTTAAATCTATGTCTGGAAAAGGCAAAAATATTTTAATATCATCATCATGACTATTAAAATAAACATAGTATAACTATTGCCCAGGTCTGCATTAATTTGAGGTTTCTAGATTTAATTTTTAGTTTAATTTTTTTAAACACTTTATCTGTTAAAAGTGAAAAGAGAATGAGAAAGAAAATATTTTTGAGCTCTAAGATTCTATGCTACATAGATCTTTATCTATTTCCAAATTTCACAAGATCTTTTATCGTTTCAAATTTAGTATTACTTCTGCTTTTTATTCAGTCTCATAATTGATGTTAATTTGTGTAAGAATCAACGAATGAAGCAACATTAAATTTAAAACCAGTACCTATTATGTAGATCTAGCAACGAGTATAAAAAAGATTCAAAGCAGTAAAATGTGGTAGGAATTAAAATATAAAAAATCTTTGTTATACAAATCAAATAAGAGCAACTGTGCTAATTTGAACTATGAAACTAATGTAATAATCTTAATTAATGGAAAAGCAGAATTATAGATTTTATTAGGAAAAGTGATTTCCATTACCTTCAAATACATTTTTCAGCTTATTTTAGGCTATTTCTGTATTAGCAAATAGAGGAGCTTTACTTCTTAGTTTAACTAAATTGAAGGTTTGTGAAATATGTCTAAATTAGGTTTTGCCAAATATGTCTAACTTAGATTTTGCCAAATAAAAAAAAACTTTTAATAATGAGATTATTCAAAAACTACTTTGATTTCCTATGCTGTGTTCCAAGCTCAATGTTTTAATGATTAAAGAAAGTGAATCATAAAACACAAGACAGTTCATTAAATTTAGTTTTCTTGAGAAGAAATCAATGAAAAGGAATATACACCAATGTTCGTTCATTTTTTGGATTAAAAAATGATGTATAATTACAAAGAGTAAAATAAAAAGACTATAAATGTATAAGTTAATGAAGCTGACAAGTAATTACACTTGTTTCACAAACACCTTAATCAACATAGAGAACACTGTTCTCACCACAGAAATCCCTAGTTCTTAATTCCAAACATTCTGCTTTTCTTTGAGAACCAACAACTATTCTAATTTCTACACAGGTAGATTTCTTTTGCCATCTAGACCTTTGTAAATTGAATCATATAGCACATTCATGGTTGTAACTGAATTATTTTACTCATACAATAATTCTGAGATTCAGATATGCTATTGCATGCATCATTAATTCATTTATTTTCTTATCTGAGCAGTATTTTATCAGTATACCAGAATTTAAAAATTCCATAATTTGACATTGAATACTAATTAAACAACTATTTAAACTTATTTTCATGTGATTTATGTTAATAATAGTTGCTTTGAAGTCTGGGACAGCTAAATTCACCTTCTGAAACCATTCAATATCTATTCTGTTGACTGCTTTTGTTACCTGGATATGGTTCATATTTTTCCCTTTCTCTGTATCTTGTGATTTTGGAGTAAAAGCCAGACATCATTGATAACATACTGTAGAAAGTCTGGAATCCATTTTGCTTCTTTAAGGGTTCTTGGTTTGGGGTTTTAGGAGGCGGTTATCCTGGGCTCACCTGTGAAATTTTTCTCTCCCGCAGTGTAAAGCAGCTGTTCCAGTTACTATTGCTGTGTAACATATTATCCTAAAGCTTAATGGCTTAAAACAATCATTTTATTATTACTATAGATGATGTGAATTAGCAATTTGAGAAGATCAAGCTAGGATGGCTTGTTTCTGCTCCAGTGGGACTGGTCCTTCACTTGTAAAGACTCAAATATTGAGACTTTTTGGCTAAAGGCTGGATTCATTTGAGGACCACTAATTGCACCTAAGCTGGGTTAACTCAAAGGCTGATGAAGCACCTATATGTCGCCTTTCCATTTGGTTTAGATTTATCACATGATATGAGTCTCAGCATAATGAAACTTTATTTTGTGGTTGAAACTTTCAAAGGCGATTGCCCCAGCCAACATGGCAGAGCTGCATGCCATTTCTGTCTTAGCTTCAAAAGTCAGGCAGTGTCATTGCCACCACATTCTATTCGAAGTGAGGAATAAGTTGGCCAGGATGCAAGCTGAGAGGGTATAGTTCCTATTTCTGGATGGGAAGAAGGTCAAAGTCATATCGTAGAAAAGCCTGATGTGAGATATTGCTAGAGCCATATTTGAAAAAAAAATTAACCAAGTAACCGTCTTTCCTTATAAATTCTTGAGTATATTTAAAATAGTTATACAGTTATTTTAAATCCATGCCTACTGATTTCAATACCTGGGCTCTTTATAGATTAGGTTTTGTGATCTTCTTTTGCATATTTTCTCTTCTCAACATATTTATATTCTTTGTTTGTCTAATTAGATTTGATTGTATGTAGTACTTTGTGTATATTAATAGAAAAACAGTGGCGATTGCAGTAGACTACCGCTTTGCTTTTACATTTTGCAAAGTATGTGAGCTTATTTCTTATAAACAGATAAAGTGAAGTGGTGATCTTTCAGATTTCTACTGAATTTTGAGTTTATTGGGGATCTTGGCTGCAGCTTTAAGAACATTGTACTACCTGAGTCCTTATTGCTTTACATTCTCAAGTTACTTGCTCTTTTTTTGAACAAAATTCAGAGGTTGAAGAGAGGAGAATAATTGCAATGCTAATTAAAACATTGTTAGATTTCAGAATCTTTCAGACTCTCCATTCCTGCCTGTCTCCATTCCTGCCTGTTTTTACCATTGCCAGTGGCTCTCTTAGTCGTTCTTTGCCTTTAGCAAGTCTTGTCTTTTAGTGACCTCATGTTTACCCTCCAAAGTTGCCACAACTTGCTGCTAACCTGTGACAGTCTCTTCTCTTTGGAAATCAGTTCACCAAGTTCATCAACGGCTCTTTGATAGTCCCATTCTTAAAGATTTTTTTTTATTTTATGTGAATTTTTATTGATGTTACTGTAAGAGTGATAGTGTTTTGGACTGTTCTTAATCAGAAGAAAAACCTGTTTATTCGGTTTTAATGTGACAAATATTTAAAGAGGCTGCAGAAATTGTTATATTTCTTCTTGTCAAACCAGGCTTACCGTCTAAATCTCTAGAATTATTTTTAATGGATTTAGACAGTAAATAATAGTCTAAAATATCTGCTATTTAATTTTGAAATATTTTAAGTACTTACATGCTTATACACATACATACACAATTGACATATGCACAGTACGTAATTTGTCTACTTGATAATGACATTAAATATTATAATTTATTTCATAATATGACTTACCAGAGGAAAAAAATAAAATAATATGTGAGCAGTTGAGTTGGGCTGATGTTATATAATTATAGGAGTGCCTGGAGAATACTCATTCAAGATTAAAATAGATTAAAACATACTGGGTAGTTCCTAAAATAGATTTAACATGCAGGATTTATAATTAATTTCAATACAGAACCTAATTTTTGGGAAACCAGTGTTCTCAGGAAACACTTTGAGAAATATTATACATGAATTCTGAAAATGGAAAATTACTTGTGAGCTGGAATCATCAGCAGTAATTCCTTAAGGAAGTTGAACTTTGGGTAGACTTTAGGACTGTAGAAAGTTTGGAAGAGATGAAAGAGAGAGGCTATGGCAATTCCATTTAGATTTTGTAGGAGACAGAGAAGCTGAGAAAAGGGAGTGTGATGTATGAGTCAGAACATGGAAATGGGAATCTGATTCGCTTGGACTGGATGCATGTTCTACCCTTTAACTGGTTTGACGATCCTAAGCAATTGAAATCCACTGAGACTTCATTTTTGTTCTGTAAAATTGGTAGTACCATTCTTCTTCTAAGCTGTTAGATCAACTAAACAAAACTTAAGTGTAAACTTAGAGCAGATATTAACACACAGATCACTCAATACATGTTAATTTCCTTCATTTCCAATACATGTTAATTTCTTCCTCCTCCCAATAGAGTAGAGGGAGCAAAATATGGGAAAATGGAACCTAAACATGAAGTGGGATTAGTTTAAGAATTTTGCTATTTCTTTCTTTAGATCATTTCTGCTGCTGTTACCCATGTCCAGTAAGAACAATCTACTCATTCTTTTGCTCAACCCTACAACATCACTTTAATTATGTCAATCTTCTTCCCAAGATTTTTCTAGAGTAAATATCTATGATGCTTGAACTCCAGTGTCTATCCTGCATTGGACTTTGCCCATCCACAAAGACCAGTGCCTTTGTACATTTGAAGAAAGAAGTAAAATTTCATGAAGAAAAAGATGTACTGGTAGTATCTCAAATTCTTTACTATATTGAAGACACTAGTCTTCATTTCCAAGCCCAAAGACACTAGCTTGTCACTGCCTAGAGTGAGCAGGCCATGAGAATCTGAACTAATTAGGCAGAAAGGGGATCTAAATAGTGACATGGACTACTAATAAATTTACACTTAGAAAATATCTATCATGGGAAATAGAATGCCCTGTTTCCCTTGGACACTTTGCATATCTTCTTTTGTTATTTAAGTTTTCTCTTTTAAGTGCATTCACAACACTATTCATAATAGTATATTTCAAGGGTATCCAATCTTTTGGCTTCTCTGGGCAACACTGGAAGAATTGTTTTGGGCCATGCATAAAATTCACTAACAATTGTTGATGAGCTAAACAAAAAGGAAATCACTTAAAAATCTCATAATGTTTTAAGGAAGTTTATGAATTTGTATCGGGCCACATTCAAAGTCATCTGGGGCCATATGAGGCCCGCAGGTCATGGGTGGTATAAGCCTGGTGTCTTCATATTCATTACAAAGCTTAATGTGCTAGTAAGAATAATTGTCCAGTGTTACCTCCCATTGTCAGACTCAGAAACCAATATTTGTCACACTCAAGTTCTTATTTAGGCTAGTGGGTTTACCACAGACCAAACTCTTCTGCTACATGTTACTTTAATAATTTAAATATCAGAGAGCAATCTTTTTTCCATCATTATTAGAGTTTGGAGGATCATATCACTTGCTCCTGTTTCACAATAATTTACACAGCACTGCTGCTATTCAATATCTACCCAGCCTCTTATCTGATCTCCCCAGGAAAAACCTTGATGCTCTCAAAATGTTTTCCTTTGCCACCAGAGTGAACTTTATAAGATGCAAATCTGGTCATGTGACTTCCCTGCTGCAATCTTCAATTGCTTCCTATCACCTTCATAATAAAGTCAGCCCTTGTTTAGAATGTCTGGGGGCCTTTCATGATTGAGCCTTTGTTCATCTCTTCCATCCACCCTCACAGATGTGCAGGTCACCACAAATGTATCATTTTCCTTTTAACTCTGGTTTCTTCCACACAATGACTCTTTCCCATTTGACGGCCCTAGTCTCTCAAGTAGGGCAGTCCTGATCATCTTTCAGGACTCTTTCTAGAGGTTTCTCCCATAGAAAACTCTTCTGAGCACCAGTTCCTGATGCCGCCTGTACTCCAGCTGGATAGGTATATTATTCTCATTTGTTGCTGCATGTGTGTCTGTTGGTTCTTCTCTCTCTAAGGTAGTCCTGTCTTTTGTATCTCACTGCATGATTAGCTTTTTGAAAGCACAGAACTAGGTCTTATCCTATGTGGTAAACCTTGTTTTTATGCAGTGCTTGACATACAATATGCATGTGATAAATGTTGAATAAATTAGTAAGTTCTTGGTTAATCAGTGCTTGACATACAGTATGCATGTGATAAATGTTTGTTGAATAAATAAGTTCTTAATCGTTCAATGCATAAATAAATCATTTATATCTTTGTCTTTCTGAATAGGAATTTGTTGCCTCAACTATGATTCTGCCTCTGGAAATCGGTCTTATATTCTTTTTATATCTTTGATGGTACATAGCATAGTATTGAACATATAGTAAATAATAAACCATTTCCAGTGGCTAGATTAATATGTTACATCCTGTAGCTTTTTTCGTCAATGTTATTTTTGTGGTTGTGTATATGTATTTAACTTAAATTATATTTCTAAGACTAACCATAGAAACACAAACATATCCAGAATGAATACAAGTCTGAAAGATTATGCTCTTGTTTTTGATCCATATGAATATCTGGTTTACCTATCACATATTCTCTATGCTAATTAAGTAGTCATTATTTTCATAATAAAAGCTCCTGAAGTGCATTAAGTGTTCTACAACCATTTAAATCTTCCCTTTATTGCACATACTCTCTTTTTTCAATAGGGAAAAACAATTACCATATACATAAGTGATAAGTACAATAAAATTTTCAAGGTAAACATTTGTCAAGCTTTGTATATTCTTTTGTTTTTGGTTTTTGTTTTGTATAAATGTAGAGGTTACAAGTGCAGTTTTGTTACATGAGTATGTTGTGTAGTGGTTAAGTCTGGGCTTTTAGTGCAGCTATCACCTGAATTATGTACGCTGTACCCATTAAAGCTTTACATTTTGATGAAAGGCAAGAAATTATGTGACTTGTGTGAAATGAAAACACGCTTCTAAAAATTAAAATACACTTTATTAATGCATTGTTATGGGCTTTAATTACAAATGAAACACTTAAGAAAGCAGTATGTATATGGTCAATGGCTGGTGTTTTTGATACTGCAGAAAAAACAAAATATGACAAGGTAAATAGAGCTAGATGGAAAGCTTAAAATCCTGTTGGCCGGGATGGACTTCCCTGTGATAGCTTGCATTACTTTTCTATTGCTGCGATAAAAAATTACCATAAATGTAGTGGATTAACACAAGATACATGTATTGTCTCACAGGTTTATAGGTCAGGAGTCTGATGGACTTGACAGAGTCCTTGCTCAGGGTGATTGAAGGCCCAAATCAAGGTGCTGTAGGGGCTGCATTCCTTACTGAAGGCTCTAGGGAAGAAGAATTCTTTCCAAGCTTGTTCAGGTTGTTGGCTGTATTCAGCTCCTGGCAGTTGAAGGACTAAGGCAGGCTTCCTTGCTGGTGGCTGGCCAGGGGCTGGGCTTTGCTTCTGGAGCTGCTCAGATTCTTTCTCATGCTTTCCATAAGATCCAGTCTGGCCAGGGAGGTCAAGCTCCTCTCACACCTTGAAACACATCATATCTTTCTTGCCTACAGCTGGAGAAAGTTTTTTGCTTTTAAGAGGTCATGTGATGAGATTGGGTCCACGTGGATAATCCAGGCTAATCTCCCTATTTTCAGGTCCATAAAGTTAATTACATCTGCAAATTCCCTTTTTCATTGTAATAAAACAATTGACAGGTTCCAGAGACGAGGGTGTAGACATCTTCAGAAGGCAATTTTTCTTACTGAACAACCTGTAACATTAGAATTTGGAATAAAAGTCCTCACCACAGCCCAAATTCCTCTTAAAGCTTGGAAGATTTGGTGATAGAACCAATAGATTATCTTGATAGGTTTTCTTTTCTTTTCTTTTTTTTTTTTAGAGGGATAGACATTTAACTTTAAGCTGTCATTTTTCTTAATATCTCCATTTAAATACTTGGGTAGATTTGTAGAATTTTAATGTAAACATCAAGAACTTCAATATATTATATCCAGAAGTAATTAATTTCAACATTTATATTTAATAAATATTATAATTATTATAATTTATTACAGTATTACATTTTAATAAGTGTCTAGCAAGATTAATTGAAATCAAACTATTTGTCACTGAGGCTCACTTTATGTTGACTGGCTTGGCTTTTGAGTAGTGAAACTTTAAGACTGAAATGGTCAAAGGAAAAGAGCTGGCACCAAAACACAGGAAGAGACAGAAATTGGAACACTCTATGACTTAATAGGAGGCAACAAATTACTGAAAGCTGATTCTGGTTCTTCTGAAGAATTTGTGGAAATTAGGGAGAAGACATGGGATTGTGCATGCAAATCTCTTTTCGAGATAAATTTTACTAAGGAAATAAAACATTAAAGAATGTCTCTGAAGGAAGCAATCAATCTGACTTTTCATCGATACATGTTTTTCATAAGTTTTAACTTAACAATGTTTGGCGGTATTTGAATTTAGAAAACAAGATAAACAATCTCAGAATAGTCACACTGTTCAGTCCTAAGGAAATTGAAGACAGGTATATGATGTGTGCTTAATTTGAAGGAAAATAGTATAAGTGAAAATATTCCAGCAGGAACTGCTAAAATCTTTTTCTTACCTTTTGTCCAAACTTTGCATATAGCTTCGCTATATTACAGCAGGTAAATACGCCCCGCGATGTACTAGACATGGTTTTCCCACTTTCACGTTATAACCTAGAAGTGCAACTCTGCTACTTCCCACATTATTGTGAGCCCTATAGAATCATCCAGTCTATATTAACAGCTTATTGGTAATTAAACATGAGACTTAATTTGAGATTTTCATTTGAAATGTTTACTGTCACTTCTCACCATGCTATAGCTGATCTAAAATAGGGGAAGGGACAATATTCACTATTAATTATGCTGTTTCCAAAGATTTTAAAGTATTGCCAGGTGCGAATGTAGTATTTTCTTAGTAGGGACCAAACTGAAATTAGATAAACAAGTTGTGATTAAAGGCTATGAAGAATATAATCAAGTACTCTCAGTCAGTTGTAGGAAAGGGAAAGAAATAACATCACAAAAGTCAAATATTCTTTTGGGGTCCAGCTTGGAAAACATGTTGGTTGATATTCAACATTTTGTAATTCTCTCCCATAGGAAATTTGAATTAAGGTGTTATTTTCATTAACTGACCCAAAATATTAGGAACAAAGAGCCAATAAAGCAAAAAGGAAAAAGAAACATGAAATGTCAGTACCCTAAGACAATTTTATTAATAAACGACACTTTGCTCACATATGTATTCTCTTGCTGTAATTTTAAGCATTAAGATTATTTCTGATTTATGCTAATACAAAAGCCCAAAATGGTATCTCATTTTAAAAATTATGTTCATTTGAATGCATATCTATGGAATATATTTTATGTTTTGGGCCCATTGTATTTCTTCTTTTGTGACACATCTACCCGATGGCCTGTTTTTCTACTGGGGCACTTGTTCTTTCCTTAAAGAGAGGTTATCAGCTTTTATCTATGTCATATATGACAAATAATTTTTACTAGGAGCTAATTTGCCTTTCAATTTTACCTATGGGATTTTACAGTTCAAAAATTGTGTATTTATTTATTTATTTATTTAAGTCTATTAAAAATTTTTGTTGTTTCTAGCCTTTTAATCATGCTCAAAAAGATCTTTTTAGTATAATAATTTAAATTTGCTTATATATTCTTCTACTTTTATATCCTCATATTTTACATATAAATCATCAATTTATCTGAATATTATTTTGGTATAGTTCGTGATATATTTTTTTCCAAAATAGCCTAACTAAACATTATTAAATGTATTGACAAAATTATCAATTCCTTTTTATTTAAAAAGATATATATTGAAAATGTATCTATACTTGAATCTACTTCTTGACTTTCTGAGTCACTGATTTATTGGCCTGTTCTGACGCCAAGAACACAGGCTTTTGATTAATTAGCTTTACATATTCAATGTTTGATAGGGTTTATCTTCTTTACATAAGCTAAAATTTCATAAATTTCTCAAATTTTCTTTCATCATTATTCTTTTACATAAATTTAAGCTATATTTTAACATCTATCAAAATTAGACTGAGGTTTTAATTGGGATTATCTTACATTTCTAAATTTATTTTGAGGATAATTGAGTCACTGCCCTCAGTATTCTCATCTTTCTGGCAAATACCTTTCTTCTCCACTAGGAGAAATTTTTACATATATATTAATATTATAGTCTATCCTGATAGTACTTATTTGATTTAGGATAGGTCTACTGGTATCTACTTTTGTCTGACAATTATTTAAAAATCTTATATTTATTTTTAACCTCAGCTTATAACAGATTTCTTTCACCTCAATAATTCTACTAGTTATTGAAATCAGATACTTAATAATTGCTAAATTGTAATCTGGGTGCTACACATCAGTAATTAATATAATGGGCTACTTTGATCTTACAGTTTAGTAGAAAGATTCATATTTCTAATGTTGCTCTCCTTGTGGTTACTCTGACATTTGATCTTCCCTCTTCTGCTATAGTTAGCGTTTCATTGCCTGTCATCCCTCTCTAATATCTTCTCTACAATGTCTTCCACGTCTTTCTCACTTTCCTCTCTCAGGTATGTGATTTTCTCAATGCCATTCTCCACATCACTTACCTAAGTCTGGGTACTATTGATTCTGCTCTTTACTTACTTTATGTAATTTTCTTCCATTTTTTTATATTTTAAAATCCTCTCATACTTCATCAAGACCAGTTTTTTTTAAAAAAAGTATTGCAAAATAGGAACCACAAGACTTCCACATAATTTTTCTTTTTCCTTTTTTTTTTTCTTTTTTTTTCTGAGACATGGTCTCACTTTGTTGCCCAGGCTGGGATACAGTGTTTGTGTTTTTTTGAGAAGGGTCCCATTTTGTTACCCAGGCTGGTCTCCAACTCCAACCTGGGCAACAAAATGAGACCCTGTCTCAAAAAATCACTATTCCCTGTAGCCTTGACCTCCCGGACTCAAGCAATCCTCCCAGCCTCGCGAGTAGTGGGACTACAGGTGCGTGCCACCACGCCAGCTAATTTTTGTATTTTTTTGTAGAGATGAGGTTTCGTTATGGATGCCCAGGCTGGTCTCCAACTCCTGAGCTCACGTGATCCACCTGCCTCAGCCTCCTAATGTGCTGGGATTACAGGCATAAGCCATTGCACCTGCCCACGTAGATTTTTTCCATAGAGAAAACTTTGATTTGTATTTCTCTCCTTAACTGCACTTTAAATATTTTGGTAAGTGCTTTCTCAGTTGTTTAGGGGATAACAATCACCTGAATAAATACATGTGCTATAACTATTAGATAAAATAAATGAGGTATTCTTAAAAAATGGAAAATGATGATCTTTCATTATAATGTGTGCTGATAATGCAACAATACCCAACCAAATACGATATATAAGTGAATCACAGCTTTTAAAACCACATTATCCTTTTCTCCCATGAATCTATCAAAATTTCAATTAACCAGCAGAATCTATATTTAGTTCATAGAAAAGAATAACTTATTGTAATTATATCTAGGATAATTCATTCACCTACACAGAACATTTTACCAGAATGTCACAATCCACCCATCTCTGGGTGGCTACATTGACACTATGCCTCAGATAAAAATTGTGTCATATAAAATCATCTTATAAAGTACTCTTATGCTTTAATAAAGGTAAACCTATAAAGTTTTTTATAAAGAAGTACAAACAAAATTAATCTTACGTACATGATGTCATTTGATTTAATCTTGAAAAAGCTACTATGACCCTCATAATTTTATCATCCTCGTTTTTCCAATGACTAAAGATTAGACTCACATTTCTATTTACCCTAGTTAATTCAGCTAGTTTAAAGATGAGATTAATGCTCAAACAAATGTCTTTAGACTCTAAAATAACGACTCTTTCTACAACAGTTTCCTGCTTCTCAATAAAGGTGATGCTCTTAGCTTTCATAAGTTATGGGAAATTATGCTTCTTAAAAGTGGGAAGAGAATATATTTAAGCAAATACAAAACACTCTGTTTCTGAAAACTAAAAATTCTCTTTTGTGTAGGTAGATTGGAGAATATAGAAAAATGGAAAAATAACTGGACCTTATAAGAATTTTAACCTGGCTTCATTAACCCTGTGCTTTGACTAATTGAAATAAACCAGTTGCATCTAAGAATTTTGACCTAGTAAAAAATAAAAATAATAACTGTTGAATAGAACAGTTATGACTAGTCAAATTTAAAAATTGCATTGGTATTTAGATAATGTTTTGCTTTAATTCATTTAAAATTCCTCACTTTAAATATAAACCCTTGTGGGGAAAAGTTTGTCATGACCAGAAGCTAAAACCTGGAACTTATAAAGCTCAAACATGGGTTACTGCTCTGATAAACACTTCAGTGAAACTTTCCCATAAGCTCTAGCTCAAACAGAATGCAAATACTTTCCACAGCTAAATCCCAGACTTTGGCCTAAATGCAATTTGCAGAACTTTCTGAAGCTTGTGTTCTTGAAAGGTGCAGGGGTCAGCTGACACGGGAATCAATCCAACAGTCAAGAGAGCTAAAGATAATTATATTAAAACTGTCATGAGGATACACACACACAAAAGCTAGAAACCTTGAAGCGTTTCAAGTCATCAACTGCATGACAGCTGTGGCTATCTCAGAGAGTACTTTTGCTAACTTCTAAGATGAAGTCATAGTCTACTCTTTAAGGAAAGTGCGTTATTTATGTAATGTTTTGAATTTTGTTTTCTGAAATGCTTTTCTATGATGTTGTATTCTAAATCAGAGTATTTAGATGACCATATGTAACACTTAGTCATCCTAACGTAGACCACTAAATATACCAGCAACTGAAGTAAATTAATTTGATTTAGTTCTACTGACTTGGTAAAATCAGACTTTCTAACTTAAAACTATTGGTTAAAGGAGGTAGAGCAAGGTCTTAGAAGAACCTGAGGATGATAGGATTAATAAGGAAAACTCCCACATATCAGGCAGTTTGGATTGGTTTTCCTGAAGTTGGCTTTCTAATGCCTACTATTCTAGAGTTTCTTTGTTGACTTCCAAAATAAAAATACACTCTTCTAGTTAAAATCAAATTCTAAATAAAGAATGGCAGGGATCCTGGTAGAAAAAATAAAACTATGACTTTTGGGCGAGATCACTTTATATACCTATTTCTATACCATTATATATCTCTATATGCACTCACATATATATAAATGTCTATATATTTGTGTATATATATGTTACATGTGTGTATATATTTAGGGTTATGTGTGTGTTATATGTGAATGTATGTAACATGTTCATTTTAAGACAATTAAAAAGTTTTTTCAAATATTCACGAAGGGTACACATTATTTCCCATCACAGCATTGTTTTTGCAGTGATTGCAGATGGGTCAGGAATCTTCCTAGTTCTCCTTTAAGGCATGCTGCCTGTTTTGTTTTCTTGTATCCCCTCAAAATGCATCGTGGGAGCATCTGACCTCTAATATTACCTCAGTTAATACTGATTAATGCAGGATAAAGTTTGTAATTTTTACTTTGAAAAGGACAGACTGTAAATAGCATATGTGTAAAAATGATGAAAAGATTATATTTATTTTCAATGTGAAGAGATATCTATTTTCTGTTTTTTTTTTGTTTTTTTTTTTTTTTTAGATGGAGTTTTGCTCTTGTGGCCCAGGCTGGAGTACAATGGAGTGATCTCGGCTCACTGCAAACCTCCACCTCCCAGGTACAAGAGATGCTCCTGCCTCAGCCTCTCAAGTTGCTGGGAATACAGGCACCCGCCACCATGTCCAGCTAATTTTTTCTGTATTTTTAGTAGAGATGGGGTTTTGCCATGTTGGCCAGGCTGGTCTTGAACTCCTAACCTCAGGTGATCCACCTGCTTCGGCCTCCCAAAGTGCTGGGATTACAGGTGTGGACCACTGCACCCAGCCTCTGCATTCATTTTTAAAAGAGGCATGTATACTACTAATGCTAAGAAGACCACCAGGCAACACACTCAAAGCCTTAGAAGCTTGTTTTTCATAAGAGCTCCTCAGAATCTGGGGACATGGTCTCATCTCAAACAAAACAAAAGTATAAAAAACCAAAATGGTGCAATATATTTATAATTCTGTTTAATTTCCACTTCTTCTTTTCCCTATAAACATTTTTAATATTATTTATTTGCAATTAGAAGCTAATGCAACCTATTTCAATAAGTCAAAATCATATGTAACATATAAAATATAAGATTTACATGTACATACAAATCTTACTCCACAATTCACCAATATGCCTGTCTTAAGGTAATTATCCATATTAGCAGTATTTTGTTTGTTTGTTTGTTTGTTTGTTTGAGATGGAGTCTTGCTCTGTCACCCAGGCTGTAGGGTAGTGGTGCGATCTTGGTTCACTGCAACCTCCGCCTCCCGGGTTCAAGTGATTCTCCTGCCTCAGTCTCCTGAGTAACTGGGACTATAGGCACCCACCATCACACCCAGCTATTTTTTTGTATTTTTAGTAGAGATGGGGTTTCACCATGTTGGCCAGGATGGTCTCAATCTCTTGACCTCGTAATTCGCCTGTCTCGGCCTCCCAAAGTGCTGGGATTACAGGCCTGAACCACCAGGCCCAGCCCAGCAGCTTGTTTTTAATCATTCCACACAACACGTTTTTCAAATATATACAAATACATTCTTATATATTCTATATATATGCTATTTAATGCTTTCTCAGATACATAAATGTATAGATAAGATAGACTCACATGCAAAGATATATAGTTTAATTTCTGTTACAGTAGCTATGCCTTACAATTCTGGTCAGTACTCAAGAAACAAATGAGGTCTTTTTTCAGGAGGATGGCAGGAACTGTTTACTTATAAAATATGAGATCTGTCTAAAAACGATGTAATATATGCATCCAAAAATGACAGCACTGCTAATACAAAATATGAATGCAGGCTATGAAGAGAAAATTAATATAGTTGTCTGTTCTACAGTCCCATGCCAAGAAAATATACAGCATTGCAGTATAGCATTTCATTTCTGCTGTTTTAAAATCTCTTATGCTAGGCACCTCTCCTGTCTCGTGTTTTGGATATGCGAACACGGATGTGAGGAACCACTCACACTGTAATCATATGGACAATTTGTGTGTGTGTTGTCGGGGTGGGGGTGTTTAAAAATCACAGGAGGCAATTTTTGAACGAGGGGACAGGAGGCAATAGATAAATGCTCTTTTTTTTTCTTTCCAAACACCTGATCTAAGATGCATTTCATGAGGCTTCTTTTTTTCCGATGAGATCAGGCAACCAATCAACTAATTGTTGGTCAGAATCTACTACTGGTAGATGAATTCATAACACATGCTTTTTACTTTTTATCTAAGGGATTATTTACAATTTCTATGTCAACTTTTGCCAATAAAAGTCCTGAAAATATGTTCCTTCTTTTGATAAAACTCTACATAGTAAAAGGAATGAAAATGAGTTTGAAGAAAGGCTGAATCTTCCCCATGTTATTAGTCCATATAATATGGAACCCTAGACATAAAATACTAGACATAAAAAAAATAGTTGTAATGAAAAGAAATGTTTTACTAGGCAGCAATGTAAACTGCAGTCATTAACCAACTAATAATATACTAAATGACTCCTGTGTGCCACTCCACAAAATCCTGGGTATAACATAATAATTATGTTTACAGAACAGATAACCTGAAAACATTCTCACTCTAAAAGATCATGAAATGCTGGATAAAATATAATAACCAACATTTAAATGCATATCCAAACTCACAAAAAAGTATATAATGAAGAAAATTATCTAACACCAGAGAATTAAATGGAACTGCAGGGGCTCACTGGTAAAACACCAGCTACAGAGTGGCATGTACAGTTACTATAATTCTAAGAAAACGCTATTCCAATACATGTATAGTACAAGTGAAATGGTTAATGATTCAGACAATGATTACCAAACCTGGCTGCCCATGTGTATTATCAGTATCAGGGTGAAAGTTTATTAAACATGTAGTGCCCACTGGTATTCACCCAAAATGTACAAGTCAGAATCTTCTGGTAACTTGTACTTTTTACTAGTTTTCCAGGTGATTATTATGGCTCCAGCTCAAGTGCAGACTGTAGACTATGGGAACTACTGGTTTAGAGAAAGACATATATCATTGAACCTTATTTAAGAAGTTATTACAAATCTCCTCAGAACATGAAACAAATTCAGGAAGTTTTTAAGGAATCACCTTTTATAAGTAACCCCCAAATCCAAAGCAGGCATTTTAGAGGTAGATTTATCACAATTTCAAAGAACAGAAACAGGTTTTGTGAACCATCCTATAACAAAGAAAATCATGTAGACGCTTTTACATCCTTTGTATAAGGTTATTGAAATCTTATTACTGAATTTCAGCAAGTTGTTATTTAATTCATATTCAATAAACTACATTAATATAAATATAATGAGTTAAATACAAAAATGAAAATAAACTTGATGATAACAAGAAAGACTTTAAATCAGGGGCATCCTATCTTTCAGCTTCCCTGGGCCACATTGGAAGAAGAAGAATTGTCTTGGGCCACACATAAAATAGCACTAACACTAATAATAGTTGATAAGATTGAAAAAAAAATCTCAAAAAAATCTCATAATGTTTTAAGAAAGTTTATGAATTTGTCTTGGGCCTCATTCAAAACCGTCCTGGGACACAGGTGGCTGTGGGTTGGACAAGCTTGCTTTAAATTTTATAGAAAAATAATTAATAAGAAATGTGTAGGACACTATAAAGAAAATGATACAAATTTACTGAATGATTAAAAAGAGAAATTAAATAATTGTGGACTCTTGACAAATTATGTAAAAAGTTGACGTGTGAAGAAAATTAGGACAATCTTAGACAATATAAAAATGTAAGAAATGATTGTGTATACATTACTGTATTAGTCCATTCTCACATTGCTATAAAGATATACCTGAGCCAGGGTAATTTATAAAGGAAAGAGGCTTAATTGACTCACAGTTCCACATGGCTGGGGAGGCCTCAGTAAACTTACAGTCATGGTGGAAGGGGAAGCAAGCACCTTTTTCACAAGGCACAGGAGAGAGAGGAGTAAGCAGGGGAAATGCCAGACATTTATAAACCCCTGATATCTCGTGAGGACTAACTCACTATCACCAGAACAGCATGGGGAAAACTGCCCCCATGATCTAATCACCTCCTTCCTTCGACACATGGGATTACAGGTCCCTCCCTCAATACGTGGATATTACAATTCGAGATGAGATTTGGGTGGGGACATAGAGCCAAACCATATCAATTACAATTTTGGAATTATCAACCTATTGCGTTATTGACAAAACTTGACTGTACGTTTGAACGGAAAGTCTGAAACAGGATTAAGTCTATCCTTTAGAGTACTATACTTTAGAAAATGATGAATAATAAAATATATTCTCTGCTATATGGCAAAGATAAAATAATAGAATTTCAATTCTTGTCAACGAAACTTGAGAGCACATGGGGTGACCGTGTAGAATGGGGGTAGCACACTATAAAGAAAACTATACAAATTTACTGAATGATTAAAAAGAGAAATTAAATAATTGGGGACTCTTAATTGACAAATTATGTAAAAAGTTAAAGTGTGAAAAAATTAGGACACTCTTAGACAATATAAAAATGACCATTACTATGGTAATGTGTACTGAAATATTGACTTATAAATATATATATATTTAAATATTCACATTAACAATGGTAACTGAACAAAACATCAAATACCAAATAGATCATTGCCTCAAATCAACCTCCAATATCACACAAAGATTTTATTTTTTCTAATAGTAAGCTGGATCATTCTATTGAGGTATGTCAGATACCAATAGATTCTACAGGATCATTACCTTGAGAGGCAGTGCCATTTCAAGCATGTGTCCCAAACTAAACTTGTGATTCCCAATTAACTTCCAGCTTAATCTCTTCTTTTCAACTTTCCCACTTTAATAGATGCCACCCTGATGATCTGGTCACTGATGTCTGGGATGAGTCTATGATAACTGACTGATCCTTACCTTTTAGATCCACTCTAATATGAAGTACTACCAAACAGCCTCTAGAATGTCATCTTCATTGAGTCTAGATGTCATCATTTGAAAGAAACACAATCGTTGTCAGTACCATGGGAAGAGATCGAAATTAAAAACCGCCAACTCAACTGGGATGCCCCTTAACTTTCAACAGATATCTTAACTTTCAGGATGTCAATATTCACCAAGCTCACAGCCATCACAGCAGCAAAAGTGAGGATTACTCTCACTTGGTTGGCCCAGAGAGGCTATAATACTCTTTGCAGCTATACTCTTGCCTTATTCTAAAAATCCACACACAGCAGCCTATCATCTTTAAAAAATGCAAATCTTATGTCTTCCTGTGTAAACCTTTCATTGATTTCAAATTCAGAATATGAGTTTTAAAAATAATTTTTCCATGGTCTACAATACTTTGCATGATCCTGCCCCTGACTCTACCCAAAACTAGGTGGCAAGCTGCTCTCACTCATTGACTCTGCCTCAGCTCCTTTGCCTTAAGTATGATAGGCTTGCCATGGTTCTTTTTATCACAGGTCCAATTTATCCCCCGCCCTCTAATTCTACTCAACTTCTCAAATGGCTGCGATGACTGCTGTTAATCTTTAAAGATTAACAGGATTAAACTTCTCTGACCTTCAGACTAAGTAAATTTCCCTCTAACCCTTTTTTGTACTTGTCATAGAACTTCACAGAACCACATAGAATAACAATTGCAGTTACTAAATCATTTAATCATGTATATAATAAAACTTTAAACCTTTATTGCATTCTAGCACACATACAAAAAGGACACAAAACATAAATGTAAAGCCCAAAAGATGATCAAAAGCAAACACTCATGGAGCCACAATCATTAAAACAGAAAACATTAAGCATATGGCAGAATCATCCATCCAACATGCCTTTCTCTACAGTTATCCTTCCCATTGATGTTTAAAGTTGCTTTTGTTTCTTTTCTTTTCATACCATAATTTAGGAATGAGGGTTTTAAACTTTCGATCATACCATTTGTTTTGTTTTGTGTTTATTTTGTGTGTTTTATTTTTTATTTTTCCACATAAGATATTATTTGTAAAATTCATCTATGCAGTTGTGTGAGTGGTTCTTTCTCACTGCTGTAAAAAATTTATTCAGTCTTTTATTTTTGAATGTTTTCAGTCTTTGTTGATTACCAATTTTGCTGCTATGACGTTCTTATACTCATGTCTTAGTCAATATTTTGACATACTTATTTTGGTAAAAGTAAGAGTGGATTTGCTTTGTCATAAGTATACATCTATTCAAATTTGATAAATCATGATAAATTATTTTTGAGTGTGATCATAATGACTTACATTTACAATATATAGAAATATATGGAAACATATATATGGAAATTTCCATTGTCCCAGAACCTTGCCAATATCTTACATTTTAGTATTCTTCTGGGTAAGGAGTCATGTCTCATTGCATTTTTTATTTTTCTTTCTCTGATGACTGATTAATTTGATTATATTTTATTTTATATTATAATATATATAATTTTAAATTATATATATTTTATATTATATTTTATTTTATATTATAAAATTGGCCAGGTAGATGTATTTTTTGAAGTGCTTGTACAAGTCTCTTGTCCAATTTTTTTATTGAGATGTATAATATTTTCTTACTGATTTTGAAACTTTATGTTGAATATGAGATATTTCTCAGTTTTATTTATGCTGTGGCTTGCCTTTTCATTATATTAATGTTTTTTAAACAAACATAAGTTTTTAATTGTAATGCACAGCACTTATTGATATAAAATTGCATCTTCTTTTTCAAAAATGGTCAAATGATGGCAGTTTCATATGATTCAACCCAGTGGTTTAATTTTCCAATTACTCCCTCTATGGATAGTATTTTCCATATCTTTTACAAGGTATTTATCTCCCCAAGATCATTATATTCTTCTGTTATTGTAGAGGAGATTGTCTTTCTGTCTATATTTAGTGCTACAATTTGTCTGAAATTCATTTCCTTGAGGTTTTCACACACACTGCAATGTCACTCCTGCCATAAATCACATATCCATATATCTGCGTTCATTTCTGGATTTGTTCTTCTGTTCCATTGGCCTATTTGTCTAACATTGCATCAAAACAACACCCTTTTAAATACTGCCTTTTAAAAGTAACATTCAGGAGGTAATGTCTTTCCGCCCTATATTTCTGCAGGAGACTCTTTTCATGTACAATTTAGATTGAGTTAATCAAGTTCTTTAAAATAGTTGGGATTTATGTGGAATTGCATTTATTTATTTATTTATTATCTTCTCATGTGACTTTGATTTGTTTGGGCTGACTACAAGATCTGTGAAAATTTTGCAAATAATTTGAGCCCTAGGATGTGTTTATCTTCCCCTTGACCTGATTTAAGTCTGCATTTTAAAGGTATCCATGGATGCTAGAAATCCATCCTTACCTTACTTAATTCAATTATAAGAATAATCTGATTTGAGGCCAACTCTGTTATCTTTTAAACCTAGTATACTTCTGGTTCACCCTTTCTTTAGTGTAGGGGTCAACAAACTATGGACTTGGGGGAGAAATGTTGCATGCTCACTGTTGTTGGAAGGAAGATTCTGTTAAAACACAGTGACATCCTTCTATTTAAGTGTTATCAGTGGCTTTTTTTCTGGTACAAAAGTAGAACTGAATAGTGGCTACAGAGATAGTATGGCCTGGAAAAGCTAAAATACTTACTTTCTGACTCTTTATGGAAACTGTTGGCTGACCTCTGTTTCAGAATACAAGTTTTTAACTGAACAACAAGAACACTTGGACACAGGGTGGGGAACATCACACCCCAGGGCCTGTCCTGGGGTGGGGGGAGGGGGGAGGGATAGCATTAGGAGAAATATCTCATGTAAACGACGAATTAATGGGTGCAGCAAACCAACATGGCACATGTATACCTATGTAACAAACCTGCACGTTGTGCACATGTACCCTAGAACTTAAAGTATAATAATAAAAAAAGAAACAAAGAAATCAAACATTACTAAATTGTATGTCTTAAAATGAGATTCCCCAGTAATCCTATTTCTAAAGAGAACTACAGTTGTGAAAGTGGGAAAAAAAAAAAAAAAAAAAACAAGTTTTTATGGTCTCCAAACAAGGCATGGTGGTTTAATTAGGCTTTTCCTGTTTGGCATGAACTGCATTCCAATTTTTCCCTCCAGCCCCAGGAGCCTGCCGCCACCACTGCTCAGCATCTCAGCCTCTCATTTGCCTCTTCAGGAAATGGCAGATGTCCCTCCTGGAAAACAGGTACCAAATGCTAAGCTTAACTATTTGTGTTCCATCTTCTCTTGCTTCATTGCTCATGGTTCTCATCAAATAGCAGCATTCCTATGTGTTCAAACACATTTTAAAAAACATATTTTCTACTATTTCTCACCATTCTCGGCGTAAAGGTTGGTGAACATTACATAATCTGCCATTAACACCAGAGGAAATTCTGTATTTTTTAAAAAATGTGTTGGTTTTGCTAGAATATCCACTTCGTGAAGTTAAGTTGTGTCCCCGTTTTTGTTTTTTTTTTTCTAACAATGTATCTCTAGGCTCTAATATGGAGTTTGCATCGTGTTAAATAGGTGTGGTGTCATATAAAGCTGTAGAACTCAGGTGCATCTGCGATTTGGATTATTCCTTACATAGAGCGTTACTTTCCTAAGTTGACCTGTCTTCCAACAGAATACACAAAAGCTTGATAAATACGACTCCTATTATAAAACATTAATAATCCCAAACTGCAACAAAATGATACTTTGTTATGTGAAAAAATGTAAAGTTTAATTTTTTTAGTTTGACACGTGTTTTTGATTGTTAAAGGTCAGGAACTTGTTTTAAACTTTAGAAAACTGCCTTTTTTTTTTCTCCTTTTGGGAATAGAACTTTCATATAAATAATAAATAGGCTTAATGTTTCCCCTAAGAGAGCAGACTCAGATGTCTGTAGAATAGAGCTTTGGTTCCAAATAAGGTTCATTTTTCTGAGGGCCTATAATTGTAATTCAAGGGCTTTTGAGTTGATTCCCTACTGGAATGTAGAGAGGGTCTTATAAATAGCCTCTTTTCAAAGAGTATAAATTATATGAAGTGGTCATTCATGTTATAGAGTCAATTAACCAATCTTTATGATTGAGAAGAAAAAACACCAAATATATGCTGTCATATTTTCAAGGAAGTTCTCCAGAATGTGGAGATGACTATGGCTGTGTGCTAACATGGATTGTTCAGACATGCATATGAGGGAGAGTAGTACAGACAATTCATTGTAAATTTTAGTTTTGAAATCCTCTCTGTGATGGATCTGATCAGGATATCCAACAGCAGTGGAGAAATCATAAACTCATAAAATGAAATTTAGCCTAATTTTTACATATTACTTTACTCCTTAAATTAATGAGACTCTATAAGTAACTATTTTGTTTTAATAGAGAATAGCTGTTTGATGTCTTTCTATCCCTCCTTTTCTTCTCTGATGGAGTATCGACATATATTGGGAAAGGATCTAACTCCTTTGATCTCATGGCAGTTGAGAGGAGACCAGATCCTAAGATCCCTGTAGAGTTCTTGGGATCTTCCTGGGGCTCTACTGCAGAGATACTTGATCCACCACTTAACCCTTTGAAAATGGAGAAGTCATCAGAACTCTTTTACTACTTGGGATTGATCATACTGGTTCCCTTACTGCAAATGAGATTTAGCCTATGATACAACAGCCCCACCTTCTACAAACATTCTGGGGTGCTACTACCTAACACATCACCTCAGTGTCACCTCACTGGGTAACCTGGAACTTCCAGGCTCCTTGCATCCATGTGCAAGCCTTGGAGACCTGGGGAATCCTACATGAATTCATTGACCTACTTTCCCTCTGCTGACACTCTCCGTCATACTCTTATTGTATGATCAATGGTTTATTTATACATTCTTTGAACTAAAAATTTTGGCCAGGTGCAGTGGCTCATGCCTGTAATCCCAGCACTTTGGGAGGCCAAAGTAGGCAGATCCCTTGAGGCCTAGAGTTCGAGACCACCCTGGGTAACAAAGTGAGATGCTGTCTCTACAAAAATAATACAAAAATTAGCCAGGCGTGGTGGCACATGCCTGTAGTTCCAGCTACTCGGGCGGGTGTGCGGTGGGAGGTTTGCTTAAGCCTGGGAGATCAGGACTGCAGTGAGCTGTGACTGTGCCACTGTACTCCAACCTAGGTGACAGAGAGAGAGAGACCCTTTCTCAGAAAAACAACAACAAAAAGAAGTACATTAAATGCTAACAGTATTTATCTCTGTGCATAATCTAATTAATTTTGCTTTCAGATTTTTGGATTTTTTAACAATTCTGTGCAATACTCCTGTATCTTAGTAAGAGAAATACAAACAAAAAAATGAGCAAAATGCTCCCAAGCTTGCATTGGCCTTTTCATTATTCCATGTTACCTCATATTCTAGAACTTGGTTTCAACTGGAAAGTTCACAGAGGTTACACAATATAAAGTGAGTGAATGAAGTGGGAGGTTGAGACTATCATGAACTGGAAAGCATACACATCATCTACAAGAGAAATTGCTGTTTGGCTACCAAGTTTTGTGGGATTGTGGGGCTAGAATTTCCAGATTTCCAATATTCCAAAGAAGCCAGAACTCTTCTAGGTTTAAAGTATTTGAAGAGTGTTGTTGATGTACGCTTTTAGTAATAACAACAAGTAAGCATTTATTGTTTGTTTGTTCTTCTTGGTGTTAAATTTTGTGGCACTAACTCCTGAATCAGTACTTTATTCTATAGATTGCATAATTCCAGGACTAATGAACTTCTCAGTGGTAGTGAGTAGTGTATGAGTCTGATATCTTGCTTTTTAAAAAAATTCTGCCAAAATTATTGAATATTTTGTTACTTGGCATCATACCCTTGCTTCCCCTGCTAAGGTACCAATTATGTGTTGAAGACCTAGGACATAGCCATTTATTTAGGGGTATAGGATCAATATACTCAGCCCCGAACAGTCTTAACAATAATGACCCCCGAGTAAGGTATATCCTTGTTCGAGTATTATTGTGACCAAAAGTAAAAACAGTTACTTCTGTCAGACTCTTTATTTAAAAGTGCTAATATAATATTTGAGAAAAAAAATTTTTCAGTATTAAAGATGCTGATGGTTACTTGTGTATTATTATTTATTTATAAATATATTTAACCTACATATAAGTATATATAAATATATCAACCCTAGGTTGTAAAGTGTAAACATTTTATATCTAATGGGAATCTAAATATTACTTAAAATTTGTGAAGAAAATTATGATGTCTATGTTAAAATGTAGAGAGGTATGGCTTTGAAATTGAATTTTAATTTTAAAGCTTTTAGTCACTAGGCACAGAGTTGTGGAGAAGTTTTTGAGCCTCTTGTTTCTTCCCCATATCTATAATATAAAGATATTGATCACGTTACCTCAAAGAGTTTTTGAAGGGTTTAAAATAAATAATAAATATCTGGGTGTGGTGGCTGACGCCTTTAATCCCAGGACTTTGGTTGGCTGAGGTGGTGAGACAGCTTGAGCTCAGAAATCGAGACCAGCCTGGGCAACATAGCAAAACTCCATTTCTACAAAAAGTACAAAAATTAGCGGAGCTTGGTGGTGTGCACCTGTAGTTCCAGCTACTAAGGAGGCTGAAAAGGGAGGATGGCTTGAGCCTGGGAGGCAGAAATTGCGGTGAGCGTAGATCACGCCACTGCACTCCAACCTGGGCAACATAGCCAGAAGCTGTCTCAAAAATAAAAATAAATAAATAAATGAATAATAAATGCAAAGTTTATAAGTGCCATGCCTATGAAGTATTCAGCAAATGTCAAGTTAAAATTATTATCCTTTTTAGTAGCTGTGGAATAAAATGTAAAATTTGCATGACAGCTTGAGAAGCAAATGAATAATTCAAAGAAATGTCATGGGTATTTATTCTACCTGTTACTATGGCCATGCCCCACCTTTACCTCTGGACTTCACTCTACTGTCATTTTGGCTTGCTAGTGACCTAGGCAATGATTGCCTTTATCATATGTGTATCATGTCAAGCATCTTTCTGTGACAGCTAGTTTGGGCGTATATGGGATTCACAGAAAAAAAAAATCTAGTTTGAATGGCTTGACTAATTCCCATTAGTCTACCTGATTGTGTACCATGTAAGAATTTGAGAAAATTGACTCGCTTCCTGGCAAAGGAAAATAAGAAATATTAAACTAAAACCCGAAACCAAACGAAAACAAAAACTATCTGCACCACATGACCTTGTCTTGACTGTCATTTAAACCAAAGCCTGACTATGTGTTGGTGACAAGTTCCTTCAACCTTCCATATAATTAAATAATTTAAATGGTTTATTATTTCCATAAGGTCTTTTAATTTTATTAAGCTAATTTGCATATTTTTGAGGGCAAGTGGGGCTGGAGAGAGGTTAATTTAAACAGAAGAATGACTAAAGGTACATAGACTGAAATTCAAAGATACTTCCCAAAGTCCCATTCATTAGTTTCATGTATTTACTATTTCTGTTCCCATTAGACAACTAGTTTTGAGTGAGTAATACATCTTTCCCATAAATGGTCTGTGTGTTTCCTCTTCTCCCATACCACCCAATGTCTTACATTGCATAAGGCACTGGACCCTTCCCTCTTCTCCCATACTTCCCAATGTCTTACATTGCATAAGGCACTGGACTAACAAGAAGATATTGGACTAATGAGTTGTGCAAGGTTTCACTCCTAGCTGAGAATAACTGTTCCGTTTCTTGCTTTAAACAATTTCATTTTTAAGAATGATCTCTTTTTTCACATAGAAAGGAAGGATCACGAGATAATTCTGTTCATGCTAAAGTCCACAGAAACCAGTGAAGATTTCCACAGATGTCTCAACTCTAGCAGTGATTGTTCTTGTGCGAAGAGATGGAGACAGTTTGGAAAGCAGTTGCTGTGCCTTACTGTACAGTCCGCAGGGCTGAGCTCCGGAGCAACTGCAAGCCCCCAAGAAAATTTCATTAGGCAGTCTGTGTGCACTCCTAGGAGGACAGGATGGCAGTCTGCCATAGCATCTGTGCTCATTTTCCACTGAGTCACTCTGATCTCTCCTAAACTCACCCACTCTTCCCTAAATCCCACTTTTCAAAATATGTGGTATTCATAGGAGCACTCCCTGAGTGAAATAAAAAGGAATCTGAAAACTAAAAATAATAGATAATATGGTATGTTAATTGTCAGCCTACTCAATCTTATTGGGCTGTTCTCCACAGCTTTTAAATATGTGTGTGAATATATATATATATATTTTTCTTTCTTTCCACCATCTGCTCCAGTCCACTGTGAGTACGTCCTGCTGTGCTGCTCCTATAAATCCGTCCATGCCAACCCTCTGACATTCTTTTAGATCCTTTGGCATAGCTCCTTTTTTCCCCTCTCCAACACTCTTCTTCTATTTTGTGGCTTAGCATCACCAGCCTCCTTTCCACACTGCAGAGATGGCCTGTCTTTTCAGGAGGTGCTGCTGGCAAAATCAGATAGCTATGCCAACAAGCTTGTTGTGTTGTTGAAAAATACTAGGATTATCAGGTAAAAGAAAAAAAGAAAAGCAAAACACCAGAGAAGAGTTCAGAATAAAATTACAGACAAAATGAAAGTCAAATTTGAAATTTTACTAGTCATACGAGGCGATAGAAAACCTTAGCTTGCGTCAACTTCTTCTGCAAAGCTTCCCATGTCTCTCGTCTCACAGGATCACATAAGTGCCTCTTTGTTTTCTTAGCATCCCTACGCACATATCTATCGTAATATTTACCACACTGACCCATTCTTGGAGGTTTATTTACATTTCTTTTATTAGAATAAAAGTATCCTGTGAGTAGAAACTCTCCTGTTCCTCATTGATGCCTGGCACATAATACATAATTAATATGTTTTTACAATGAAATAAATAATAGGAGACGTCTTAGTCTGTTTGTGCTGCTACAACAGAATACCTGAGATGGAGTAATTTTTAATGATCAGAAATGTATTGGCTTATGTTTCTGGAGGCTGGGAAGTTTGAGATCAAGAGACTGGCATCTTGCCAGGGTCTTCTTGCTGTGTCATCCTTTGGTGGAGATTGGAAGGGCAGAGAGAGTGCAAGAGAGGCAACAAAAAAATGTCAAACTCTGCCTTTTGTTACCAGCCTAATTGTGTGATAACAGTGTTAAACCCTTTACTCTGTCTTCATGACCTAATCACCTCTTATTAGGCCCTACCTCCTAAGACTATTACTTTGGGGATTCAGTTTCCAACACTTCCTTTTTTGGAGGGCACATTCAAACCATAGCCAGCAACTATCTAATTCTTGTGTGTTATGTCTGTAAGAAGAAAGAAATATCACACAGCTAACTTTATGTCAGATTTAAAAATTTTACTATGATGTAAACAAATTGTTAATACACTTATGAGGCAAAATGCAGATAATTTTTTCACATTATACCTACTAAGCTGTAACAAGAATAAAAAAGCTCTGCTACCTGCCACTTAAACCTTTACTGAGAGCTTAACACATTAAGATGTCTTTTCTTGATACAAAGAAAAGGCACAGAAATGACCACAGATTTGATTTCTTGACTCCAAAAACACTATCAATTGATTGAACCAAGGTGTTCACTGTTCTTGATTACTCTCCCATTTGAATTTCTTACACTAAAAATTATCTATATTAGCTTTCAAGCTGTTTCATTTAGCTCTGATAGCGAGAAATGATAGGGTAGGTTTTATAGGTAATAAATCCCTAACTGATATTTAAATAAGTACAAAACTGACCTATTTTCTTAAAAATAATTAAGATTTTTAGTAACATACAAAACCTGAAAAATATTTCAGAAATTGCAAAGAAAAGTGAGACTTCTCTCAACCTCAGAAGTCTCTGTTCTCTTTTTAAAGGTATCCACTCTTTTTTTTTTTTTTTTTTTGTAGAGACGGAGTCTCGCTCTTTTGCCCAGGTCGGACTTGCAGTGGCGCGATCTCGGCTCACTGCAAGCTCCGCCTCCCGGGCATGCCATTCTCCCGCCTCAGCCTCCCTAAAGGTATCCACTCTTTCCCATTTATTGTATTTACTTTAGAAATGTTCTACATATTAAATCATGTATTTACATACAAAGCAATAGTTGTTATCTGTTGCTGCACAACAAATTATCAAAAATTGGCAGCTTAAAACATCACACATTCATTATTTCACAGTTTGTATGATTCAAGAATCTAGATGTAATTCATCTGTACCTTTTGCTGCAGGGTCACTCACAAGGCTACTGTCAATGTTGGCTAGGACTGGGGATCATCTCAAGGCTCGACTGGTGAAGGATACGCTTCCAACCTCACATGTTTGTTGGCAGGATTTAATTTCTGTATGAGAACCCCAATTTCTAGCTAGTAGTTTTCTGGAGGTCACCTTCAGTTCCTTGCCACATAGACCTCCCTGAGAAGACAACAGAGAGAGTCTGAGAGCAAGGCAGAAGTTCAAGTCTTTTGTAAATCTAATCATGAGCACACTATTTCCTCAACTCTGAGGTATTCTATTGGTTAGAAGCAAGTTACTTCATCAGTGGGATTTATATGAATCCATCAACACCAGGAAGAAAGAGTATCGGGAGCCATCCCCTAAGCTGCCTAACAAAGTCTGTACTTTGACCCCCAAATATTCATATTACTTCCACATGTAAAACATGTTCACGCCAATTTCCAAAAGTTCCCAAGAGTACTAAGCTATTTAAAAATTTGCTTTAAGTCCAAAATGTCATCACTAAAATCAGGTTCAGGTATAGAGGTTGTAGTTTGTTAAGCAGACCTCCCAGAGCACAGTTCCTCTCTATCTGTGAACCCGTGAAACCGAAGAGACATGTTATCTTCCCCTACCCACCCAACCTACAATGGTAGGTAGGGCTGCGGCATAGGATAGGAGCTGCAGACATTTCTATTAAAAATTGAGAGGTAAAAAAGTGTTCATAGGCTGGGCGTGGTGGCTCATGCCTGTAATCCCAGCACTTTGGGAAGCTGAGGTGGGTGGATCACCTGAGGTCAGGAGTTCAAGACCAGCTTGACCAACATGGTGAAACCCTGTCTCTACTAAAAATACAAAATTAGCTGGGTGTGGTGGCGCATGCCTGTAATCCCAGTGACTCAGGAGGCTAAGGCAGGAGAATTTCTTGAATCCAGAAGGTGGAGGTTGCAGTGAGCTGAGATCGTGCCATTGTACTCCAGCCTGGGCAACAGGAGCAAAACTCCGTCTCACCCACTCCCACCAAAAAAAGAGTTCATAGTAATTTTGAAATTTCACTAGGCAAAGGTTTGAAATTATTTGTTCCAAGGCCTGGGAATAATTCTCTGTGATCGTTGGCTCTGCCTTCTGGGCTCTTGATTTCTTACTTAAATTACCCTCTTTTTTTTTTTTCATGACAGGTAGAATGTGTTGCACTGACATGGGTTTCGCAGTATGCTTTTGGCCAGTAAAAATTCAGGGAAGTCCTAGAGTCTCTTTTCATTTTCTATTCTCTTTTCTCATTCAAACTATCCAAACTGGCAGTGTTTTGGTGATACAATTTTCTCAAATATTTTTCAGTCTTCTGTGAATTTCACTGGGGTTCATTCCATCCGATGGAAGTCACACCTACAAATGTGTCTAGATAAACCCTTTTCTACCTCGGGCTTCTGCTGAGGTGGCTAGGGACAATGCCCTAACACTTTCTAGAAGGCCTATGATTTTGTTGAAGGGCTTCATTAAGCATACTCTTAACTTTTTTTTCATGACTTTCTGTGACTAAGTACTCTGATCCTTTATCTTTCCAAGGTTTTAACAAAAAGTTTGTCCATTCACATATTCAGCTCTATCTTTAGTCCAGGCCTTATCTCTAGAACAGATTTTTCTGACAGTGGTTGAAGGTAATTTCTTAATTTTAGCATCTTTTGCCATATGAAGAGTTGAGAACTTTAAAAATCATCAGTCCTAATTTCTTTTTCATTTAACAGTTCAATCCTCAATTTCTCTCCTCTTACATTTTACCATAAGCGGCAAGAAGTAGGGTGGCATCTTCAACACTTTGCTTAGAAATTGCCTCAGCTAAATGACCAGGTTTATGATACAAATGTTCTGTTTTCCACATAATTGGGATGAAAACTTTGCCAAACTTTCTGCCACTTCATAATAAGGGTCCTTGTCCCTCTGGGTTTTGGTAACATGCCCCTCACTTTTGAGCCCTCATCAGCAGTATCCTCAAAGTTCACATTTTTACTAACAGCTTAGTCAAGGCAATTGAGGCTTTCTTTATAATTCTCCTTCAAATCTTTCCAGCCTCTTACCACTGCCCAGTTCCAATGCTACTCTCACACTTTTCATAATTGTTATGGAAACATCCTGCTTCCAGGCAGCAAAATATGTATTAGTTAGCCATTACTGCAGCTTAAGGCAATGCGTATTGATTATTGTATAGCGTCTCCAGACGTGGTGTCCAGCCATGGCTTACCTGTGTTCTCTGCTTCTAGGGCTTTCACAAGGCTTCAGTCAAGATGTTATCTAGGCCTGGGGTCTCTTCTCAACACTTCATTGCCGTCAAACCCCCTTCTAGGCTTTCATTACCAGCTATGGGATTGAGGGCTTCAGTTCCTTGCTGGCTGTTAGCCAGAAGCTGCCTCTCAGTTCTTTGTCATATAGAACTCTCCAAAGGGACCACCTACTACACCAAAGCATGAAAGGCAGAGAGGCAATATAATCTGCTAGCAAGATAGAACTTACAATTATATGTAGCCTAATAGTGGAAATGACATCCCATCTCATTTGTCATTTTCTATTTGTTAGAAGTAAGTCAAAGATCCCATCGACATGCAAGGGGTGTGAGTTACATAAGGGTTTGAGTACCAGGATGCAGGGATTCGCCGGGGGTGGAGGGGCGTCTTATAATCTGCCTACCAGAAACACTGTATGCCATTTTTCCCATTAAATAACATAATTTAAAAGTCGTTCCATATAAACGTATGTAGCAATATCTCTTTCTTAAAATGTCTTCTTAATATCTTTATCTATGGCTAAGTCTTTGCATATATTATATACTTGATCAATGCCACTTTATTAAAGAAGTAAAAAGTGACAAGAAACGTATGTGAAGCCTACTGAGGTATAAATTTCATAAATTTATAATATGTATCTGAATAAATTACGCTGAATTTATTCTACTTTATAGAGTTCTGATGGTCTGCTGAATATTAAAATCTACTTAGAAATAAAGTAAACAGGTCATTATTACTTTTCATTCATTGATTATATCTTTACATCCAAAATTTAATTCAGCTACAACATATAAAATTATAGTCTTAGGTTATTCTCTACTTCTTATGTACCTTACTAAAGGCTTAATTCACATGACCACAGTGAAGTCAAACTCAAAAGTGATATAAGAATATTAAATGAAATGAACTCTTAGATAGTAATATTCTAAACATAGAGCTGGTTTCACTTACTAGTAAAAAGAATTTGTAAAATTTCCTCTAGAGCAAATATTTTCATCAACTGTGACAGGCCAATAAAGGAAGCATTGCTCTTTGAATCCTCTCCTGACTCATTGCATTAGAAATCTGTTTCTATATCCCTTTTCCCCCTCAAGTAAATAACACTATGTTGTTGTTATCTGAGTTTTTGGTCCTAAAACTTCGTTTGACCATGTGTTTTATATGCATTCTTGTTAAGAGAAATAGAGAAAGATGGCACTCAATTGATCTCAAGACTCTCTTCATGAATATGAAAACAATATATATCTCACTTAAGGAACAGGGAATTTACTGAATACCCAATATAATATTTCCCCACCCTGCTGTAGTAATAAAAACATATTTAGTAAAATATTACCTTTTTTGATGAAAAATCAATCCCGTTAATTATTAAGGGATTGTTTAACACTCTCATAAATTTCCAAAAAATCTTTCAGGTTAATAGGACTTTATGATGTTACTTACTATTTTTGATAATAAAACTACATTAGAGGCCTTTTATATTTCTATATTGTAAATGATTCTTTTGTATTTCTACTCATAAACAGACAGGGTTGATTTGGAATGTGACCACGTCTGGTAAAGTCATACTTGATAAAGTATTGATTTAAATTAACTCTCTGAGTAATATTAATAGTATTTTTTTGCTGTTAGCCTAGCCCAAACTGTCAGTATTTGTTAAGTGGAGTTGAAATTTATACTATTTTCTTCACAATGGCAATGAAATACGTACTTAATGAATTTGTCTTGGATAAACCACATAATCAGGGCAAAGTGAAATTGTTTAATAATACCTTATTTCCTCCTCTTATTTTGAACAATATCTCTTTATTTCCTCAAAACTTCTGAACACAGACTCTTTTCCTAATTAAATGTGTATGTTGCTACTTCTTTCAATCTGTAAAACACAAAGCATATATTGACTTCGTGCTGGCTAAATTTTGAAATCATTTCCCCTTTCCTGCAACAGGCTTTACCTGTTGTGAAAAAACGTTATAATAATTTTCTTCAGAAAGTACATTTTTATAGAGACATAGATTTTGGTATTTTCACACATTATATTTCAAAAGGAAATCTTGACTGTGCCATTTAGAATTTGTTACCTTGAACTGTGGTCACCATAGCAAGTCTCTCAAAATTTAATTGCATGGACAATTCTATACTATACTGGTAGAGCGTGTGTATTTATGACTCAGAACTAGATTCAGTCATGCCTTGAGTAAATTCCTTACCTTCTCTGGCGCTCTCAGTTATATCCACACATTGACATGACTTTCAAAAGAATGAAAATGACCAAGACTATCATACCCAACACTTAATAAACACTCATGCCTGTAATCCCAGCACTTTGGGAGGCTGAGGCAGGTGGATCACTTGAGGTCAGGAGTTCGAGACCAGTCTGGCCAACATGGGGAAACCCTGTCTACACTAAAAATATAAAAATTAGCCTGGAGCGGTGGTACACACCTGTAGTTCCTCCCTACTTGGGAGGTTGAGGCAGGAGAATCGCTTGAACCCGGGAGGCAGAGGTTGCAGTGAGCTGAGATCAGACCACTACACTCCAGCCTGGGCAACAGAGCAAGACTCCATCTCAAAAACAAACAAACAAACAACAAACACTCATTAAGTGTTAGGTATCATTAATAACAGTAATAAAACATGTCAAATATATAACATGTCTAACTTATTTATCAGTCTCTTTTAAATTTCTAATTTTCTGCTTTGAGGTTGTGAAGCACCTACTCCAAAATTAGAATTTCTAAACTCAACTCATGACATATAGTAACTAACTAAATATTCTGTTGCATTCAGTTGATATATAATATAATCTTAATAAATAATCTTTAAAATATTTGTAAAAATTATTTGTGTTTTAAAGAGAGTTTTATGTGATTTTTGCTTGCTAATAAAATAGGCAAAATAGCTAATAACAAAAAGTTACTCTGCATTTTTTTTCATTGTATTTTAATGTGTACATTTTGTGTCTGCCCAGTTGATTTACCTAAAACTTGTGGGTTTTCTCCTCTAAGAATTACCATAAAGTAAGAATGGAAGACATAGAAATATAATCCCAGTCTGAGGACAGACTAATTACCACTCTAATATTTTTGCAGGAGACAGACATGTAGCTGTATTTAAATTTCTCCTCTTTATCCATTGTGTGGGTGTTTCACAACGCTATTGTGTTCACGTCTGTTCATAATCCAAGGGTGGAAGACTCTAAAAAAAGCTATCTTGTATGTGGTTGCTTCTAAACAGTTTTATTAATCATTTCCCAGTTTTTCAATAGAATAATTGCCATTGCGCTTCAAGCAATCCTCTTTTTTTTCTTCTCTTTCTCTCTGTCTTTTTAAAAATATATTCTGGGCCATTTTTGGCCCATGATGGAATATAAATTAACTTTGCCATTATTTAGCTATTATCCTGCTCACTATTTTTTTTTAATTTTTCAGAAATGAACTTTAATGCTAAGAAGTCTGGGGGTAGCTACTGGTTTTGTTAGTAATTATCAGCAACTACAAAATAGAAGATGCATATATTAGCATTTATTATATGCTAGCACTGTTCTAAGCACTTTGGATATATTAGTATACCTAATCTTTGCAAGAACTCTATGACGTAAGTACTAAGATTATAATGCTGAATTTATAAGTGAGGACATTGAGTCACAGTATTTGGTTTATTATGTTCTAATTATATCTTACATGCAAACAGTAATGTATTTTACAAGTGTTATAAGCTGGAATGTGTTCATATGCTCATTTCAGGTAATTGCTCTAATTTCACTCTGCCTACCTAAGAGATGGGCCGGCAAACTTTTGGAGCAAAATAGCAAATATTTTAAGCTTTGCTGGCCATACAACCTCTGTTACAATGAATAAACTCTGTCATTGAAAATATATAAATGAATGGATGTGGCTGTGTTCCAATAAAACTTTGTTCACAAGAACAGGAAGTGGGACAGATTGACCAATTTCAGATCCAGAGTATTTTTTAAATCCATAACATATTTACTTACTCTTTAGTTGAAAAAAAAATACTGAGCTCCTACTTTTTACGATATACAGATTCATTTTCCTTGGAGAACATTTTAGGAACCCTTAAAAGGGAGTGAACATTTTAAGAACCCTTACAAAGGAGCGCCTTGCATAAAAAATAAAAGATGCCTGTCAACTTTTAATGTTTTTGCTAAATGTATCCCTAACTCCAAGTAAATGTAATTAAAAAATGAATTCAGTGTTTCATCAATTCTAAGATGCACACATTTTATAAATCAATACCTATGAAATCAGAATGTGTCTTACAATGTACAGCATCTCAGCTTTGAGGAAATACAGAATTAGCTCTTTTTGTTATGTTTTATTTTCAATAACTTTTAGTAAAAAACCCACCAGAGACACCACCTGTAATTGAGTTGTGTTTATTAGTCATTTCAGGGAGGGAGAAGGCACACGTGGTTAAAACAATGTTGAAAATGACTTGTAGGATTTAAGCTTGTTTCAGCAGATGTGCGGTAGGGTTTAAAACAGTGGAGATTTGTTCTGCATTGGATGCTGTCCGGATGTACGGGTAATTTTATGACTGGGTATGTTATAAATGCTATGTAGAACATGGGAAGTACAGACCAAGGCTAAGGTGTAGTGGTAAAAGGGTAGCAGTCACTCACGCTATCCAGGATAGGGTGATATTTGGTCATTTTTGTGGCTTGGACAATGTTTTCATCTTGTCTGTGTTCAGACATGATTACAGAGTGATTGTGGTTTTTGTCTCAATTCGTCAAGGTCTCAAAGTGGCCTTGTCTGATGTTGATGTTCAACAGCTGTCACTAAGACCTGTCTGTCAGTGCCAGGCCAGCCTCTGGATGTCAGGAGCTGGTGTTCTCTGTCTAAATATGGTGTTAGGTTAATCAACTTATAATGTGCCTATAAACTAGGTGGTATCAAAAAGCTGTACTTGTAGCTTTTATTCTTTAAATGTAAGGTTACCCGAAGTAATTAAGTTTGAATTATAATGCCTAGTACAGTGTCCTGGTTACAGCAGGTGATCAGTAAACTACTATTACACGACTTAATTCCATTCATAAGGCAGAGTTTTTCAAGTGAGTATTGATGACAATTCTAAATAAAATGTATAGGAAATGAATGGCACATAAATATTCATAAAGTAGTTGGATGTGTCTAATAGAACTTTTAAACATTAGACTGATGAGCTTCTCTTACTTCAGTAAAACACAGGGCATTCTTCAATCCATTTTCTTACTCTCTGCTAAGATAATGCTACCTTTAAAGCAAACCAAATGATTTACAACTAGGCCAAAGGAGCTCCCAAACATAAGATCGCCTTTGAGACACATGTAAACTGTTCACCCTGAAGGACAAAATTAAAATCTAAAAAAGAGTCCAATAACCATACATTTTAATACTTCTCACTGGAGAATTATTGAGAAATTTATTGTGGTACTTTATTCTCTCTCTGTCTCAGAAATTATAGCTTCACATTTTAAAGGCCTAAAACAGCTATTCTCATGACTTCGAATAGCAGGTGAAGGAACAAAGTTAGAAGAAACAGAGTAAACAGAGTACATGAAATCATAGATAATGTGAATGGTCTGCACTAATAACAGGGTTGTTGAAGCCATTCAAATTCCTTGACTCACAATTTATAGTTAAATGCATCGTTCTTTTCCAACAATTCTGAAAATGTCATCTTTTTCACAGCAACATTATTCTCATAAATAAAATGAAAAGAATCTTATTCTGAAAGTGTCATTTTTTAACACTTACCAAGAGCAGAGAGTTGCAAAAGTGTATTTCCTTACATAAGTGGGGAATCATGAAATCATCTAAGCAATAAGTTTTCTGAGAAAGTTTCTAGAAAGGGCTGTGTGGATCTTGTTAGAATGAAGTATCATTCTGATTTATAGGATCACTAAAGCACTCCTTATTAAACTGTCACTCAGAGGCTACACAGTAGAAAAGGCTATTATTGATTTAATTAGGTCTTTGGGGTTTTGTGGTTTAACAGGAACAGTTGCCTGCATGTGGACAAGAATGCACATTATTAATATTTTAATGTGATTAAATTTAAAGGTGATGGCATAGTGAAAGTAGAACATTTCTCTTTTTCTTGGCTGTAGTCATGGTTTATAGCTGATACCTCTAATTGTGGAACATGGCTCTTTAAATTTAGTTTCATTAGGTGTTTCAGTGTGGCACAGACTGAACAAGACAGGACTGGAAAATAGTTATAAATAATACAACAGGAAGACATGTACTTATTTGAGCACAAGGAAATGAAGTTAATAGAGTACGAAGCTCTGTTTCAAAAAATATGTTCTCTCTTCGATCATAAATTCCTTCTGGGTGGATATTTTTTGAATGTAAGAGTTAGTATGATCCCTCAGGAAGTTTATTTTAAGGCAATAAGAATTCATTTTTTAAGGATAATACGCATTGGCCAGTTCAATAACCAAAATATATCCTATAGGCTCCAAGATAAGACTATTTCATATGAAATTCCAAGTTGTTATAACATGAAACATTTAGGGATACAATTAATCAAGAGTGCCTGCCCTGACTGCTTTCATTTTGGGCAAGATCCTTTGCAGCTCTAATTCTGTCATTATTTCTGAGAACACTTTTTGGGAAGAGATGAGCTAACAGAATGTAGAGGTTTAGGAATTTAGGCATAATTTCCTCCTCCCGGCAAAGAGGTGCCAGGATGGTGTATCTCTCTGTAGGACATGGGGGCTGAGGTGGGGACGAGTTCTTATTCTGAGCACAAAATTATCTAGAAAGCTACACTAAAGATCTTATTCCATGACACCACATTCAATATTGTCTTTGAATGTAAGGAAGAACCACCTCTATCAGACAGGTCAGTGATTAAAGATTTTTTTGGTAAAAGTATCCTTGTATGATCTATGGAAACTTGTTGAATTTCTTCTTAAGATTGGCATAGCACTTCTGTGCTGTAAACATTTAAACTGCATTGATTAATCTACAAAATCAGGGATCTATACTGATCAGCAAACTCTCTCTAATGTGATTCTTCATACAAGCAGCTTGAATAAACCTTCCTAGCTTTGTGATCCAATTTTTCACCAAATAAGTTTTGGAAAACCTATAAAACAGTCATTTCCTTCATGTTAAATTCTTTTGTGATTTTTGTGAGAGTGTAAATTAATATAACCACCATGGAAACTATATGGAAATATCTACAAAGGCAAAATGAACGTATATCATATGACCCACATTCCTAGGCATATATTCAATAGAAAAGCGTACATATGTTCAATAAAAATTATGAGCAACAATGTTTATAGCAGCTGTATTTTCATAGTCTCTGTATTAGCTTGCTAGGGCTGTGGTAACAAAGTACCACAGACTGGATGACTTAAACAACAGAAACATATTGTCTCACAGTTTCGGAGGCTGGAGTCTGACAGCAAGGTGTCAGCAGGGCTGGTTCTTTCTGAGGGCTGTGAGGAAGAATCTGTTCCGTGCCTCCCCACTAGCTTCTGGTTTGTTTTGTCTTTACATAGCGTTCTACTTGTATAGATGCCTGTTGTATAGCCCATGTTAATGACCTCAGTTCAGCTTGATTAGCCCTATAAAGAGCTCATTTCCAAATAAAGTCACATTGTGAAGTACTGGGGGTTAAGACTTCACCATATAAAACTTGGAGGTATACAGCTCAATCCATAACAGTCCCTAAGTAAAAATGGCCTAAATGTCCATAAACATTGAATAGATTCATAAAATGCAGTACATTCCAAAATAGGAAGAAATGCTATATAGAAATGAGAATACTGACATATCGACACATGAATCAACGTGGATGAATCTCAGAATCACGAAGTAGAGCAAAAGCAGCCAGAAATTTATATACTGGATAACACATAGAAGAATAAGTAATGAATTAATGCCCATCAAGTTTCAAAATAGTGGCTGCCTTTCAGGAATGGGAGCAGCAGAAACTGGAGCGGACTAAAGAGTCGTCACTAGTATGTTCTAATTCTTCATTTAAAAATGGGCATGTTGATGGATGCACCTTGTTTTAATTAACTGAGCTGTACACCCATGATTTGTATACTATTTTTAATTTTAAAATACATAATATAAAAATTTCTCAGGCACAACAGAAAGGGATAAGTATATGACACCAGTAAGGAAGACACCAAACATGACTCCAATCAATCTCAATGAACATTTCCCAATTGACAAAATTACTTAGAATTTAATGGAAAATAAATGCTTTAATAAATATGTAAAAGTAATCATGTTGAAGCCCAGAGGTTGTAGCAACAAACTCTTTTGTTAGAAGAATATAAGCAAACTTCAAAGAAAATCTGATTTAAGAGCAGATTTTTTTATGGATGAGCAAAAGTGCTACAGGCGAAAAGTAGAAGTATTTTAGAATTTTGGATTGGCAGAAATTCATAACAAGACTTGGACAAAGTGTGATCAGGAGTTACTAGGAGAGTCAATGTGACTGAATGATGAGGGGAAAAGTTTCAGTGTAGCTGGGTTATTTGACCAGCGGAGAACTTATGGAGCCCAGAGGTTGGAATGCTTTTCTACATTCTGTTTTGATTGTTGACTCCTTTAACATAGTTTCTGTAAGTTAGACTTTTTTTGATGCCTCCCTAAATATCCCCATCTTATGACTGACAACGTACTGATTACACAACAAGTATTTCATCTATTCAAGAAATATAGTGTGCAGTGTGGCTAACAGAGTTAGCTTGAAGTTTAGCTTCTGGGTATATAGGAAACATTCAAGGAAACATCTAATATTTAAAATATTAGAAAAAATATTTATTTAAAAATGTCTTAAAATCCATGGTTGAGCTAAATTTAAAATAACAGAAGGAATCAGAGGTAAAGAATACAGTACAAGACAACACTACAGAGGTTAGGATCTGCCCAGCGAATGTCCTGAGTGTATTTGGAAATCCAGAGTGTTCTGGTGCCTGAGTGTTAAGGGTTGCTTATGTGTGAGAGAGGAGATAAACAGCCTGACTTAAACAAGGTGTAGAAGCTCAAATTAGAGATCCAGCAAAGGATTGTACCTCTTTCCTATTTGAGTTTATTAAAAATTAAAAAATAAATAAAAATAAAGGCAAGCAAGGGAACTAAAAAGCATGCTACAGAAAATAATTTTCCTTTTCCAGCCATGGCTTTAGAGGAGGAAAAATGTGACTTAGAAAAAGCCTTAGGAAATTAGAGGACCAGGGCCATTATTTACACTACCTATTGGGACCCTGAACTGAATTTGATATTTTCATGAGATATGTTCAGAATTCTAGTGCTGCTAGGCATCTGACTAAAACAAACACAAGTTATCTCTGGTGCATTGCAATTCTAGCATAGGGAGGCCTCAAAGATTTTTCAAAAGTCCAAGAAAAAATAAGTCAAAGAATTAAGTCAAAGAAAAGTTTGGTCCAAAATAAAAAATCACTAAAAACATTAGGAAACAAAATACAATGCAAGTGAGTCAACAGAAAAAAAAAATCAGCAAAATCATTCTTGAAAGGCTTGCACATGTTAGAATTATTGAAGAAAATATAAGTTATTTTTAACATATCTAAATACATAAAGAACAGAGTTGAAAACATGAGAAAAATGAAAGCTTATCAAAACTGATGAAGCAAATTTGTGAAACTACTAGTAATGAACTTTCAGAACTAAAATAATAATTGAAATTTAAAAATTAACTGAAGTAGGCTGGGTGTGGTGGCTCATGCCTGTAATCCCAGCACTTTGGGAGGCCGAGGCGTGACGATCATGAGGTCGGGAGTTTGAGACCAGCCTGACCAACATGGTGAAACCCTGTCTCTACTGAAAATACAAAAATTAGCCAGGCGTGGTGGTACATGCCTGTAATCCCAGCTACTCAGGAGGCTGAGGCAGGAGAATCATTTGAACCCTGGAGGCAGAGGCTGCAGTGAGCTGAGATCATGCCACTGCACTCCAGCCTGGGCGACAGAGCGAGACTCCGTCTCAAAAAAAAAAAGAAAACAGAATTAATTGAAGTAGTGAACATCAGAATAGATGTAGCTCAAGAAAAAATGGATAAGTTGGGAAATGTATCTGAAGAAATAAGAATTCAGCACAGAGAGAAAAATAAGATATATAATGATATTAATATAAAAATACATAAATAATATAAAGGAGAGTTGTATAGATATATAGTATAAAGTAATAATGATGGAAAGTTATTTAATCAGAAATCTAGAAATAGGTATTGGGAAACAGAAGTAATAGTCAAAAATATATTTCTAGAATTGATTAAAAAAATCAATCCTCCAAATAATTGGAGTATATGGTACTTTAAAAGAAATGTATGGTACTTTAAAAGAAATAAAACTGAAATATGCTGAACATAAATAGAAGACTTTAAAATCACTTAAAAATAGACAGTTTTTTTCAACAAATAAATGATTACTTGACAGAGCAATAATGGAAGCAAGGGACATTAAAATAAGTGATTCAAAATTTGAGAAAAAGCATACTGATTCAGCTAGAATGACATCTAGCAACACTACCTCTCAAAAACAAGGATAAAATGATGGCAATATTAAACAAGTAAAATTTGAATGATTTTATTATTTGCGCTATCTTCAAAAAATTCTAAAGAGTGATATTGACACAGGGAAAGTCTAATAGAAATAATTGAATATAATAGAGAGAACATAGAAGTAGACCCATACATATATGGAAATGTGACAGAAGTTAAAATTATCAGGCAGATCAATTGAGGAAGTAAAAATGTTTTTTTCAATCTCCCTAGGATGAGGAGAAATAATTAAAATTGGATTCCTACCTCATGTTATACATAGTAACGCAGTTGTAAACGAATTGAGGAAATTTTATTAAAGAAGTAACTCTTAAATGTCAATGAAAACTTAGAAAAATATTCTTATGACTTCAGGGTAGAGAAAGTGTTTCTTTTTTTATTATTATTATACTTTAGGTTTTAGGGTACATGTGCACAATGTGCAGGTTTGTTACATATGTATCCATGTGCCATGTTGTTTTGCTGCCTATGTAGAGATAATTGTTGCATCTGTAGCTAATAATAGTTTTGCTCTTTTCCAATCTTTTATTTTCTAATCTTCAATGATAGCCACCAATACAGTCTTTAATAGAAATGATGATATGTCTATCTCCAATTTCAAAGATAATGATGATATTGTTTCATCTTCGAGTATGATGTTTGTAGGTTTTTTAGTTATCTTTATCAGGTTGAGGGGGTCATTTTTATTCTAGGCATACAAGAATATTTTGTTTTTTAAATCATGCTGAGAATTAACTGATGCTTTTTCTGTGTCTATTGTAGTGATGATATGTGTTTCCCCCTCTTAGTATATTACTGTAGCAAATTACACAAACAGATTTACTAAAGTTAGACTAACACTAATTTCTTAAACTATATTTTGCATATTTACACAGTTTTGGATCATTTTCTAATATTTTGTTTAGGTATTTGCATCTATTTTTTCTCATAAGCTTTTCTGCTTTTAATATCAAGGTTATAGTCTTGTCATAAATTGAAGGGGGAAGTGCTTTTTCTTTTTCCTTTCTCATAAAGTGTATAAGATTGGGATTACAAACTCCTTGAGTGTTTGACTGATTGCACTTGTGAAGTCACCTGGGACTGATGTGTACTTTGTTGCAAAAGTTTAATTACTGATTCTATTTCTTTATTTGTTGTAAAACTATACAGAATTGTTTTTCCTGAAGTCAAGTTTTTTAATTAATATTTTGCCATATCACCTAAATTTTACATTTATTGGTATAAGATTATATACACTCTCATCATTTATCTTGGTTACTGTGAAATAAACACAAATGCATAAAACAAACAAAAAAAATTCTAAAGAGTGAACTTCAGAAAGAAGAAAAATGATTCTAAAAGGAAAATGTAAGGTGAAAAAAATGAGAAAATGTATTTGCATGTAAATCTACTCAAATATTCTCTATAGGGCAATACAAAACACTGACTGATAGTCGTGGGGTTGAAAGATAAAGGTAGAATAAAATTCTTAGAGAATATGACACATGCCTCACATAAGCGAAGGTGGCTCTAGCTCTTTCAAAGTTCTCCATTTGATTTCTTCAACTGTCCCAGTATCCATTAAAGATTATAGTGTACAATTTTCAAAATAGTAAAGACAAAACTGAAAAGAAAGAAAAAAGTGATTACACAGGCAAAAAAAAAAAAAAAAGAAAAAAACACGGGAAAAGTTTGACAGTTTAAATACACAAAAATGTTATGTGTTGTTTACAAAAGCTATACTTAAAACATAAAGACATAGAAAGTCTAAAAGTAAAAATATTAGTTCATTTTATTCCATGTGCATTCTACTTAACATGACTGTATCAGTATCTGTAAAAATAGACTGAAGGCAAAAGCATTGTCAGTATAAACCATAATCATGTACTAATAGAAGGCTTAGTTCATCAGAAAGCTCTAACCATTCTTCAGTATACAGTTAGTAACATGACTTTCAGGCTTAGGAAGCTATATTGACAGAATAAGAAGAAAAATGAATGAACCCACAACCAAGATGAAGATTTTGATTTAGTAATCCCAGTTATTGTTGGTTCAAGCAGGGAGAAACTCATTGTGTATCAGGAGACTTTTTTAACATTATAGCAAGCTTGATATAAGCATATATGCAATACTTCATTGAATAACTGGAGAACACACATTTACATACAATCACTTTCAGACATCTGAAAAACAAGGAGTGCTGCCTAACTCATTTTATAAAACATTATTCTTTTACCAAAACCAAAAAAGGACTTGAGAAGAAAGAAAAAATGTTAATAAATATTGATAAGTCATGAATGTAGAGGCAAAATAATAAATAAAAATGATAAAATTGCTCGAAAAACAGTGTGGAAGTCACTCAAAAGAATTAAGCATAGGACGGCCACGTGATCCAGCGATTTCACTCATGGGTGTATACAAAAAAGAATTGAAAGCAGAGACTCAAATGGATATTCTTTGTATACAGCAGTCCCCCATTATCCACAGGAGATACCTTCCCAGACCCTTAGTAGATACCTGAAATCACAGAAGTACCGAACCCTATGAACTATGCTTTTTCCTATACATATACATCTATGGGAAAGTTTAACTTATAAATTAGACATAGTAAGAGATTAACAACAACAATAATAAAATAGAACAATTACAACTACGCTTGCTTTTCTTTTCTTTCTTTTTTGAGACCGAGTCTCGCTCTGTCTCCCAGGCTGGAGTGCAGTGGCGCCATCTCAGCTCACTGCAAGCTCCGCCTCCCGGGTTCACGCCGTTCTCCTGCCTCAGCCTCCCTAGTAGCTGGGACTACAAGCGCCCGCCACCACGCCCGGCTAGTTTTTTGTATTTTTAGTAGAGACAGGGTTTCACCGTGTTAGGTAGGATGGTCTCGATCTCCTGACCTCGTGATCCGCCTGCCTCGGCCTCCCGAAGTGCTGGGATTACAGGCGTGAGCCACCACGCTCGGCCCACTACCCTTGTGTTTTAAAGTCAGTATATAGTAAAATAATGGTGACTTGAACACAAGCACTGCCATACCACGACAGTAGATCCGAGAACCGAGATGGCTACTAAGTGACTGATGAGTGTGAAGGGTCTACAACGTGAACACGCTGGACAATGGAGAATTCGCATCTCAGGTGGAACACAGTGGTGGGACAGCAAGAGATCTCATCACACTACTTAGAATACTGTGCAATTTAAAACTTATAAGTTGTTGTTTCTGGGATTTTCCATTCAATATTTTCAAACTACGCTTGACTGAGGGTGACTGAAACCTTGGAAAGTGAAAGCATGGATGAGGGGCAACTACTATACCCATGTTCATAGCCACATTATGCATAATAGCAAAAAGGTGGACGCCACCCAGTGTTCACTGGTGGAAGAACGGATTAAAAATAATGTGGCACATACACACAATGGAACATTATCCAGCCATAAAATGGAAAGAAATTCTGTCACATGCTACAACATGGATGAACCTTGAAGACATTATGCTAAGTGAAATCAGCCAGTCACAAAAGACAAATACTATATAATTCTACTTACATAAGGTACCTAGAGTAGTCACATTCATAGAGACAGAAAGAAGAATGGTGGCTTCCAGGAGCTTGGAGGAGGTAGAAATGGGAAGTTACTGTTTGATATGTATAGAGTTTCAGTCTGGAAAGACAAAAACATTCTAAAGATGAATGGCATTGATGGTTGTATGACAACTGTACTTTATGCCACTAAACTGTACACTTAAAATGATTAAAATTGTAAATTTTCTGTTGTATATATTTTAACATGATAAAAATTGTAAACAAATATTTGCTAAATGAATTCAGTGTATAAAAAGTAATATGTCATAATAAAGCTGGGTTTATCTCTAGAACGCAAGATGATTTAATTTAATGCTCTCGAGAAATCTACACCTTTTAACAGATTAAGAGAGAAAAGTATCAAGAGATGCAAAAACTACTTTCAAAATTGAATTCTTCAGCATTGGAAAAAATTGTATGAATAAAAATAAGGAGAAAGAACTTCATTAGCTTAATAAAACATATCTTTAGAAGACTGTAGAGGAAACCACCATATCATCCTAAATGAAAACTTGTTAGAAGTAATTTTTACAAAAATCAATGGCAAAGATGGTAAGTATCATTACTTCTGCCCATCAATATATTGGAGGTCCTGGACAGCATATGCAGGCAAAAAGTAATAAATAAACAAACAGATAAATAGATACATAAAAGTAAATATACAGAAGATAGGAATCAGAACAAAGAACATGATATAATCACTACATTAGAAAACCCAAAATAATTGGCAGGCAAATTCACTGAAATAATAAGGAGATATTAATGATTTTGATGGACACAAGGCTAATGATCAGAAGTCAATGACACATCTATGTACCACCAGCAAATGACTGAAGTATGAAAAGACACAACTAACGACTTTATATATACAAGCAAATGTTAAGTATCTAGCAATTAATTTGGTAAAAGCAGTGTAAGACTTCTACACAGAAAATTTCACATCTTTATGTAAAGATACAGAGATTTGCAATGTCTGGATAAAAAGAATCAATGTTCTATAGATTTCAAATTCCCCATTTTAATCTATAGATTCAATACAATTATAATCACAATTTAAACATAATTTTTTATAAAACATGATAATACAGTTCTAGGAAACTAAATTGGTAAAGTGAAAGAGGAATAGTAGCAGGAAAGTGAAAGGATAATCCTACCAGATATTCATTCTGAGACTGTGGTGAGTACGAAAAGATGGTATTATCACAAATATATACAAATTGATAAATGGGTTAGAATAGAGAACGCAGAAACAGGCTTACACATGTAGAAAACTTTGGTGAATGCTATGGATTTCATATTAATTAGTGAGGGAAGTAGAGACTGTTCAATAAACAGGGCTGAAAAAATGGTTTTCAATATGGGAAATGTTGAATTGGGTCTGTATTAACCACCATATTACAAAATTATCACTAAATATAGTAAGGACTTAATTGTCCAAGTAAAATGTTAAAATTCTTATAGAAAACAAATATGATAATCCTACAAATTGAATTACAGATAGAATTGTTAAGATGCAAAGCAAATAAAAAATTAATGTAGCTTATTAAAATTACAAGTTTTTTCCTCAAAACACACCTTAAAGATGAGAAAATATGTTAGAAACTGAGACAACATATTTTCAGTGCACATGGCTGGTAAATGATTGGTATCAAGAACATGTTTAAAATATATATAAGTAAATCAATCAGAAAAGTACAAACATCTTAGTAGGAAAATGAGTAACAAACATTTTCAGAGAACTGGAAACACATTTTACCCATACATCTGGAGAGAGTTGTTCAATATCATTATTAATTCAAGAAATGCAAAACATGATAATAAAGAGTTACAGTTTTAAATTTGAATAACAAATTAATTTGAAAGGTGTAGCATTATCAAGAATTGGAGAAAGTGATGACCCATAGAACTGCTGTCATGTTGAATGTGGAAATAAAGTTTAGCATTATTTTGTAAAGTTGAACATGTATTTACCTTATAATGCAATTATGTACTCTAAGGCTACCCTATGACATGAAAGAAAGTTAACCCCAGCAAACATGACAGTTACAAATACCTGACAACAATACAAATGTTCACCAATGAGTGAATGGATTAAAAAACTGTTACAGTCACACAGTGAATATTACATAACCATCAAAACGGACAAATAAGTATAACATATAATATTATGAATGAATCTTTGCAGTATAATATTAGATGCAAAACAAATTCCAAAACATTATACAGGCATACCTTGCTTTATTATACTTTATTTTATTGTACTTCCAAGATGTTTGGCTCTTTACAAATTGAAAGTGTGTGGCAACTCTGAATCAAACAAGTCAATTTCAAACTTTTCATATTACTGTATCTGTTATGGTGATCTGTGATCCATGCTTATTGATGTTACCATTGTAACTTTTGGAGGTGCCACAAACCACACCCACATGAGGCGGTGAACTTAATTGATAAATGTGTGTGTTCTGACTGCTCCACTGACCTGTTCTTCCAACTCTCTGCCTCTCCTTGGGCCTCTATATTTCCTAAGACACAACAATATTGAAATGAGGCCAATTATTAACCCTACAATCACCTCTTAGAGTTCAAGTGAAAAGAAGAATCGCACATCTCTCAGTTTAAATCTACAGCTAGAAATGATTAACTTTAATGAGAACAGCATATTGAAAGTTGACATAGGTCAAAAGCTAGGGCTCTGGCACCAGTTAGTCAAGTTGTGACGGTGAAGGAAAAGTTCTTAAAGGAAATTAAAAATGCTTCTCCACTGAATACATGAATGATAAGAAAGCAAAACAGCCTTATTGCTGATGAGGAGAAAGTTTTAGTGGTCTGGATAGAAGATCAAATCTGCCACAACATTCCCTCAAGCCTAATCCAGAGCAAAGCCCTGAACCTCTTCAATTCTGTGAAGACTGAGATAGGTGCAGAAGAAAAGCTTGAAACTAGCAGAAGTTGTTTCATGAGGTTTATGGAATGAAGCCATCTCCATAAAAGTGCAAGATGAAGCAGCAAATGCTAATGCAGAAGCTGCAGCAAATTTTCCAGAAGATCTAGCTAAGAGAATTGATGAAGGTAACTACACTAAAGAATTGATGAAAGTGCCATGCAGGACTTTCACATTTAGAGAGGAGAAGTCAATGCCTGGCTTCAAAGCTTCAAAGGACAGGCTGACTCTCTTGTTAGAGGGTAATGCAGCTGGTGACTTTCAGTTGAAGCCAACACTCACTGGTCATTCTGAAAATCCCAGGGCCCTGAAGAAGTATGCTAAGTCGACTCTGTCTGGGCTCTATAAATAGAAAAAGAAAGCCTGCATAATAGCACATCTGTTTACAGCTTAATTTACCGAATATTTTAAGCTCACTTTTGAGACTTACTGTTCAGAAAAAAAAAGATTCTTTTCAAAATGTTACTGCTCGTTGACCTTACTACCCAAGACCTCTGATGGAGATGTACAAGGAAATAAATGTTTTCATGCCTGCTAACACAGCTTCCATTCTATAGCACATAAATCAAGCAGTCATTTTCACTTTCAAGTCTTCCTATTTAAGAAATACATTTCCTAATGGTATTGTTGTCTTAGATAATGATTTGTCTGATGGATTTGAGCAAAACCAATTGAAACCTTCTTGAAAGAATTGACGATTCTAGATGCCATTAAGAACATTTGTAATTTATGGAAGGAGGTCAAAATATCAACATTAACAGAAGTTTGGAAGAAGTCAATTCCAGTCCTCATGGATGACTTTAAGAGATTCACCACTTCAGTGGAGGAAGTAACTGCAGATGTGGAAGAAATAACAAGATAACTTGAACTAAAATTGGAATCTGTATTGTTGTTATCTCATGATAAAACTAAGGAACATGAAGTGGCTTCTTATAGACAAGCAAAGAAAGTGCTTTCTTGAGATGGTGACTCTCGGTGAAGATGTTTTGAACATTATTAAAATAGCCACAAAGGATTTAGAATATTATGTCAACTAAGTTAATAAAGCAGCAGCAGGGTTTGAGAGGATTGACCCCAATTTTGAAAGTAATTCTCCTGCAGACAAAAAATGCTGTTAAGAAAAACCTTTCCTCAGAGTCAATCGATGAGGTAAATGTCAGTGATGTCTTATTTTAAGAATTTGCCAGCCAGGTGCAATGGCTCACGCCTGTAATCCCAGCACTTTGGGAGGCCAAGGTGAGTAGATTACCTGAGGTCAGGAGTTCGACACCAGCTGGCCAACATGGTGAAACCCTGTCTCTACTAAAAACTACAAGAAGTAGCCAGGCGTGGTGGCGATCGCCTGTAATCCCAGCACTTTGGGAGGCTGAGGTGGGCAGATCACCTGAGGTCAGGAGTTGGAGACCTTGGCCAACATGGTGAAACCCTGTCTCTACTAAAAAGAGTGAGACTCTGTCCCCCCGCCCCCAAAAAAAAAGAAAGAAAGAAATTGCCACAGCCATCCTCAGCTTTCAGCAACCACTATTCTAACCGGTCAGCAGCCAACAACATTCAGACAAACTCTCCACTGGCAAAAACATCATCAGGACTCTGTGAAGGCCTGTTTTTTAGCAATAAAGTACTTTTAGTTAAAAATATTGGATTAAATTAAGTTTGCAGATTTTGGGGGGCATAATGCTATTGTATATTCAATAGAATACTTCCAGTATAGTATAAACATAACTTTTATAGATACTGAGGAACCAAAAAATTTGTTTGATGAAGCTTATTGAAATATTCATTGAAATTTTTGAGTTGGTATGATACTGAACCCACAATATTTTCAAGGTGTGCCTGTATACATCAAATACCCCGTTTACATAGTTAAAAACTATATAAAACCTAAAATTAATGTGTGAATATATGTGTATTCACACACAAATTCTTTTGCAGGATATACATAAACACACACATATATATACACACACACACATATATATGTATACACACATTTGAAAGCGAAGAAGAGATGAACATAGAATTTAAGATAAAATTTAGCTCAAATGTCAGCGAGGCAAGTGAGGAGATAGGGCAAATAAATATTTGTACAGGATGTTATTAAGGTCCCAGCTTTTACTATGGATGATGATTTCATGGGTACATAATACATTATATATAAAACAACTAAACTAGATGAGAAACTAAAGTGGACCAATAATGAGAGTGTGTCATTTTGTTAATGTTGAACCTTTATTTATATATATAGGTTATCATAATATTGACCCTTCAAGGAAATATTTTGTTAATGTGTCTATCTTAAGATATTTTGTTCATTAAAGGTAACCTTAAAAAAGGTACAAAGATAAATTATAAAGATAATATATGTGCTCTCAGTTTTCCTTTTCTCATAAATACAGGAAAACATAAATTAAAACAAAGCAATGATTGCCCTAAATTCAGATTAGTGGTTAACTCTAAGCCTGAGAGAGGACAATGCAATGAGGGAAAACTAGCTGGAAGATCTAAAGCTACTGGTAATTAAGCTTACCAGTATTAAGCTTACAGATGAATATATGACTGCTCTTTTTTTATTAAATTGCTGTTACATACAATATTTTGAAAGTTTGATGTGTTAATATACATAGGCTTTGGGCCAAACTTCCTGGAATCATTAATTTCCACCACAATACCTTCTAGTTGTATGAGACATATGCTTCAAAATGACATGAGGGAAATAATTTAGTAAATTATTTATTTTAAATGTAATACATTTAGATAAATTAGAGCAGGTCTAGCACATAGGAAGTCCTTCATACATGTCAACAAATATCACTTTTAATCAGCAAAGCAATCTTTGGAAGTAAATATCTCTAACAATAAGTTACACATTAAAAGTTTGGTATTTCTCTTATTAAATTTCATTCTCTTTGTTATATAGTTAATATGAAATAGTCAGAAATAAAATTATTTTATTCTAAATCATATTCATTTTACTATAAAATGCCTAAAAATAACTCAATGTTAAGGAATGCAGTGTTCTATGGCCAAAAAAAAAAAAAATCCAAAAAACAAAAAACCAAAAATCCTCAACCTAGAATACAGGATGCCTGGGCTGCAGTCTCTACTCTGTCCGTATTAGCTTGTGACCATGATCAATTTACCTCTGTAGTCTTCAGGGAGGGGTTTGAATTGGATAAAGTTATATCTTAAACGTATTTCCAGCTCTAATCACATCTTCGATCTTTCTTTCTTCATTAGCCCTGATATTTTTGTAAGGCTTTGACAAGAGAGTGGGTGGAGTGGGGAGTACATCCATGTTAATTTTCTAAGATAAATTTGGCTTCATGTTAGCCTATTTTTTATCTTTTATTTCACTCTGGCTTTGCTTTCTTTTCTCCTTTTTCATATGTGTATCATCATAAATATACCTTTTTCTTTATCAGCACTTTTTATGAAGAAAAATAAAACCTGTGTCTTTGGTAGAGAAGAACTGAAGCTTTCTAAAACTAAGCCACAACCACAGTCAGTCTTTTTTAAACATTTTAACCTACTTTTGATCAGCTCTGTGTCCCAGTGGTTCCACGGTGATACCATGCTGTACATCTTTAAATTGTTGAAAATATTTTACCAACCATTTTACAATCCATAAAGCTTAAGATGGAGAAACATGGAAAGAACAGATAAAAGAAGCTCACATTTCCATTATTACTTGAAAAGTACCTAGCCTGCCTAGCACATAGGAAGCAATGAACAGAAACCTACTCTTATCAATGCCAATATTAACAAAGTGGAATTAGGACTAAGAGATGAAACACTTTTAGCTGTCAGTTATCTGGTAGATGAATGAATATTTCAGAAGAGTTTGAAGATTGTGTTTTATAGTATACAACAGATGGATACTGGGTTTCCTGAAATAAGGAGTGAAGGTACAAAACCAGATGCCAAGGGCACTGAATACCTGTTTTGTGGATTTTGCAACTACCTGGAGATGGACTTAGAAAAAGGCCCAGAGAATTAGGTAAAGATGTTAAAGCCACTTCCATGCTGATGAGTAAGTTTTAAAACACTGAGCCCTGAAGTTAGGTGACACATTTCGTAATAAACACTCATAGATAAATAACAAATAGTTACATAATTGTCATTTTAATATACTTTGCATACATTAGACAGTTCCAAAATTATACTGTAGATGGAATATCTAGAATAATCCAAATGCAAAAGGCACCAATATTACTGGGAGTGTTATATGTTATTTATTTTATTCTTTTTTGAGTCAGGGTCTCGGTTTGTCACCTGGGCTGGAGTGCAGTGGTGAGATCACAGTTCACTGCAATCTCTACCTCACTGGCTCAAGCCATTCTCCAACCTAAGCCTCCCAAGTAGCTGGGACTACAGCTGTGCACCATCGCCCAGCTAATTGTTTGTATTTTCTGTAGAGACGAAATCTCTATATTACCAAGGCTGGTCTCAGCACTTTGAGGATTACAGACGTGAGCCACTATGCCTGGCCAGATGTTATTCTTAAGGTAAATGAGCAATAATTACAAAAAAAAAAAATGTGTGAATGGTGAGAAAAATAAACATTGTAATTCACAGAAAATTCAACATTCATTCAAAAAACATCTTCTATAAGCAAGAATTTGGGTAGCTACTGGAATTTTAAGATCTTAAAAGAAAAAAAGGCAAATTAAACTTGATGGGAATGAAGGAAGGATTTTTAGAACCACAGAAAATGTCAAATAATTATTGCCTCTTCTGCCAATAGTATATTTGCATAGCAATTCTTTGGTGTTAGGGTACCAAAGAGTGCAAAATATAGCTACTTACCTCCAAAGGAAGCAATATGCATACTTTCTGAATCCTCCAGATTGCCCCCAAAAAGACATGTTAACAAATCATCAACATGTCTTCACTAGCATCAAAACCTTTTTTTCTAAGTATTTCAATGAAATAATCTTATTTTTCTCTAAAAAAATTATACTCTTAAATGGTGACACATTCTGATTTTTTTCTGAGACAAAATCCTATGTGTAGCAATCACGATGTAAAAATATAGTTCATTTGGAAGATAATAATGGCAGTTTTATTAATATGCTTTCCAAATATTCTCTTTCAATAGCATAATTTGATGAACTATATTAAGAAGCTCATGAGTTGCCAATCATCTGTAAAGGATGGTTGATTTTATCAGGCCAAATACGTAGAATATGTATATGCTTAAAATTCTGTAATAAATAATTTGGGGCAGTAGCATATGGACTGTATGAAATGTAAAATCATAAATAAATAACTTTTTACTGTTTTTCCCTCTGTTCCCTTACCTTTTCCTCCCTTTTTGAAAGCAAGCATATTAAATAAGGTACACCCAAATTTTAATGTCATTTGAAGATTGAATGACAGAAAGGCATTTTCTCAGGCAACATTTAGAAGACCAAAGAAATTAGGAAGTTGAAAACTTTAAGAACGCTGTATTTTAGGTCTATTATTTTTAACATTTTAGTTTTTAACTTATTTTACGTTTGAAACGGGAAAGAGGAAAAATTGAGAGAAAAATGAAAAGCTTACAGAAAAGAAAACAATAACTTAAATAGGTTCTTTTTAGGAAACTAGGAAATTAGTTTCACAATAAGCCAATGTAATATTCTAAAAACAGTCTGTATTTTAAACTTATGTATTGGTATTGGTTGTATACTAATTTGAAAAAGTAACATTAAGTCATCAGAGAATTCTGGAGATTACAGCCTAAGGACAATAATGCAATTTTCTTTTTCCCAGAATCTGACCTTGTGTATGTTTGGTGTGTGTGTGTGTGTGTGTGTGTGTGTGTGTTCCACACATGCATATGGAATTAGGATAAGAGGGGGAGAGAGGAATTCAACGTACTAATTAATCCATAAAGACATGATAGTTTAAGTGGTATGGGTGATCTAATATGCTTCCAGTGTGTCATTGTGCTGTGGGTATAAGAAAAAAGGGGTGTAGTGTTTTGGGAGGGAAGTTGATGATCCAAGTAAGCCTAGAGAAAAAAACTGCACTTTGATATTTTAGCCAACTGAGGGTACTTAAAGAATCTCGATATTATGTTTCCTTATCCATTGATGTATTCATTCATTTGTTCATTCATTTGACATGTATTTCTTATCAACTCTTTGTCAGGAACTAACTTGGTATTGGAAATACAAAGAGAACAAAGCAAGCATGGTCCTTCTCCCCATGGAATCATCAGTCTGGTTGGGATTGGGATTGGGCATGCATAACGAATAGGAAATAACTGAATACAAAAATACAGTGTTCAGCAAAACACACAGAAAGCATAGGGGGTACGAGGAGCAGTATCTTGCCAGGGGGTGCTCAGGAAAACTTCCCTAAGGCAGTGGCATTTGAACTAAGACTAGAAAGAGAAATAGGGTGTACTTAGCTCAAGAGACAAAGGATTTGGAAAGGAATCACAGGAAGAAGGAACAACATAATCAAAAGTTCTGAGGCAGAAGGGACTGTGGTTCATTTAGGAAATGAGAAAAAAAAAATGACTGGAAAAGGAAGAGAAATTGCTCACTCTGATGCCAGAGCAGTTGACAGTGACCAGATTTTGTCCTTACAGCTATAAAAAGTGATTGTGTATCTAAACAGAGGAATGACATAATTAGATCTGTGGTGCTCAGAAGGTCCTTGTCACTCCGTGTAAAAGAAAAGAACTAGAGAGTTTGAAAGTGGATGTGCTGAGAGTACTTAGCAGGCTACTGCTGTAGCCAAAGAGAAATTGATAGTAGGCAGAACTAGAGATAGTGAAAGGAGGACAGAATTGTGAAACATCTGGGGGGACATATCAGCTCCTGGAATCTTAAGAATTAACTGCGGCCGGGCACGGGGCCTCATGCCTGTAATCCCAGCACTTTGGGAGGCCGAGGCTGGCGGATCATCTGAGGTCGGAGTTCGAGACCAGCCTGACCAACATGGAGAAACCCCCTCTCTACTAAAAATACAAAATTAGCTGGGCGTGGTGGCACATGTCTGTAATCTCAGCTACTTGGAAGGCTGAGGCAGGAGAATCACTTGAACCCAGGAGGAGGAGGTTCTGGTGAGCCAGGATTGTGCCATTGCACTCCAGCCTGGGCAACAAGAGCAAAACTCCATCTAAAAAAAAAAAAAAAATTAATTGCGATGGAAAAGAGAGTGAAGTAAAAGAGGCCTAGCAAATTTGAAGTATTATTAGCTTATTCTAAGGGAGTATTTTATGTTTGAGATACAGAGTTTGAAGAGCATTTTCATAGTCCAAAGAAGACCAGAAGGAAACAGAAATGTAAGGGGGAGAAAAATAGAACAAGGGAGTGAATTTTTAAATTTAAATGATATGGAAAGCTACTGAGATAAAGATTGAAAATGATTGTAATTAGAAATGAGGAGGGTCACAGAAGTTATTGGAGTCTGAAAAAAGTAATTTTTATGATGTGGTAGGTACGGAAGTAGGATTGCCTTGGGTTCAGGAGTAAGTGGAATATGAAAAAATTGAGGGAGTGGAGTGAGAGGAGAGGGAAGATATGAAAAGTTCCTCTCCCACTGAATGCTCCATCAAGGACAGGAAATAGTTGAGTGTTTTGAATGTTGATAGGGAAGGAATCAGTTAAGATGGAAATGTCAAATATAGAAAATGTAAACATAGAAAATTCAGTACATAGAAAATACAGAAAAGTAGGAATTATTGAGATCGTCTTAATCCAAGGCATTTAACTCAGAAGTGGAATGCAATTTCTTTCTTTTTTTTTTTGAGATGGAGTCATGCTCTGTCCCCCAAGCTGGAGTGCGGTGGCAGGATCTCGGCTCACTGCAACCTCCACCTACCGGGTTCATGCAATTCTCCTGCCTCAGCCTCCCGAGTAGCTGGGACTACAGGTGCGTGCCACCATACCAGGCTGATTTTTGTATTTTTAGTAGAGACGGGGTTTCATCATGTTGGCCAGGCTGGTCTCTAACTCCTGACCTCAGGTGATCTGCTTACCTCAGCCTCCCAAGATGCCGGGATTACAGGCGTGAGCCACCACACATGGCATGGAATGCAATTTCGATGTGGCTTTGCCCACCTCTGCTTTGCCCCCATCTGTAAGGTGTAGATTTCCAGGGATAGCAGCTGTTTCCTAGGTCTCCTCCTTTTTAGCATCATCTCTTAAGATCCCTTCAGCCCCTTTGAGGCTACTCATAACTCTCCTCTGCTCTTTGGGCACTCAAGTTTTTAGCATCTTGCTCTTCCTCCCTGATTAACAATTCAGCAAATGCAACAAAGAAGGAACCCCCTGAGTTTTGAATTATTTCCCTGAACCTCCCTTCTCCAAATTTTGGCTGATTCAGTCATGGATGACTTGCCAGAAGCAAACCCCAATTTTTGTCTCAACTTCCCCTTGTGAGGTTGTCAAATCTCTCCCTGCATTGCTGCCTCTTTCCTGCATATCTCTGACTGGTTTATTAGAGTCTAGTTCTATGCTACTTATGAGCAAATGTCCCTAGCAGAAAAACAGCTCACATAGTACCAGCTCACATTTTTGGGGTTACCCTTTTCCTGAGATCTTGGCCTGTCACATGCTGCTTTCTTAAGAAGCTCTGCAAAATATTCAAACGAATTGGTTTTATATTTGGACTGACTCATCTAGTTGTTCTTAGTGGGGGCATGGCCTTGCTGGAAACTCCTTCGTTATATCCCAAATTGGCTTCATCTCGCTTTAAATTCTGTGATTAATGCAATGAAAATCTCAACAATTATATTCAATGTGTTCTCTTATTTTATGCTGTGATATCATTATAGTGGAGATGCATTCAGTGCTCTGATTTTGCATGGAATCCTTTAAAATTACATGCTGCTGGCATCCAATACTCGGCATAAAAGCAACATTTTTAAAATCAAAGCATCTTTTCTCTTAGGGATAGTGTACAGCTTTCTAAAGATAAACAAGGACCAGAGTTTTGGGTTCAATTCACAATTTTCAGTCCATGGATTTTAGAATGGCCTCTGACAAAGGGAAAGCATGTTTTCTCATTCCAATGATTACAGGCACAGGGAGGTGCCAGATGGAGCTTTAAGGGCTAACAATGCTCTCTTTAATCTTTATCGTTTTTAACAGAAGAGCTTTCATTTTACCACATTTATATAATTAAATTATGAAACAGATTTTGTACATGCTTCAGCTTATTCTCTAAGAATTTTCTAGGAGCACCTTAAGAGGCAATTAAATAGCCTCATTCCTCATGTGTAAAGCTCAATTAAAATTGTAATTCACTTGATATGAAGGAACTTCATATTTGGTAAGTTGCAGGCCTACGGCCTTCTTGAAACTGTCCTCCTTCCATTGTCCTTCTCTTTTTCTTATTACTGATTGGACATGGTCCCTCTCTAGTGCATTGCGGGTATGAACTGTGTACTAGCAGATTCAGAACCATGCCTTCTAAAACTCTGTAGTTCCTTTACGAGTTTCCATTGGAAGTCAAGATAAAAACTCTTGATACCACGAGATAACTAAACATTTATTTCCATACAATATTCTTGCAACATTCTCTTGGGCTACCATGGAGAAGATTGTTTTTCACCTGTTATGTAAGCAGAAGAGATCTTTCTTTAGTAAACCAGGATGGTTAAATCTTTCACAAGGTTTGAACAATCCAGCTCTTAATTTCCTGATCTCTACTGCCTTAATATTTACAGAATGAGCATTGAGCACAGGGGTGTTGATAGGTGTTTCTTTTGAATACTGACATACAGCTTTCAAAGAATCGAAACACCAACTTTGGATATCTGTGTTGATGTGTCCTTAAACCAGTGCCTTATGAATCAGGCATGGTGCCAACGTCAATGAATAGGACTTTAGAGTATGATGATTCTGATGTAAACTAGCCATCTCCTAGGGTAATTTACTTAATTACTCAGCTCTGTAAAAATGAAATACAACAATAACAATATTGTCCACAAAGATTTTCTAAAATGCTAGCCAAAGAATGTTTGTGAAAGCATTTTGTAATCACTGAATACCAGGTCAATGTTAGATTTTATAACAACTAATAATTAATAAGAAGAGCAATACCAATAAAAAGGAACTTACACATGTACTTAAAGAGCCTAATAAATTCCAAACCATAATCTAATACTTTTATTAAGTAGACAATGTACTTTAGGTAGAGAAAATTGAATTCAGAATATAGTATTTCCTTAACATCTTGGTATAAAAATTATTGTGAATCTTGCTTTTATTAGCATGACTTTTAAACTCAGAATTAGATCTACCATCGTAGGTAGATCTAATTGCAAATGACCCATCACGTAACTTATTTAGAATACATGGACACTGGGATTCCAAATGACTGTTAATTCCATAGAGATAGCAATGTGGATAACTTGAAGAAAGGCATCAGCATTGCATTTCATTTTGGTTAAGTTCTCATTCCAATCCGAGTTAACATTCATAAAACCATTATCCTACATTAAGCTGTGACCTAGTCTTGGTTCAAAGCTTCTTTGTTTATTCGTCACCATTTTGTAGAATAGTCATATAAACTACTTCATAGATAGTTTGGTGCACTGCTTTTTCCCCAGAGTACATCTATTGGTATGTTTATTATATCAAGTATTTCAATAAACCACAATTTCCTGCAAATGGTTGTCTGAATGCTTCTAGGATATGTTTGTATTTTGTGGAAAGCATGATTTTAAGGCTATGTAAAAAAACAAAAAGAAAGCCCAGCTGAGAATTTATACGCTGCTGGGAAAACCAAATGGTAAGATAAGGATGTCTAGCAAAAGTACAGAGCTGTATTATGTAAGTGTTTTCCTACCTGCAGAGTGAAAGTGTTTCTATTCATTTTAAGAGAAAGTCAAGGGGAATTTAGGAGCAAGAATGAAAGAGTTGAGCCTTTCCTGCCAATAAAACATCAGCATGAGGAGTTTGTTTACTTCCATAAAAAATTCAGAGCTTCCTTTGCCTGAGGTGGTCCCTGGGATCTGGGTGGTGTCACAGAGTCTTGTATGATGGAAGGAGGGCTAGGAGGGCTTACGCTCCTCAGCATGCAGAGACCCAGAGAAGTGTGCTTTGCCTCACTTTCTCATTTGTTTTATGAAAATCCTGTTTTCTTGGATTTTGCCAAACACCTTTTGCATCCTTCTCCCTTTTTTCCATGTATAGTTCTAGTGGTGCATGGGCAGTGAAAATATCTGAGAAAGGTCAGCCCAAAGCTGCAGAATTCATTTGTTAATATTTACGCACACACACACACACACACAATCAATCAATCAATACAGTACAGACAACTGGGAATGAACACAGACAGTAACCAGAGGGGTATTCCCTTAGCTGCCAACCAAACAAAACTACAACAATGACTTTCTGTTCATTTTGGATATTGGTCTGTGATTGCCCTTTCGTTTCTACAGGTTTTTCTTTCATTTCATGTGCTTTTAAATTCCTTGGCTCAAGGATTTCCTAATCTCTTTCTGTGGTCTCTGGGAGGACACAGCCAGTGGGAAAGGCAAAGTGTCAGCATTTAAAGTTCAGCTTCACTTTTCTAGTTTGTCCTCCCTTGGCTTTGCCGAGTGCTGTTACTTTCTGAGCTGCATCTTTCCACACATTCTGTGGTCTTACAACCTGGCAAGGACCCAGCATGGTACTGAGCATCAGTCATAAAGTATTGGATTTGCCTAAGGATGTCGTTAATCCTATTGTGTTCATTATTATGAAATACTTATGAAACTGCAGAAAAGAAAAATCCTCAATATTTTGTCACAAAAGAATACTAGAACTTTTTAAAAAACAACACAATAAAAGTTGTGCCTGTCACATATTGACATCAGCCCAATTCAAAGGGTATTTTTTTGTTTAACCCCTACAAAGTAATAAAGCATTTAGGAGAAAAAGGTAGATTAAAAGGTACAGGCTCCATTTTGAAATAATTCAGGGACTAATGCAGGCACAGATGAATAAGTCTAGTTACGTTCAGATTGAGCATGTTATTTTTGTTACGATAAAGCAATAATCATACAGAAAATGAAGAAATTATTTATTTAGAGACACGGTCTCACTCTGTCACCCGGGCTGGAGAGCAGAGGAACGATCACAGCTTTCTGCAACCTGGACCTCCCTGGGCGCAGGTGATCCTCCCATCTCAGCCACCTGAGTAGCTGGGACCACAGGCCTACGCCACTAAGCCTGGCGACTTTTTGTATTTCTTGTAGAGACAAGGTTTTGCCATATTGCCAAGCTGAAATTCCATGTGTCTAGGTGAAATTCTGAAGAATTGGAATTAGGAAGGCGTGTTATCCAACATGAAGAAAACCACTTAAGGAAAATTTAAGGAAATAAACAATCAGAGAATTGAGAAATATTTATGCGCCTTATTTAATAAATAGTTATTGACCATTTTAAATAATGTTTAATAAAACAACACGTTGTAGTTATTCTATAACTAGAAAATTGTGTTTTTCTAATTCTATCATTCAATCTATATTTATTCCTGATACTTTTTAAAGAAGTTTATTCTAATATCCATTTGGAATATTTGCTAACATTGAAACACAATTTTTACTTAAAAAAACACAAATGCTATTTCTTTTCCTATAATCACTCAATCTCTAAATGAGTAATTTGTTTTATAATTCACTTGATGAAACAATTAGGGTTAGAAGGTCCTAATTATGGCCTTATAGCCTATGGGGAGAATTTTTATCTTCATTTCTATGTAATAACAAAATAATTCAAGAATTTTATGCAACAGAATGAAATGTGCAGATTTGTGCTTTTTGCATAGTGCCATATATTTCCTCCCTCTTATATGTCTTCATAAACTGAGGAATATTCTACATAGAAAAAACTACACAAATCTTAGGTGTACTTAGAGTTTGATGAATTTTTTTTGTATATATAACCACTAGCGAGATCTAGATGTAGAACATTTCCAACATACCAGGAAGTTTCCTCATGATTTTTCTCAGCCTCAGGGATGTACTCAAATGACCCCTGTCACCTGATATTCACATCCTTCTAGTCTCCTTGTACAATAAATAAGGCTCTATTTTTGTGTAGACAAAATGGCATGTGATCTTTGAGACTAGATTATCGAAGTCATTGTGCCTTCTTTCTTGTACCCATGTTGCTTTCCTGGAGTAGACACTCTGGCGGACGTCAGGTGCCATATCATGAGGAGTCTCAAGCATTTCTGTGAAGTAGTCCACATGATGTAGAACTGAGGTTGTCTCCTGCCAAAAGCCATTACCAACTTGCTAGGCATGTGAATGAACCATCTTGGAAACAAATCCACTAGCACTATCAAGCCTTCAGACGACCATGGTCTTCACTCAGTCAGTATCCTAACTGCAATCTCATGAGAGACCCCAAGCCAACACTAAACTGCTCAACAATTTAGGACCTATTGTGTGAGACAATAATTATTTATTGTTGGTTTTAACTATCACATTTTGAAGTAAGTTGTTACACAGCAATAGATAACTAATACAACTGCCCAGAGAGTACCACCTAGATTGAACAACTGCCTTGGTGTGTCGGAAAGTAAAAATTGCCCCAGATGTGAGGCTTCTAGTGCAAAAATCAGGAAGATTCCATGCAAAACTGGATTGAGTTGGTCAATCTAATTACGATATCTATCTCCACAGATTAATTTTGGCTGTTGTTGGACTTTATATTAATGGACCCATAAGTATATACTCTTTGGTTCTGAATTATTTTGCACCAGGTGTTTTTGAGATATAGTGAAGTCTCTAGGTGTGCAAATAATTTGTTGTTGTTGTCAACATTTCATATTATAGATATAACACATTTTTAAAACTTTCTCATACCATCAATAGACATTTATTTTCTTTTATCCAATTTGAGGATATTATGGATTAAACTGCTATTTTTTAGGAAGCTAGGACATTCTTGTACATGGTTTTTCATAGAGTTAGGCATGCACTTCTCCTAGGAATACGCATAGAAGTAGAATTGCTGGGTCATGAAGAAAAAGATTGTTTAGTTTTTATCAAAGATATTTTCAAAGTTGTTCTATAATTTTATACTTCTACCAACAATAGTTAATGATTCTAGTTGCTCCATTTTCTCACCAACAGAGTGTGGTATTCATTGTTAGTTTAAGTCATTTCAGCAGATGTGTAATGGTATCTTAGTTTAGCTTTAATTTGCATTTCCTTTATGCTTATTGGTCTGGGATCATTTAGGTATCCCCTTTTGTGATATATCTGCTTAAATCTTTTCTCATTTTATCTTTTATTTTGATCTGTATCTTACTGATACCAAGAATTTTTAGGATTTCTTTATATATTCAGGATATGAGTAATTTACTGTATACATGTATTGACACTATCTCTTCCCAATAAAAGATTTGTATTTTAATCTCCTAATATTGTCTGTTGTCTAGCAGAAATGTTTACATTAAATAAAATCCAATTTATCCAACTTTTGCTTTATATCTAGCGTTTTTTAGGTGTTGTTCAAGAAATTTTGCCTCCTCCAATGTTGAGAAGATATTAGCCTATGTTTTCTTCTATAAGCTTTGTAGTTTTATGTGTCACACTTAAGACCATGAGCTATTTCCAGTTAATTTTCGTATAAGGCATGAAGAAAGGTTGAGGTTCATGTTTCTCTGTAATACCCCATGGATTCAGTATCACTTATTGAAGGGACATCCAATAATCTCTGAACTGTGGTGTGTTTTTGTTGTAATAATTGGATACGTATATAAAAGTGGGTCTTCAAGCGCAATGTGACCCTGGATTGAATCCTGGAACAGAAAATGGGCATTAGTGGAAAAACCTGGTAATTCCTCAATAAAGTCTGGAGATTAGTAGTAATGTACTAATGTCAGCTTCTTAGTTTTGACAAATGTACCATGAAAATGTAAGATGTCAATATTAGAGGAAACTGAAGGAGGGGGTATATGGAACCTTACCATATGATTTTACAAATTTCAAAAATATTTGAAGTTACTCCAACATAAGTAGTTTATTTTTAAGAAGCTGGGTCTGCTTGGACTGTTTTGTTTCTTCCATTTATTTTTCTGCCTGTGCACTGATTCCACAATACCTTAGTTACTGTGGCTATGTAGAAATTCCTGAAATCTCTGATGGCTTTAACCAGTTGAATGTGTGTGGTGGAGGTGAATTTTGCCAGTTTTGGAATTATGCCTTAAGAAAATCTGTCAGACTCTGCTTTGCACTTTTAGGAGCCATGAATCTCCAACTAAGACATCCAACCGTCCCCACTGGAGCTGTGACATGGCAAGAAAGAGAGAGGTTCAGCTATCTCAGAATCTTACTTGAGCCCAGCCTTTGAGATATTCCAGAGTGAGACATCTTGGAACGCCAAGTTATTGAGGCTGTTGCTTGTATAATGCTAAAGAGGATTCTTGAGCTGTGCCTGGTTAAGAATGGTAAAAGACGTTTTCTAAGCCACTGAATTTTGAAGCTGTTTATTATGCTACAACAGCTAACCAAAATAAAATATCAAAACAAAGGCCTAGGCTAAAGGTAGGGTAGGTGATAATTGAAGTTAAGAAAGAAGACACAAGTGATTGGGGGAGGGTAAGCAATATATAGATGTGTCAAGTAAAAGGAAAGCAGATGGCCTAAGATAATGATCTCAGGGAAACATTGCATGGCTCTTTCCAAGAGATGAAAGGAAGAAAAATGAATCATAACAATGAGTAGCCACTTCTACTTCTAGTCATGGGGGAATGCAGGGTAATTAGATTTACTCTCCTGCCTTAAGCAATGAAATAAATGTAACGAAGTATCATTTTAAAAAGTTTTCACTCTCAGGCAATAAGCAGTACAGAACTGATCCTGAAGAGACACGGAACAAACATGGTGAACTCTATGGCGGCACCAATTTATACCCAGAAGCAACTTCTGGTGCAGGAAAAGAGCTTCCAAACAGAGCCAATTGCCTTGTTTAGTTGAGAAGACAGAGACTAAAGTTCAGCAAAACTGCTGAAGGCAGAATTTGTAAGGCAGAATGTTGAAAATAACGGTACCAAGAAGAGTAAGCTCCAGAAATCAGCACCAGCATCCCCTTGACTCTTTCTGTGAATGCATATCTACACCCACAGAAGGTAAAACTTCACAAGGACAGTTGGGGGTGGCAAAGAGGTGGGGATGCCAGGACTCTTTAAAGTGCTCAGTTCCCCAGTGTGCAACAGGCACTGGGAAATGTTTGAATTCTAGCTGGTGTGCCCTGCTAACCTTAAAAACAGGCTTCCGAAAGATCAGACTGATTTGCAAATAACTTAATTGCCTACCGAAGCAAACTTCGAAACTCTGAAGGGAAGGAAACAAAATCCAAAGAACTGAAACTCTTTAAAGAGAGGAAACAAAATTTAACAGACAACAATGTAATAGTCAAAATATCACACATCTAATAAAAAATTGTTAAGCATAAAAACAAAAAAAGTGACAGATTAGCATAGTATTTAGTCAATAAAAACAGCAGTATTTCTAATTCTATCATCTATAAGATGAGAATGTCAGAGTATGTTCTAAATGTGCTCAATATGTTCAAGGATGAAACTTAATTGTGACTAGAGTGAAATGAGAAAAGAGCCACATGAAAAACAAAAGAACTTCTAGCTCCTTCTATCTGCTTTCCTTTTATTCCATACATCTACATATTGCTCCCCTCCCCCAGTCACTTCTGTCTTATTTCTTAACTTCAAATACAATATCTGAAATGGAAAATTCAGTGGATAGGATTCCAAATAGATTAGCCACCGTGGTGACAGTTGCATTGGTGTATACACACTGCTGTATACATTTGTAAAAACTTGCCAGAATGCAGACCTAAGTGGGTATACTTTATAATATGTAAATTATATATCTCAACAAAATTGAATTTAAAAATAGTGTAAAAAAATAGCTGGAATGCAGGATCTGGATAGGGAGTGAGAACAGTGGAAAAAATATTAGAAATTACGTGTTAATTCAGATAATAAAGGGTCTTGAATTTTATCTTAAAATTGTGGCACTTTATTCTGCTTTCAAGCTGCTGTAATATCAAATTCTCACATTTTGTTGTTGAACATGCTACTTTATGAATCAGTTTATTATTGTATCATATAACCAGACACATAAGAGACTTATTCAAAAATCCAGATATGAACCAGAATTTTTCACAATGCTAAAGTTGGTCTGATAACTGATGCTAGTTGTCTGAGGAATTAGCCCCTATATGAAAGTCTACTCATGAGATTACTAGAAGGAACTCCATGAGCATAGCATAAATCAAATAGACTTTAGTACTCTGACTGGGGTATTTATACGGTGAAGTGATAAATCCTTCTCTTCTACATTTAGAAATATTATTTATGATCATATTCTTTAGGTGATTATGAACAAACAAAGGACGCTCCTTTTTCATTGCTCCATGATGATCATTCTCCAAATAACATGTTCTAAGGGTGACATAACTTTAAAATTTTCAAAGCATCTTAATAATAAATAGTAAATAATAATAAATGTATACATTTATTAGTTTTAATTATACTAGTCATTTATTATACAATTATACTAGACAGTTATACTGGCTTTGTTTATATTAGCTTTGTTGTAGCTTTGTTTTGGTTTTGTTTTGTTTTGAGATGGAGTCTCGCTCTGTTGCCAGGCTGGAGTGCAGTGGCTCCATCGCGGCTCACTGCAAACTCCGCCTCCTGGGTTCAAGCGATTCTCCTGCCTCAGCCTCCCCAGCTGAAACTACAGGTGCGTACCACCACACACTGCTAATTTTTATATTTTTAATAGCGACGGGGTTTCACCATGTTGGCCAGGATAGTCTCAATCTATTGACCTCATGATCTGCCACCGCGGCCTCCCAAAGTGCTGGGATTACAAGTGTGACCTAAAAGGTGAAGGAGAAACAAAACTGACACTTACTGAACATTTATGATGTGTCACGCAGTGTAATACAGAACCTCTACATGCTGTCTGAGTTCATCCACACAACACCCTTGAGAGATAAAGATTTATATCTCTGTTACTAGATGAAGAAACAGAGTCTGTGGTGCAAATGTACAGGCGTGTAATAAATTAACAAAGAGCAAATGTTGGAATCCAAGTATCTGGCTTCAGAAATCTATTTTGCTAATGAGAACTGCCTTATGAAAGTTCCTAAAGACAATCTAACTTGAGTCCAGCATATTTCATTCCAAAGCAGCGTCCTTCACGGTGCACCTACTGGTCAAACTTGGTATTAACCTACTATTCATTAAAATTAGTTTTATAATATAACAAGCTGTAATCATTCTTAAACCTGTGATTAATTTTTACTTATTTGAATGTGAAAAAGTAGCTATATACATGTATTTACACACACGCACACATATATATATATATATATATATATATATATATATATATATATAATTTTATCAGGAACATGACTCAAGCCAAACTTTTATGTTGGTGATTTTTTCTTGTTTTTTTTTTGAGATGGCATCTCGCTCTGTCACCCTGGCTGGAGTGCAATGGCGTGATCTCGGCTCACTGCAACCTCCGCCTCCCTGGTTCAGGCGATTCTCCTGCCTCAGCCTCCCGAGTAGCTGGGACTACAGGCACCTGACACCACGCCCAGCTAATTTTTATATTTTTAATAGAGGCGGGGTTTCACCATGTTGGCCAGGATGGTCTTGATCTCTTGAGCTTGTGATCCGCCCACCTCGGCCTCCCAAAGTGCTGGCATTACAGGCATGAGCCACCACGCCCGGCCTATATTGGTGATTTTTAAGATGTTTAACATCTATTTTTTTCTATAGTTTGTAGATTTTCATAGACTGCATTCACAGAATCATTTTCTGACACAATCATCTCATTCTTTTATTTAACTTCTAACAACTTACTCTAGTTTCCTATTTTGAAACATGTCTGTCTTAATTATTGGCACATTGTATTGCTCTTTCTCCAGACTTGCTGATTTTTCTCATGTCGGGAAGCATTACAGTTTTCCCCCTAGAGTCTACAACATGAAATATTTGCTGAGAGTTGTGTCTCTGAACTGATAGTCCAAGAGTCCCCTGGGATGTAACTGGGGACTCATACGAAGGTGATTTTAAAACGTTTTTAATGCCTAGAATGAATAAGATAAATACCTTTATAACAAGGTAGTACAAAATAGTCTTATAAAAAGTAGAGATACATTTAAAATTTTTGTGGGAATTAACAGGCAATTAACAGGGCTATTTTGTTCCCACTGTGCTCTCTACAATGAAAAGAATCACGGACCCAAATGAAACTTACAGAAGAAGCTTGTGATATGGCTGAGCAATTTCTATTCTCTTTTAAAGAACAAAGCGATAGAGCTAGCTTTTCAACTACCAAATATATCCTTTTAAATAGAATTGAAAACACTTGATCTCTCACCATGACATTGAAATGCTCTTAATTTTTAAAACAACACATTAGGCTAATTAAGTCATGTTTAGAAATGTAGTTCCCTGTGATTAGACTTGTTCTCAAGTCAGTAACAGCTGACAGCACCATGCTGTTTATAATAAAGAGTAGAAAACAATGTTGGAACTAATACTTTTGAAATAATTTCTAATCAGTTGATGGATTGCATAAATCTAAAGTACTGCCTTCTTTCTCTTTGGTTTTATAGTTCATGGAATTTCAGAGAGTTAAAAAAGGTCAGACACATTGAGCTATTTAAACAGGTGTAAAACCTCACTAGTTTATCTAAAAATTACCCCTATTTAGGCAAAACTCGTATCATTTCCTAGAATTTTGTTTGTGTGTGCGTCACCTCACAAAAGTGGTGCTCTTACAAATTAAATGGATTCAAGTATATTTTTCTTGTGAGTATTGATACTTTAGGCGATTTTGCCTGAAGAGGGCAGTGCTTCACCAATGGACGGAATCTCTAAGAGTAAAATTATGGAGACCGCAGTGACTGCACTACAGAGAAAGGGCAATTATAGTAGACTACTTACTCAGCATACTTGAACAGATAGACTTTTTGCTTGCTATAAATACCTGTTTGATTATAGTAGCATATTATTAATATGTCATCTTTACCTATCTGCCCAGTGGATAATGTCAGGAAATAAAGGACTGCAAATGTATTTAAAAACATATCTATGCTACATGAACATGTTTCTGAAATATAATATTCTTGCATGAACATCATAAAGTCACTATTTTTTTTGCTAGCTGAAATCAGAGTTGTTTTCAGGGAAAGAATGGTCTTTTTAAAGGAAAATCCCTGCTGAGTCACTTAAAGGTGTAAGGTAATATCTGACTGCTTGGGTATGAAGGAGACTAGCAGAGGATGATCAAACATTCTACCTAAGAAGAAAACAAAAAGGAATTGAGGGACATCGAGGGTACCTAGAGGCAGGAGAGAGTCTGGGCTCTGGTTGCTTAAAATTATTTAAATTAAATCTTACTAAGAGAGGAGAGTTCTAGATTTTAAATTATCACTGTATAGTCTTGTGAGGTCTCTCTCCTACCTGCTATGAATTTCCACAGAAATCTATTACGTTCAGTTGGCTTGTGGGCTTGTCATTAAGGGTGAGTACAGACATCAATAGAAAAATCTTTTTCACATAGCAAATACATGAATAAATACGCGAATGAATTGGTGATTATATTCAGATGCATTCTCTGTGACCACTGGTCATAATTACGCAAGTTATGTTCTAATACTGAAAGACCATTCAGGTCCCAGAAAGACCTAGGCCAATTCATATCTTCGTCGAATGGCACCTGCTCGGCTTTTGTGAATTCTGAGATTTGCCTTTTGCAGTCTTCTACCTCTGTCTTTCCACTGAGCTGTCAGTCACACTTAGGCCTCTAGCCGTTCTATCTATTGGGTGTCCAGTGTTCTTCAGTACACTGAAATTGCTGCTGTGAGTTGCGAAAATAGAAATCGAAAGTTATTGAAAACCATGTCAAAGACTAGTAAAGAAGCTGTGATTGAGGTCAGAGATTGTGTGTGATTCTGTAAGTAACTTAAATAAACTTCAGGGTGAAGTCTCTATTTTGGTTGTTCAGGTGACCGCTGTCCTTTCTTTTGTTGTTTTTCTGATACGTTCTCTACAATAGATATTACTAAATAAATAGGAGGATATTCTATGTGAGGATACTTTGGGATGATGAAACATCACATAAAAAGTGGAGAAAAAATTTAGTTATGAAAAGCTAAAGAGGGAAGACGTCTAGCAGAAGGAAGACAATGAGAATGATTTACATAAATTTAAAAAAGTATTAGTAGTAATAAGTGCACTGGTATAAAATTTACTGCAGGTTAAAAGTATTTTTGAATGAACCATATGAATATGATGAAAGATATATATGTATATATATAAAATGCAAGCTAATATATACAGAATTATTTAATGAGTGTTGAGAAATATTCTCTCCTGAAAAATGACACTTTGGATTATTTTTCTTGCTATCATTGCCAAAATGAATGTTAAAAAGGAGTAAATTCAGTAAAAGTGAGCAGAACAACATATTAACATAAAGTCTCAAAAATAGTTCTGTGTGTGGGAGAGAGGATGGTTGCTGTAAACTTCATTAAGCCAATTGTTGAGGAGACATCTGGAATCTGATACTAGGGGATGCCAGAGCAATAAATGTGCATATTGATTTTGTGTTCAAATGCAGCAGTCTAAATAGGGTTTGTCTGAATAAAATGCATTATTTAGTAATGCCACTGAGTTGCCTCCCTGGGCTCTTGTCGGTGTTGGAGAAGGACGTCAGAGACAGGGAAAGGGTGAAGGGCCCAGTCTCCAGGAGAGTACAGAGACAAATAAGTGATGGGCAACCAAGGCCTGCTCCCCAAACTGGATCACTCTAGATCCTACTTAGACAGCTGAGAAATTTGTTTTTTTCTTTCAGAATTATAAACTCACTGAGGGTAGCAATCATATATACTCTCTATTCTCATTAACTAAAATAATGGCTATTCAATAAAAAACGATTGAATTAATGGATAGTTTATTTGCCAATAAATAAATTCTGTCTTTTTTGGAAGCAAATGTCATTCAGAATTCTATGTAGTAAGAGTTTAAAGAAAAATTCTTGTGAAATATCAAGAGGTTGATGCAACTCTGTATGTATGCATTGTTTCATTAAATGAACAATGAGGCCCTGCTTTTAAAAAGGTGAATGAGACCCAGCAACTACCTTCAAGAGTTGTAAAGTTCATTGGAGACAAGTTTTACACGAGTACATTTGCTTTTTGTCTGAGAACTTTATACCCACTGTTCCTTTAAATAATGTCAATTCATTTCTTATGTATGGGAAATGAAGTCTTATATTCAATAATAGAGTGGATGTAAAAGTATATGTATTAAAGTATCACACTTTACTCCACAAGTTTATACAATTATTATGTGTCAGTTAAAATATTGTTTTAAATTTTTTTCTTGCAAAAAATACATATACAAGGAAACATTTTTAAACTTTTATTTTTACATTTATATTATTGCCCAAGACCCCTCCACAATGATGGTTTGGGGCAACAACATGATATATGAAATATATTTTCTTGAAAGGTAAATCTAAGCAATGAAACTAGATTTATTTAAAAATCTTACATTGATGCCATAACCTTTTGTGATACCTCTGTCTCAATGACATGCTTTTTTTCAGCCCTGGTACTGTGCATCAAATATCTCATCTTTAAGGTACTTGTAAGTTGAAATTCATTCATTATTTAATTATTGTATTTCATAAGCATTTAACAAGTGCCTACTAGAGGCCAGGAACTGTTCTGTACGATAGTGACTGAATAAACAGAAAATACAACAATCTTGCACTCACAGAGCTGCTTTTCTAGTTCATTCTGAGCCTTATTTTTCTCCCTATACCATTTGCACAACCACTTTACGTCTGTTCCATGTATTTCGGCACCTGTGTACCTCGTCCATAATGGTCAGTTTCTTCCAGTCAGAGTCATTTTTCTTATTCCCAGGGATTTTTAAGACCTGTGTATCTTCAAAGCCATGATCAGCTCTTGGCCTAACTCTGGTTAACATTCTTTGTATGAGTTTGTCATTTCTACATTTGGGTCCTCTTGCCTTCATCAAAGCAAAGTACTTTTTAAAAGGCCATTTTTTGGTTGCTATTTCAAAGCAGGTCTTTCAAACATATACAAATGAATTTCTTTAAAAAAAAAAGTATCACTAAAGATTGTGCTCAGTATAAATCTCCCTGCCCCTGACTCTCACTCAAATGACAGACACCTTTGCTTTCTATTTTCCACATCCTTTGACTGTTTGAAGCTTCACAAGCATGTATTACTTTTTCTGTTCATAGAAAACAGTAAAGATATTAAAATTTTGAGGTAGCATCTAAGGATATGTGTTAAATGAATATATTTTCAAAAGAGATTTTCAAATAGTATAATTTATCAGAGCTTTTGAAAGAGTTCTAAGAAATTCACTTGAGTATTTCTTATATAGAATATGGATGATAAGAAATATGTCACCAGCCTCATCTGCTGTATAATTAGAAATACCATAAAAGACAGAAGTATTTATCCTCTATAATTTGATTGGAAACCTGAACTACTCCCATTTTAGCATGAAATTTATTTGTTAATTAAATAAATTACTGCAAAAGTGGATGTTAAGTATAAAAGAAGAAATTTTTGTAGAGCACCATTCAAAATACAGTGAATAGAGTTTAGAATTCGATTGTAATTTCCAAGGGCCCTTAGTCAGATTAACAAATCTGGCCAAAACATGACTCCTGACTTTTTGCTTTTTTCCCGTTCCAATCTCCATTCTAACCATCATTCTATTTTTGAGACGTTTCTCACCTTCACACATCAAGGCCCACACTCTGGATAGCTAAATATTGAGATGTCATAAGAATCATGGATATAATTTAATCATCCATGGATTCGTGTCCTTGATTTCATTTTTCATTTCTTTATCCCCTCTCAAATCCTCCAGAAATGCTTGCATATGTCATTTGTAATGATTCTTCCATTGATGTACATTTTTTTGGTTGTTTTCAGATAGCTCAATGCTACTTACATATGAGATCTTTAAGAATATTTCTGTGGCCTCATCCCTAGACAAGAGATTGTCACCTAATAAGTAATATTTGTTGAAAATAGCACTATTTTAATGAATCTTTAACATGAGAAATTAGGTAACTAAAATGCTATCAGAAAAGCAAATTGCTCTTTAAGAAATGCTTATCTAGGGCATGAGGCTACAAATGGAATGAATACAATCTGAGCGCATACTCCCAAATGCTTTCTTATTTATTATCCTAATTATTTGGAGGTATTTGGAAAAGCTTTTAAATGATTATAAAGTAAAGATACACAGTTGTAGTAGCCAGCTTCACTGATGGCCCCCAGTGACTCTCACCTACCCTTTAAATGAATAAGGTTGACCTATAAAGCAAGCAGAAGATGAGGGATGTTATTACAATATCTGCCTTTCTCTCTTGGGCCATTTACTCTGGGGAAAGTGAGCTGCCAGGTCATGATGACCCTCAAGCAGCCCTGTGGAGAGATCTATGTGGCAAGAACAGAATGCTCCAAACAACAGCCAGCACCCACTTGCCAGGCATGTGAGCAGACCCCCTTAGACACAATCCAATGGCCACAGTCACACCTGCAGATGACAGCAGTCCTGGGCAACACCTTGAGTTTGAATCTTATGAGGAGTCCTGAGCCGGAAGCTCTCAGCTAAACCTCTCCCAAATTCCTTATCCACAAAAGATATCATATAATAAACATTTATTGCTTTCAGCTGTTAGATTTTGAATAAATTTGTTATGCAGCACTAGTTAACGAATATAACCACATTTACTACAGAAATCACTGTAATTTTAAAAACTTTTTCTAGCCTTCATGCCATCACATTAGAGCATGAAAATATTATTGAAGTAAGAAAAAAATGACTTTCTGACAGAATATAACTATTTTCTATGAGATCATAACCATGAAAACTCTCCAGAGCAGGCATATTTAAATATATCTTGCTCTTGATCACTTTTATTTTTAACAACGCTAGAAGTCAACATAGCAAGTCTTATTAGTGCAGAGTTATGGGAACTTGATCTTGGAAATTGTTTTATAGCTTTCGATTTAAAAACACTATGAATATTTAATTCAGGCGGTGTTAAATTAAAATGTATCTCTTATTTTTACTATTCCAAACTTAATTTAATTTTAATAAAGTATCTTCAAAATTTAAAAAGTATGAACCATGAATATATGCACATAATTTATCTGAAAACAAAGTGATACATTTTGCTATTTTTTTTACCTGTTATGCTTAATCTGTTTTGTTTTGTTTTTTTTATTATACTTTAGGTTTTAGGGTACATGTGCACAATGGGCAGGTTTGTTACATATGTATCCATGTGCCATGTTGATTTCTTGCACCCATTAACTCATCATTTAGCATTAGGTATATCTCCTAATGCTGTCCCACCCCCTCCCCCCACCCCGCAACAGTCCCCGGAGTGTGATGTTCCCCTTCCTGTGTCCATGAATTCTCATTGTTCAATTCCCACTGATGAGTGAGAACATGCGGTGTTTGGTTTTTTGTCCTTGTGATAGTTTACTGAGAATGATGGTTTCCAGCTTCATCCATGTCCCTACAAAGGACACGAACTCATCATTTTTTATGGCTGCATAGTATTCCATGGCGTATATGTGCCACATTTTCTTAATCCAGTCTATCGTTGTTGGACATTTGGGTTGGTTCCAACTCTTTGCTATTGTGAATAGTGCTGCAGTAAACATACGTGTGCATGTGTCTTTATAGCAGCATGATTTATAGTCCTTTGGGTATATACCCAGTAATGGAATGGCTGGGTCAAATGGTATTTCTAGTTCTAGATCCCTGAGGAATCACCACACTGACCTCCACAATGGTTGAACTAGTTTACAGTCCCACCAACAGTGTAAAAGTGTTCCTATTTCTTCACATCCTCTCCAGCACCTGTTGTTTCCTGACTTTTTAATGATGGCCATTCTAACTGGTGTGAGATGGTATCTCACTGTGGTTTTGATTTGCATTTCTCTGATGGCCAGTGATGATGAGCATTTCTTCATGTGTTTTTTGGCTGCATAAATGTCTTCTTTTGAGAAGTGTCTGTTCATGTCCTTTGCCCACTTTTTGATGGGGTTGTTTGTTTTTTTCTTGTAAATTTGTTTGAGTTCATTGTAGATTCTGGATATTAGCCCTTTGTCAGATGAGTGGTCTTCCATTTGTTTGTATCCTCTTTTATTTCATTGAGCAGTGGTTTGTAGTTCTCCTTGAAGAGGTCCTTCACATCCCTTGTAAGTTGGATTCCTAGGTATTTTATTCTCTTTGAAGCAATTGTGAATGGGAGTTCACTCATGATTTGGCTCTCTGTTTGTCTGTGATTGGTGTACAAGAATGCTTGTGATTTTTGTACATTGATTTTGTATCCTGAGACTTTGCTGAAGTTGCTAATCAGCTTAAGGAGATTTTGGGCTGAGACAATGGGGTTTTCTAGATATACAATCATGTCATCTGCAAACAGGGACAATTTGACTTCCTCTTTTCCTTATTGAATATCCTTTATTTCCTTCTCCTGCCTGATTGCTCTGGCTAGAACTTCCAGCACTATGATGAATAGGAGTGGTGAGAGAGGGCATCCCTGTCTTGTGCCAGTTTTCAGAGGGAATGCTTCCAGTGTTTGCCCATTCAGTATGATATTGGCTGTGGGTTTGTCATAGATAGCTCTTATTATTTTGAGATACGTCCCATCAATACCTAATTTATTGAGAGTTTTTAGCATGAAGGGTTGTTGAATTTTGTCAAAGGCCTTTTCTGCATCTATTGAGATAATCATGTGGTTTTTGTTTTTGGTTCTGTTTATATGCTGTATATGCTGGATTACATTTATTGATTTGCGTATGTTGAACCAGCCTTGCATCCCAGGGATGAAGCCCACTTGATTATGGTGGATAAGCTTTTTGATGTGCTGCTGGATTTTCGTGACACCACAAATTCAGCTGTCTGATAGTTCCTCTGGAAGTTTTGTCTCAGAGGAGTACCTGGCCGAGTGAGGTGTCAGTCTATTCCTACTGGGGGGTGCCTCCCAGTTAGGCTGCTTGGGGGTCAGGGACCCACTTTAGGAGGCAGTCTGTAGGTTCTCAGATCTCCAGCTGCTTGCTGGGAGAACCACTACTCTCTTCAAAGCTGTCAGTCAGACAGGGACATTTAAGTCTGGAGGTTCCTGCTGACTTTTTGTTTGTCTGTGCCCTGCCCCCAGAGGTGGAGCCTACAGAGGCAGGCAGGCCTCCTTGAGCCTGGGCTCCACCCAGTTCGAGCTTCCTGGCTGCTTTGTTTACTTAAGCAAGCCTGGGCAATGGCGGGCGCCCCTCCCCCAGCCTTGCTGCCGCCTTGCAGCTTGATCTCAGACTGCTGTGCTAGCAATCAGCGAGACTCCGTGGGCATAGGACCCTCCGAGCCAGGTGCGGGACACAATCTCCTAGTGTGCCGTTTTCCAGGCCCATTGGAAAAGCGCAGTATTAGGGTGGGACTGACCCGATATTCCAGGTGCCGTCTGTTACCCCTTTCTTTGACTAGGAAAGGGAACTCCCTAAGCCCTTGCACTTCCCGAGTGAGGCAATGCCTCGCCCTGCTTTGGCTCACGCACAGTGCACTTCACCGACTGTCCTGCACCCACTGTTTGGCACTCCCTAGTGAGATGAAACTGGTTCCTCAAACAGAAATGCAGAAATCACCCATCTTCTGTGTTGCTCAGGCTGGGAGCTCTAGACTGGAGCTGTTCCTATTTGGCCATCTTGGCTCCACCCCCTAATCTGTTTTTTAAAACCTTTTTAAAATGGTAACTAAGATGCCTAGCAGTAAAAGGTAAGCATTAATCTTGTTCTAAATTAGAATGATAGGCTGATGTAGTTCATTTCTTTCTCAGTCTTTATACTGGAAAAGAAATCCAAAGAGAGATAACAATTCACCTATCTTTCTGGTAATTATATTCTATTATTCTTTTCTATTTATTCAAATAAGTAGTTACAATATTTTTCCAATATGCAACTCATATGCAATGTCGAGTGCACACTCTTCTCAAGGAATTCTGAATAAATGTATTTTTAGAAATTCTGAGCCTCAGAATTTCAGAAGTTTAGATGGTAACTACAATGAAATGTTAATCTCATCAAATAAAAAAGAAACACAAACTATGAGGCCTGACATGTATTTTTCAGCATCAGAATAAAAAGGTCTTATTTGGAAACTCATCTCTCAGCAAGTATTAATATTAAGTGCTGTGGTGTTTTAGGTTGTTAGGAAAAGATTAAGTACATTCCATGGAAATAAATGGTTTGTAAGTCACCCTGATTACTAACCAATAAAGGGAACAGAGAATAATAACATTGTTCTCCTCATCTATGTCTCTTAATGTTGAAAAACAATCTGAATTTTCTTGTGGTGAAAAAATGTGTTCAATATACTAAGTTCTCGTGCAGTAAAAATGACATCACATTTTTTATATCTGATCATTTCCACACGTTTTCCCTGTGATACTTAAGTTATTGTTTATTTTTTAACTCACTAAGTTTCAAACAAAATAGACTTGGTTCAGCTCTTACCAACTACTTTGGATACATTTCTTGATCATTCTTAGCCTTCGTTTCAGTATCTACGAACTGAGAATGACAATGCCTAACATTATTTCTTGGAAATATGATTGTGATTATTTTATCTGGAGAGAAGAAAAAGTTAAAACCACGTACAAAATATTTTGATGTAGAATGCATCACTCTGAATAAATGAAGTGCAGATAACTGAACTGGGCCCTAACACCTGGCCTCTGGTGGGAGCAATGTGTTGTATCTACGAACATTTCCCCATACGTAAAATAAATCAAGTTGGCACTGAGAATCATACACCTGCTTTTCTTGTGTTGGAAGAAATTGGCTTTTCTCTTCTCTTGGGGAAATGTGGGGTTGCCTGTCTTCTGATCATGGTACAGGATACACTCGGAAGGCTGAGACCTGGTAACCTGATGTGGCTGTCATATAGACTTCATTTGTTCACAACACATTAAAGTCCTAGGGAAGCTCCCATTAAAATAATAACAGAAGAGAGGTGCTAGTGTCAGCAATTCACAGCTTAATTCAGGTCCTTGAGTCTGTTGCCAGCTCAGATATTGAATGGAAAAAATCCAGTCCATGAACATTCTTTCTTGCATCGAAGGGTGGGAGAAAGGCAGAGCTGGGCAGCTGGTTCTTTGATTGATTATTGAACCTGACATCAGTCTTCCTCTTTCTCCTTGTCTGATCCTGAATGCTCAGTGCCATGATCCATATGTGTAATTCCCATGCAGAACTCAGAAGCACATGGAGCACCAAAGTGTGCAAGGTTGTGAAGGCTAAGGAAAGCTTGCACGAACAGAGACAAAGTACTCAGTGCAACTGCTGGCACATACGAAGCATCCAGAAAATCATATAGATTCTCTTGCTGATATTTCACTCATCTATTTAACAAGATTCGTGTATTAGCCCATTTTCACGCTGCTGATAAAGACATACCTGAGACTGGGCAATTTACAAAAGAAAGAGGTTTATTGGACTCACAGTTCCATGTGGCTGGGGAGGCCTCACAGTCATGGCGAAAGGTGAAAGGCACATCTCACATGGTGGCAGACAAGAGAAGAGAGCTTGTGAAGGGAAACTCCCGTTTTTAAAACCATCAGATCTTGTTAGACCCACTCACTATCATAAGAATATTATGGGAGAAACTGCCCTCCATGATTCAATTATCTCCCACCAGGTCCCTCTCACAACACATGGGAATTATGGAGCTACAAGATGAGATTTGGGTGGGGACACAGAGCCAAACTATATCAATTTGCTTACTAGAAGACTCCTTAATTAAACATTTTCTCCTTTTGTCTTAAAAATGTTTACCTTATGAGAAATGTTTATCTAAGTATGTTGAATGAACTTGGAGGTGATGACAATCATGCTCGGATTTAAGATGAATGTATTTTCATGTATCACTAAAAAGACATCTGCTTTTCAGTTTTAGGTGAAATGACTCTGGTTTGCTCACCTCTGCCATGCATCAGTATCTGTCAGTAGATTTTGAGTGTGGCATGAAGGTCACTGAGCTGCTAAGGGTCACCAGCAGGAGGGAGCCAAGTGCCAGGTAGAGTTCCTCCCTGGACAGGGGGAAGGGGACAACCCAGACAGAGTGTCAAATTGCTCTTTGGACACTCTTTTTAGGTCAAGGCTCTTTCTAGGGTACCTTTTTGCCAGGACACCTAATCAAGTGGAAAATTATGACATTTCATGGTAAATGAGTTAGGGATTAAAAGTTTGGGGGTTGGGGGAATGAAGAGCATGATGAAGAGCAGACCTGGACATAGGTATCAGAGTTCTAGTTTATGGTGCCAGTTAGGTTCCAGGTCTACACAGGGCTGTCAGACAGAGTGATATAAAAGGATTCAGATGGATAAGCCACACATGTGTTCCAATCATGTGGATAAGCAGATGAGCTAACCACTCCACACACTATCCCCTTTCTCAGCAAAATGACACTAATTACATTGTGATATAGTATTCCCTGTGCTCCAGGAGGAATTAAAACTATTCATATGAACAATACTTTGATGTGTTTTGTAAATAATATTTTAGTCTTTACACTCTTATGAAAAATTAATGAATGTGTATTTTGAGGGGAAAAGACCTCAACAATTAATTGAATTTACAAAATGTAATTAAATTTATTTTTATTTTTAGTAAAATATTTGTTATCAACTCTAATAATGGATTAAAATCAAAGGCATCTTCAATAGGCTCTAGTTTGTTTTATGTTAAATATCTTAAGTTTTTCATTATTCCCAGTTAAAGATTAAATGGAGTAAGGTAGCAATAAGAACAATTAGATAAAATATGCAAAGGGTCTAAATAGAAAAATGTTTATTTGGATAAAAATCTTCACTTTCTATAGATTTTCTTACAGAAGAATCCTACAAATTTTTGTTTAGAGATTCAGATATTTGGGGTTTAATCTAAACATATCCTATTCACTTTTATATTTCTCAAAGGGCAAGGTAAAATCTAAATTCATTTTGTGATTTTTATATTTAAAGTTTACTAATAATATTTAGCAACACAATGGAATATGCCCTTTTGTGTCATCTTGAATATGTAGGAAAACAAATTCAACCCAACATTGGACAATAATTTTGCATTATTGAACCCCGCCTCTACTAAAAATACAAAAAAATTAACCAGCCATGGTGGTGAGCACCTGTAGTCCCAGCTACTCGGGAGGCTGAGGCAGGAGAATGGCTTGAACCCGGGAGGCGGAGCTTGCAGTGAGCCGAGATCGCGCCACTGCACTCCAGCCTGGGTGACAGAGCGAGACTCCGTCTCAAAAAAAAAAAAAGAATCTACATCCATTTGTTCAACATATAAAAACAATGCATGAGACTAAGAGCTAGATCAGAGAGATTCAATGTATTCCAGACATCATGAATCATATAATCTAAGACGCAGGTCAGAATTTAAACAAATTAGCTACATTTCAACAAATGAAAACATTTATCATAATCTTGAAATACGGTCAGGAGAGCCAAGGAAATTGCCCTTATAAGATGTGATTTTAAGTGAATTTTAAAAGATAACGAGGTGTTCCACACGTGAATGAAACAAAAAGATCAAGGTTTAAATAAGACACTGTCTTCTAGTGTTCAGTTACAGAGGGCAGGATGGGAAGTTAGAAGAAGCCACAAAGGTAAGGAAGAGAACAAAAGGGATTTGAAGAAACAAAACAGGAATTCTGAGTACTAAATTCAAGGGAATAGAGTGTAAAATGAAGGAGGCCTTGGTAGAAACTGCCCACTGTTATAGAGAGAGCTAAAGTAGCATAGATGTGCAGAGGATAACACTGTATTTGGTGACATAGACAGCAGTTGAGACCTTAGAACCATCATCTTATCATTGAGTGAAAAGTAGGTGGAAAATAAGGCAATGAAGACACATTTATATAACTCAAGAAGTTCAGCTATGAGAAGATTAGAAAAATGAGATTGAAAGAAAATAATGGTCATTGTTGTTTTGATTCACTTTGTATAGTTCCGAGAATGCAATACTATTGCTATCTTCACGTATACAATGGGAGCTACAATAAATAAAACAATTTAAACGTTAGCAAATCTGTTGAAAGTTTGTCTTCGTTCTAATTAACAATTTTATTATATACAAAACACAAGTTATAAAACTTAAGCATAATTATGAGATGAATGTGATTACATCTCAACATTTTAATGTCACATAAAACCTGAAATGTTTTCAATAGAAGTTAAGCCTTCCAGTCTAACTCCATTATTCAAATTGATGTTAATGGTTCACAGCATATTCTGATTATTTTTTCTGCTTTTAGCCAGAGTATATGTGGATATTAAATAAAATTCAGTAGAAACTAACTCTCCTTAAGAAGTGAAGCTTTGTCTAACCTATAATTCTGTCAGATTAGATAGGTTAACAACCTGTGTTTTAGCTGAAATATAAACACTGGATTTCGGTGTTGGAAAAAATAAAACTTTCTGAACTAGCTTCTGCCAGACTAGAATTTTTTAGACTGCTAACTTAACAAGTGGTAAAACTAAAAACCAATAACACTTTGAAAGCATACTCAGTTTTTTGGATGAAGTGTGCCAAACTTGTTTATGTCAGTAACCATTCATGTTAAATTAAGACTAAGCTGGGAAGTTTATCGCTGGGAAGTTTATCACTGTGACCTACAATTGCCAAATTTCTCAAAGTTCAATATTCTCTATGCATTAGATTAAATGGTTATCTTCCATTAGTTATTAAATACTTGCTACGTCATTGCACATTTAGTAATAATAACTGTCCTGGCACTTAAGATAATTTCATGGTGGCACTGAATCAGTTCACTTTACGTTATTTTCAAAGATCATAATTCTTCTAAAATTCTGTTTACAGAATTAGATATTGTAACTGAGGGAAAGCTAGTAGAGTTAATGATTTCTAATATTAAAATTATTTGAGTCAGTTCAATGATAATTCTGAATATAATAAAGGTGAAAATTAATAGCTGATATTAAAATGAATAATTTAATCAATGATATTAGAAAAACTAGGTAGCCAAGGTTAATAAAAATGAAGACTTCTGCTTAATTTTTTTTTTACATTGAAATGATTTCTGGATGGATCAAAACTTTTAAAGCTAAAAATAAATCTAGTTTTCTAGTTTCAGCTCTGATATATAAAAACTAGGAAGCTGCTATTCTCATCCTTACAATAAGAAAACTCTGGACAAAATGAAAATTAACACATTTTCTAGAGCTGTCAGATCACCAGACAAATTGACACCCCAAGCACATCCAGACCTGGTTACCTGGAGCAGATGCATGCAGTGCCATAACCTGGTAGAAACACATAAATGGTAATTTAATCTAATTTCCAGAGATGAAATATGAACTTGACCAAGAGTAAGAAACTCCTTGGACCTTCCCTACACATTTCCCTACACATTTGTGGGCTTTTCCTCAGGAACCCATCAGATTCTCACAATGAAGATCTCAGAACAACCCCTCCTGGCTGTGACAGTTTGAGGGGAAGAGAAATCATTGAGAAAGATGCCTAGAGCATTCCTCATGACAAAAGCCAACTCTCAAGAGGTTGTGGCATGGTGGAAATTAGAGAAAGACCTTTGCCTCCTACTCCAGGCCGTCCAGCCCCTTTGTCTCACCTATGGGGGAAAAAAATACGGTCATCTGTAGGTATGTACCACAGGAGTAGGAGGTTGAGAGGGGGAAGGAGGAATTCCCTGGATGCTGAATTCTTTATATCAAATAAGATAGTATTTATATTAAACCTACACACATTCTCCTTTATACTTTAAGTATCTCAATTATTTATAATACCTAATGCAATGTAAATGCTATGTGAATAGTTGTTATATTGTATTGCTTTTTTATTTTTATTATTTTTTATTGTTGTCTTGCTATTTTTATTTTTCAAATCTTTTCAATCCATGATTGGTTGAATCGAATCTGTGGATGCAGAAACCCTAGATATGGAAGGCTGACTGTGCAAGGGGACTCCAAAAAGTTCATTAAAAAATGGAATTAAAAGATAAAAATATAAATTTTATTTCTCAACATAAGCTCCATGAAGTTCAAGACACTTTTGTAAGTGAGATACCAGCCATTTGGTTGATCCCTTAAGAAGTGAGGATCCTGGGAATTTAACTATGTCAATACAGTCTTCTTTATGTTATTAACTGAAGAAAAATATGCACCATTTAAAGATTTTTATTAGAAAAAGAAGTGAGAAGGAGCCAAATCAAGACTGTAAGGTGGATGCCTAATGATTTCCCATTGAAACCTTTAAAAGTTGCCCTTGTTTGATGAGAGGAATGAGCAGGAGCATATTTGTGATGGACAGGGGCTCTCTGGCAAAGCTTTCTTGGCCATTTTTCTGCTAAAACTTTGGCTTTCTCAAAAATATTCTCATAATAAGTAGACATTATCATTCTCTGGCCTTTCAGAAAGTCAACAAGCAAAATACCTTGAGCATCTCAAAAAGTGTTGCCATGACCTTTGCTGTTGACCAGTCTGCTTTTGCTTGGACTCATTCACTTCTACCTCTTGGTAGCCATTGCTTTGATTGTGCTTTGTCTTCAGGATCATACTAGACAATCATGTTTCATCTCCTGTTACAATTCTTTGAAGAAATTCTTCAGGATGTGGATCCCACTAGTTTAGAATTTTCATTGAAAGCTGTGATCTTGTCTGCAGCTGATTTGGGAATAGAAGTTTTAGTACCCATCAAGTGATAATATGCTCAACTTTAATTTTTCAGTCAGAGTTGTGCAATCTGAACCAATTGAGATTTCTATGGTATTGGCTATTGTTTATGCTGTCAATTATGGGTCTTCTTCAATTAGGATACAAACAAAGTTAATTTTTTCCCACAAATCGATGTGGATGGTCTGCAGCTATGAGTTTAATCTTTAACATCATCTTTCCCTTTCTTAAAACAGTTATCCATTTTAAAACTGCTAATTTCTTTGTGGCATTGATCCCACAAACTTTGATAAAGCATCAGTGATTTCACTATTCCTGCCCCCCTGCCCAAGGTTGACCATATATTTAATGTTTGCTCTTGCTTCAATTTTAGCACAATTCATGTTGCTCTGATAGGGGCTTATTGAAAACTGATGTATTATCATTTTTAGTGCCTCAAACTCGATCCCATTTGGGCATGTTATAATAAGTTAGTATAAGTTTATTTTGGTGCAATAAAATTTTGAAATTCATGCATAGTTTTTCATTTTTTATAATATGTATTTTTTTTCCTGGGCATTTATATTTGCCAGGGAACAGAGATTCACAAAATTAGAAAATAGTGAAAAATTCTTCCACCAGGAAAAGTAGTAGAGAAAAAGGAGGAAAAGTTAATAAGACTGAAGGAGGGGAGAAAATCACCTGTGAAGCTGCACAATATTAAGTCACAGGCCTATTAAATGGCTGAGTCTTAGTTCGAAGTTTATGGAATGCTCCTTTTTTCCTCTTCTACCATCAACAGGGCCTCAGTCTAATAGGAATGAATTGCAGTTGAAAGGGCAGAAGATGTAGACTCTCTGAGAAAGAGTACTTAGATAAGCTCAAAGTTAAGGATAGAGACAAAAACTAAAGCTCTAGAAAAATTTCAGGCCTCTAAAACTTACAGCTACAACACATACTAAGTCCTAGCCAACTCCTCACAGAGTAAACTAATACTCATGATAAAGGCCTATCTAATGTTTCTGTAACCTTATGCAACATGTCTGGCTTTCAGGAAATTAAACTACACAACTTGGCAGAAGGCAAGAAAAACATACTGTAAGAAGACAAAGCACACATCAGACTCAGACTCAGATATGACACAGATTTTGTGCTAACCAGACAGATAATTTAAAATAACTCTGAATAATGTGTTAAGAAATCTAACTGAAAAGGAAGATAACGTAAAAGGACAGATGAGCGATGTAAACATAGAAATGGAAATAATAAGAAACAAAAGGAAATCATAGAAATCATATATTTAAGCAGTAATAGAAATGAAGGGTACTTTTTACTGGCTCATCAGGAGATTTGATACAGCCAAAGAAAGAATCAGTAAACTTGAATATCGGTCAATACAAACTTTTCAAGCAGAAATGTAAAGAGAGAATGAAAAGAAAAAAGAAAAGTATCCTCCCCTTGCCAAATCCAAAACTGTAACAGCATATCCAAGAAATGTGGGATGGTATCAAAAGAAGTAATATACATGTAAATGAATATTAGAACAAGAAGCATAAATGAATAAAGCAGAAAAAACACCTGAAGTAACAATGGCAGGGAACTTTCTAAAATTAATTTCAGTCACAAAACCACAGATTAGAGAACCTCAGGGAACACCAATCAAGAAAAATACCAAAAAGATGCATCAAATTATACCATATTTAAACTTCAGTCAAAGAAAGAAAAAGACAAAATCTTGAAGGGAGCCAGTGGGGTGGGAAGAACACCTTAACTCCAAAGAAACAAAGATAGGAATGATAGCAGGCTTCTCTTTGAAAACAATACAAGCCAGAAGACAATGCAGCAGTACCTTTAAATGATAGAAAAAAAATTTATAAAGAAAACTGTTAACCTAAAATTCTATACCAGCAAATATATCTTTACAAATGAAGGTGAAATAATGACATTGTAAAACATACAATATATGAACTAAATTACCACCGGAGGGCCCAAGTTGTAAGAGCTATTGAAAGGAGTCCATCGGGCAGAAAGAAAATGACACCAGTTAAAAATATCTACGAAAATAAATGAAGAGGACTGGAAATGATCTACATTTGAAGAAAATTATTATTTGTTTGTGTTATTTTCAGTGGTTATACCGTGTCTATAAATTCTACAAAGCAAATTACGAGTAATTGCCGTATGAGTTATCTCACATTTTTAATTATTAAATTCCAGATGGAGGCCAACTTTAAACGTTACATTTAGGAATATTTATTTATTTATACCTTACTTAAAAACTTGCTGGAAGAAGGCAGCTTCTCTACTTGTTTACTTAAGTTAAATACATGAAAATCATTTTTCCCCCAGCGTTTAATTTGCCAAACTATTTTAGAAGTCCTATGAATGTTCCTAAGAGTGAAGGAATCAACTTGCTTCATATTATAAAAATGAAGACACATTTCTCTAAAATAAAACCAGAAAAATAAGAATTAAACTACAAAAGTAAATTATTTTAAATACTCTATTTAGATAAATTCCCATATCATATACTCCACGTATTTAGAGTGTAAAATTCAGTGTTTTCCAGTATATTTCATAGAATGAATATTTTCTGTGTATATTTCACAGTCATGCATCACTTAACAACAGAGACATGCTCTGAGAAATGCATCATTAGGCAATTTCTTTATTGTATGAATATGATAGAATATACTTACACAAACTAAGATGGTGTAGCCTACTACAAACCTAGGCCATATAGTATAGCCTATTGCTCCCAGGCTGCAAACCCATACAGCAGGTTACTATACTAAACACTGTAGGCAAAAGTAACACAGTGGTAGTGATCAACCCAAGGAGTTCAAGACCAGTCTGGCCAACTTGGCGAAACATGAAAAATACAACAGAGAAACCAACCAACCAACTCAGTGACAACAAAACAGGTCTACCCCGGAGTCATACTCTAATTTTTTCTATTTTCCTCCCTTTCTGATCCTTTATCCCACTTTCTTTTTCTTCCTCTTCCTTCTCCCTCTTCTTTGTCAAATAGAGGATTGAGTTATTATCACTGATCCATATAAAGTCCCTCTCTCATTTATTTTAACTCCCACCCCCCATTTCTATTCCCCGACTTCCCATGTGTAACCTTCCCAATATGTTTGATACGCATCTTTTTGTTTGTATGTATTTTTAGAAAATGTTTATTGTTTTTGCGTGCAAAAAAAATTAATAATTAAAAAAAAAAGTAACACAGTGGTAAATGTTTGTGTACCTAAACATAGAAAAGTACGGAAAAGTACAATATTATAACCCTATGAGACTGCCATAATATATGACGTCTGTCATTGACTAAAACATTATGTCATGCATGACTATATGTGTAGCCATCACCACAGTAACTTTAGGACATTTTCATCACTTCACAAAGAAACCCCATACCTTTTAGTTATCATCCCCTACTCTTTATACCCCCAGATTTAAGTAAACACTCATATATTTTCTGTCTCTATAGATTAACCAAACGTAGACATTTCATATACATATAATAATACAAAAAGTGTTTTTTTCATGAGGAGCTTCTTTATTTAGTGTGATATTTTCAAAGTTTATCATGTTGTAGCATGTATCAGTATTTCTTGGTGTACATTTGAGTTGTTTCCGCATCTTGGATATTATAAGTATGTTGCAAAAAACATTCATTTACAAAAATTTTTGTGTGCAGACAACATATGTGTTATGGTTTGGATGTGTCTCCCAAAGTTCCTTTGTTGTAAACTTGATCCCCAATGCAACGGTATTGAGAAGTGGGATTTTTTTTTTTTTCTTTTTTTGAGATGGAGTCTCGCTCTTGTCACCCAGGCTGGAGTGCAGTGGTGCAACCTCAGCTCACTGAAACCTCTGACTCCTGGGTTCAAGTGATTCTCCTGCCTCAGCCTCCTACGTAGCTGGGATTACAGGCACCTGCCACCATGCCCAGCTAATTTTTGTACTTTTAGTAGAGATGGAGTTTCACCATGTTGGCCAGGCCGGAGAAGTGAGAATTTTAAGAGGTGATTAGAACATGAGAACTCTTACCTAATGAATGGATTAATGTCATTTTTTGCAGAATTGGGTTTGTTGTCAGAAGAGTGAGTTTCCTATAAAAGCAAATTTGGCCCCCTCTTGGTTGTGCTCACACTTCTTGCCTTTCCACCTTCTGCCTTGGAATGACACAGGAAAAAGGCCTTCATTAGATGCCAGCCCCATAACCTTGGATTTCCAGCCTCCAGAACTGTATACAATATATCTTTGTGTTTTTTTTTAAATTAATTACCTAGTCTGTGGTAATTTATTATAGCAGCATAAAACAGACTAAGACAATATATTTTCATTGCTCTTGGGTATATACCTAGGAATAGGATGGATAAGACATATATTAACTTTGTTTTTAATCATTTGAGGGACTGACAGGCTGTTTCCCAAAAGGGATGAGCTATTTCACATTCCCACCAGCAGTATATAAGAATTTCAGTTTATCAATATCCTCACCAACACTTATTCATTATGTGACTTTTTAACTGTAGCCATTACTAGTGGGCATAATGTGGTACCTTGTGGTTTTGATTTATATCTACCTGATAACTAATGATGTTGAGAATTTTTTCATATACTTATGGGCCATTTCTATATTATTCTCATAGAAATTAAAACTTAGATAATTTTTCCATTTTTAAATTGGATTTTATATTTATTATAGAGTTGTAAGAGCTCTTTACATATTCTGGATGGATGATTTGCAAATATTTACGCCCTAAATCTAGGTTATCTTTTCACTTTCTTGATAGTGTTCTTTGAAACACAAAATTAAAAAAAAAATCAATTCTAATTTATCTACTTTTTCTTTTGCTGCTCGTCTTCTTGGTGCCCTAAGAATCAAGTGCCAAATCCAAAGTCATGCCTATTTACCTCTATGTTTCTTCTAAGAGTTTTATAGTTTTAGTTCTTACATTGAGGTCTTTGATCTATTTTGAATTAAAATTATTGTATATGGTATGAGCTAAAGATCCACGTTCATTCTATTGCATTAGAATATAGACAAGAACATGTCATCTGTGAATAAAGGTGGTTCTACTTCCTTTTCAATCTGGATGATTTTTCCTTCTCTTCCTTATCTAATTTCCTTTACTAGGAACTTCCATATAATTTTGAATAGAAATGGTAAAAGTGAATATCCTTGTCTTGTTCTTAATTTTAGGGAAAATTATTGCCTTCATAATTAAATATGATGTTAGCTATGTTTTTTTAGATGTTTTTCAATCAAGTTGAGGTTGTTCCCTTATATTCCTAGTTTTCTGAGTATTTTTATATTGAAGTGGTGTTGGATTCTGTCAGATGCCTTTTCTGCATCTATTGAGATGATCATGTGTTTTCTGTGTTTTATTCCCTTGATATAATGTGTTCTATTAGTTATTTTTAGATATTAAACCAATTTTGCACTCCTGGGAGAAATTCCAGTTGGTCACGGTGTATAATTCTTTTTATATTTAGCTTGGTTCAATTTGCTTATATTTTTTGAGGAATTTTGAATCCATGGGCATACTAAATATTGGTTCATAGTTTTCATATCTTGTGATGTCTTTTTGGGCTTTAGAATAAGGATAATATTGGTCTCATAAAATGACTTTGAAAGTGTTTCTCTTCTATTCTTTGGGAAAGATTTTGAAGAATTTATGTTAATTTTTGGAAGAATTTTGTGCTAGCAGCTTTGCTTTTCTTTGGAGCAATTTGTTATCTCATTGCCTTCTGGCCTCTGTTGTTTTTTCCAAGGAGTCAGTTGTTGATGTTATTGGGTAAGTGATAAACCATTTTCTCTTGCTGCTTTCAAGTTTTTCTCCTTGTCTTTGGATATCAGCGTTTTTACTATAATATTTCTGTTTGTGAATATCTTTGTGCTTATCTTACATAGGATTTATTGAGTTTCTGAGAAGTGTAGGTAATCATTTTTTAGGAAATTTCAGTCATTATTATTTCAAATATTTTTTGCTGTGCTTTTATCTCTATCATCTCATTCTGGTACTCCAATGACAGGTATGCTGGTGTGCCTAGTGACATCTCACATGTCATTTTTCTTCATTCCTTTTTCTCACTTTTTTTTGGATTGCATAATCTCTATCAATATATCATCAAATTCAATAATTCTTTCTTCTTTCATTTTACATCTACTTTTGAGTCTACTTTAGTTATTATACTTTTCTACTCCAGAATTTTCATTTGGGTCTTTTTCACAATTTCTATATCTTTACTGCTATTCTCTGTTTGATGTGACATTGTCATCATACTTTTCTTTACCTCTTTAGCCAAACATTGCTTTCATTTTTTGAACACATTTATCATGACTATTTTGAAGGCTTTGATTTTTTAAACCATCAGATTGCTCTCATAAGCAATTTCTGTTCTAATAACCATTCTTTTCTGATTTTTTTCAGTTTCACTTTTTTTTTGGCAAAAACTGTACATTTTAGATTATATATTTGTTATGGTTTGGCTGTGTCCCCACTCAAATCTCACCTTGAATTGTAATAATCCTCATGTGTCAAGGACAAAGTTGGATAGAGATAATTGAGTCATAGGGTCAGTTTCCTCAATACTGTTCTCTTGGTAGTGAATAAGTCTCATGAGATCTGATGGTTTTATGAATGTGAGTTTCCCTGCACACTCTTTTGCCTACCTCCATGTAAGATGTGACTTTGCTCCTCATTTGCCTTCTGCCATGATTGTGAGGCCTCCCCAGCCATGTGGAACTGTGAGTCAAAGAAATCTCTTTTCTTTACAAATTACCCAGTCTTAGGTATGTCTTTATTAGCAGCATACAGACTAATTCAATATTGTAGTTCCTATGGACACTACCCGCCACCTCCAGGATTTGTTGCAGACATTTACTGCTTAGTTTTGTTTACTATATTATTACTGTTTTGTTTACGATACTATTGTATTTTAACTCATTCCATTTTCTATCATGTTAAGCATCTAGTATTGCTGCTGAGGAGGCACAGCCTTGGTTATGTCTACAGTGACCATGGAATGACGGTGACCGTGGATGAGTGACAGTGACCCTAGAATCAGGTTTAGCATTATTCTCTATTTCTCTAAACATGGCTAACTTGGAAGTTCCACTAATTAATTTCTGTTTTCTCTATTGTTATCAACAATGTCCTGAGGCATACATTGCCCAAAAGACAAAAACTGTCAAATTGATGCTCCTTAAGAGTCATAGTTCCTGAGGTTTCTGTTTGAGATTTGTTCTGGCCTGGGTCAGCCTTTCCTCTGCTGTCTTTTTCTCAGGCGTACTAAGCCTCTAGTTTAGCCTACTTTTACAATGACTCTACCAATCTTCTCCCCATTGTCTTTCACTATAGCTCCCATTGTTTTTCAGAGGAGTTTAGGCTTGAACTTCCCCACACTCTGTGGCAAATAAAGTGAATATTTAGAAAATGATTAGGCACTATCTATTTTACGGCCTAATTTGGCCCCAAGTATTGTCTCTGAGCAGAGGCTCAGTTTTGGAGCTGGAGTTGGGGCAATGGTGCACTTATAACTAAATGACATCACTTCTTTAGGAGCAAAGTGTTAAATAGAGGGAGTGCAGTACGTCTCATGTTTCCTATGCTTGCTTCTCCTGACATAGAGCCAGTGTCTCACAAGCAGAAGGAAGGGCAGTTGGGGCTCCAGGGTTTTCAGCAGCACCATGCCCAATGTATAGTCTCTGTCCCACAGGTGGGGGGTGGGTGAAAAAAGAGAGCCCCTACCAGTCAGCTGCACGCACCTGGAACCTAACCTCAGGAGCAAGTACCTGGGGCAGGATGAGAAATGCTGACATTCTACACAGCCCAGAAAGGCAGCCCTCCATCCGGGTACTGGCAGGAGAGAAAGCCCTGTGTTCCTGGCTGTTGAAGTCTGGAGTGAGATTTCCATCATACTGAGTTGGGAAAGGGAAGAGATGGAACCGATCTGGATTCAAATACCACAAACTCCTTCTGTTCCCATTGAATGTTAGTTGGTGTTCTTGAGTAAATGATTCTTCATTTGCTGTATATTCATGGGACCATTTCCAGAGACTATTAATGTTTGTTTTTTGATAATTTTCTCTAGTATCACTGAAGAATGAATCCATAGAACTCCTTATGGTGTCATGCTGAAGTCTAATAGTGCAAAGGAAATCTTAAGAGCATCCAGTGTCCAATTCAAATGAAAATATTATAGAAAATGCAAACTCAAATGGTTGAGTTTTGATCAGATTTGAGGAATTATAACATTAACTATAAAGAAGGAAAAACTAAGAAGCAAAATGGATACTTTCATATATTAATAATTCTTCTATTTGTAATTCATTTTTTAATCCAGTACCATCCTTTAAAGGCAGCAAAGAAGTAGATAATGAATAAAAATGGCCTGTAATCCACTATAATAGATTTCACAAAATCCATGCACTTACTTATAATCAAGTTCTTCAAGTCTTCATTGAGATTCAATTTATTTCAAATTTATACATAACTCTAACTATCTTAGTTATCTGGTTTTAAAAAGCTGATTAAAGCAGATTAAAAGCAACAATTATGAAGTTGAATAAGTCTTACTGCTGCAAAATTTTAAAGCACAGCAAAATAGTTCCTTTAGTATAAGGAAAAAGAGTCTGCTTAATACAATACAATAATTTCTTAATTTGTTATTGTTATTGTTTGCCATTACTTTCAATGGCAATAACCGCAATTACTTTTGCACCAGCCTGATAATAATGATTGTCTTGATATAAAAGTGATTAAAACATAATTTATGTATTTCTTTAGAAGACAATTATATATATATATTATATCTTTTAGAGACTGTGCAAAATCAACTTAAAAATTCTGATGCTTGATAGAGGTTACATTTCAGCTCTGCAGAAAATTGGAATATCTAGAGCAACATATTCCTCAAATCTTCCAGTAAGCTAGAACTTAATAAATTCTTTTTACATTTTTTCTGCCCACCTAGTAGCTCTAAAATGGATACATTAGAAAATAGATTGAAGCCACATATATAGTTCTGGAAATTTCGTTTGTGTGTCTCATTTAGAACAATATTTAGCAGTTTCCTGAAACAAAACAAAACAATTACTACTACATATGGAAATTATTAAAGTCCCTTTCTCTTTCAAAAAACCAAATCCATTAACAGAGTTGTAGAACTATGGAAACATGGACATATGAAACTGAAATACACATAAAGTGTATGGTGATCACATATTCAATTCAGCACTTAGGCACACTCTTAGAGGCTGTCCTAGGATGCCAAGCACTCGACTGGAACCATAAAGTCCACGCAGGTTACTGATACACAGTCCTCTCTGTATCTAAGTACTTTTATTGTAGACTTAGTCATAGGGAGGGAGGCAATATGGTTCCTCAGTGTGCAATAGATTAGGAAACAAATCAGACGGCCCTTTCTGGAAGCATGTGCATAAGCAGCAGCATCAAGTGACAAATGGTTTAAGGGAAGATAGAGAAATTAATATAAATTGGCATAACTCAAAAAGCATAGAAATTTTGGACCACGTGGGAAAGAACCATATAAGATTACATATGCCACAGCCCCTGAGGAGAAGCTTCTGTTTTATTGCACTATTATAAAAACTAATGTTCTTCATAATGACCAAGAAAAGTTGAAATATATTCAGTATTCTCTAGGAAGAATGAGAAAATACATGTTAGGGTGGTTTTTTTTTTGCCAAATAAGTTAAAACAAGTTGAATCATCAAATAAATTTGCTAAGGTTGCCTCAAAAATACACATATATAAATTAATTGCCCATGAATGATATCAAGTAAATTAGTGATTTCCACATTTTGGGTATCGCTTTCATGTCTTCTTTTCCAAATCTATTTCAGCTTCATTTTTGAATACAAGTATTAATTCTATAGATATGTGTTCCCAAAAAAGCGAAGTGGAAGAGTAAATCAATCTTTTTGTTTTACTAAAAACATTGTTAAATAAGTGGTCCTTTGGCTTTTTCAAACATAAACTTTGCTTACATAATGTGACTGTGACTACAGAGAAGCCCAAGATGTGAAAAACACTGCTCATAAACACGTATTTGATTGACACATAACTTGCAACCAGATTTTTAATATCTCACTCTTAGTTGTTGGTTTGCATATTTATTATAGTCTGACAATGAATTTTCTTCTTACTGGTCTATAAATAATGGTATGTCATTTAATCTATGCAACCTTAGATTTTATAAAATAGTCCTTAGATAAACATGAGTTATCACCACAGAATGAAGGAAAATCTCTAGCATGAAAGAGAAAGTCCAGAAAAACAAAGAGGAGAAAGAACTAATAGAAGATAGAAATTATGTCTCACACAGAAAAAAACTACAAAACTGAGAGTTAAGAGAAAATGTTGCATCAATGTGAGAAGAAATAGGAAAGGCAATAAAAAATATTTTGCACATGCAAACTGTATTCTAAAGTTTAGTGATAAGTTTGAAAGTGCGAGGAAAAAATAACTTGCACAAGGTGGGGGTTGTTCTCAAGACCTCTTAGGACTGTGCCCTGGGCCATGGTTACTCATATTGGCTCATAATAAACCTCTGAAAATATTTTACAGAGTTTAGCCTTTTTTATCAACATTAATTGGCACCCAGCATGGGGCCTCAAAGAACACTTAGGACCCCCCAAAGTTCCAATAACGACTAGTTTTGTATAATAGCTCAGTATTCATAAGTAATCTACATAAGCTATTTTAAAAAATAAATTAGGTAAATGTAATGGGATAAATATTTATAAATGAACTTGTCATGTAACTTCAAATTTTATTTATTTTTAAATTAAATAACATGTTCATTACATGTCTTGATCATTTCTAATTAAAAAAATATAGAAAACATTTTTCTAAAAAAATTATAAATTGGTTCTCATCTATAAATTACTGATTTGACAGATCACTCAAGAGTTCCTACTTCCTAGGTTTTTGCATAAATTTAAGGTTGTCATTGGTAAACTGAGTTCTTTCACCACTTTATATTGGTCTCAAAGTAAAAACATTCCATTGAAAAAAAAGCAAACAGGTATTATTCACTGGCAAGAAATGAGGAAGGAAAGGCTCCCACTCTAAATGCCTCTTACCCCTGAACAATAGAAAACAAAGGGTTTTTAAGGCCTGGGTACAGAGCAGGAAAGGAATGCTGTTAGCATGTGCAGAGTGGGATTCCAGACACTAAGGCTCAAGTCGTAAACATACAACTTCAAGAACCAAGTCCAAAAAATGGCAGAGATTTTCCTTTAGGAGAGGATATTTTAGCATTATAATATGTTAATAACCGAAGGTAACCAGGGGTCCTCTGTTCCACTTTGTGCCAGTTTGCAGAGTCTCATCTCCCTCTGGTATCCAGTGAGGGGCCAAGAAACTCTGTCGCCAGCCTGGGTAGCCTGGTTCTTGTAAGCAGCTGTGCTTATAAATACAGAGACTAAAGGAAAGCAGTAAGAAAGGAAACTTCCCCAATTATTTTATCAGGGCTGCCCTGGTTATAAGGTTACTAAGAATAAAACTTCTAGTTAATATACAATTCTGTATATGAAGTGTGCTAAAGTAAGATGTGTTATGATGAAAAATAAAAAATAAGAAAGACATAAAAAGGTGTTCTGATTAAAAGGGAAATAATTTTCATCTATTTCAAAGGTTATTTAAAGATGTTTTATGAAACATGGTAAAAAGGAACCAGTAAACGAGAGAGATGTGAAGAAAGTTACAGATATGAAGAGACATTTTTAGTAAGAAAGGCTAAAAGGACAATACTTTTGTATGAGAAAGAATCTTGTGTGATACATTTTTGTCCTAAAAAAAAAAATGATGGGTTATTTAAGAAAGGGAAATTTAAGAAAAAACAGAAAGTGCAAGTGTGCCGTAAATGGTCTGTGTAAGTTGGAATAAGGTTTATAAAGAGAATTTATGAAGGAAATTTCGTATGTGATTCCATTGGCTCTAATTAGAAGAAATTATTTATAATAGCCTTCTAGAGATAGAACTTTGATATTAAAATACAGTGATGCAAAACTAAAGACTCAGTTAGAACAATAAGGTTTTCCTAAAATATTGATTTGCCATTAATGAAATTGTGTTTTTAATTTTCAATTCTATAATCTGCTTCTGTTTTGAAAATTTTCAGATTGATATCTGATATGGTTTGGCTGTGTCCCCACCCAAATCTTATCTTGAATTGTACTCCCATAATTCCCAGGTGTTGTGGGAGGGACCCAGTGGGAGATAATTGAATCATAGAAGCAGTTTCCCCCATACTATTCTCATGGTAGTGAATAAGTCACATGAGATCTGATTGTTTTATAAGGGGTTTCCCTTTTGCTTGGTTCTCAATCTCTTTTTGCCTGCCACCATGTAAGAGACATGCCTTTCACCTTCCACCATGATTGTGAGCTCCCCCGCAAGCCACATGGAGCTGTGAGTCCATTAATCCTTGTTTTCTTTGTAAATTACCCAGTCTCTGGTATGTCTGTATCAGCAGTGTGAAAATGGACTAATACAATATCTCAGAAGTTTAACTTCTCCTGTGCCCTTCTGTTTTCAGCTTTTTCTCCCTTTGAAGAGGCTTAGGATAGTAACTCTGTCCTTCAACTTTTGTTGGCTCCTGTAACTTTTTTCCAGTTCTACATCTGTTCTTACAGCCTATTACTGAAATATTTCATCTTGAAGGTTTTAAGAAGATGATGTTTTCCTCCAACATAACTTAATTCTGTACTTGTGGATTTTGTGAATATGTTTAGGGGTCGGGGACCTCTGAGGTTTCCCTGAAAAATCAACTCACAAAAGACAGATTGGTTGAAGAGAAGGCATGCAGATTTGTTTGGTGTGTATACATGAGAGTGTTCAAAATAAAGAACCAAGATACAGGGAAAATTGCTCATTTTAATACTTAGATTCAACAAAGTATGCACACCCATGTAAAAAAATGATTTAACAAAAGGGTTTTGATGTGGTTTGGATGCTTGTCTCTTCCAAAACTCATGTTGAAATGTGATTCCTTATGTCAGAGGTGGATCCTGGTAGAAGGTAATTGGATCATGGGAGTGGACCCCTTGTGAATGGTTTAGCCCTACCCACTTAGTGATAAGTAATTTCTTGCTCCAGTTAGTTCACATGAGATCTGGTTGTTTAAAAGTGCATGGCACCTTCCGCCTTGCTCTCTTGTTCCTACTCTCACCCTGTGTTGTGCCTACTCCTGCTTTGCTTTCCACCATGATTGCAAGCTTCCTGAGGCATCACCAGAAGCCCAGCAGATGTTGGTGCCATGCTTGTACAACCCGCAGAACCATGAGCCAATTACACGTCTTTTCATTACAGATGACCCAGACCTTAGGGATATCTTTATCCTCACACAAAAATGGCCTAGTGCAGAAACTTTAGTGCTAGCAGACTGTGTAGGGATATCCAGAAAGGCCCATCTGTCTAGATCCTTCTTAACCTCCCTGAGCATGCATTTCCTTCCTTCTGGCAGTGGGGCTTTTATAACCTACAATCCAGCGAGGAAGGTCAGATCATTTCTGTATGACAAATTCTTACACAGACAAGTGGAGGAAACATTTGTGTAATATTTTTAGGCTTTATGGCTGGCTTTGAAGAAAGGAATTCTGGTTTCTGGGACTTGCACTGGGGAAGGGAGATTCTAGCTTCTGTGGCCAGCCTTGAGGGAAAATGAGACTGAGAGACAGGAGGACACGAGAAGGCCAAATAAAAACTTTTATTTCTGAGGCTGCTTCTGAGGCTTTTATTTTGGGGTATTGTTTTCTGAGCCCCAACATATGTCTAATGTGTTCAGTATAACCAGTCAACTTCTCATAATGTTGCCAAGAGACACATATTCCCCTGCTCAAGGCCACTAAAATGTAACACTCATTCATGACTCTGGACACACCATTTCTGTGTCTGATTAATTCAGGTTCTTTTTTCATTAGGTTTGAATTCCAGATAATTCAAATGGGCTTCCCATAAGACAAGCAGTCACACTACAGAAGGCTTGATAACTAGCCCAAGAAACAAAGATTCAAAAATCTTAAGATAATTCCTGTGCTGTTTGTGTAAGGTTTTCTTGATTACTTAGGAAATTTAAATGTTAAGAACCTTAAGGTTTTCTTTGGTAGGCCGAGGCAGGCAGATCACGAGGTCAGGAGATCGAGACCATCCTGGCTAACACGGTGAAACCCTGTCTCTACTAAGAATACAAAAACAATTAGCTAGGCCTGGTGGCAGGCACCTGTAGTCCCAGTTACCCAGGAGGCTGAGGCAGGAGAATGGCGTGAACCCAGGAGGCGGAGCTTGCAGTGAGCAGAGATCGCCCCACTGCACTCCAGCCTGGGCGGCAGAGTAAGACTCCGTCTCAAAAAAAAAAAAAAAAAAAAAAAGAACCTTAAGGTTTTTGCATCAATGTAACTTTGTATACTGATTTGTTTTTTTTTTTTTTTTTTTTTTTTTTTTGAGTCAGTCTCACTATTGCCCAGGCTAGAGTGCAGTGGCAAAATCTTAGCTCACTCCAACCTCTGCCTTCTGGGTTCAAGTGATTCTTCTGCCTCAGCCTCCCAAGTAGCTGGGATTTACAGGCTCCCACCACCATGCCTGGCTAATTTTTGTATTTTTGGTAGAGATGGGGTTTTACCATGTTGGCCAGACTGGTCTCGAACTCCTGACCTCCGGTGATTCATCCTCCTCGGCCTCCCAAAGTGCTGGGATTACAGGTGTGAGCCACCACGCCCAGCTTGTATATTGCTTTTGAAGTCTTTTGATAATCACTCTGATTAAATGAATAACTATTATTTTATAATGACCTGAGATTCTGTTTTAATCAAATGTTTTCAGCCTTTTAACATTCTTTGACAAACATCCTCAAAGTCAAAACAAAATTGAATCTGACTTAGACTTACTGCTGGGGGCTTATCAAAACTATAAAAATTAATCACTGTAAGATTGCAGAATCTTTTTACAGCTTTAATTAAGTCATAAACTCCAGTGTTACCACTTCCGGTCATTTGATTGGACATTAGTTAAGAGACTCCCTCCAGCCCCATTAAAAAGAGTTTTTAATCAAATATTGTTAACTAACCCTGGTGCTATTAAGTTGCAGGGCTTTGACTGCTGGATACCCCTATGTCATCTCAAAAGGAGCACCAGCTCCTACAGAATCTCAAACATTAATGCTGGGATCTGGTACCAAACTCAAGTTAACCGAAACCTCATCTTCAAATCTAGGACAAGAAGACAATTTAAAAAAGTACTTTCGCATGACACTAGACCAGACATGTATACAAAGGCATTATTTAATAATTTGACTTCTATCTAAATTAATTTGTTCCATGTCTTAATACTGAATAACTTCAATGTTTAGCTACCTGTGAGTTTCCTTTTCCTGTCATTGTCAGAGCTACACAAGGCTTACGTCCTTTTATTCAAAACATTGCTAATTCTTTATGCTTTGTTTTCCAGTGTAAATATATATATATGTATATGTATGTATATGTGTGTGTGTGTGTGTGTGTTATATGTATTTGTTTCTTGTTTGAGCTACTTGTAGCTTACAAGATTAGGTAAATCAACAAAGATTACCTTTCCCTGCTACCTGATATCTCCAAAATTTAAAAACTATTCAGAATTCCACTAGACTTTATCTGTTTTTGTTGCTAATGCCTTAATGCTAAAGCTATGTAAGTAGCTTCCCTCTAGTCTCAGGGACTATCCCAGAAGAGGTGGCCATGTGAGATTGTAAGGGCCAATTTCAAGGGATAGAATTAGTTCATACTCTTCAAAGCAAGGACAGGCACGCACATGCTTAAACAGCTGGAAAATGAGGGACTTTGCTTCCTGGGCCGTTTTCATTCATCTCAACCATAAAAAATGTCCTGCTTCCCATGACAGTTAAAAGAAAATTACCAAGAGGATATCAAGATATCTGGTGACAAAGCTTCCTGGGCAGAGTGCTCCCAGTTATGAGATTTATATATAGATATAGATATGGATATGAATACACATATTTATAAGCCACCTTAAGACAAATTTCTAAGAAGACCGCACAAAACCATTGCGGCACAACAATTTCCTCTAAATTCCTTAGCTTAAATGATTTTAACAAAATGATTATATTTTGTATAGCTAATTGCTACAAGTCTGTAATTAAAACCAAGACTATGGCAGCTCAACCCATAAAATGTATAGATAAGTAAATTTTGTAGTCTTGCTTTTGGCTTTTGGTTTTTGTCTCTCATATTGCTTAAAAGATTTCCAATGTTGATGAAGGCCTGCTCACCTCCATTCCCATCTGTCCTAAAACACTGGTTACATTTGGATTTAAGCCTCTTGGCCATAGGGGTCCCCTTGAGGAACAGGAAGGACATGGGGCAGGTAGCCATAGTCACACCACTCCAGCAACAATATGGAACAAAATAAAATTTGGGCCATTCGTGTTGCCTCTGGCAAATATTGGCCAGAAATCTTGGCTATTAAAAATAAAAAATTAGCGGGGTGTGGTGGTAAGTGCCTGTAATCCCAGCTACTTGGGAGGCTGAGGCAGGAGAATAGTTTGAATCCAGGAGGCAGAGGTTGCAGTGAGCTGAGATAGCGCAGGCATTCCAGCCTGGACAGCAAAGTGAGACTCTGTCTCAAACAAACAAACAAACAAACAACAAAAAAGAGTCACAGAGCTGGCCTTTGAGTGAAGCCAATCTGATCCTTAAGGAAGTGACTATATGACTCCAACATGTTCCTGTCTTAAACATGTCACACTGAAAAATTTAATTGTTAAGAATTATATTTATATAATATATAATTTTGAAAACTTTTTAGTGAGGCATAGGATATATTTTAAACATCCTATGGATGCTGGATGAAGGCAACATATGTGAAACAGTAGATATTTAGAGAGCGCTTAGGGAATGTTATTCAAATTGTCAAGCCAATATTGTCAACATGAGAGTGTTTAATGAAAACAAGGAAAAGTGAAATACAGAGGGAACAATTTTTGTCAAGAGGAAAGAATATAATTTTGTAATGTTCTAAGATATTAATCAAATAGATTTCATGTTTGCTTTTCATTTCCCAATAGTATGCTAGTTGAAGATGATTAGGGCTATGTAAAACACATTATTTAAATAATTGAATTTTGTGGAAAGTTTTTGAACTATTTCTACAACAGTCTAGATTTTGAATTATCACAGTGAAACATGGTTTCTGGGACTATAAAATTTCAGTAAGGTGTTTCATTGTGTTGTCAGGTGTGAAGCAGAAAATAATCATGTTTTTAAGAATACTTCCTTAGGAGTACATTTTTCTTGTTGTTTACCTGAGTGAAAAATTATCTAACACAAACTATCTTTTCTTTATTCTAATGTAGAAGATAAATGAAGTAAATAGGGTATATAGTGGCAGTCATTAAAAACTAGAGCCATCTAAAATATAAAATTTAACATTTTAAAAGGAATAAGTGACTTCTGAATGATTCTACATTCATTTTATTATCAAGTATATTTTCAGGAAGAAGTTTTTTTGTTGTTTTATTTTAAGAAATAATGTCTTCTCAGTATTAACTTCTTGAATAATGTTAAATTATTCAATCTCTTTTTGATTATAGATTGGGAATACGAGCAAATCAATGTAACCAAGAAATTTGCACAAACTCAGAGCTTAAGTTTTGGAAGCTCTTTGTTACATTGAAGCTTTCTAATTGTCAGTGTATAAAACATTATTTTCAATAATGACCTGTAAGTCATTGAATTAATCAATTCCATCAATAATCACCTATTGTCATATTGCAAGCACAGTATTAGACTCTATGGATGTTGAACAAGACTCACTTCCTAATTCGTAGTTCAAAGGCAAAAGGATTAAAAACTAATTCATACAAACAATACAACTATAACTGGCTAGCAAAGGAAACAAACTGGGTTATGCTGAAAAGAAATGGCTTTTGTAGAAAGAACGCTGGGGAGCATAGAGACCAGGAGGAAGGCCTGAGGACTTTAGCTTGTAAAATCCAAAGGGCCAAGGGATGGTAATTTCTAGTGATGGAGTTGTCCCACCCTGCTGCTGGCATTGAGTACTGGACAATTGCTTCTTCAGTACTGAATACTCAATGGGTACATCGCTGTTGCCGTGAATAATACCTCATCTGCCCTTGCAACTTTGTGTTGCTCCCTCAAGGTTCAAAACCAGAGTGTGGTATAGGTTTGGCTGATCTTACGTGAAGCATCCCATGCCCTGGCTGTCAAGAAGGGAGAAAATATTTGCCTTATGTGGTCCTGAAGTAGAATCCAGGGGCAACGTTCTCATCACGAGGAGTCAACAGGGAAGCACCTGAGCAGATGGTGCCCCTGAAGGGAGCAGTGAAGTCCTGGGTGCTTCATGCTAGGTTGAGGTACATCCAGCTCTCATTCACACACATTTGCTAATAAAAAGAGAAAAACATCATTTTTCAGTACCTCTTTCAGCCCCATTCCCACCTTCTCATTCTCTATATTTAACCGTAAAACATATTAACTGCTCCTCCACGGCCTACTTTTTGTGTTTAATATATCTTGGAGCTTCTTCCCTCTCGGTTTCTTCATTCTTTTTAACAATTCCATATACTATTATGAATTAGTATAATTTATTTTCTTTAATTGAAATTATTATAATTTAAAGCAAATCAATAATATATTGATGCATATTTAATTTTTTCCCTCAATCTTTTGCCATCAGAAGTAATTTTTTGCAATGAATATGTAAAGATCATCTTGAAATTGTGTCTATTAATACAGCTGTCAGATCAATTCCCACACACAGAATTTCTGGGTTGAGAAATATACAATTTGTTATTTTGAAAAATCCTGAGAAAATTTCCTCCAATGGGGTTGAAATTTTATTCACATTAGCAGTTTATATTATAAAAGAGCTCAATTTACTAGTCTCTCCAAAAAGAAAGTAACATTGAACTCTTGACTTCTTGCCCATCTGATACACTTGCTTAGTTTTTCTTGTGACTTTTCTTTTACATTTGTTTATTGAATTTTGCCTTGTTGAAATGCGGCTTTTTACATTTTTGTTGTTACTGTTTATTAATGCAGTCAAAGGTGTTAATCATTTTCTTTTTTGTTGTTCTTGAGACGAAGTCTCACTCCATCGCCCAGGCTGGAGTGTAGTGGCACGATCTTGGCTCACTGCAACCTCTGCCTCCTGAGCTCAAGCAACTCTCCTGCCTTAGCCTCCCATGTAGCTGGGACTACAGGGGCGTGCCACCACGCCTGGCTAATTTTTGTATTTTTTTTTAGTAGAGATGGTGTTTCACCATATTCGCCAGGTTGGCCTCGAACTCCTCACCTCGTGATCCACCTGCCTCGGCCTCCCAAAGTGCTGGGATTACAGGCATGAGCCACTGCGCCCAGCATCATTTTCTTATTGTTTCTGGGTTATGAGTTATTCTTAGAAAGGCTTCCCCCACCTCACAATCATCTTCCAGAGCTTTCAAAGTGTTATTTTTCACATTTAAATTTTGGAAGCAAATTTGGAAATAATTGTGACGTAAAGTGTGTGATGGAATTCCAAATCTGGGTTTTCCACATGGATATCCTATTATTTGCTTACTGAATGATCTACATAATTTGCTCACTGTTTGGGTATAATTCTTATCCTATACTAAATTACCATACATGTTTATTTCCAAATTTTAAAATTATCTTGTACTGGTCTGTTTGCTTATTTTTCTGAAAAATGAATTTCTTACCCACCAGGTTGATGACTTACTTCTTAGTACACACAGAAAGTCCTCAAGGCAAATTGTTACACTGAATTTAGCTTTAACTGTTGAATAATAACTGGTAATCTGAAAGTATAAGAAAGCTTGTGAGAAAGCTACATGTAATGAAGGTTCCCCCCACCACCAATCCGTGCATAATCAGCCATTCTAAAAATTTTAAAATTATCACACAGTGTATCTTTTTAAGGTACAGTGTTGACAGCTCCTATTCGAATGCAAATGTTAAACTGCTTAAATTTTTTTTTTTTTTTTTTGAGACGGGGTCTTGCTCTGTCGCCCAGGCTGGAGTGCAGTGGCGCAATCTCGGCTCACTGCAAGCTCCGCCTCCCGGGTTCACGCCATTCTCCTGCCTCAGCCTCTCCGAGTAGCTGGGACTACAGGCGCCCGCCACCACGCCCGGCTGTTTTTTTTTTGTATTTTTAGTAGAGACGGGGTTTCACCGTGGTCTCGATCTCCTGACCTCGTGATCCACCTGCCTCGGCCTCCCAAAGTGCTGGGATTACAAGCGTGAGCCACCGCGCCTGGCCTTAAAATTTTTTTTAACAAAATACAACGTAGCAAGAAGTAAACCCTTAGACAAAGCAGTCAAAATCCAGATGGATTACATTATATCCAAGGACCGAGAGAATCATCAGGAAAAGTCTCCTGTTATAAAAGAGATTATGCCTTTCTGTTCCGTATCTATTTACTTTCAAGAAACCATAGTAGATTAATCTCCTGGCAACCTGCCAAGAACTGTGTCAGGAGCTCAGTAGAGGTTCAATACATATTTTTTAAAATAAATACTGTATTCAGCCCAGGGATTGGTGTCTACTGCTACCAGGGAGAGTTTGGGAATTACTAGACTTGTACCTTCCCTTTATCATTCTTCCATGTTACACAGGCAACCTGGATTCCAATTCAAAATCTCAAAACACATTCTGTAGAGCAGGGACACAAACATAGATGATATATTTGATGGTAAACCACAAGCTTTTTGATCACAGCTCTGACAGTGACTTTTAAATGAGATGTGTCTCAACCCCAACAAATCTGAAAGACAAAGCTTCCTGTTCAGTGTGTCAAAGTTCATTTGTTCATTGTTCATTTGTTGGGATATGAACAGTATCTGAGTCCTTAAAGAAACAGCAGGAGGCCTTCCTTACTTAAAAGAGATTTTTTTTTCTCTTTTCCTCCCTGCCACGGATTATGTTTTACTATAGTTTCCGCATGCCTTTTATTGAGGTATTATTTATATACAATAAAACATAGGCACATCTTGTTTTAGAATTAACTTTATTAATGTGTAATGACATAAAATAAAAATGTAAGAGTACATTTTAATATGTTTTGACAAACATATATACTATGTAATATCCCCCCTTTGCTACATACATACTCAAAATCAAGATAGAGAATATTTCCAACATTCCCCTAAATACCTTCTGGCTTTTTTGACTCCTTTGAAGTTGGTTATGTAAAGCCCCTCCAGGTCCCTGACCCCAGGCAACCACTTAATCTGCTTTTTGCCAGTATAGATCAGCTTTGCTTTCCTAGAATTACATATTAATGGAATCATAGAGTATGTATTCTTCTGTCTTGCTTCTTTCCTTCAGCAAAACGTTTTCGAGATTCATCCATGTGGCTCATTATCAAGTCACAAATCTTTTGCGAGGAGGTGCCCGCTTGTATCTCTTGCCCCTCTAAATGGAGTTTCTGCTATATTAAGGGGTAGACATTGTATATTCTGAATTCCAGTCCTTTGTCAGATGTACATATTGAAATATTTTCTCCTTTCTGTAGCATGCCTTTTTACATTTTGCTTTTGAAAAAGTTATTATTGATAAAGTGTAATTTATTATTTCTGTTCCTTTTAGTGTCCAACTAAGATGTCTCCACCCATCTCAAATTTTTAAAAAATCCCCTATATTTCCATCTAATTGCTTTATTGATATATATTTTAGGTTTAGTTAGAAGATCTACTTTTAGTTTAGTTTTTTGTGTGTGTGATATGAAGAAAAAATATTATTTCACTTGTTTCCTCCCAAATGATATCCAGTTGTTCTGGCACCATTTGTTGGGAAAGCTTTTCTTTCTCCATTGAGTTACTCTGACACCTTTGTTAAAAATCAGTCATCCATGTATGTCTGGTTCACGTTGTAGATTTATTCTAATCCATTGATCTTAGAAACCTAGCTGCCTTTGTTACTGTAGTCTGTTAAATTCTGATATAAGGTAGTATAAGGCGAATGTTTCTAAACTTGTTCTACTGTTGCAAAATTGTTTTGGCTATTTTCTGTCCTTTATATCCCTACATATCATTTAAGGCCAATTTATCATTTAAAAAAATACTACTGGGATTTTGATTGGAATTGCATCAAATCTATACATAAATATAGGGACAAATGATATCCTAACATTTTCCAAACTAGAAGCATGGTATATATCTCTATTTATTTAGGCCATCTTTAATTTCTCTCAGCAACAATTTGTAGTCTTTATTGTGCTGATTTTGTATATATTTTGTTAAATAATCCCTCAGTATTTCATGTTTTTGATGATGTCAGAAAAGGTGAAAAGAAAACGTGAGGTTATTTGCAACTATTCCTTAATAGCTATGAACAGAATAATTATTGTATATGTGAATTTACTTGCATTATCTTGGCATTAATGAGTTTAATCTGATTTTTACACTATCACAAGCTTAAAATATCTTATTAAAAATTAAGAGTGATAGTATATTCCAAATACTTTTTAGTAGAATATTCTGTTCTGAACATACCTCTAGTTTTATAGTGCATGCATGCACACACACGCACATTTTTTAAGTCAAATTAAGGTACCATAAATAGGAATGGGTATTTAGACTTACACTCTAAAAATTCTAAAAATGTACTATTCTTCTGCAAAGAAATATACTTCAAATGTCACCCAAAGAGGAGCACAGCATCCAGAAAAGCAAAGAAAGATGACATTGCAGTATTATTCACAATAGCAAAGATACAAATCAACCTGTTTCCATGGGTGGATAAATGTGATCTATATACACAATGGAATACTATTCTACCTTAAAAAAGAAGAAAATCTTGTCAGTTGTGACGACGTGGATGAAACTGGAGAACATTATACTATGTCGGATAAGCCAGATGCAGAAAGACAAATACTGCGTGATCTTACTTATATATGGAATGTACAATAGTCAAACTCACAGCAATAGAGGGTAGAACAGTGGTTGCGAGGATGTGGGAAGTGGGAAAAATCGGGGAGATTTTGATCAAACTTTGGGTCATAAGATCAATAAGTTCTGAGAATCTAATGTACAGCATGGGTGGTGATGGATGTGTTAACTGATTTGATTGTTATAATAAGCACACACTGTATATGTATGCCAAATCATCATTTTGTACACCTTAAATGTATATAATCTTTGTCAGTGAATTTTTTCTCCTTTTTTATAAAAGAAGAGTGTTATTCAACATAACCTCCTTGATAAAAGCCTGGAATGATAGTTCCAGTATATTCCAAACTATAACATGCTCAGTTTTTTTCCTGTATGGAATGACTATAGTAATGACTAAGCTGCATGCTTAATAAGAGGCAGAAAGATTGAAAATTTAATGGTTTAAAAACTTGAATCCAGGGCTTCAACATTTGGTGAAAACTGAGAGGGAAAGAATGTTAATATTTTAATTCACAATGACTAAGCAAATAAAATATAAAAATTGTAAGGATTTACAAAAACTTCAGATTATTAATGGGCTGGTAGGGATAATTCAAAGAACTTGTGGTGATTGTTGAGGAAGAATATTGATCTTAACAAAACATTGACACCTACAACGTGTTTGTCACAAATTCCATGGCATAACTGACAATTTGGGGGCATTGTGTTATCTCTAATTATTTTAATTAAGGAGTAATTTATAAAATATTTACAACTTCAGAAATGACACATATTATCATAGATATTTATAGTCTAGGTTTAAAATCCCTCTTCGCATCTCAAATAGCAAATTATACTTTTTACAAATATTCTGAAATTGAGAAACAGTAAAGTGTAATAGAAATGTTCATATTGATGAAACGTTATACTTCCAATTAACTTGTGCAGCAATTTGAACACTCATGGTTAAATATTATTTGTTTTTGTGGAGTGAGAGGGTTGAAGGAGAGGGTCACAGAACATAATAATAAAATTACCACTTATTATATAGCTTATATAACACTGAATTCTGTCACATAAAAAGTGGAATGTCAATGTTACTGTGCTCCACTCCAAGAAAATGATATAAAAAATGTGTCATCATCCACAAATGTAGATGAGCTGGGCAAGAGTTAGCAAAGAAGTTCTTTATGGTTTCCATGCAGAGTCAGCCTGTTTCATTATTGACTGCCAAAAAATTGATGTCCTGGTTTAAGAGGCTGACCAAGTACTTTATGTCTCCTCAATTACTTTAAAAAGGAGGGGTCGTGGGGAGAATAGGAGGAGGCGAAGGCCATTAGTTGTTGGCAAAAAGCAGAGTACATAGCAGCAAGCTAAGTGGAGTGGTTGTAAGATAACTTAGAGAATTAACAGTTTATCAGGAGGTTAATTGGAGAAAAGAGAAAATAAATCACTAGCATAGAAGAGGGGACTAGAGAAGGACATTTACAAAGTAAGCAAAGTGCAAATAAAGTGCAGAACAGGAGAGAGAGGGAAAGTGCCATCCTACTTTCATGGAGATGGAGAATTGTGAATTAAGAAATACTCACAAAAACTGATGAAGTTAACATTTTTGAATATAAACACTTATGGTTTGTTCAAATACCTAATGTAAAGAGCATCAGACAGAAACTGTACTGAAGTAATTTTGAGTGTTTGAAAGGTCTACAGCTTTAATGAAATGAAAATTTTGAGATGGGGATTTTTAAATATTAATCTATCGTTGCTTTAAAATCTTATCATATGCAGTAATGTGAATTGTCATTAATATTAGTCATCATTTTCCAATTCACAGATCCCTATCATTGCTTTCATTAAATGAACATTGCAGATAAATCAGTGACATTTTCCTTCCAAGGTCTAGTTGGATACTGTAAATAAATGACCTGAAAGTCATCTTAACTTTGGGTAATGATCAGATCAAGCCAATATCTGAAATACAAGAATGCATTTTCATTCATTAAAGAAATAACCATAAACTCAAATATCTAAAAAGTCACAACCCTTCCTTCGGATTAAGAATGAAGCCTTATTCTCTACTTCCTTTTTAGTCAGGGAGAAAAATATCTTTTTATTTTTTACTTCTCTTTAAAACTATTTTAAAGTGATCTTCAGCACTTACATAAACAACCTCAATACCTGCTCAAAAGTTAGTTTCTCGGGACCTTCTGAGATTGTTAAAATTAAGTGCATAGTTGTATTATAGTACTAAACTTAAAAATTATTACTTAGAAAATTGAATGTGATAACTGACAACTCTAATGTTTATTGATTACTACATCCCCCAGATGAAAAATCAAATATATTATTTCTGATGTTTGTTTTAGAAAATTTCCCAGAAGATACACAGAAATTTGAAATAGTAATTCAATTTAGAAAAAAAAAGAAGTAAGGAAGAAAAGATAAATAGAGACAGAGAGATTGAGGGAGAGCAAGGGGGAGAGAGAGAGAGGAGCAAGAAAGACTGAAAGAAAGACAAAAAGCAAGAAAAAGGGAAAGAAAGAAAGAGAGAGGAAGGGAGGAAGGAAGGAAAGAAAGAGAAGAAAAAGAAAGAAAAATAAAGAGAAAGAAGAAAAAGAAAGAGAAAGAAGAAAAAGAAAGAAAAGAAAGAGAAAAGAAAAAAGAAAGAGAAAGAAAAAGGAAAGAATGAGAAGAAAAATAAAGAGAAAGAAGAAAAAGAGAAAGAAGAAAAAGAAATAAAAGAAAGAGAAAAGAAAAAAAAAAGAAAGAGAAAAGAAAGGGATGGAGGGAAGGAAGGAAGGAAAGAAAGAAAGAGAAAGAAGAAAGGAAGAAAGACAAACTGCGTAATATAGCATGGAAAAGTGGCAAAGACAATGGGCAAATCTTGGATACGCCATTCAGTGTTTTTATCGCTCTGGGAAATTCTTTGCTTCAGTTCCCCTTGGGTAAATGAAGATATGTTCATATGTAATTTATGGTGTGACAATTTTACAAGATAATGAATGTCAAGTACATAGAATAGTAACGTCTGCATATGAGTGTGCCCACATACACATGCGGGCACACACGCATATTTTCTGCTACTATTGGCTAAAGACAGACAAGGGCTGCTGACTAAATTATACTTACAAATAACAAAACTAATTAGAATAATTTTCAGTTTAGAGATTCACAATAGATAACAAAACTTAACATTTTTTCCTGATTTGTGAAGTCAACGTGGGATGTAGGTCCATGAGAATATGCAAAAACTGTCTCCAATAATCATGACGTAGAAATAGCACTGCCTGGTAGGATCTCCCATGATGACATACATGTTCTATAATCTCTACTGTCCAGTTTGGTGGCTACTAGCTTCATGTAGCTCTTGAGCCCTTGAAATGTGGCTAGTACAGCTAAAGAACTGTTTTTAACTTTAATTAATTTAAATTTAAAGAAAAAAAGAAGAAAAAGATAATAGAAAGAGAAAAAGAAGAAAAAGAAAGAAAGAGAAAGAAAGAAAAAGGAAGGAAGGAAGGAAAGAAGGAAGGAAGGGAAAGAAGGCTCATGTGTCTAGTAGCTACAATATTGAAAGAAAAAGAAAGAAAGAAAGAAAAGGAAGGCTCACGTGTCTAGTAGCTACAATATTGAACGTCACAGGTGTGTGGGATACGATGGAGACTTGGCAATGTATTTTTAAATTGTTCTTTTTTTGACAGGTTATAAAAAGATTGCACAATTTTTTCAACAGTCACATGGTATAGGAACAATAATAAGGCAATAATGACTATAATTTCAAAATTTATAATACCCACTCAAAACCTTAGTAGATTTTCTTTAAGATTTTAATATATATGTATAAAAATTCTATGTACTTTTACATTGTGAATAATTGGTATTATAATGTACACATAATAGAAAACTCAGGGAATTTGGAAAAATGAGTACTTAGCCCATTCAATATATTTTGTGATTACCGAGTATCTCTAAAAATGGAGACAAATTAATTTTGTATTTCAAGAAAAGATGTAACCAACATCAGACTCAAACAGAGAGATTACACTAAATGACTAATGAATACTCATCAAAATTGTCAAGGTCATGAAAGACAAGAAAATTTGGGGGAGCTGAATTGGGTACCAGAATAGAAAAAGACAAACAATATATTAGGAGAAAAAAGTGGTGAAATCTGAATAAGATCTTGGTATGGTCTGAATATTTTTGTTCCCTCCGAATTCATATATTAAAATCTTAACTCTCAAGGTGATGGTATTAGGAAGTGGGCTTTGGGAAGTGAGTAGGTCATGAGGGCAGAGCCTGTATAAATGGGATTTCTCACCCCTTCCACCACGTGAGGACACAGCAAAAAGATGGTCATCTGTGAACCAGAAAGGGAGTCCTGACCAGATATTGAATCTGTCAGCACCTTGGTCTTGTACCTCTCAGCCTCCAGGACATACAGTTCTGGAGTAAGGCGCTGACGGATTTCAGCAATAAAATTCTGTTGTTTATAAGACACCCAGTATTTTGTTACAGCAGCCAGAATAATCTGGAGATTAGTTCATAGTATGGTGGATGGTAATTGCTTTAAGTTTATGCAAATTGTCACTACCTTCACTAGACAGTGGTGAAGTAAACAATGGGACTTTTAGTTGTTATTGTTAAACTTAGCCAGAAATTAGATCCTGAAGGCTCTAGATCACCATGCTAAATGATTTTTGTCTTAAGGTTTTGGGGCGGCAATATGAATTTTAAGCAGTGTCATCATAATTAGACTTTGAAAAAAATTATTCTCCTGAAATATGGAGAAAAATTAGTAAACTTATATGATTTATCCAGGAAGACCAAAAACAAGCTTTGGTAGGAAATTGTAAAACTATTTATGAACGCTAATCTACTACTATTACAGTGACAGTAATGTTTGGGGAGATGAAGTTCCAGAGATTCGAGGGGAAATAATTGGCATGCCTTATAAACCCCCTAGATTTTAGGAATACGAGTAGGTAATTGGTAGCATAAGGCAAAACAAGGCTTCTGACACAAATGGGCAATGGGGATTACCTTCAAATAAATAAAGGAGTTAAGTTGATGAGATAAAAGATCTATCAAGAATGTTGTGGCTATAAACCAAAACAACATAAACAACAAAAAATATGTCTAGTAGTCAATTAATTACAAAGGATTATGTATCAAGGATAAAGTTGTGTATGGACACATGAATTAGAAGCTGTTAATAAATAGATTCTAGTTGAAAAATTTTGTTAATGGAAAGTATATACCCCAAGAAGAGGTAAGAAGAGTGTTGAATAGCAATCACAGGATAGATTGAAGAAGCATCAAAGATGACATTAATGATGTCAGACGCTGATGATCAGGCAAGACATTGACTCCATGACCTTCTCGCAAACAGATGTGGCCAAATGAAAAGGATCCACCCAATGTAATAAGGGAAAGGGCAAATGGGAGACGATAAAATCAGAATGGCAACTGTAATTGATTCTTCCAAGAAAAGGCCAAGTCTGTTTCTATAGTTGAACACAATTGCTGACCTAGATTATTTTTAAACACTCTTAGTGACTCTAAAATCTCATAAAAGTGATTTTGGTGGAGCCATTGCATTGTTTCCCTGTAAGATATGTACATAGACTGAGTGGTCACAATACTTGAATGGTATGATCTTATAAGAACCATGTCCTTTTCTAATTTTCTAATCAGTATACACATTAATGCCGTTACTCATCATGATCAGGGAGGTTATTAGCATGCCATTGTTACATGTTTTGTCATGGTGTTTGACAAGAATAAAAAATTCAATAGTTCCCTTTTTCTCTACCCAAGTAATAATAACACTTCTTAGCTCCTTTCTATATATTTCTACATTAAAACATTATAAATGAAATGCAGTCTAAGTTTTAGTTCCCGTGGTGTATATACTTTATTTTCAATTATATTTAAAATAAACTGTTAGAGATTATATTAAGTACCTTCATGTTTTGCTAAAAGCGTTATTATAAAATGGTGTGAAATGTGCAAATCACATTGCAGAAAAGTTTTCTCTGGCCCATTTAAAAATTATTTCTTGTATGTCCCTTGACATTTCAATGAATAATGAACATGAAGGAACATCAGATGTCTACTTGCCTCAATGAGAAGGAATTGCTAGCTTCCTGAAATGTGTGGTTCAATCTTTCCTTATGTTGATTTCAATACACTGATTTCTTTTTTTTTTTTTTATTCCCCACCGTTCCTCTTCTCTCTCTGTTTTCGTTTTCCTGCTCTATCACACACACACATACATGGGCAAAGATAGACGTTTTGATTAACTAATTTATTATATCAAGATTAGACACCATGTGGATCCATATAATTTTAAAAAATTGCTTGAGAAACAATGAAATTTATTGGTTGTGTTTATTACTAAAAATGTGGTCGTTTTCATTGATTATAAAGAAGTTTGTTTTTAGAAAAGAGATTATCTTAAGCATTTTAAAAAACATATCCTATTCTTGGGCTATCTTTGATAATCCACTCTTTAAAAACATAGACTTTTACTAGGCTATACCCTTACTTGAAACAAGTTTTTTGTTCTTTACATTTCCTCAAAACATTTTCTACAGATTTACACATGTTAAAATAATAGTGATGATGATTATGATGAAAACTTATCTTTGCGTTTTACCACAAGAAAAGAAAATCCTTCAGAGATGTTCAAATATATACAGGCTATAGAAAAAGAATGTCATTTTTAATTTATTTTAGGCACACTTTTGATTTTAAAGGTAGTTAATAAGTCTTTATCGCTAATCTATTACGTGGAAGACACAAAGGTGATATTTATGTCAATGCTGGTGCTGCTAGACCAGGGGCTGAAGATTCAGAATCACTACTTTATATTTCTTTCTTTCTTTCTTTCTTTTCTTTTTCTTTTTCTTTCTTTCTTTTTTTTTTTTTTTAAGATGGAGTCTTGCTCTGTCACCCAGGCTGGAGTGTAGTGGTGCAATCTCGACTCACTGCAACCTCTGCCTCCCAAGTTCTAGCAATTCTCTGTCTCAGCCTCCCAAGTAGCTGGGATTGCAGCCACCAAGCCTGGCTAATTTTTTTGTATTTTTAGTAGAAACGGGGTTTCACTATGCTGGCCAGGCTGGTCTTGAACTCCTGACCTTGTGATCCACCTGCCTCAGCCTCCCAAAGTGCTGGGATTACAGGTGTGAGCCACCGCACCCAACCACTGTATATATATTTCTTCTCTTCTCTTACCTTTACATTTTGCAAGCACCATATTGGATTTCTTGAAAGTGTTCAATCATGACATGGGTTTTGGTTTTTGTTTTTTCTACTAAGACTTCTCATTGGCCACTTGTACCACCAGTATCACCTGTCTTCCTTCACCCACTTGTCAATTCTTTATTTTATCCTGATCCCTCATGAGTGAATGTGATTTCTTTCTCATATACCCCAACAGGACATTCTACTTTTATAACCTTAGCATTTATATTGCACATGTAGATTACAAATTCTATGGGGGCAGAAATCTGTGTTGGCCATTACTAACTGCTGAGCCTAATGTCTGGTTCTTAGTATTGAGATTAGCACATATTTATTGAATGACTATTTTGAAAATTCAAATTTACTCTTAGTGAATAGCTGTATTTTAAAATGCTATCGTATGTTCCTGATAATTTATGTTAGGCCCTGGATTTTAGAGATGATTTTCAAATGTTATTGCTGGCCTAATACATTGAGCAAGTATGAATTTCAGCCTTTATTTTAATGTATATACTACTTTCTTTTGAATTACTAGTGCTATTTTTATTTTATTCCTTATTACACATATCATAAATAAAAATTATTAGGAAATATGTCAATATGTATTTAGAAGACATTGCATTTATTTTGGATCTGTATGCTATTGAACCAACCTTTTCAAATGGCTGATTTGAGAACTGCAACTGTGTATTAGAGTGGTTTTTATTCAGGTGTTTTAGAATGATGTCCCCAAAAGATACTTGTATTCTAAAAAATGTATCTAAAACAATGAAAAATTCTTAGAAATAAAAATATTCTTAAAGAAATAAAAAGTATCACAATATCACATTGAGTTGAAACTATGCGCCATTCTGGAAAAGCCATATTTGTTTCTAAACAATAAATCTGATTATATTAAAAGTACTTCATTATACTAAACTTACCTAAGGAGAAATTTGAGTTTGAAGGAAAAAGGACTGGCCAGGTCTTAACTCAGCTTAGAAATTTCACAAATGAGGAAAATGAAGACAAAGGAGATTAGATCATTTACTCCAAACCACAACACTATTTACTTAATGGCACAGCTGGAAAAAGAGGGCCACTTTCTTTAATTCAGAATTACAGCTAGTTTTTAATTAAAGTGCATCTCACTTTCATTATTATGCTTCCAAATTATAATTCTACTGGTGACCTAATAGTTTATCTTTCCTAAATAAATATATTTAGCTTAATCTGAATATTTACAGGTGAAATAAGATTAGGAAACACTCATTAGTTAGAGAGTTAAATGTAATTTGTGACTGACAAGCAAGAAAAGTAAATTTGTAAGGAGACCAATTAGGCTATATTTGTATTATTGTAAATAATGCATGCGGTAGATGCTAAATCTAGAGTACATGACATTGTACTCTACCTGGTACTGTACTGTACAACTCTATCCATTGAGTAGATGATCCATAAAAACATATTTATATGCACCTAATATTTCAGAGTCTAAGTTTAATTTTTCCTTTCTATAAAATGGAAGCACTGGACTCTCTGCCTTTTAGGATTTCGACTGATTTTTAAAAACTTATTCATAGTCACATCTGATTTTAAAGAATATCTGATTCTGTGACAAAGCAAATAACGTTAAATGCTAAATGATAGTATCACATATTGGTAAAGCAGAATTTCAGAAGAGCTGATTACTTTCAGCCCTTGCCTCCTTGTCATTGACCTCGACTTGTAGGTCAACTCTTCACACATTCAGAGTTACAATCCCTAATAAAATAACAAGATGACACAATGCAGAAACCTCAACCAACTTTCTAAAAAATACACAAGAACATCAAATAGGAAAGAAATAAGCAATATTTACATTGAGAGCTAAAAAAGAAATAAAACTGTATAGCACAGAAATTTGGGTAAGTGTTAGTGGATAGAGAAACATGGAATTTTAATAATAAAAGTTCTCCTAGCATAGTAAGATGGTTAAGAGAGTTAAGTTTAGGCTTGAGGCTTAGAATTGACAACCCATGCAAAGAGAAGAGAATCAGTGGAAACACTGGCAAAGGTACTAAGCTGTGAAAGAACTTGACATTCTAAACTGAAAGAATATATGAATCAAGGAGCAGAGAGGCAAAAGGTGATACTAGAAATAGAAGTCGGATATTTCAAGGACTTTGTTGATCATACTATTTTAAGCTAGGTACAATGAGGAACACTAAAGGGTTTTATCACAGAGTAACATCTTAAATAAAGTACCACAAATGCTAAAGTAATTGTGGAACATTTAGAAAGTTATTACAGTAGTCCATGAAGGAAATGATGATTAGGTAAAGGTTTCAGCAAATAGAGAGAAATGCACAGACTATAGATATTCTTTTGAGATAAAACAGAACTTGGATGTGTGTGTGAGAAAAGATGATATAATGCCCTCGGTTTTAGCTTTCTTCAGTGTTGTAGTGGTTTCCTATTCTGAAATGAGGAAAACGAGAACATACTTTGGAGAAAAGTTGTCAGTTATATTTTGGGTACTTTAAGTGTTAGATGACTCATTGTAGATATCAAATATGCTGTTGATCATATGAAACTAGAATTCAGAAAGGAAGTTTAGACTGAAGACATAAACTTGGAGTGTAAGCTTATGGACAGACTTTCAGACAAGAGAAACCAATATAATTTTGTAGAGAAAAAATGTACTTCATATACTTATAGATTAGTGAAATTGTGCTTATAAAGACTTGGTAACAAAGTTTGAAAATTCTGTTGATATAATGATATATGAAAATAAAAGAATACAGATTTGTATATAAAGTATCCAAGTATGTATGAATAGAAAGAAAAAGTCTGAAAGTAAATATATAAGAATTTCAGTAGTTGTCTGTAGATATTGGAATTTTGGAAACGGTTTTGTGCTCTTATTTCTACTTTTTAAAATTTTACGCCAAGTGTTCCTTTAAAACAATGGAATTTATTTTTTAATTACTAGATTTTTGGTTAAATGTTGTATATAAATCAGCCCTATTCATTGCCTCTGTCTCTAATATACCAATAAAAAAGCCATAAAGAGTAAAAGAAGGAATAAAACCAAGTGAGTACATAGCATATTTATCAGATCAGATAAAAGATTTAAAATTCATTATTAAAAAAACAGAAAAGAGTACTGTTAAATAATTGAGCCAACAACCTAAACACCTACCACAAATAAACATAAATTTATAATAAAAATATGTAACAATGAGCCTTATTAACCTAATATAATACTATATTATTATAATTAACATAATTTTTTTAGATGTAACTAAATACTAAGAGTTTTATTTTTATTTTTATTTTTTTGTGTGTGTTGCCCTCTTGCATTTTCTAAATAAATAGAAATCACAAATATATGCTTTTAATTTGGAAGCTGCTTCTTTTGCTGTGTTTTATTTTTGTTTTATACCGCAAGTGTATTGGTAAAATTGGTTTACTTCTTTTTTGAATTTTCTTTATTATGCTCGGGTACATGTGCACAACGTGCCTGGTTGCTACGTAGGTGTACATGTGCCATGTTGGTTTGCTGCATCCATCAACTCATCATTTACATTAGGTATTTTTCCTAACGCTATCCCTCTCCCAACCCCACACTCCCCAACAGGCCCTGGTGTGTGATGTTCTCCTTCCTGTATCCATGTGTTCTCTTTGTTCAACTCCCATTTATGAGTGAGAACATATGGTGTTTGGTTTTCTGTCCTTGTGATATTTTGCTGAGAATAATGGTTTACAGTTTCATCCATGTCCCTGCAAAGGACATGAACTCATCCTTTTTTTTATGGCTGCATAGTATTCCATGGTGTATATGTGCCACATTTTCTTTATCCAGTCTATTATTGATGGACATTTGGGTTGTTTCCAAGTCTTTGTTATTGTGAATAGTGCTGCAATAAACATACGTGTGCATGTGTCTTTATAGTAGCATGATTTATAATCCTTTGGGTAAAAACGCAGTAATGGGATTGCTGGGTCAAATGGTATTTCTAGTTCTAGATCCTTGAAGAATCACCACACTGTCTTCCACAATGGTTGAACTAATTTACACTCCCACCAATAGTTTAAAAGCGTTCCTATTTCTCCACATCCTCTCCAGCATCTGTTATTTCCTGACGTTTTAATGATCGCCATTCTAACTGGCATGAGATGGTATCTCATTGTGGTTTTGATTTGCATTTCTCTGATGACCAGTGATGATGAGCATTTTTTCATATGTCTGTTGGCTGCATAAATGTCTTCTTTTGAGAAGTGTCTGTTCATATCCTTTGCCCACTTTTTGATGGGGTTGTTTTTTTCTTGTAAATTTGTTTAAGTTCTTTGTAGATTTTGGATATTAGCCATTTGTCAGATGGATAGATTGCAAAAATTTTCTCCCATTCTGCTGGTTGCCTGTTCACTCTGTTGATAGTTTCTTTTGCTGTGCAGAAGTTCTTTGGTTTAAACAGGTCCCATTTGTCTGTTTTGGCTTTTGTTGCCATTGATTTTGGTGTTTTAGACATGAAGTCTTTGCCCATGCCTATGTCCTGAATGGTATTGCCTAGGTTTTCTTCTAGGGTTTTTATGGTTTTAGGTCTTACATTTAAGTCTTTTATCCATCCTGAGTTAATTTTTGTATAAGGTGTAAAGAAGGGATCCAGTTTCAGCTTTCTACATATGTCTACTCAGTTTTCCCAGCACCATTTATTAAATAGGGAATCCTATCCTCATTGCTTTTTTTTGTCAGGTTTTTCGAAGAACAGATGGTTGTAGATGTGTGGTGTTATTTCTGAGGCCTCTGTTCTGTTCCATCTGTTCCATTGGTCTGTATATCTGTTTTGGTACCAGTACCATGCTGTTTTGCTTACTGCAGCCTTGTAGTATAGTTTGAAGTCAGGTAGTGTGATGCCTCCAGCTTTGTTCTTTTTGCTTCGGATTGTCTTGGATATGTGGGCTCCTTCTGGGTTCCATATAAAACATAAAGTAGTTTTTTTCCAATTCTGTGAAGAAAGTCAGTGGAAGCTTGATGGGGATAGCATTGAATCTATAAATTACCTTGGGCAGTATGGCCATTTTCACAATATTGATTCTTCCTATCCAAGAGCATGGAATGTTCTTCATTTGTTTGTGTCCTCTTTTATTTTGCTGAGCAGTGGTTTGTAGTTCTCTTGAAGATGTCCTTCACATCCCTTGTAAGTTGGATTCCTAGGTATTTTATTCTCTTTGTAGTAATTGTGAATGGGAGTTCACTCATGATTTGGCTCTCTGTTTGTCTGTTATTGGCGTATAGGAATGCTTGTGATTTCCGCACATTGATTTTGTATGGTGAGACTTTGCTGAAGTTGCTTATAAGCTTAAGGAGATTTTGGGCTGAGACGATGGGGTTTTCTAAATATACAGTCATGTCTTCTGCAAACAGAGACAATTTGACTTCCCCTTTATTTCTTTCTCTTGCCTGATTGCCCTGGCCAGAACTTCCAACAATATGTCAAACAGGAGTGATGAGAGAGGGCATCCTTGTCTTGTGCCAGTTTTCAAAGGTAATGCTTCCAGCTTTTGCCCATTCAGTATGATATTGGCTGTGGGTTTGTCATAAATAGCTCTTATTATTTTGAGATACATTCCATTGATACCTAGTTTATTGAGAGTTTTTAGCATGAAAAGCTGTTGAATTTTGTCGAAAACCTTTTCTGCATCTATTGAGATAATCATGTGGCTTTTCTTGTTGGTTCTGTTTATGTGATGGATTATGTTTATTGATTTGCGTATATTGAACCAACCTTACATCCCAGGGATGAAGCTGACTTCATCGTGGTGGATAAGCTTTTTGATGTGCTGATGAATTCAGTTTGCCAGTATTTTATTGAGGATTTTCCTGTTGATGTTCATCAGGGATATTGAACTAAAATTCTCCTTTTGTTGTGTCTCTGCCAGGCTTTGGTATCAGGATGATGCTGGCCTCATAAAATGAGTTAGGGAGGATTCCTTCTTTTTCTTGATTGGAATAGTTTCAGAAGGAATGGCATCAGTTCCTCTTTGTACCTCTGATAGCATTTGCCTGTGAATCCATCTGGTCCTGAACTTTTTTTAGTTTTAGGTTGTTAATTATTGCCTCAATTTCAGAACCTGTTATTGGTCTGTTCAGAGGTTCAACTTCTTCCTGGTTTAGTCTTGGGAGGGTCTATGTGTCCAGTAATTTATCCATTTCTTCTAGATTTTCTAGTTTATTTGCAAAGAGGTGTTTATAGTATTCTCTGATGGTAGTTTGTATTTCTGTGGGATTAGTGGTAATATCCCCTTTATCATTTTTTATTGCATCTATTTGATTATTCTCTCTTTTCTTCTTTATTAGTCTTGCTAGTGGTCTATCTATTTTGTTGATCTTTTAAAAAACCAGCTCCTGGATTCATTGATTTTTTGAAGGGTTTTTTTTGTGTCTTTATCTCCTTCAGTTCTGCTCTGATCTTAGTTATTTCTTTTCTTCTGCTAGCTTTTGGACTTGTATAGTCCTACTTCTCTAGTTCTTTTAATTGTGATGTCAGGATGTTGATGTTAGACTTTTCCTGCTTTCTCTTGTGGGCATTTAGTGCTATAGATTTCCCTCTACACACCACTTTAAATGTGTCCCAGAGATTCTGGTACATTGTGTCTTTGTTCTTATTGCTTTCAAAGAACACTTTTATTTCTGCCTTCATTTCGTTATTTACCCAGTAGTCATCCAGGAGCAGGTTGTTCAGTTTCCATGTAGTTGTGCGGTTTTGATTGAATTACTTAATCCTGAGTTCTAATTTGATTGCACTGCCGTCTGACAATTTGTTATGATTTCTGTTCTTTTGCATTTGCTGAGGATTGTTTTACTTCAATTACGTGGTCAATTTTAGAATAAGTGTGATGTGGTGCTGAGAATCTGTTGATATGTGGTGGACAGTTCTGTAGATGTAGATGTCTGTTAGATCCACTTGGTCCAGAGCTGAGTTCAAGTCCTGGATATCATTGTTAAGTTTTGTCTCATTGAACTGTCTAATATTGACAGTAGGGTGTTAAACTCTCCCATTGTTATTGTGGGGAGTCTAAGTCTCTTTGTAGGTCTCTAAGAACTTGCTTTATGAACCTGGGTGCTTCTGTATTGGGTGTATATATGTTTAGGATAGTTAGCTTTTCTTGTTAAGTTGATTCCTTTACCATTCTGTAATGGCCTTCTTTGTCTCTTTTGATCTTTGTTGGTTTAAAGTCTGTTTCATCAGAGACCAGGATTGCAACCCTTGCTTTTTTTGCTTTCCATTTGCTTGGTAGATCTTCCTCCATTCCTTTCTTTTGAGTCTATTTCTGTTTTTGCACATGAGATGGGTCTCCTGAATATAGCACACCAATAGTTGTTGACTCTTTATCCAATTTGCCACTCTGTGTCTTTTAACTGAGGCATTTAGCCCATTTACATTTAAGGTTAATATTGTTATGTGTGAATTTGATCCTGTCATTATGGTGCTAGCTGATTATTTTTGGAATTTTCAGACTTTCTGCTCTGGTTTCTCCCCATCTTTGTGGTTTTATGTACCTTTGGTCTTTGATGTTGTTGACCTACAGTTGGGGTTTTGGTGTTGATGTCCTTTTTATTGATATTGATGCTATTCTTTTCTGTTTGTTCTTTTTCCTTCTAACAGACAGGCCCCTCAGCTGCAGGTCTGTTGGAGTTTGCTGGAGGTCCACTCCAGAACTTGTTTGCCTAGGTATCACCAGTGGAGGCTGCAGAACAGCATATATTGCTTCCTGATCTTTCCTCTGGAAGCTTTGTCCCAGAGGAGCATCTGCCTGTATGAGGTGTCTGTCTGCCCCTACTGGGAAGTGTCTCCCAGTCAGGCTACATGGGGGTCAGGGACCAACTTGAGGAGGCAGTCTGTCCATTATTGGAGCTCAAATGCCATGCTAGGAGAACCACTGCTCTCTCCAGAGCTGTCAGACAGGGACGTTTAAGTCTGTAGAAGCTGTCTGCTGCCTTTTGTTCAGATATGTCCTGCCTCCAGAGGTGGAATCTAGAGAGGCAGTACGCCTTGCTGAGCTGGTGTGGGCTCCACCCAGTTTGAGCTTCCCTGCTGCTTTTACACTGTGAGCGTAGAACCACCTACTCAAATCTCAGCAATGGCGGACGCCCCTCCCCCCACCAAGCTCCACCATCCCAGGTCGATCTCAGACTGGTGCGCTAGCAGCGAGCAAGGCTCCGTGGGCGTGGGACCCGCCAAACCAGGCACAGGAGGGAGTCTCCTGGTCTGCTAGTTGTGAAGACCATGGAAAAAGCGCAGTATTTAGGCAAGAGTGTACCATTCCTCCAGGTACAGTCACTCAGGCCTTCCCTTGGTTAGGAAAGGGAAATATCCTGACCCCTTGTGCTTCCTGGGTGAGGCAATGCCCTGCCCTGCTTTGGCTCACCCTCCGTGGGCTGCACCCACTGAGATAAACCAGGTACCTCAGTTGGAAATGCAGAAATCACCCGTCTTCTGCGTCAGTCTCGTTGAGAGCTGTAGACCAGAGCTGTTCCTATTTGGCCATCTTGGAAGTGACTGTAATTAACAACATTTTTAATCTAATGATCTACCTAAAGGTTGCTTCAGTAGTCAAGCCTCATAAAATGATTTTTCTTCCTTATCAAGAAGAAAATTGAGTGACATCCTTTATATATAGACTATTACACTGACCTTTGGTTAAATTTTTGTTTTTTTAGCTTTTGTCTTATCTGTTAAGTTGTTACAATCCTCCTTGTGCAAAGCCTAGAATTAACCAAGGTAACACCAAATAATTATAATTTTTGGTGTAGAGATAATAATTTTGTTTTTGCCTGAAAATATACACTATTAACATAAATAAATCTTTTTCAAACTGCTCAAAGAGTAACTTTACAAATGTTAAAATAGTAATTTCAAGAAAATTATAAAGTTTGGTATTCTGTATCATCTCTGTATTATTTTTTATGTAACCAGTTTATTAAATGGGTTGGACTCAGTGAAGGTATAAATGCCTTAATTTTTCTCTAGCTGCTGACATCTGACATGATCTCTTATGTCTTCCCAATCTGGATGAAATCTCAACACACATCTGTTCTTTCCAGAAGACAAAAGAAATAAAGGAGTCAAGGGAGGAAAGAAAAAAGTTATTTGCTTGTTTGTTTGCTGATTGAAGTATTTAACTATCTTGCTATCTTAGATTTTTCTTGGTTGACCATAGATGTTCAAGATGTAGTTATCATCCCGGTAAGCCTCTTACTTGTGTTCCTTGGAGGCCCCTTGGGAGACTGACACTGTGATGGTTAATATTGAGTGTCAACTTAATAAGATTGAAGGATGCAAAGTATTGCTCCTGGGTGCGTCTGTGAGGGTGTTCCAAAGGAGATTAACATTTGAGTCAGTGGGTGGATGGGGAGAGGCAGACCAGCCCTCTATCTGGGTGGGCATCATCTAATCAGGTGCCAGCACAGCTCAGATGAAAGCAGGCAGAGGAACAAGGAAGGACTAGACTGCCTAAGTCTTCCAGCCTCCATCTTTCTCCCATGCTGGGTGCTTCTTGTCTCAAACATCAGACTCCAAGTTCTTCAGCTTTTGGACTCTTAGATCTACACCAGTGGTTTGCCTGGGGCCGTCCGGCCTTTGGCCACAGACTAAAGGCTGTGCTGTTGACTTCCTCATTTTTGAGGTTTGGGACTCAGACTGAATCCCTTGCTCCTCAGCTTGTAGACAGCCTATTGTGGGACTTCACCTTGCGATCACGTGAGTCAATACTCCGTAAAAAACTCCCTTTCATATATACAGCTATCCCATTAGCCCTGTCCTTCTAGAGAACCCTGACTAATACAGATTTTGGTACCTAACACTACTAATAATGGTCTACCGAAGACTGGGTAATTTATAGAGAAAAGAGGTTTAATGAACTCCCAGTTCCACATGGTTGGGGAAGCCTCACAATCATGGCGGAAGATGAAGGAAGAGCAAAGTGATGTCTTACATAGAAGCAGACAAGAGAGTGTGTGCAGGGGAACTGCTCTTTGTAAAACCATCAGATCTTGTGAGATGTATTCACTATTGCAAGAACATCACAGGAAAAACCTGCCCCCATGATTCAATTACCTCCCACCAGGACCCCCCAGGACACATGGGGATTATTACAATTCAAGTTGAAATTTGGTTGTGGACACAGAGCCAAACCTTATCAAACACTATGAAGTTCTACATCATAGAAAATGTACTTTCTGGGTCATGTCTTGCTGCTTGTCTCCAACTTTAGCTTTTTTTCTGGAAATAATATCCATAACCTCTAACAGTTGGGATCCTTGGTCTTGGCATTATGTGTACTTGAGAAGTACCTTCAAGATGGTTCAGCTCAGTCATCATCTAAGACATCCATGTCCCAATTGCTTTACATATCTTTGTTTGTTTGTTTGTTTGTTTTTTGAGATGGAGTCTGGCTCTCTTGCCCAGGCTGGAGTGCAGTGGCCTGATCTCGGCTCACTGCAACCTCTGCCTCCTGGCCAATTCTCCTGCCTCAGCCTCCCAAGTAGATGGGACTACAGGTGCATACCACCACACCTGGCTAATTTTTGTATTTTTAGTAGAGGCGGGGTTTCAGCATGTTAGTCAGGCTGATCTGGAGCTCCTGACCTTAAGTGATCTGCCAACCTCAACCTCCCAAAGTGCTGGGACTACAGGCTTGAGCTGCCACGCCCAGCCTGATTTACATATATTTGAATGCCAATTGGTGGAAATCCACAGTGCTTCCCTGCTTCCCTCCTTATTCACCCTGCCATAAGGTGCTGCTCCAGACCTTCTCATATGTTCATAATTCTTAACGCACAGAGGCAGATCCAACTCCCTGTTTTTATAGGTCCTCACACTCAAATAGATATATGACCTACAGTATCTCTCTAACCACATTTCTTTTCTTCTGGTGCCACTGAGATATGCCCAAGTTTCTAAAACTCAGTCTCCTCTTTTTTAAATTATCCCAATCTCTACAAAGGATCCTTGTGGAGCCCTCCCTACTTTGCATATTCTTAACACTATACAAAGCTTGCTATTTTATGAGACAAGTCATCCACATTCATCAACTTCAAAATTAACTTTGCTATTCTTAATAACTTGTTCTTAGGTTGAATATTATGCAAAACATCTCAAGAGTCATTGTAAAACACTCCTGAGATGATTATTACAATTACATTTAATTTATATGTTATGAAGAAAATTGGCATAAGACATTGAATCATTTTATTTATGAACACGATTTAATTATACACTTAAATTCTTGTTTGCTTATTTCAGGAGAAGTTTACAGCTTTCACTGTGAAGTTCTTACACATTTTATTATTTTCAATTAGTATTGTAATAACATATAACCTCTATTATTTCATTATGGTAAAATATACATAACAGAAAATTGATTATTTCCCCCATTTTTAATGTACAGTTTACGCATATTAAGTACATTCACATTGCTGTGCAAACATCACCACTATCTACCTTTAGTACTTTTTCATAATCCTAAACTCTAATTTTTTAGATTGCCTAATTGATTTTTTGTTATGATAAAGGATAATTATTAATTTTCTATAGTTGCCTTATATGTGGAAAACTATCAGAAGCCTAATATTTATTCTAATACTTTATCTCTCAGTTTGGAGTCTAATATTTATTTTAATAGTTTACCTCTAGATTCATTCGGATTTGTTACATAGAAATTCATGTTGTCATCAAGCACTAAGCTGTTTCCTAAATATTTTCATGTAACATAATCTCTTACACTTTACATCATTTTATTCTTAACCTTGAGTATTTTCCTCACTTCTCTCTTACATTTTACTAATTATCTATTCAACTTTGTCTAATTAGCTATTTCACTCAGTTTTTTGAGCTTTTAATTTCTAGGTTTCAATTAATATAACTTCTCTTCTTCATGTGTAGCTTTAACAGTTTTAAATAATTCTTTCATCACTTTAAAATTGTTCCTCTACTTTGATTTTTCTGGGTACTAATCTTCTCATATGTCCCCTCCTCATGGTGAATTGTTTAACTCTGAATTATTTTATTCTTTGGCTGTGAGCTCAGTTTTAACCACGTCCCCTTACGCTGTGGTCATCCCATGCATATGCTAATTGTTCCTAAGAAGTAATTTCAAGTTTGCTCAACTGGGTGCTCAATGCATTTCACTAAAAATTGACTCTTTTTTCCATCATTTATATTAGTTCATTGGCTTTGAAATATCTCAACACAGGGAATTCAACAAATTTGGCTTAAACATTTTAACCTGCTAGAGGTAACGTCTTTTTTTCTATCCCCTTGTAAGGGATAATTGGAAGGACAGCTGAGAAAGTAATGAGTCCAATAGACCCAAGTTCAGGCAAGCTGATTTATTGTCAGTCCTGCCAGGCTACCTCCTGACAAAAGCAGAGGAGGCAGCCCCACTTACAGACTACAGCAGGGCTGTATAGGGCGAGGAACTGGGTCAGGGTTGGGGAGCTAAGCTGGGTGTGACTGACTCACACCCAGGGTGGGGGAGCTGAGTCAGGGGTGCAGGTGTCTTGACCGCATCTTGGAGATGTTTTTTGCCAGGTTTGTCATGTGAGGTGAACAGACATGTTAACCGCATCCTGTAACTGTCTGGACAAATAGTTACTGGAGGGGTCAGTGTAGGGGGGAGTTGTCTTTTGCCCTGGGGTAGCTGTGTGGAGAGTACAAGAGACTGTACTGTAAGGCCTGTGGGAGGGGAAGGGAATGGTCTGGTCGGGGTGGCCCTAATACCCCTGAATTCAAGTTACAGCAAAGCTTCCAATTCCATCTTGAGCTGGAGGTAGGGTTCTTTTCGTCTCCTATCCCAGAGAGAGAAACTTCCCAGGCTTCCTAGATTATGCGGATATCTTCGTTCTAGATTCTGGTTTTGCTGGGGTCCAAGGAGTATATCCACATTTTCATAGGAAGATAGATGCTGAAGGAAACTAAGAGGCCATCAAGTCTAACCATGTTGTTTTAGAGTGAATCTTCTTATTTATGCTGATTCAGCTACAGGCAAAATGGAATGCCTCTTACTCCCCTCCTTTTAAAAGTAAGAAGTCCAAAAGTAATCTGGGGAAAGCACAATAATTTAGTCTACCTCTGTTCTGTTTTAACATGAGGCTTTAAAGAATACATTTTAATTATTTGTAAAAATACCTTCCTAAAACACGGAGAAATTGGGAAGGTGGATATGATAGACAGGTCAAGAGGTGATAATTTAATTACACAGTCAATTATTGAGCTATTCATTATTGAAGGCAGATACAGAATTCTTCTGTATCCTCTCTGTGAGTTTTCTTAAATGAAAGATGTTCTCTAAACTGCAACTTAATTATTTTAATACACTTTAAATGAATAGATTTAAGAAATCATTTGAAAACATAGTAAGTCATTGTTAAGTCTTTCCCTGAATTTATCTATGGATTATGAATATAAATTTGGTCAAGTCATATGTATCCTCCCACTGTGCTCCAGAGAAAGAATAACAAATGGTTCTTCACATCAGCCTGCAGACTTGCAGCAATGCAAACACCTAAGCCAAATGGAACTCTGTGGGCAAAGGATGCTGGATGCACCCTGCATTTTAACTCTTGGGGAAGAATTACAGCCTCAGGAATTATAGACATGGTCGCTTACTATGATTTGAACTTTAAAAAGAATCACCTCAATTTTCTTTTTCTTTTATATCAAAGTTGTCATTTTCCAGTAGTAAAAGTAAAGTGTATATCTTTCTTTGCTTTCTGTGAGTGAAATTAAAAAATATATATGCCCTGAAGAGTCCTTGGCAGTCAAATTTTCTCCACTTTTGTATCCAGTGCCCCCGCACTTCCAAATCTTTTCCATGGAAAGCTACACAAAGAAAATGAAATGTTCTAGCATCCACTGAATCACTGCTCTGATTCCACACACGCTGGCCAGCTGCTCTGATGGCTGAAGGGAATCCATAAATGGATACTTATAATCCATATGCCAAATGATTGAGAAACTATGCTAAACGAGAACATACCAATCATTTCACAAACATAAAGCAATACGTTTCAAGACTATCCCAACATTATCAATTCATTAAACACTGACTTAGCATGCAGCGCCATACCCTGGACAGTGAGGGTGATGCCGCAGAGGATGATGGGTTCAGCAGCCCAGATGCCCCTCATGACCACACACTCATTTCCCCAGTGCAGGGAACATTGGCTATTGGCAGCTCTCAGGTGGGTCCATTTCCAGGGAATTGCCCACAGCAGAAGGAGGCTGCATCACTCACAGCTATGCCACTTCTTCTCTAAAGGCAGCTCCAATGCAGTGTTTGTTTAACAGAGGAGGGTGGGATAAAGTTTGTGAATTTGGTCAACTCTGATGAGTCATGCTAGCTCTGGAGCTCTTCGAGGGATCAGTGGAGCTCTCTGTTGTTAACTGCAGCATGGTGCAGCTTCTCCCTCTGCCCAATCCTACTTCCCTCATTCACTTAAAGAATTTGTTCCAGAGAGGGCTCCCCAGTGGATCTTCCTCACGCAAATCGGTTTCATTGTCTGTTTCTTGGGAAGTAGATCCATGATAGGAACAAAGATAATTAAGATTTAGCATCTATCCTCAAGGATGTTAGAATGAGGATGGAATGGCATGCAAACAAGCAAATATTATCATCCTGAAGGATACCATAGTATATGGATAAGCAGAATATATGGAAGCACCAAGGAGAGAGTGATCAGTAACACCTAAGGAAGAGGTGATAGGAAGGGGCATCCTGAGAGACATCAGTACAGTATAACACAGCATCGGTCCCTGTGACACTGCTCTCACTGTCCATGGTGTGACATTGCATGACAAATAAATGTTCATTGAATTCATAGTGTTGGGATAGTTTTAAAATTTATCATTTTATTGTTTGTTGTTTTAATCATTGTATCATTTTCAAGGAGAGGTCAACAATAAGGTGAGTGTTGGTGGTGGGTTAGAAATGATCAATGAGGCTTCAACAGAGAGTAATGATAGGACATGCCAGGCAAAGATAATAGCATTTTAAAAACTTCAGATATGGCCGAGTGTGATGGCTCATGCCTGTAATCCCAGCATGTTGCGAGGCTGAGGCAGGTGGATCACCTGAGGTCAGGAGCTTAAGACCAGCCTGGCTAACATGGAGAAACCTCATCTTTACTAAAAAAAAAAAAAAAAAATTAGCCTGGCACGATGGCATGTGCATGTAATCCCAGCTACTTGGAAAGCTGAGGCAGGAGAATCGCTTGAACCCAGGAGGCAGAGGTTGCAGTGAGCTGAGATCATGCCATTGCACTCCAGCCTGGGCAACAAGAGTGAAACTCCATCTCAGAAACAAAACAAAACAAAACAAAACAAAACTGCAGACAGGTATATCTTCAGAGAGGCACAAGTAGTTTGGAATGACTTCAGCAGGAAGATAAAGCTGACATGGAAGTGAAGAGTTAGATTGCAGATGTTGACCCGTGGCCTTAATTTTTAAGCCAAGAGCTGTTGCTTTCCTTCATAAACCTTTAAAAATATATTATGAATGAGTTATGGTATTAGTTTAGGGACCTTTATGCTGAAGTAAACTGAAGTCTTCAAAGTACACTGGCTTAAATTAGATTGAAATATTTCTTTCCTATTATCAGTTCAATGTCAGTGAGACAAACTGACAGGAGGCCTTGCTTTCAGGGATTTAACTTCCTTCCATCTTTTAGCTCTGCCTTCCCCTAACTGGTATCCTGGAAGTTGGGATGTTGCCCTCTGAGTTGACACAGGGAAGAGTCACTGGAGAGAGAACAACAGTTCTGTTCATGTTTTAATATCAAGTTTGAAATGAGCAGTCACCTCCTCTCACTTTCCCTTGGCTTGTTCTTAGCCAGGTGACACATCCATTCTTAGAGGACCTGGGACCTGGATGGCCATGAGCCAAGCTTACCTATGTGGAAAAGAGGGAGCACCAGCACTATCCAAAGAGGAGAAAAGGACACTGGGGAACATTCAGTGGATTCCATCATAGTTGCCAATGTTTTCAGAACTTGCAGTCCTTACATCATAACCAAGATTTCTGCCCTCTATTACAAACCAGGGCCTGCATTTTTATATGGCAAAAATCAGCTGGGTCTGCTAGAAGTTATTAACCTCAAAGGACACAGTTCTTGGTTTAATACATGCAGAAGTCAATAAAAAAATTACATAAGATAAGAAAATCTTTTATATGCTTCAAAGGCAATATATAAATATTTTAAAAGTATCCAATGAAAAATGTATTAATAAAATATGCTGTAATAAAAATTGTGATGAATAAGGAAATTATCTTTGATAAAACTTTATGAATTAAAAAATACTGGCATTCCAACAGAGGTTTTAAAATGCAATTATGTATTAAATAAAAACATACATAGTAAAAAATGTCCTGAAAATACTGGTTTTTTTGTTTGTCTTTTTTTTGAGACGGAGTCTCGCTCTGTCACCCAGGCTGGATACAGTGGCGCGATCTTGGCTCACTGCAAGCTCTTGTTTGTCTTTATTTATTTATTTTTTTATTTTTTTTAACAAATGGAGGACTTCTTATGTTATCTATTTGGTCTCAAATAAGTTGGGTGTTCTTAGTGGAAATAAGCACTTGGAGATGTAAGTTAAATTACAAATGTCATTGCCCTGATGTGAAAATATGGCTAAATTTTTACTGGACATGTTGGTCAAGTTTTTTTTTTTTTTTTTTTTTTTAATTAAACCACAGACTTTATTTTACTTTCCCATTTTCCCATAATGACTATTTTCTGTTCCATGATCCATTTGAGGATTTCAACTTGCACGTAGTTGTCATCTCTTTAGTGTCCTCAAATCCTTGACATTTCCTCAATCTTTCCTTATCTTTCATGACCTGGACACTTTCGAAGTGATCATTTATCTTGTGGAATGTCCCTCAACTTGGATTTGTCTAATGTTTTTTCATGATTGAGATTACGCATTTTGGGGAGGATACCAAAGAAGTCATGTGCCCTTCTCAATGCCATACTGGGGGTACATGATGCTGATGTGGCTTATTACTGCTTCTGTTAACCTTGATCCCTTGATTAAAGAAGCTTCTCTACTGTAAAGTTATTACTTTCCCTTTGTAATTAGTCATTATTTTGGGGGAAATACTCTAAGGTTATGCAAATATTCTGTTTTTCCTCAAACAGTCACCCACTAACTTTTGCAACAACTGGTAGGTCTTGCCAACAATTATTACTGTTGTGTTTTCCTGATAGTGATTTTTGTTTCTCCCATTTCTTCTACATTTATTAATTGGAATTTACTGGGGAGAAGAACTGTTTCTTCTATTCATTCATTCATTCACTCAATTTTTTTTTTTTTTTTAATTATAATTTAGGTTTTAGGGTACATGTGCACAATGTGCAGGTTTGTTACATATGTATCCATGTGCCATGTTGATTTCCTGCACCCATTAACTTGTCATTTAGCATTAGGTATATCTCCTAATGCTGTCCCTCCCCCCTCCCCACACCCCACAACAATCCCCGGAGTGTGATGTTCCCCTTCCTGTGTCCATGAGTTCTCATTGTTCAATTCCCACCTATGAGTGAGAACATGCGGTGTTTGGTTTTTTGTCCTTGCGATAGTTTACTGAGAATGATGTTTTCCAGTTTCATCCATGTCCCTACAAAGGACCCAAACTCATCATTTTTTATGGCTGCATAGTATTCCATGGTGTATATGTGCCACATTTTCTTAATCCAGTCTATCGTTGTTGGACATTTGGGTTGGTTCCAACTCTTTGCTATTGTGAATAGTGCCGCAATAAACATACATGTGCATGTGTCTTTATAGCAGCATGATTTATAGTCCTTTGGGTATATACCCAGTAATGGGATGGCTGGGTCAAATGGTATTTCTAGTTCTAGATCCCTGAGGAATCGCCACACTGACTTCCACAATGGTTGAACTAGTTTACAGTCCCACCAACAGTGTAAAAGTGTTCCTATTTCTCCACATCCTCTCCAGCACCTGTTGTTTCCTGATTTTTTAATGATGGCCATTCTAACTGGTGTGAGATGGTATCTCACTGTGGTTTTGATTTGCATTTCTCTGATGGCCAGTGATGATGAGCATTTCTTCATGTGTTTTTTGGCTGCATGAATGTCTTCTTTTGAGAAGTGTCTGTTCATGTCCTTTGCCCACTTTTTGATGGGGTTGTTTGTTTTTTTCTTGTAAATTTGTTTGAGTTCATTGTAGATTCTGGATATTAGCCCTTTGTCAGATGAGTAGGTTGCAAAAATTTTCTCCCATTCTGTAGGTTGCCTGTTCACTCTGATGGTAGTTTCTTTTGCTGTGCAGAAGCTCTTTAGTTTAATTAGATTCCATTAGTCAATTTTGGCTTTTGTTGGCGTTGCTTTTGGTGTTTTAGACATGAAGTCCTTGCCCACGCCTATGTCCTGAATGGTATTGCCTAGGCTTTCTTGTAGGATTTTAATGGTTTTAGGTCTAACATTTAAGTCTTTAATTGGTCAAGTTTTTAAACCACCTATGTCATCTACTGTTGCAAATGTTAACAGCATAGATAAGAAAAGTACAAACGTAACATCCTTTCCACATGACATTGGAGGTAGTTTTAGGTTTGGACTGGCATACTCATTCACACAGCTCATGGGCCATAATCTGGCACCATGTTCAGTTTAGTTTTCTGCAAAAATATAGACCAGGGATTTCAATATATCTGACAGCTTCAGGAGAATTATCTTCACGGGGAATGCATAGAGTACATAAGAAAATTATTCAGGCAACCTAAGTATCTGCCCATTTATAAGGGATAAAGCCACGTGTGTTGATGCAGAGGCCATCCTGGATTCGAATGAGAACATCCACTCTCATTCGCCACAGGAACCAGTATCCTACAACCTCCCTCAAGCAAAACTTTCCCTCAACAAGAAACAATTTAGAAAATCCACTGCACACAGAGATCTGAGAGCTGTGTCCCAGTAGTTTTTAATAGCTCATTCTCAGTCTGCCAAGCCCAAATGCAATTCATCAAATATGGAACATTTTTGTAATAAACATCACTGCCTAGTGATAGAGCTGAAATGCCATATTTAACTTAAACCATTAGATTTCCAGGGAAACTGTGCTAGGAGAAGTAATTCCTGGGTCATTTTTTTCCCATGGAAAAATCATTTAGACTCACCATTTTTTCTTCATCCCGATCCACTTTGATGAGACTTTTGATGTTAAAAAATATCTTGGCAATAATATGTCTGACAATGTGACCAACATTAGCCTTATATAATTCTGACGAGAAGAATATTGAAAATATTAAGTCATTGGTCAAAAGTTGTAGTTGTCTAAATAATGCTCCCGTGTTCGTCATTGCCTGACACTACTTGTGAAAAATCATTATCACTGACTTGTTTTTATTGTGCTAGGCAGATCATCACACCACTTAGGACTAGAATGAGAGCACATATGATTCTTTCTAGTTAACAGTAAAGCCAGCCTATTCCATTCTCTGCTTCATCTCCCTATCCTATAATTTTATTGCCAGTATGTGTGTATTTGTCTGTGCGTGTTTGCAAATTTTATGTGCCTACCAAGTGAATACAACATTTCATCAAATAAAAAGGATTTAAGAGCTCTTGCTTATAGTTTAATTCTTCTCTTAGAACATAACTTCTAGCAAAATAGTATCCCTACTTCAATGGGCTCTTGAGATTAATTTTAAATAGATTTGATTTTGGTTGGAGAGATAAATCTCTAAATAAATAGAGAGATGATAAATGGATGGACAGATGCATAAGAAGAAATAACAACTCCAAAATTTATATCTTTATCTAAGACTTTGCTCCTGAAATACAGACTTATTTATATAACTCAGCATCTGAAACACATTTTAACAGAATGGATCCAACAGTGAACTACATATATATATTTTTTGCACCAAACCTGCTTCATCTACATTTTTACATCATTTAATGACAACTTTATCCTACTTATTGTACAGATGAAAAAGCTGAAAGTCATTTTTGACTCTTGTGTTTCTTTAAAATTCCATATCCAATCCATCAGAAAATAAGTTAGTTTCGTGTTCAAAGTATATCTTGATTCCCAACACTTCTCAGTATCTCACTGTAACGACCTTGATCTGAACTACCGTCTTCACTCTCTTGGATAATGTCCTAAAGAGTCCCACTGCTTCCATCCTTACATCTGTGGACAATTCTTAATACCGTAGCCAGTGCGGTCCTTTCAAAACATAAGCCAGATTGTGTCACTTCTCTGATCAAAACCCTGCAATGACTCCCATTTTACGCAGAGCAAATGGCACACATGATACAGTGACCCTCAAGACCGATGTGACCTTCCCTGCTCTTGGCAATGTTATATCATTTTCATCATTAAGTACCGAAAGAAATATGAATGCACCTCTATGGATAAGGGCTATCTTAGGGATAAGGTATTACTATGCCAACGTATTTTTGGTTATTCTAAAGAAAGGAGTCAGGTTATAAAGCAGCAAAACAAAATAGAAGCACATTTATAAATAGTGCTTCTTTCTAAAGTCCTGAATATGTGTAACCCTATTGGGAGCAGTGTACGTGCAGCCCTAATAAAGAGTATTTTTTTTTTCTTTTTTTTGAGATGGAGTCTCACAGGCTGGAGTGCAATGGCATGATCTTGGCTCACTGCAACCTCCGCCTCCTGAGTTCAATCGATTCTCCTTCCTCAGTCTCCATAGTAGCTGGGACTATAGGCATGCCACATCATGCCCAGCTAATTTTTGTATTTTTAGTAGAGATGGGGTTTCACCATGTTGGACAAGATGGTCTCAATCTCTTGACCTCGTGATCTACCCACCTCGGCCTCCCAAAGTGCTGGGATTATAGGCATGAAGCACCACGCCCAGCCAATAAAGTGTATTCTATGTCCCATTGCACTAATCATTCATTAGAATGACAGTTATGTTGACTTCAACAAACCTAATGTGCTAACAACTAGAAAAATTGGGAATTGGGGCTGATAATGAGAGAAAGATTGTACATTAAATGAAAATCTTATTTGTTTATTTATTTATTTTGGACATCCAGCCAAAAGAGCAACAAACGAGACTCAACCCCAAAAGTCTGGGCCTTGAGTCCTTTCCTCATTTTGTTGCCTCAAAGTTGCTGAGATGACGATGAGGACACTGATGGAACAGGAAATACACTTGGAATGTCCCACTGTGTCATGGTGTAGGTTTAACGTATATTAACTTCAATAATTTATGGGCTGGGGAGTTGGAGAAGCACTTCTGAAGTGTGTTTGCAAACACAGCCAAACAGACACAGCTCCGCATTTCCGCAGTGTTCTGCTTTCCTTGTTACATTATCTGGTCCATATAAGCTGATGCTTTACCCTGAAATTAACGTTTTCCTTGCAGGATTGCTGGAACAAGTGTATGAATAATTCTGAGATTTGACCATGAGAATAGCTAACTATTTCACTCTTTTTATCGTTTAATTTGCTAGGAGCCATTATCCAAAGAGAAGGTCCACTGCTATCCTATGTGCTCCTCTGTCAAAACACATCATATGAAAAGAGAGAGTGAAGTACCCTGTGGAGTTTGTTTCTCTATGAGCCCTTTCTTAAGGCACCATCAATAAAGGAGAAGGATGCACAAGAAGCATGGCATTGGGGGAGGAGGAGAAATCAATATTATACCATTTTCCCTCCCTTGGTACCACTAACCATGGAGATTTGCTTCACCTTTCTCAGGAGCCTATAGAAAAAATAGACTCATCCATCGCTTTACTTGGCTTCTGAATCAGTCAGGTTAAGCAAAGAACTGTAAAAAGTCAACCACAAAATTCTGTGGCTTCATACAATAGAAATTGATTTCTTGTTTGCATAAAGTCCTAAGAGTTGTGAGAGACAGCAAGAGGCTCTGCTCCATACTGTCATTCGGGAACTCAGATTTATTGTATATCTTAGGGCTTAGAGTCTTCTGATGGCCAATGTATAAGAGAGGAGAGAGTAGGAATGACAGCCTGAAGGTTTTTTTAGGGGGTTGATTCCCAAGCCACATTCCACTGTTTGTCTGTGACATAGTCACTACTAACTGCAAGGGAGGGTCCCAAATGTGATCTAGCATTGTGTGCAGAAGAAAAAGAAAATGTGTTTTGGTGAATGCATAGCAATTCCTGCTACAACTCTTATAACTCCACACGTTCTTAAGGTCTCTCCTTAGTCAGTGGCCACTCCTTCAGGGTGTTCTTTGATGACTGCTTCTTTCGACAACCAACTCCGAACATTGGTGCCTAAGGGAGATCTGAGCCCTCTGGGTTCTCTATAGCTCTTAGTCATAGTTTGGAAAGTCTTCTGAATCACACATTGTACTCTTTTTTTCTTTATTTTCTGTCTCATGTTTCTTTTCTTTTCTCCATCCTTCCTTCCTCTTTTTCTTTTTCCCTCTATTTTTTAATGTATTATTCTCCGTCTTACACGTAAAAGCCTTGCTCAAACTTTGCTTGTCCTTGCATGCTTAAAGAAAACCACTAAGGACACTGGATATTCTATATGCACAGGCTTGTCAACTGGTAAGCTTCTCTATAAGGTAATATGTCAGAGAACGTGTGTGTGTGTGTGTGTGTGTATGTGTACTCACACACATACACACACACACTGTATATGTGGATGTGCCTATGGAAGGGAGGGTTTTGTGAGTTGCTGTCATTCTTGGGAAGAAACGGAGTAAGGGGGCTGGCATGGGAGTCTCACTATTCTATACATGGATTTTTCCTAATGCCCCCTTTCCATTATGGCCTCTTTCTACCCACTGTGTCTTTAAGGGAAATTATTCTGGCCATTTTAAAATAAAATGTATTTTTTGTTCCATATGAATTTTAAAATAGTTTTTTTCTAATTCTGTGAAGAATGTCAATGGTAGTTTGATGGGAATAGCACTGAATCTATAAATTGCGTTGAGTAATATGGCCAGTATGATTCTTTCTACCCAGGATCATAGGATGTTTTTCCATTTGTTTGTGTCCTCTCAGATTTTCTTGAGCAGTTGTTTGTAGTTCTCCTCAAAGACGTCCTTCACTTCCCTTGTTATCTCTATTCCTAGGTATTTTATTCTCTTTGTAGCAACTGTGAATTGGTATTCATTCATAATTTGCTCTCTGGTTGTCTATTGTTGGTGTATGGAACGCTTGTGATTTTTGCATATTGGTTTTGTATCCGGAGACTTTGCTGAAGTTGCTTATCAGCTTAAGAAGCTTTTGGGCTGAGACGATGGAATTTTCTAGATATAGGATCATGTCACCTACAAACAAAGACAATTTTACTTCTTCTTTTTCTATCTGAATACCTTTATTTCTTTCTCTTGCCTGATTGCCATGGCCAGAACTTCCAATACTATGTTGAATAGGAGTGGAGAAAGATGGCATACTTGCCTTGTGCCAGTTTTCAAGGGGAATGCTTCCAGCCTTTGCCCATTCAGTATGATATTGGCTGTCAGTTTGTCATAAATGGCTCTTATTATTTTGAGGTATGTTCCTTCAATACCTAGTTTATTGAGAGTTTTTAACATGAAAGGATGTTGAATTTTATTAAATGCCTTTTCTGTGTCTATTGAGATAATCATATGATTTAGCCAAGACAATCCTAAGCAAAAAGAACAAAGCTGGAGGCATCATGCTACCTGACTTCAAACTATACTGCAAGACTACAATAACCAAAACAACATGGTACTGGTACAAAAACAGACACGTAGACCAACGGAACAGAATAGACAACTCAAAAATAAGACTTCACATCTAAAATCATCTGATCTTCAACAAACCTGACAGAAACATGCAATGTGAAAAGGAGTCCCTATTTAATAAATGGTGCTGGGAGAACTGACTAGCCATATGCAGAAAATTGAAACTGGACCCCTTCGTTACAGCTTTTACAAAAATTAACTTAAGATGTATTAAAGACTTAAATGTAATACCCAAAAGAATAAAAAAACCTAGAAGAAAATCTAGGCAAGGCACACTTGGTTTCCCAAGTCACCTGCTTGGCCCTTTTCTAAGTTATACTTTCCTTCTTTTCTTTTATTTCCTTACTATCTAAAGCTTTTTAATAAACTCTCGCTCCTGCTCTGAAACCTGCATGGTCTCTCCTGCATTCTGCCCCTCGGTTGAATTCTTTCTTCTGAGGAAGCAAAAAAAAAAAAAAAGAAGGAAAGAAAGAAAAATGCAAAGAAGAAAAAAAAATCTAGGCAATATGATTTAGGACATAGGCACAGGCAAAGATTTCATGACAAAAACATCTAAAGCAATAGCAACAAAAGCAAAAATTGACAAATATAATCTAAATAAACTAAAGAACTTCTGCACAGCAAAGGAAACTATCATCAGAGCAAACAGACAACCTACAGAATGGGAGAAAATTTTTGCAACTTATTCATCTGCTAAAGGTCTAATATCCAGAGTCTACAGGGAACTTAAACAAATTTACAAGAAAAAAACAAACAACCCCATTAAAAAGTGGGCAAAGGACATGAACAGATACTTCTCAAAAAACATTTATGTGGCCAACAAACATATGAAAAAAAACTCAACATCACTGATTATTAAAGAAATGCAAATCAAAACCACAATGAGATACCATCTCATGCCAGTCAGAATGGTGATTATTAAAACCTCAACAGATGCTAGCAAGACTGCAGAGAGATAGAAACATGTTTACACTGTTGGTAGGAGTGTAAATTAGTTCAACCATTGTGAAAGATATTGTGGTGATTCCTCAAAGACCTAGAACCAGAAATACCATTGGACTCAGCAATCCCATTACTGGGTATATAGCCAAAGGAATAGAAAATCATTCTACTGTAAAGAGACATACACGTGTATGTTCATTGCAGCACTATTCACAATAGCAAAGACATGGAATCAACCCAAATGCCCATCAATGATAGACTGGATAAAGAAAATGTGGCACATATATACCATGGAATACTATGCAGCCATAAAAAGCAATACGATCCTGTTCTTTGCAGGGACATTGATGGAGCTGGAAGCCATTATCCTCAGGAAACTAATGCAGGAACAGAAAACCAAACACTGCATGTTCTCACTCTTAACTGGGAGCTGAATGAGAACACATGCACACAGAGAAGAGAACAACTCACACTGGGGCCTGTTGAGGGTGGGGGAGGGAGAGCATCAGGAAAAACAGCTAATGCATGCTGGGCTTAATACCTAGGTGATTGGCTGATAGGTGCAGCAAACCACCACTGCACACATTTACCTATGTAACAAACCTGGACATCCTGCACATGTATACCTGAACTTAAAATAAAATTTCTGCAGAAGATAAAATGTATTTAGTATAGCAGGTAGTATTCTTAGACAAATACATTGGAAAAGTTAGAGAAGTAGCTCCAGGTAGGAGCTCCAGGATTTAACCCCAATAAAACACTCCAGAATTGGCCTGTGGAAAGTCTGCCAGCCACACTGAGGAAAGTGAGGAATGAGAAAATGTTCACTGGATCTGCTGGTTCCAGGAATAATCTCTACCTGCATTCCATGATTAAGAAACCAGAGTAAAAAACATTCAACTTAAAGAAGATATTGCTTTAGCAACAATTAAGAAGCCACTGTTGGTAGGGCATGGTGGCTCATGCCTGTAATCCCAGAACTTTGGGAGGCAGAGGCAGGTGGATCACCTGAGATCAAGAGTTCGAGACCAGCCTGACCAACATGCTGAAACCCTATCTCTACTAAAAATACAAAATTGGCTGGGCATGCTGGCGAATGCCTGTAATCCCAGCTACTCAGAATCGCTTGAACCCAGGAGACAGAAGTTGCAGTGAGCTGAGATTGCGCCATTGGACTCCAGCCTGGGCAACAAGAGCGAAAGTCAGTCTCGAAATTAAAAAAAAAAAAAAAAAAAAAAAAAAAGAAGCCACTGTTAACTTTAGAGCCAACCACACCTGCTAGATAAACATGGCAAAATTGTCCACTCTGCTCCTTGTCTCTTGCCACTGAGAAAACCAGCAAGTGGACAGAAGGTTGTTAACGTAGTCTCAGATAATCCCTCTACTTCCTTGCCTATGGGTGCCGTTAGAGATGTGAGAAGCAGCAAGCATTTGACTTTCATGTGGAAATTAAACCAAAACTCCAGCTCTAGAAGAAATACTTTCTACTTTTTTTGGCTTCTGTGGTGCGAGATGGCATGGTACTAATATTACAACTGTTCTTTATCCTTGATCTTAAAAGTTCCCTCATTGAAGTTTCCCAGAATAGAATGGGGAAAGAGATCCAGTTCTAATTGCGATCCTGTATTTTCCCAATCTTCCCCCTTTTCAGCTCCCTGTCTTGCCTGCACTTTTTGAGTAAATAGTTCCTCTGATATTTAAGCCCCTCTAGATTTTTTCCAAAGGAGTAAATTATGCTTACTGGTCTCCTCTTCCAGGCACTTGCTATGCAGCTTTTCAGCCCTCTGAACTCCTCCATATGTTTTCTATCTTCCAAAAGATAGTCTAAGAAATATTGACCACACTTGCGCTTGTTCACTGCTGCTTTATCTTCTGATAGCTTTGTTCTTGCAGGGATAAATGGTTTTAGCTATAGTACTCTTACTGAGTTAGGTTTTAGGAGAAAACAGAGATAAATGTGTCCAACAAATCAAGTTTAACCTAAAGTCCATTCACCCTTTTTTATCTTCAGATTTTCTAAGGTGATCAATCCATTGCCTTACAGGTTGTGAACACCATGTGCATGGCAATAACTCAGAAATTTGTGTTTTCATCCTGGATTTCACTGAAGAATTCCAGATACATATATTCCACTGCTAACTTGACATGCCTTTTTAAATCTTTAATAGACATTGTGGATATAAGTCTGCCAAAATATAATTATTGATTATGTTCTCTTCTGTTTGTTTTCCATAGCATCTAACAGACATGTAAACAGACAATTAAGAGGGTTCTACATCTAGTTTGTTTGATAAGAAGAAAAATCACTTATTATTAAATATGAATCCTTCAACCTCTCAATAGGATCAATTCATTCTCTTTCAAATTCAGTCATTGATTTCCGTGTTTCAAATTTCCGTATATCCACTCTTTCTATACACACACACACACACACACACACACACACACACACACACATCCCCTAAACATTTTGATTTTTGGTTTTCTTTCTCAGGTTAGAAGCAATCTTCCCTATATATAAGTCAAAGAGATAAAAATATCTGATTAGAAAGCTGATCCACCCATAAGAATGTTTTTACAATCTTGGACATTATTAAAGATCTTTTTGAAATTTGAAATCTGAATTTAAAACAAGTTTTGTTTTGTTTTAATATTCTGTTCAGTGTGCAAAATTATCCCCAGATATATAGAGAGTAAATTTGTTTTATTGCTCTAATTCATCATGGTTCTCATTTGTTGTGTAATGAGACTTTGGGCTGCAGACCTCAATTAAAAATTGCATACATTGTTCATGACAGAAAACCATACCATCAATAAGCAGTATTCAGATTTTAAAAATTTTATTGTAGTCAGTAAATAGACTCAAGAAATATATATTCTGGAGGTTAGGCATACTTTCTGTAATAGAGCGATACATTTAATAATATAAATATGATAAGGTGGATATTTTAAGGCACCATAACACAAAGTCATATTTGGAAAGAATATTTTAAGTATTTATTAAAGCTAACAAGATGTTAAGTTAGGTATATATGCCTAGTTAAACTTTTTCCTAATATTATAAAAAAATAAGTAGTTCTAAAATTATTATAGGAAGAACATCAAGTAAAATGAACAGTCAAACTTATTACATTTTTAAGTTGTGTCTGGAAGTGAAGCATATCGGATTCAAATGGTGTGTGCTTAGCGGTGTCACATGCATTCTCCATAATATTCTAATTAAAATTCTGCTGAAGATATGAAGGAAAAAGACAAAAATTCAAAAGTAAAGAAAGTAGACTGGCAGAACACCTACTGCTAGAATCTTGGAAGATTTGACATTAATTATAGGCAGTATCTGGATTAAGAACAATCTTCCAAGGCTTTAGCACATAGTGTACGTTGGGGCTGCTTCATGAAGCAGTCTACCTAAAACCGTTCGAGGATGTTGAGTACCACCTTCACCATATTTTATCAGGCTTTCATACACACAGTGAGCACCAGCCTGTGCTCCTCATCTGTGGATGTCTTTTTCTGTCTAGGCAATGAATAAACAAGCTCAAATAATAAATGTGTAGAGTCTCGAGTGAACTGATAATTCAGTCTGGGAGGCATACTCTCTTGAAAAAAGGCAGGCATGCGCCTTCAGGTTAAACTCAGATGACACTGCATGCTGGCAGATTATAGTATTTCATTTGCTATATCCATCCAGGGGGTTAAGGGTTACATAGTGGGAAATGAGTGGAATTAAGACAGTCAGAAGCTCCTTTAGAGCAAGACCTTGGTTTGTTTTCTTCCCTGTTTCAACTCAGTTCCTAGAACATTGCTGACGCACAATAGTTACTGAATATATACACAGAAAATTGATTGTGTATGTGGTCTTCAGCCTCATTCCATTGTAAATTTTAGAAAAAATCTAAAAGATATGGGACAGACCACACAATCATTGTCATCATTATGAGCATCGTTATTTAGTATAATCATAACTAATATTTATAGAGCTCTGTACATAGTGCCCAGCACTCTGCTAAAAACTATTTTATTTTATCCGCATGACAATCCTGGGATATCGCCTATTGTATTACCCTCATTGGAAACAAACCCACTAGCCATCACTAAATGTGGCAGATCTAAAATATGAACACAGGCATGGCTCTATGGCCCAGGCTCTTCATTGAACTAAGAAGTCATCCTGAGGCAGACACTGCTAGTTGAATATTTTCCATCCTAACTTCTATGGCAATATAACCCCAAGTTTTTCTCTTTTTTTGGCTTATTAAGATTTATTTATTTTATTTTATTTTACTTTAAGTTCTAGGGTACATGTGCAGAACTTGCAGGTTCGTTACATAGGCCTACATGTGCCATGGTGGTTTACTACACCCATCAACCCGTCATCTAGGTTTTAAACCATTCATACATTAGGTCTTTGTCCTAATGCTTTCCCTCCCTTTGTCCCCAACCCCCCGACAGGCCCTGGTGTGTGATGTTCCCCTCCCTGTGTCCATGTGTTCTTATTGTTCAACTCCACTTATGAGTGAGAACATGCAGTTTTTGGTTTTCTGTTCCTGTGTTAGTTTTCTGAGAATGATGGTTTCCAGCTTCATCCATGTCTCTGCAAAAGACATGAACTCATCTTTTTTATGGCTGCATAGTATTCCATGGTGTATATGCGCCATGTTTTCTTTATCCAGTCTATCATTGATGGGCATTTGGGTTGATTCCAAGTCTTTGCTATTGTAAAGAGTGCTGCAATAAACATACATGTGCATGTGTCTTTATAGTAGAGTGATTTAAAATCCTTTGAACCCCAAGTTTTTCTTTTGGCATATGGCTGCCAGAAATAAAGACGACATTTTACTGGTGCTGTTAAAAGCAAGGTTAGCCATATGACTGTTTCTATCTAAAGTAACGAGGTGGAAGTGATATTTGCAATCTTAGAAACCTTAAGAGAAGAGAGTTGCAGAGAATATTCTTCTTTGCTCCTTCCTTCTACCCAGGGGTAGCTCTGTACTTGCAGCCTTAGCAGCAGGCACCTCATATGGTTGTGATTAACTGTTCTCTTCTCATTATGGGAGTTTCCTAGAGGCACAGACCAAGTTGGTTTATTGTCTTTCCACCAAAGACTATTGCTTTGGAAGTGTATGACATAGCTTTTTTGAGGGGAAAAAAATGGGATGAGAAAGCCTCAGGAGCCAGCGTGAATAAGCTCAGCCTCGAGGCTTAGAAACTATGTTCAGACAAAAATATCTGACTATGGTCTCTTATACAGAGAACCGAGCAGAAGCAAACAAATCAAAAGCCTTCTGAAAGAGAGTAGGAGTGAACACAAAATTAACTCTGAAAAGCCCCATGTCCCAAAATCTCCACATCAGGGATTAAGTTTCAACATGCATTTGAAGGGTACAAACATTCAAACCATAGCTCTCTTATCTTGAAATACCCTGGGAAATTTTGAAATCAATCATTGATGACAAATATTTTTTAAAATAGATGAAAAATTTAAGAAAACTAAATTGGACTTCTCTTTTTAAAATGCTACACATTAAATTATCTAAGAAACTCCTCAGTTTCTAGATGTGGTGGGCACATCTAGAAATGCTGGACGAGGCATAAAAATACATCTTTCAACATACATGTCTGAGCTGATAGAGAAGAAAGAATATTCTTCAGAAGTGAAAATCTTTACACCCATAGGGTCAAAAAAGTCTTGGAGCTATTGCTTGCCTATGGATTATCTGCTCATTCCTGTTGATACTGAATCTAGACATTAATGAGTAAAGAAGTAGAAGACTAGAGGTCATATGGTAGACTCATTCAATAAAGCTGAATTTGCTGAAAGTCCACATGTTCAGTGGGCTAACTACATAGAAAAAAAAGAAGAAGAGAGACAGAGAGAGAAAAGTATTATACAAAGAGAGAGAGTAAGATTTATAATCCTCTTTGGTTCTGGATGGAGAGGAGAAAACATTCACTTGAAAACTTCTATACAAAATTCAATGCTGACTTGGATTCAGGGCAATTCATATTACTTAGGGGTCCAGAAAAACACCAAGCAAAATAGTATTTTTAAATTATTCCTAGGTTTTAAATATTTCCAGGAAATTAGCAAATATCCTTTTTTGGTGTAGGCATTTTGAATCTGGTCTTAAAAATTTTTCTAAACTAAATATGAAGAAACAAACTTACAATTGAAAATCTTAAAATTTATGGGAGAAAATAGAAAAGGAATGAGCATCAACAAAACCAACAAAATGTACAACTGCAGATATGAGAGTGAAATATAATCAATATAATAGTGATTTATTGTTAAACTATAAGAATAGAAAATCAAAATTGATAAAAATTAAAATCTATCAGTGTGACCAAGCATATTTGATTAAAACCAAAAATAATTTCAAGAAAATAAGAACATAAAAATTGATTTAAAAAATCAATCAATGGTTTAAATAAGTTCCATCTATTTATCTTTGGTTTTGTTGCATTTCCTTTTGGATTCTTGGTCATGAAGTCTTTGTCTAATCCAATGTCTAGAAGGGTTTTCCTGATGTTATCTTCTAGAATTTTTTTAGTTTAAAGTCTTAGATTTAAGTCCTTGATCCATCTTGAGTTGAATTTGGTATAAGGTGAGAGATGAGGATCCAGTTTCATTCTCCTACATGTGGCTGGCCAATTATCCCAGCACCACTTGTTGAATAGGGTGTTCCCCATAAAAACACAAAATGTTCCCCACTTTGTGTTTGCTTTGTCTAAGATCAGTTGACTGTAGTTGGGTTTATTTCTGGATTCTCTATTCTGTCCCACTGGTCTATGTGCTGACTTTTATGCCAGTACCATGCTGCTTTGGTGACTATGGCCTTATAGTATAGTTTGAAGTCAGGTAATGTGATGCCTACAGATTTGTTCTTTTTGCTTAGTCTTGCTTTGGCTATGTGGGCTCTTTTTTGGTTCCATATGAATTTTAGTGTGTGAAGAATGATGGTGGCATTTTGCTGGGAATTGCGTTAAATTTGTATATTGCTTTTGGCAGTATAGTCATTTTCACAATATTAATTCTACCCATCCATGAGCATGGGATGTATTTCCATTTGTCTGTGATTTCTTTCAGCAGTGTTTTGTAGTATTCCTTATAGAGGTCTTTCATCTCCTTGGTTAGGTATATTCTTAAGTGTTTCATTTTTTTGCAGCTATTGTAAAAGTGGTTGAGTTCTTTATTTGATTCTCTGCTTGGTCGCTGTTAGTGTATAGCAGTGCTATTGATTGTGTACATTAATTTTGTATCCTGAAACTTTGCTGAATTCATTTATCAGTTCTAGGAGGTTTTTGGAGGATCTGCACAGCAAAAGGAACAGTCAGCAGAGTAAACAGACAACTCACAGAGTTGGAGAAAATATTCACAATCTATACATCTGACAAAGGAAAAATATCCAGAATCTACAACGAACTCAAACAAATTAGCAAGAAAAAAAAAGCAATCCCATCAAAAAGTGGGCTAAGGACATGAATAGACAATTCTCAAAAGAAGATATACAAATGGCCAACAAACGTATGAAAACATGCTCAACACCACTAATGATCAGGGAAATGCAAATCCAAACCACAGTGTGATACCACCTTACTCCTGAAAGAATGGCCATAATCGAAAAATCAAAAAATAATTGATGTTGGCATGGATGTGGTGAAAGGGGAACACTTCTACACTGCTGGTGGGAATGCAAACTAGTACAACAACTGTGCAAAACAGTGTAGAGTTTCCTTAAAAAACTAAAAGTAGAGCTACCATTTGATCCAGCAGTCCCTCTACTGGGTAACTACCCAGAGGAAAAGATGTCATTATATGAGAAAGATACTTACATGTGCATGTTTATAGCAGCACAATTCACAATTGCTAAAATATGAAACCAGTCCACGTGCCCATCAATCAATGAGTGGATAAAGAAATTGTGATATATATATATATATATATATATACACACACACATATATATTATCTATATATACACTATATATACAGTGTAATAGTGTATATAAAATATACTATATATTTATATTTATACAATATATAAATTTATATACACTATATGTAGATATGATATATATGATAGACTATCATATACACACACACCACACACACGATCGAATACTACTCAGCCATAAAAAGCAACAAATTAATGGCATTTGCAGCAACCTGGATGGAACTGCAGACTATTATTCTAAGTGAAGAAACCCAGGTATGGAAAAACCAAACATTATATGTTCTCACTCATAAGTGGGAGCTAAGCTAAAAGGATGCAAATGCATAATAATGTTACAATAGACTTTGGGAACTCGAAGGAAAGGTAGGGAGGAGGGTGAGGGATAAAAGACTACAAATTGGTTCAGTGTACACTACTCAGATGATGGGTGCACCAAAATCTCACAAATTACCATTAAAGAACTTACTCATGTAACCAAATACCACCTGTGCTCCCAAAACCTTTAGAAATAAAAAATATTTTTAAAAAGTCAATGGGTGGGGTGAGCAGATGATAAGAAACATTTGTGGGGAGTGTAAATTGAGTATCATATCCGAAAAAAGAAAACCCAAAATGAAAGTCACAAAGACAGGAGATGGGAAGTGTGACAGAGAGGCACATGAAAATAAAGAAGAGAACAAGAAATACTTTGATATATACCAAAAAGGATAGAAATAATTGAAGAAATGCAATTTTCAAAATGTATTAATCAAATATATGAATTAATACTCAATATTCCAGTATGATGAAAGACACAGGTTTTCAGTTTCAGGAAGATCAATAATTCCAAACAGGAATAATAAGTATGAATCTATACCCAGAAATATATGAAAGAAAATCAGAGTATAAAATAAAATCAAAAAGAGTATTTTAAAAGCACTGAAAAATAAGGGCTAGAATGACTACAAAGGAAAGGCAATTAATGTAATAATTTTTTGCCTCCTTGTAACAATGGCAGCCAGAAGACAGTGGAGTGATATCTTTGAATTATAAGAGGAAATTGCTATCAACCAACAGTCCTATGTCCAAGGATGCTATCTTTCAGAAACGAAGACTTTTCTGAGAGTTAGGTGCTAAAAGATCCTAAGGTAAATTTTAAAGATTGCATTAAAATGGATAAATGTTATAAAAGAAGGAAAGTGTGGAATGAAGATGGTGAGCAAGTGAAATGTAACACATTTAGTATATCTGTAAAAAGTCATGTTTACAGTTTTCTCAGAAATAATTACTTAAAGTCAGTGAAGCCACATTAATGAAGTTGAAAAAAAAAGCTTAAAACTCGTGTTGCAATTATGCCTTTTTCTCATGTGTAAAATCTTTACAAAGTTTGTGTAATGTATAACTTTTTTTAACTCTATACACACACACACATACAAAGGAAACAGATGAAGCAAGTATAGGAAAGAATGAGAAAGTCAAGGTACAGAAAGGTAGTATGTGTGTGCTTAAGCTGTTCAAAATAGAGACAAAGTAAAATAAATGTTACTGTAAAGAGAAGACAAATTTTTTTCTATACAGATGTTTTATATAAAGTAAAATTATATGGAATAATAGCACTATGCTAAAACATTTCACAAAGAAATAACAGGTGGGATGAAAGCTTAACTAATTAGCTGGGACACACAACATGTTTCACATTTGACTTTATAATGTAACATGATTCAGATCAATAAATGCTCCTGAAAATCTGAAATGTAATCATTGACAGGAAAGAAACCACTCTGTAAACACACACTAGAAAGAGAAGATGAAAGCTAAGAATTATAGTTACCACAGAGAAATTACAAAGAAATAGAAGCAAAAGAACAAAACAAAATGTAATAAACAAAATCAAATAAACCTAATATATCAATTGTAAGTGCTGGCTATTATAAAAATCAGATAATATTTTACTATTTCTGCCTTTAATTTATTCATTCTGTGATAATTTGCTAAATTAAGACTTTTTTTCCAAAAACAAGTAAAATTGCTAAAAAGCACATTAAAAGTAGGAACTGTTAAAACATCTCTTTTTATTACAACTGATACAACAGACACAAAAGATTATTTGTGACTACTATGAACACCTCTATGCACACAAACTAGAAAACCTAGGGAAAATGGATACATTCCTCGAAACATAAATCACGAAGAAATAAAAACCCTGAACAGATCAATAACAAGTAGCAAGACCGTATCAGTAAAAAAAAAAATTCCCCCCAGCCACCACCAAAAAAAAGCCCAGGGCCAGATAGATTCATAACTGGATTCAATCAGACATTCAAAGAAGAATTTGTACCAATCATGTGGACGTTATTCTAAAAGATAGAGACAGAGGGAATCCTCCCTAAATTATTCTATGAAGCCAGTATCATCCTGATATCGAAATCAGGAAAGGACATAACAAAAAAAGTAACTAAAAACCAATATCCCTGATGAACAAATACGCAAAAATCATAAACAAAATATTAGCAAACCAAATCCAACAGCACATCAAAAAGATAATACACCATGATCAATTGGGTTTCATCTCAGGGATGCAGGGGTGGTTTAACATGTGCAAGTCAATAAGTGTGATACATCACGTAAACAGAATTAAAAACAAAAACCATATGATCATCTCAATAGATGCAGAAAAAGCATTCAATACAATTTAGCATCCTTTATGATAAAAACTATAAAAAAAAACTAGGCACAGAAGGAACTTGCCCCAAAATAATAAAACCCACATATGACAAACCTGTAGCTGACATCATACTGAATGGGGGAAAAGTTCAAAGCATTCACCTTGAGAACAGGAACAAGACAAGGATGCTCACTTTCACCATTTCTACTGAACACATACTAGAAGTCCTAGAGAAAATGGTGAGGCAAGAGAAAGAAATAAAGGGCATCCACATTGCAAAAGAGGAATTCAAACTATTGCTGTTTGCCAATGATATGGTTGTCTACCTAGAAAACCTTAAAGACTCCTACAAAAGACTTGTATATTTGATAAACAAATTCAGTAAAAGCTCGGGTTACAAAATCAATGTACGCAAATCAATAGCACTGCTGTACACCAACAATGACCAAGCTGAGAATCAAATCAAGAACTCAATCTCTTTTACTATAGCTGCAAAAAATTGAATAAAATGCCTAGGAATATACTTAACCAAGGAGGTGGAAAATCTCTACAGGGAGAACTACAAAACACTGATGAAAGGAATCATAGATGACACAAACAAATGGAAACACATTTCTTGCTCATGGGTAGGAAGAATCAATACTGTGAAAATGACCATACTTCTCAAAGCAATCTACAAATTCAATGCAATTCCCATCAAAATACCAGCACTATTTTTCATAGAATTAGAAAATCCATCTAAAATTTATATAGAACTAAAAAAGAGCCCAAATAATATATGCAATCCTAAGCAACAAGAACAAATCTGGAGGCATCACATTAACCAAATTTGAATTATACTATAAGGCTACAGTTATGAAAATAACATAGTATTTGTATGAAAGTAGGCACATACACCAATGGCACAGAACAGATAACCCAGAAATCAAGCTGCATACTTAACGACCAACCGATCGTTGACAGAGCATACAAAAACATACACTGGGGAAATGACACCTTATTTAATAAATGGTGCCAGGAAAAGTGGCTAGCCACATGCAGAAGAATGAAACTGGATCCCTATCTCTCATGTTTTATAAAAATCAACTCAAGATAGATCCAAAACTTAAACATAAGACCTGAAACCATAAAAATGCTAGAAGATAATCTTGGAAAAACTCTTCTAGAGATTGGCTTAGGAAAAGAATTCATAACCAAAACCCCAAAAGCAAATGCGACAAAAACAAAAGTAAATAAATGGGACCTACCTAATTAAACTAAAAAGCACAGCAAAAGAAATTATCAGAGTAAAAAGACAACACACAGAATTGGAGAAAATATTTGCAAATTATGCATCCATAAAAGGACTAGTATCCAGAATTTACAAGGAACTCAAACAAGTCTGTAAGAAAGAAAACAAATAACCCCATCAACAAGTGGGCAAATGACATGAATAGACCTTTCTCAGAAGAAGATATACAAATGGCCAACAAAGATGAAAAAACACTCAACATCACTAATCATCAGGGAAATGCAAATGAAAACCACAATGACATACCGTCTTACTCCAGCAAGAATGGTCATTATTAAAAAGTCAAAAAACAATAGATGTTGACATGGATGTGGTGAAAAGGGAACACATATACGCTACTGGTTGGAATGTGAATTAGCGCAATCTCTATGGAAAATAGTACGGAGATTCCTTAAAGAGCTAAAAATAGATCTACGCTTTGATCCAGCAATCTCACCACTGGGTATCTTCCTAAAGGAAAATAAGTCATTGTATGAAAAGGACATCAGCATGTTTATCTTTATTGCAGCACAATTTGCAATTGCAAAGATGTGGAACCAGCCTAAGTGTCCATGGACCAATGAGTGAATAAAGAAAATGTGATATAGATACACCATGGGATACTACTCAGCCATAAAAACGAATGAAATATTGCAGCAACTTGGATGGAATTAGATGCCATTATTCTAAGTGGAGTAACTCAGGAATGGACAATCAAATACTGTGTGTTTTCACTTATAGTGGGAGCTGAGCTAGGAGCATACAAAGGCATACATATGGTATTTTGGACTTTGGAGACTCGGTAGGGAGAGGTTGAAAGAGGAGTGTGGGATAAAAAACCTACATATTGAGTACAATGTATACTACTTGGCTGAGCAGGGTACTAAAACCTCAGAATTCACCACTATGTAATTCACCCATGTAACCAAACACCACTTATACCCCAAAAGCTATTGCAATAAAAAAATTAAAAATAAAAATAAAAAACAACAAATCATCTGTCTTGATATATTATAGAATTTGAATAATAAGATTTTGATATGTATATGTATAAAAATATATATAATTGACAAGCCTAAATATACATCTCTATTTATATTGATGTCATTCTGTCTTACACATGCTATTTATTCCAAATATTAAATAATAATTTTTAAAATGATTTCAATAGAGAAATATCAAAAATTCCAGCAATAAAAATTGGATAGTTGATCAGATATTAGCATATTAACTCTATCAACTGGGTAAAAAAGTAAAATGAAAAATACCCCAACAAAAGTATAAAATATATAGGAATACTAAAACAAGAATTGTTTTAGAGGTAATTACAAAGTTTTGCTGAGTAATATGATTTATAAATGAAAAACTAACTCTTCTGAGATTTGATGAAATGTTGATCAAACTAGCAAGGAGTTCCTTTTCCTTATAAAATGATTCTGATATCTACCTACTTAAACAAATAGAATAAGAAAATTTTTGAAAAAATTATAAATGGAAAATATCCCTCCCAGGTGGTTAAGTCATATCAATAAAAAGTAAAATAAATAGATGTCAAATAAGCTTCAGAAAGAGAAAATGTGAAAACAGATTTTTCAAAATGTGTAATTCTCATATATAATAAAGCAGCATCTCAAAGCAATATGCTAGATTAGATTATTGCTTTAATGAAATTAGGACAGTAGACTAAATAATTTAATTGTTTGATTTCCCTTGTATTATTGGTCAAATAAATACTGAATGAACCAAATATTGAAATGTAAAGAGACAAGCAATAAACATACTAAAAGAAAATATAATTGAGGTGAAAAAGGATTTTAAAGAATGAACTCAAAGACACAAGACATTAGAAGTGTAGATTACACTCCACTAAGCAAAAAGTCAAAGTGGCAGTGTTTTGATACATATAATTCAAATACATGTTCAAAATTTAAATAAAAAATTTAGGCCGGGCGCGGTGGCTCGTGCCTGTAATCTCAGCACTTTGGGAGGTGAAGGGGGAGGATCACGAGGTCAGGAGATCGAGACCATCCTGGCTAACATGATGAAACCCCATCTCTACTAAAAATACAAAAAAAGCCGGGCACTGTGGCAGGCACCTGTAGTCCCAGCTACTCGGGAGGCTGAGGCAGGAGAATGGCGTGAACCTGGGAGGTGGAGCTTACAGTGAGCCGAGATCGAGCCACTGCACTCCAGCCTGGGTGACAGAGCGAGACTCGGTCTCAAAAAAAAAAAAAAATTAAAAAATTAAAACATGCTTCTGTCATTTTGATAGTAAAAGTCAAAACACCTGGGCGACACATGTTACGTAACATTTGATTGCCATTTTCACTCCTAGTAATGACTGCGTGGAGAGATACCATAAAAGTTGATGAATCTCAGCTCTCTTACTTGCTAGCTAGAACCAGGAACAATTTTCTTTTCTTTTTTTTTTTTTTTTGAGATGGAGTCTCCCTCTGTCACCTAGACTGGAGTGCAGTGGCATGACCTTGGCTCACTGCAACCTCCACCTCCCGGGTTCAAGCGATTCTCCTGCCTCAGCCTCCTGAATAGCTGGGATTACAGGAGCCCACCACCAAGCCCGGCTAATTTTTGTATTTTTAGTAGAGACGGGGTTTCAACGTGTTGGCCAGGCTGGTCTCAAACTCCTGACCTTGTGATCCACCCACCTCAGCCTCCCAAAGTGCTGGGATTACAGGTGTGAGCCACTGCACCCGGCCCACAATTTTATTTTCTATAAAATGAATATGATCATATTTTCTCTTTATGTATTGTATTTGTATTTGTTGACATTGAAAGAAATTAACTTCTTATAACAAGAGAAAAAATATCAAATTATATACACCCAGGTTTTCATTTATAGACAACAAATAAATATAGGAAATGGTTGGAAAATAAAATTTATTTCTGAATGATTGGTTTACATGACTTTTTTGCTAAAATGAACATCTTTTAATTGTGTAATTATAAAAGAACAAGATATACATGAAACAAAAAATGGACATTAGAAATATAAAAGCAGAAACTGTACTCTTTCTATACTTGAGTAGTAGCTTTTACGGAATAATTTCTTTATTGTATAAATTCTAGTTAATGAGCGACTTCTCAAATTCCTCTTATGGATCTATCTAACTGCTAAGGGAAGATAGGTGTCATAACATCCTTACTTTTCTATTTGCATGCTCCCTTGGCCTGCAGTGTTTCACCCTCTTAAATCACCAATGTCCCCGTAGCTTACTGTTCTTTAAACTGCAGTCTATCATCTTCCAGAAAGGATGAGATTTTTTTCTATTAATTTATTTTCCCTGTTCTAGCTTCTTAACATGTTTTCATTTCCGTGAACTCTTGATCATTTTCTATTCTGACGCTAATAGATTTAGTGCTAATCTCATTTTTCAGCTAGCCTACTAACAAACCAAACAACCTCAAACAAAAGGACTTAGAAGTCTTGCACCAACTGAATTATCAGGTGATAATGGTTTTCAGACATATATAAAGAATTTTGATGAGTATAACCTCACTTTTTTTAGCTGTCCCATTGCAAATACCAAGTCTTTCTGGCAAAAACAAGCAAAAAAACAAGTAGCATGTTCAGCGAAGTTGTAATATATGTCTAACATTGAAGGTTGCCATTCTATTTACATTACAAGCAAAAAAAAAGTGTTAAAAGTAAAGGCCAAGTGGAGTAGCTACAATAGCTGTTATTTATTAAATTTATTTTAAAGAAGAAAACATAAGGCTACACAGCTACAGTGAAGCTTCTAAATTGATTTCGATATCGTATAACATAGAACTAATTATGGTTTTAAGTATATATATATTTGGCTTTCAACTACATAACATATTTGTCAATTGCTATCTAGTAAAACTTAGACATTGTAATATTTCACAAAATTTTTATGAAGTTCCTTGTACTTAGCCGGTGATATGGTTCATCAAATATTTTTATGCAGATACTAGCCTGGTATATATTTCTACATGAATGAATGAATGAAGGCTGAAATTAGATAAAATCAGTTTTTCAAGAATTTGTGGGGTTTAAATAATAGTGAGCATTATTTTTACAATAATTTATAAATAACATCTTAAATACAAAATATTGCTGCTTGAAAGTTGGAATGGGCAAAATAGGATCTAGGATTTGTTTTCAACTAGAAGAGAATATAGTCAGGATATTGCAACAACAGGAATTCAGTTTCTTCACTGTGTTGGGCAAATTCTTTTCAATTTCCCACTAGTGAAATAAAGGAGTTGTTGCATGAACTATCACTAGAATGCTTGCTGAGATTTTTCTTTTTTTAATGAATTCCTTTGATTTGAATTGCCTCAAAGGGTGAGGAAAAAAGAGGTTGGATTAGACACCGTTTCCAGATTGCTGCTTCTATGTCTTTATAGATGTTTGTTTACACTCCTGGGCTTGGGGCTCAAAGGATGAGGCCAGACTAACTTCTAAAAAGAAAATATTGCCAGTAGTTCCACTCTTCTGAGCAACAGTATCACAGCACATAGACCTCTGGCTGGTTTTTTTTGGTTTTGTTTTGTTTTGTTTTGTTTTGTTTTTGTTTTTGTTTTCAGTTCAGCCATTCAGTATACAAGGCCATGGCCTTTAAAATCCACAAGTCTTTAGTTACCTGAGTATAAACTCTAGATAATAAACATTTGACAAGAAGCAATTATTAAATTTAAACTTCTAGACCAGTTGTTCTTAGGCCTTTATATTTTGTCCAGTTAGTTTTAGATGACTCAATAGTGAAAGTATTTTTTAAAATGCAAGTAATTCTGTGGAAAAAATATTTTAGAATAATTTCATTTTGGGGACAAAATTTTATTTGTCAATTGAATTTCATATTGAGATTATTTAATTTAAAAACAGGTTATGAATTATTTATCTTTTAATTTGAAATTTTTTTCTCTATATATTTTACGTATCTTAAACATTCTTAGTTATAAACTTGAATTTTATCTTATTAACGGACATTTAGAATGTAACTGGTGGTGAAAAGTTTGTTTGCTTTTTATCTTCAACTATAGTCTATGTAAACTAAATGAATGGTAAGAAGATCTTCAAATAGAGGCGATTGTTATAGTAGGTATTCACTCTAACAGGAATAACAGTAATTTCCAGTTACTTATATTTAATGTCAATCAAATTTTATTTGTGCTCATTATCAGATAATAATCTGCACATAGTATGAAAAATTCTTCCTACTTTTAAATATTTGAACAATCTCTAGTTGATTTTCAAAACTAAGAAAATAGGAATATCTGTATTTCAATCCCAATATTGTATATTATGTTGTCATTTAGCAAGTGTGTCACTGACTTCTTTGTACCACTTACAATCTAGAAAATAAAACATACAGAAAAGATGCCAATTTAATTAGAAAAATTAAATGTTTATTATATAACCTCATAGGAAGAATAAAGAGCATCCTTTCTTCTTATCATTATTATCTGACTATTCCATTATCAGTCTACATGTAAAATAAAATAAACATCCAGTTTTGTTTTTGCTTTTTAATTTAGAGTTTCTTTTTCTTTTTTTATATCTTTATTCCCAGGTAATTATGCCTGGTCAGCTTAGTTAGACAGATTACGTGGTTTCCACTTTTAATTTTACACATACTATTCATCAATCAGTCTGTAGTAATGCATAAAAACACAAACTATAGTCCTACTCTCTCAAAAACAAACACTCATTGGAATAATAAAAGTAACAAGAACATCAATAATGACAATGATGTCTAAGATTTATTTTGAGAAATACCCCGAAGTTCCTAACTAATCATGAACCGTACTTTCTGTGGGCTTGTTATTGAAAGCTTACCATGTTCCAGAAACTATGTTAGAAACTTGAACTTCAGTAAATCTTTTAATTCTCACAGCAATGGCATGAGAAAGACACCCTTATTAACAATCCCCAAACTTTTCTGCATTGGTTACTGTAACATCACTCCACTGAACAACTTTTGGTAAGGTCATAAAAGACCAGCAAGTCACCAAGTACAATTAGCATTCCTGTCTTTATGTAACTGGGCCAATCCATGTTGCCTTCTCCCCTTCCCTTCATCCTCTGTCCCTCTCTTGTCTTCCCTCCTCGCCGCTGTTTCTCTTTCTCCTTCCTTTCCCTTTCTCTTTCTCTTTCTTGCAGTAAGGTGAGTCTGAGTTACTGTGCTCTTTGATTCCCCAGTGCACGTCATATCTGCTTTTCTTCTCTCCAAATCAGATTTTCTTCCCATAATTTAATGTCCGAGAATATTAAATTTTGTTTTGTGTTGTGCAACAAAGACTTATCCTCATATATATTATTTCAGCATTTTTGCCTTTTTAAAATGATGAGCAAATTTAGATTTTAAGGCAGACTCCACCATTAGCTGTGGATTATTTATTCATTTGAATATTCTTTCAACTTATAATTATGAGCTGTTAATGTTTTCTCTATACAATGCTGGTCTCTGTTCACTGGAGATGCAGTAATGCAAAAACCAAAAACAAATCCTTCAAACAACATTTCCCCTAAAGGGCTTATACATTTTGTTCAAATCGTTTTATGATAACTGAGATAAATTGTGAGAAATAAAGGAGAATCTTAAAGAAAATTAACCCGCACTAGCACTAGGGGGTTCGGGGGGAAAGCATCCCTAAGGAAGTTGCTATCGCGCTGCGATCTGGTGCAGGGACTGAGAGGAGCTCACCAGGCTGCGGAAAGAAGACTGCATTTTCTATGCCAGCAGCCCCTCTGCTAAAGTGTATTTTATCAAATCTTTCTGATCTCGCAGGTTGCAAGTTAGTTCTCTAAAGCTAGCGTGCATTTTCTTTAAGCATACCATCAACTCGGTTCTTACTTTCTTCTCAAGCTCCAGCTCAAAAATTCTAATCACTCAACTCTGTAGGTTAAACACACACACACACATACACACACACACACACACAAATAAAGATGCTTGTAAGAAAGAAACGGTTAATAAAATCACCAGGTAAGGATCCAAAACAAATTGTTGCTTCCTGTGTTCTGAATTTCATTGTTTTAAAATAAGAGGGGTAATGATTTAAGGGAAGGATATGGAATTATTTTATTGAGAATATGAATTCCCCACTCACAGAGATACAGATATGACAAGTTTTGAAATAACTATCCATTGTTAAAATGCAAGCTGTATTTATCACTTATCATTCACGCATGATCTTTGTGCCTCAGTTGATTTAATTATTTATGGGTTTTAGCTTTTTCTCCTACATGTTCTCCCTCTAGTATTCTGTAAGTTTAAGTCTGAAACCTCAAAATTATCATCAGTTTTTGTAATGACATCCTTCTGGGAAACTACATTCAGAAACATGTTATTACTGTGAGATTATTTTCCAGTCCTTAATCTATATTTCTTTCCTTGGGAATTCAAAAGGATACACTCTTTTTCCTCCAAATACACCCATCACAACCTCTCAGTAAAACAAAGTCTTGTTAACGTGGAAGATGAGTGGATGAACACAGTGCATTTGTAAGAGTGCTTCTAGTATTGAGTGAGCAAAACAGTTTCAAACTAGGACTGGAGCCAGCACATATATATATATATTTCTCTTTAAAGGTTTGACAAGCAAAGTACCATAATGTCATGAGAGATATGGTTCTTGTCACCTTTCCAAATGGGCTGAGATGAGGAATATTTGATTATTTGATGGAAGTTTTTGTTCTATCAAGCTTCCCACTATAAATTCAAGAAAGAATATTCTACTTGTCTCTCTGTGCTTTTTCATTTTGTTGCCTTTGGTTTTTATTTTTAAGATGGCCAAAACATTCCTGTCAGATTTGATTGTTTTGGAAGAAAATATTTTTAAGGTAGCTATACAAAGCAGTTTGTATATTATTGATAGGAGGCAGAGAGATTCTAGGCAGAAAAGGGTGGGTTCCCAGTGAAAACCCCACCCTCAAGCTGAAAAACCTGAAGCTGTGACCCCAAGTGAGAACTTCCACACCTGTTTTCCCTCTCAAATGTTGCCTTTTCCTAAACTACCCGTGGCCTGTCCCTCCCCATCCTGTGCCTATAAAGACCCCAGACTCAGCCAGCAGAGGGGAGAAGCAGCTGGATTCAGGGCTACCACTGGACATTGGAGAGAAGCAGCTTGACTTTAGAGGGACAGCTTGACGGTTCAACTTCAGAGAAGAATCCTGCCAGAGATGGCCGGACTTCAGAGGAAGATTACCTCCTTCCTCCTCATCCACTTTTCAGCTCCCCTTCCTGCTGACAGCCACTTTCATCAGCAGTAAAATCCCCCACATTTACCATCCTTGAATTCATTCATGCGACCTTATTTTTCCTGGATGCCAGATAAGAGCTCGGCAACCACAAATGTGGACACAAGAGGCTGTCACACTGGCCCTTTGCCTTCGCTGGTGGAGGGTAGCCACCTCACCCAATGAGGCAAAGGGCCCACTGAGCTGTTTACGCTTAAGCCCTCTGTAGACAGTAGAGCTAAAAGAGCACTGTAGCATGCCCTCTGGGGCTTCAGGGATCACAGGCACCCCCGCCCCCAGCAACCTGGATGCTGCTGTGGGACCCACACAGGGTTTGCTTCTGGCAGCACTGAAGTGGCTGGCCAGTTCCAGCACTCAGGCACTCCAGTTTCTGCCTCATTCAGCCACACAATCCCTCCTTCTCACGAAGAGTTGAGAGCAGAGGCTGAATAAATGAGGCACCCCTATTGCATGTCCCTCAAAGGGGTCAGGGAAATATCCTGCTTTACTACCCTTAGCATCAATAACAACAACAACAAAATGTCATCTTAAAACCTTGTGTGTCCTTTAATAGGATTTATAAGAGTTAAAGTAAATGAGCTATATGCAGGGATGGGATTTTTTTTAATGTTTTTTAAAATAAAAGAGTTGAATTTTGAAACAAATTTTAGAAAATAGGCATGTTGTAAAGAAAAGGAGAGAAATTAAATGTAAAGAATATCATTTTTGAGAACAGACAGATTTGAATCCAAATATTTTCATCACTTGTGGAGCTAAAACACTTAAAAGCAATTAAAAAAAATTGAGGCCTCAGCTCCTTATCTTTAAACAGAGAATAATATCAACTTCTAAGTGTCTTACGGTAGTGAAGATTAAATGAGTTTACTCATAAAAATTATGAGACCACATCTTGCATTTGTTGTTAAATTGTATAGTTTCTGCTGCTGTTGTTTTGTTGCTGTTGTTATTCCACTATCTTCATTAAGTCATCCCAACATGAGGTATAGGTGTTACCTCCAGTTTCTAAACAGTTTCTAGCCTATGATTTCCAAACTCTTTTGTCAAACTGCATTATCAGGTTGCAAGAAGGTTAATTAATTAAAAGGAATGAAACACTAAAGAGGAGATAACCACAAAACAAAGAACAGATCAAACCCACAATATAGTTAAGACCTCGCTGAATGCTGTGGATAGGTCCTTGGAAACTACAACTTTAAACAAAATAAGGTAAAAGGAAGCCAATTTCATCACAGGCTAATTAATACCAACAAGAGCTAAGTTTCTACAGCATATTTATGGTCACAAAGACATCACCAAATAAGTGTGAGCTATAAATTTAAGAAATATTAATAAAAACAAGATGATTAGCCAACTTTTGGTGAATCAGTGAGTGATGGCTGTCATCCTGGTGGTGGGTTCATCCAAGGAATAAATGTTTGCCAAGTAAAAATCATAAAGAACACCTCCCACCACCACACAGTTGAAAAACAGACAATCTCTAATACAGCAGCTTGCTGAGTTCTTTCCAATAGCATCATTGGTTGTTGCAAATTTGGATGATTATCTATATTTGACATATTTTTATTTAGCAATAACTCGTATCCACTCATATATTTATTTTCCAACCCTCTTGTTCCACTTCAGGATTGGAGGTGGCCGGAGCCCATCCCAGCAGCTCAGGGCACAAAGCGGGGATCCATCATGGACGGGCAGCTGTCCCATCGGGTGGGCATGCACACCCACACAAACTCACACCTACACAAACTCACACCCACACAAACTCACACTCACTCAGATTAGGAGTACTGAGATGCATGCAATAACCTGATGAACACAACCTTAGGATGTGGGGGGAAACCGGAGCACCCAGAGAAAACCCACACAGACATAAGCAAAGTCCATACAGGCAGTGGTCCTGGCTGAGAATCAATTTTCTTTTCCCTGTCAATGTTATAAAAGCATAATGTTGAATGAAACAATGTTATTCAATGACTTCCTGAAGTTAGAATTTAAATTATATGGTGAGTAGTCATGAGCCAAATTTTATCAAGCAGTCTGCTCTTATCAGAAGAAAATATTTTGTATAGTTGTGGTATTTGTCTTAGCAGTTTGTGTTCATCTTACGGTCCCTGAATCAAGAAAGGAAATACAACTTGTATTATTTTAACAACATCTCCTCAATATAAATGTTATCGTAATGGAGAAAATTATTCTAATTTTCCTTATTTAAGAAAACACTGAGTTCATTTTGAAAGTATGTTTGACAAGAAAAGTAGAAATTAAACTCTTGGTTAAATTGGAAAAATAAACCCTTTTCATTTCACGCCGGTATCAGATAGGGTTTGGTGAATGATATGGAATAAAAGATTTATTACAGGGTTAGGATACAATTTTGGGAGAAATTGGGAAAGTAAAGCTCTAAATGGGATTGGTTGCTGCATTAGAGAAAATTCATCAACTGGGGACTAGGGATGACAAAGGGAGCTGGTGAAGAACCTGTGAAGGTCTGTTGTCTGTGCATTTGCTGATGGGGAGTCCTGAAGTTGCTATAAGTTCAGCAAGAAAGGTAGTTGCCAGACAGCATAAAGGGGAGAAGTCAAGGACATGCTGAGACTTGCAAAGACAAATTGTAATTTACAAAGAAAATCAGGAACTCACAAAGACAAATTGGAACCCATGTGGGTCTCTCACTTCAGCTAGCCCAAGACCACACAGGTGACCGGCACAAGAAGCTGTTGACCTACTTGCGACGGCTGCACACACAAATGGCCCTGAACTCTGAAGTTTAACAAGGAGATCCAGTGGGAGGTACAGGAGCTGAAGGGCATGGGTGTGAGGCAGGAGAATAGGGTCTAGAGGGAGGGAACCTAAGGCCGATTCACGCTGACTTCCTAGAACTAAATCATCAGAAAAACCCCAACCTTCTAAGACCAAGTAAATAACTTTGTAAATCTACTTCAGCTCTGACAGGAAACATCCTCTTAATTTGCATAGGGTGGACACCAAGTAAATACCTTTGTAACCTCACTTCATACTCTTCATTTGCATAGGGTGCACATCAAGTAAATAACTTTGTAACTTCAGTTCATCCTCTTCATTTACATAGGGCGTAGTACACCAAGTAACCAATGGGAAGTATCTAGAAGGTATTTAAACACCAGCGAATTCTCTAATAGGGCCCTTGAGCCCCTTGCTCGGGCCTGCTCCCAACCTATGGAGTGTGCTTTCATTTTCAGTAAATCTCTACTTTTGTTGCTTCATTCTTCCCTTGCTTTGTTTGTGCGTTTTGTCCAATTCTTTGTTCAAGATGACAAGAATCTGGACACCCTCCACTGGTACAGCTGCCTAACGTCACGGAGGTGAGCCAGCCTATCAGCTAAAACAGGTGAGAGATTCTCCTGCAGAGTGTAAGGGCGGCTGCTTCTCTCCTCCCTTCCAGAGCTCCTCCTCATTTCTCTCGTGGGCAATCCTAACCTAGAACCATGTAAGAAAGGGAATCTGAGGAACGCAGTTTCAGTGTTTCCTCTAGACTAATCCAAAGTGGAAGAAGAGTTAAAAGTTAAAGCTATGTTATAAACCTGATAAAGCCAAGAAGTTCTTGGTTAGTTGATTTCACACTATTCACTTTTATGTGGCCTATTCCAATAGGTACAAATCTTATGAATTAACATTGCAGTTATTACTCTTTGATTTTCATTGTTTTATTATTTTTAGGACAATATAAAGAAGAGTTCTGTCCTTATCAGCAATAATCTAGCAATATAAAAAGGAACTATTTGGCACTAAAGTGTAATTTACTTAATAATTTATCGAATATATTATAAATATTTAAAATAAAATTTTCCTCTATTGAATATCACAGGGCAAAGAAAAAGTCTTGCTTAAAATGGGATTTCAGAGGATACAAAATTATCTTGTTTATACATTTTTAAAGCAACCAACCCTACAGTTGAGAAAATATTTCTTTGAAAATAGACTGAAGAATTTTCTTAAAGCAGTCATGATTAGGGACACTGAAATGAAATATAGAATCTCTAACATGAGTGGTTTTTCTAGTTTTAATTAAGTTGACCCTTATAGTGCTGATATATTTCTGTCTTTAAATTGAGCAAGATATAATATATACATCTTTACAGTAATGGCCTCTTATGAATAGCACTTAAAATTTCCCATTTGCATGCTATGACTTAAATGGCTTTATCTTTAGGGACACATCTACTTTATTTAATTCCTTTTTCTTCTTTCTCAAATTTTATTCATCCCCAATCAAAAGTTGGGAATATTAGTGGTTAGAAAAAAAATTAAATAACAGAACAAATGAGGATGTCTCTTAAGATCTTTCTCTTATATTCCTTTATCTCACTCTCCATTAATAATCACACCTACTCCCGTAACTGGAACGAAAACCTCAATGTGGTGATTCCACTTTCACAGAGTCAGCTTCAAGCACTTGCCTGTGATTATGGATTTTCCTACTCCTCTTGGTACTTGAGTTTTCTTGAGCTTTTCTGCGCTATGGGAGTAATAAACATTAATGCTCAAATTAGAATGTCTTTCTTCCCACTACAATCTCTCCCATCTATTCCTGGGAGTCCCTACAGAATTGTCACATGTGCTTTGGGACAGGCCTATTCATGGTTATTCATTGGCACCTAGGTCTCCTCTTCAAAGTGCCTCACCACCTCTGTCACCAGTGCCCTCAGTGAGAAGCTCAGCTGTCCAGACCCAGGCCCTCTGGGTCTACCCTTGGTATACCCATGTACACGATGACTTCAGGTGTCTGTGGCAGAGCATTGAGGAGAAGAGAGCTCTAGTCGGTCTGTGTGATCCTGTGCTCTTTATTCCCAAATAATCTCTGCTAGTTCCTAGATGCTCGGAGCCATCCATGGATACAGCTCCTTCAGTTTTGACAACTCTTTTTGTTGGCTTAAAAAAATTGGTCTCTTAAATGACTCCGTTAATTGTATAATGAATTAATCTTACTATACCTCTCCTTCTACGTAAAAATTAATTCTTGCATCCAAACAATAATAACAAACAAATCTAAATGACTCAGAAAAACCTGAGCCCATAGGTTTCCCCGAGAGGTACAATCTGCCTCCCGTATGGACTTGATTTGGTATTCTACTCAATAGTATTAATATTCTTGCAACCGCTCAGCCTTAAATTCTGAGTTTTCTGACTTCTTTTCCAATCAACTAACATATATAGTCAGTTTTCAATGCAATGGCTTTGTTCCTTTTCTTTTCTTATTTTTGCCACTCTATATAAATTGTGCTTTCTCTCAATTAATAAATAAGTTTTCTAGAGTCTGTGTGTGTGGGTGAGTGCATGCATGCAATTAAACTTTGGATTTATCAGTGACACTACGACAGTGGTTAAAAGATAAAATGAGAGGAAGGAGAAGGAGAGATAAAGAAGTTATTTACAGGTCTACAGAGTAAGAAACAAAAATAATTAGCAGTCAAGCTTAGGGTACCCAAGAAATACAAAACAGAGTTAGTCTCACTCACACATTATTTCATTTATTTATTTATTTATTTTTAAATTTTTTATTTTTTTGAGATGGAGTTTCACTCTGTCACCCAGGCTGGAGTGCAGCGGCATGATCTTGGTTCACTGCAACCTCTGCCTTCTGAGTTCAAGCAATTCTCCTGCCTCAGCCTCCCGAGTAGCTGGGATTACAGGCATGCACCATCATGCCCAGCTAATTTTTGTATTTTTAGTAGAGACAGGGTTTCACCATGTTGGCCTTGCTAGTCTCAAATTCCTGAACTCAGGTGATCCACTCGCCTTGGCCTCCCAAAGTGCTGGGATTACCACTGTGAGCCACTGCGCGTGGCCTTCTGTTTTGTTGTTGTTGTTGTTTTTCTAAGACAGATTCTTGTTCTGTCTCCCAGGCTGGAATGCAGTGGCACAGTCAGGGCTCGCTACAACCTCAGCCTTCTAGATTCAAGCGATCCTCCCATCTCAGCTGGGATGTAGCTGGGACTACAGGTGCACGCCACCATGCCTGGCTAATTTTTACTTTCTGTGGAGAACGGGTCTCCCTATGTTGCTCAGGCTAGTCTGGGCTCCAAGGCTCAAGTGATCCTCTCACCTTGGCCTCCCAAATTGTTGGGATTAGAGATGTGAGCCACCGCACTCTGCCACACTAGTTTTACACACCAAGGTAGTTGAAAATGAAGCCAAATCATGTATTATTTAAAGAATAATATGGCTAATGATGTAGCCAAGAATAAAAGCAAAATAGGTTTATAAAATACTCAGGTAAGGGAAAACATAGAATAGCCAGAAAGAATAGATTGGTTAATGCAATCAAGTGATTAGCCTTTTATACAGACAATTGAAAATAAGAGATTATCCTGTCCCTATGTTTGCATGTGAATAAAATTTTTATATCAAGCTAAGGGTACAATTGTAGAGTAGTGATTTTTTTTAATTTTTATTTCATTGTAAACTGACAATTTATAATTGTCTATATTTATGAGGTACAAAGTAATATTATGCCTTATGAATATAATGTGGAATAAAAGCTTAAATCAAGCTATCTTATCCATCACTAGAATAGTGATTTACAAAGTAGAGATCAGGGAGATACATAGTGGTATAGAAGCAAACATCAGAACTCTTATTAGTATTCATTGAAATCTAAAGAATAAATACTTTAATAATTACTAATATTTAAATGCATATCTTAATTTACAGATTGACACTGGCCCTCTTTCCTGATCTAAGTGTCAGGTGGTCATATATTATATATGTTAAAAGTTGTTCATATCCCAACACAGATACTCACAGTGGTAACTCACTCATTCCTTCATGTTTGGCAAGTAGGAAAGTATTGCATACTATATGCCCAATTTAGGATAGACAGAATATATTATCTAGTCTTAATTAACTTAATTTTCACCTATAAAAATTCAATATTTTCCTCACGGAGGGAGAATTGTAATGAGCCTTTAATCCAGTTTGCAAATGTTATTATACTTTACAATATTTCTAAACTTTTGGATATGACTTTACAATACTTTAGAATATTTCTAAACTGATTGGGTACTACTATTGGTTAAATAAAAATATATTTGTAATTATCTTGCTAATTGCAATGGCTTCATAATTTTATTTGCTTGTATCTTAAAGGTGCAATGTTCACCATTATGAGAAATGGTTGCAAATCAAAATTTCAAATAGTTCAGAAAATGTCCAAAGTTTCCATGCTAATTTTTTCTTGTATCTGATTAGATTCCCATTGTGTTTTATTCCTACAAATACTGGAGAAGTGTCAGATATGCCTTTATGTCCTGATTAGGTCTTTGTTTTTGTTATAATGTTCAGTCCATAAAGCATTTAGGGAAAATTGTGTCAAGCCTTATTGTGAGGCAGGCTTTAGTAACACATGATAATATAGTCCATGAAACATCTAAATCTTACTACACCTTAAGTATTTGGCACTTATGACAACTTCTACTTAAGATATAAACTAGCTCTAGTGACTTTATGTATCTGCTCAATTTAAATAATAATTCATAATTTTCTGCTAAATTTATAAAGATTTCCTCAATCTAGCACCCTCAAATTCTGTAACTCTAGCTTTAATATAACGTTTTAACTTAGCGTCTCATTAAAGTACTTCAGGTCCTCTGCTGTATGCTCAAACAGATCTCTTCATCGTTCCTTGGATAACTTTCTGCTTTAAAGCCTTTATTCAATGCAGTCGTTATCCTTCTAAGGCCTTCCCTACCCTCAGAAGTATAAGTGTTGAAATCCTATTATCTTTCTAGATTTCCCTCAAAGGTGACCTCTTCTGTGATGCCTTCTTTGATCAAATCAATGAGGAGTCACCTCTTCCTTCTTTGTATTCCCACAGCACGTAATATATCTTTACAGCAGTTACAGCCATCTGCCCCATAGCAAAGTTGTTTATGAATACTTTTCTCTCACTAAAATATACAATCAGCCCAACAATATCTCTTGTCATATACTCTTCCACTCTTCAGAATGCTTTTTGGATTAAAAAGAAGTTAGTAAAATGAATAAATGATGATATAGAGGCAACAGTTTTTTGTCCTTTGGAATTTATAACAAAAATATTAATGACGTTTTTATTGAACCCATTCTCCATTTAATATTTTGGACAAAGTTAAAATTTTTACATGTGCTCTTCACGGTGAGTTCCTTTTAGTGTGATTTTTACCTTTGTAATTTAGTTTCTAAAAAAATTCTACAACTTTAATTTATTTCTAGTCTCCTCTATTGATTTCTTGGTTTACCCAACTTTGTTTTACTTACTTTACTTAAGAAATTTAATTCATGTTTACGAGTTACATAACATTCAATTTACATCAGGAGTTCAAAGTTAGCCTTTTTTTTTTACATTTTTTTAATTCTTTATTTCTTCTAAAAAAAAAAAACCCAGATACATGTTCAGAACGTGCAGGTGTGTTACACAGGTATACGTGTGCCTTGGTGGTTTGTTGCACCTATTGACCCATCCTCTAAGTTCTTCCCCTCAACTGCCACCCCCCACCAGGCCCTGGTGTGTGTTGTTCCCCTCTCTGTGTCCATGTTTTCTCAATGTTCAACTCCCACTTATGAGTGAGAACATGCCGTGTTTGGGTTTCTGTTCCTGTATTAGTTTGCTGAGGTTGATGACTTCCAGCTTCATCCATGTCCCTGCAAAGGACATGATCTCATTCCTTTTTATCGCTGCATAGTATTCCATGATGTATGTGCACCACATTTTCTTTATCCATTCTATCATTGATGGGCATTTTGGTTGATTCCATGTCTTTGCTATTGTAAATAGCGCTGCAATAAACATACTTGTGCGTGTGTCTTTATGGTAGAATGATTTATATTCCTTTGGGTACATACCTCGTAATGAGATTGCTGGGTCAATTGGTATTTCTGGCTCTAGATCCTTGAGGAATTGCCATAATGACTTCCACAATGGTTGAACTAATTTACAGTCCCACCAACAGTGTAAAAGCATTCCTATTTCTCCACAGCCTCGCCAGCATCTATTGTTTCCTGAATTTTTAATAGTCACCATTCTGACTGGTGAGAGATGGTACCTCATTGTGGTTTTGATTGAAATTTCTCTGATGATCAGTGATGTTGAGGTTTTTTTCATATGTTTCTTGGCTGTGTAAATGCCTTCTTTGAGAAGTGTCTGTTCGTATACTATGCCCACTTTTTTATTATTATACTTTAAGTTCTGGGGTACATGTGCAGAACGTGCAGGTTTGTTTCATAGGTATACATGTGCCATGGTGGTTTGCAGCACCCATCAACCCAACACCTACGTTAGGTATTTCTCCTAATGCTATCCCTCCCCTAGTCCCCCACCCCATGACAGGCCCCAGTGTGTGATATTCTCCTCCCTGTGTCCATGTGTTCTCATTGTTCAACTCCCACTTCTGAGTGAGAACATGCAGTGTTTTGTTTTATGTTCTTGTGTTAGTTTGCTAAGAATGATGGTTTCCAGCTTCATCCATGTCCCTGCAAAGGACATGAGCTCATCCTTTTTTATGACTGTATAGTATTCCATGGTGTATATGTGCCACATTTTCTTTATCCAGTCTATTATTGATGGGCATTTGGGTTGGTTCCAAGTCTTTGCTACTGTGAATAGCACCGTAATAAACATATGTATGCATACGTCTTTATAGTAGAATGATTTATAATCCTTTGGGTATATACCCAGTAATGGGATTGCTAGGTCAAATGGTATTTCTAGTTCTAGATCCTTGAGGAATCACCACACCGTCTCCCACAATGGTTGAATTAATTTACACTCCCACCAACAGTGTAAAAGCGTTCCTATTTCTCCACATCCTCTCCAGCATCTGTTGTTTCCTGACTTTTTAATGATTGCCATTCTAACTGGCATGAGATGGTATCTTATTGTGGTTTTGCTTTGCATTCCCCTAATGACCAGTGATGATGAGCTTTTTTTCATATGTCTGTTGGCTGCATAAATGTCTTCTTTTGAGAAGTGTCTGTTCATATCCTTTGCCCACTTTTTGATGGGGTTGTTTGTTTTTTTCTTGTAAATTTGTTTAAGTTTTTGTAGATTCTGGATATTAGCCCTTTGTTAGATGGATAGATTGCAAAAATATTCTCCCATTCTGTCAGTTGCCTGTTCACTCTGATCATAGCTTCTTTAGCTGTGCAGAAGTTCTTTGGTTTAATTAGATCCCATTTGTCAATTTTGGCTTTTGTTGCCATTGCTTTTGGTGTTTTAGATATGTGGTCTTTGCCTGTGCCTATGTCCTGAATGGTATTGCCTAGGTTTTCTTCTAGGATTTTTATGGTTTTAGGACCTACGTTTAAGTCTTTAATCCACCTCGAGTTGATTTTTGTATGAGGTGGAAGGAAGGGGTCCAGTTTCAGTTTTCTGCCTGTTGCTACCCAGTTTTCCCAACACCATTTATTAAATAGGGAATATTTTCCCCATTGCTTGTTTTTGTCAGGCTTGTCAAAGATCAGATGGTTGTAGATGTGTGGTGTTATTTCTGAGGCCTCTGTTCTGTTCCATTGGTCTATATATCTGTTTTGGTACCGGTACCATGCTGCTTTGGTTACTGTAACCTTGTAGTATAGTTTAAAGTCAGGTAGTGTGATGCCTCCAGCTTTGTTCTTTTTGCTTAGGATTGTCTTGGCTATAAGGGCTCTTTTTGGGTTCCATATGAGGTGTAAAGTAGTTTTTTCCAATTCCATAAAGAAATTCAAGGGTAGCTTGATGGCAATAGCATTGAATCTATAAATTACTTTGGACAGTATGGCCATTTCACCATATTTATTCTTCCTATCCATGTGCATTTGCTGTATTCAGGAGACCCATCTCACATGCAAAGATACATATAGGCTCAAAATAAAGGGATGGAGGAATATTTACCAAGCAACTGGAAAGCAAAAAAAAGTGGGAGTTGCAATCCTGGTCTCTGATAAAACAGACTTCAAACAAACAAAGATCAAAAGAGACAAAGAAGGTCATTACATAATGGTAAAGGGATCAATGCAACAAGAAGAGCTAACTATCCTAAATATATATGCACCCAATACAGGAGCACCCAGACTCATAAAGCAAATTCTTAGAGAACTGCAAAGAGACTTAGACTCCCACCCAATAATAGTGGGAGACTTTAACACCCCATTGTCAATATTAGACAGATCAACAAGATAGAAAATTAATAAGGATATTCAGGACTTGAACTCAGCTCTGGACCAAGTGGACCTAATAGACATCTACAGATCTCTCCACCCCAGAGTATACATATTCAATAGAATATACATTCTTCTCAGCACCTCATCGCACTTATTCTAAAATTGACCACGTAATTGGAAATAAAACACTCCTCAGCAAATGCAAAAGAATGGAAATCATAACAAACATTCTCTCAGACCACAATGCAATCAAATTAGAACTCAGGATTAGGAAACTCACTCAAAACCGCTCAACTACATGGAAACTGAACCACCTGCTCCTGAATGACTACTGGGTACGTAACGAAATTAAGGCAGAAATAAAGATGTTCTTTGAAACCAATGAGAACAAAGATACAACATACCAGAATCTCTGGGAAACATTTAAAGCAGTGTGTAGAGGGAAATTTATAGCTCTAAATGCCCACAAGAGAAAGCAGGAAAGATCTAAAATTGACACCCTAACATCACAATTGAAAGAACCAGAGAAGCAAGGGCAAACAAATTCAAAAGCCAGCAGAAGACAATAAATAACTAAGATCAGAGAGGAACTGAAGGAGATAGAGACACAAAAAAACCCTTCAAAAATCAATTAATCCAGGAGCTAGTTTTGAAAAGATCAACAAAATAGATAGACCACTAGCCAGAATAATAAAGAAGAAAAGAGAGAATCAAATAGATGCAATAAAAAATGATAAAAGGGATATCACCACTGATCCCACAGAAATACAAACTACCATCAGAGAATAATATAAACACCTCTACACAAATAAACTCAAAAATCTAGAAAAAATTGATAAATTCCTGGACACATACACCCACCCAAGTCTAAACCAGGAAGACATCGAATCCCTGAATAGACCAATAACAAGTTCTGAAATTGAGACAGTAATTAATAGCCTACCAAGCAGAAAAAGCCCAGGACCAGATGCATACACAGCTGAATTCTACCAGAGACAGAAAGGGGAGCTGGTATCATTCCTTCTGAAACTATTCCAAACAATAGAAGAAGAGGAAATCTTCCCTAACCCATTTTATGAGACCAGCATTATCCTGATACCAAAACCTGGCAGAGACACAACAAAAAAGAAAATTTCAGGCCAATATCTCTGATGAACATTGATGCAAAAATCCTCAAGAAAATACTGACAAACCGAATCCATCAGCACATCAAAAAGCTTATCCACCACGATCAAGTTGGCTTCATACCTGGGATGCAAGTCTGGTTCAATATATGGAAATCAATAAACATAATTCGTCACATAAATAGAATCAAAGAGAAAAACCACATGTATATGTCAATAGATGCAGAAAAGGCCTTTGACAAAATTCAACACCCCGTCATGCTAAAAACTCTCAATAGACTAGGTATTGATGGATCGTATCTCAAAATAATAAGAGCTATTTATGACAAACCCACAGCCAATATCATACTGAATGGGCAAAAGCTGGAAGCATTACCTTTGAAACCTGGTGCAAGACAAGGATGCCCTCTCTCACCACTCCTAATTCAACATAGTATTGGAAGTTCTGGCCAGGGCAATCAGGCAAGAGAAAGAAAGAGTTTTCAATTAGGAAAAGAGGAAGTCAAATTGTTTCTGTTTGCAGATGACATGATTGTATATTTAGAAAACACTGCTGTCTCAGCCCCAAATCTCCTTAAGATGATAAGGAACTTCGGCAAAGTCTCAGGATACAAAATCAATGTGCAAAAATCATAAGAATTTCTATACACCAAGAACAGACAAACAGAGAGCCAAATCATGAATGAACTCCCATTCACAATTGCTACAAAAAGAATAAAATACCTAGGAATACAGCTTACAAGGGATGTGAAAGACCTCTTCAAGAGAACTACAAACATTTGCCCACTTTTTGATGGGGTTGTTTGTTTTTCTCTTGTAAATGTGTTTAAGTTCCTTGTAAATTCTGGATATTAGACTTTTGTCACATGGGTAGATTGAAAACATTTTCTCCCATTCTGTACGTTTCCTGTTCACTCTGGTGGTAGTTTCTTTTGCTGTGCAGCAGCTCTTTAGTTTAATTAGATCCTAATTGTCAATTTTGGCTTTTGTTGCAGTTGATTCTGGAGTTTTTGTCATGAAGTCTTTGTCCATGCCTATGTCCTGAATGGTATTGCCTAGGTTTTTTCTAGGGTTTTTATGGTTTTGGGATTTACATTTAAGTCTTTAGTTCATCTTGAGTTAGTTTTTCTATAAGATGTGTAAGGAAGGAGTCCAGTTTCAATTTTCTACATATGGCTAGCACCATTTACTGAATAAGAGATCCTTTTTCCACTGCTTGTTTTTGTCCAGTTTGTCAAAGATCAGATAGTTGTAGATGTGAGGTGTATTTCTGAGATCTCGGTTCTGCTCCATTGGTCTATATGTCTGTTTTGGTACCAGCGCCATGCTGTTTGGGTTACTGTAGCCTTGTAGTATAGTTTTAAGTCAGGTAGCATGATGCCTCCAGCTTTGTTCTTTTTGCTTAGGATTGTCTTGGCTATGCAGGGCTGTCTTTGATTCCATATGAAATTTAAAACAGTTGTTTTTTCTAATTCTGTGAAGAATGTCAATGGTAGTTTGATGGGAATAGCATTGAATGTATAAATTACTTTGGGCAGTACGAACATTTTGATGATATTGATTATTCCTGTCCATGAAGATGGAATGTCTTTCTATTTGTTTGTGTCCTCTCTTATTTCCTTGAGCAGTGGTTTGTAGTTCTCCTTGAAGAGATCCTTCACATCCTTTGTTAGATGTATTCCTAGGTATTTTATTCTGTTTGTAGGGATTGTGAATGGGAGTTCATTCATGACTTGGCTTTCTGCTGGCCTGTTGTTGGTGTAAAGTAATGCTTGTGAATTTTGCACAAAATTTTGATTTTGTATCCTGATACTTTGTTGAAGTTGCTTATCAGTTTAAGAAATTTGGGGGCTGAGATGATGGGTTTTTCTAAATAGAAAATTATGTCATCAGCAAACAGAGACAACTTGACTTCCTCTCTTCCTATTTGAATACTTTTATGTCTTTCTCTTGCCTGATTACTCTGGCCAGAATTTCCAATACTATATTGAATAGGAGTGGTGAGAGAAGGCTTCTTTGCCTTGTACCGGTTTTCAAAGGGAATGCTTCCAGCTTTTGCCCATTCAATATTATATTGGCTGTGGGTTTGTCATAAAGCTCTTATTATTTTGAGAAATGTTTCATCAATACCTAGTTTATTGCGAGTTTTTAACATGAAGGTATATTGAATTTTATTGAAGGCCTTTTATTCATCTATTGAGATGTAGTTTTTGCCATTGGTTCCGTTTATGTGATAGATTACATTTATTGATTTGCTCCACTTTTACCTTTAGTATAAAAACTTTCCAATGCTATTGTCAGAAACCAAGTGATATTTATTTAATAAGAAGATTTAAGACAAAACGCAGCAAGACAGTCTTGCGTATCTTCAAGATATTACTGTGTGTGTGTATGTTTGTGTGTGTGTGAATTTGTGTTTGGGAAGTTTATTTTTCCATAAACAATACAATTCTGCATTTCTACATATTAAGAGAAAACAAATAGCAGTTCGATGATGTTTCCACAAACTACTAAATTTTAAAATATTTTCTCTAATTTTGAACATGTGCCTTTTGAAAACAAATGAGTCTTTTAATAAGATAAACTAGTGCATAAGAAAAAGATGAAAAGTTTTGAAGTATGAGTTCATTCTGGACAAAATAGAGCAAAACACGAATGCAGGAAACACTGGCTTAATGAACAACATCCATACTGATGAGTCCCCTCTCAGCCAACTGCCTCATGTCTCCCTAGCGTCTACTGTGATTTACGATGACTAACATCAAAATAAACCTTGGGGACAGAAGAAGCAGAGGTGTGGTCCAGAGAGTTGTGAAGAACATGGAAGAGAGTGAGCTGGATAGTGGGTCTGCATAGGTCACTGTAATTGGAAAGAACTCTAATTTTTAGCCAAGGGAATCTACTCTTTTGAGCTAAAGAGATTAAATAAGACAAAGAAAGGAGTGGGCTGAAAAAAACATTTTCTAAGCTAAACTTCAGGGAATGATTATCAAACTCCACCACAAAATACAGATTACAAAAAAACTGATTTTTCTACCACACTTAGGAAGCTGTAGATAAATAAGCCAGAACTGCACAGTGAAACAATTCAAAGATCCTTGGGGTATCACCAAGGAACTTAGATAATAAGTTAAGTTTGCAACAATATTTGTATTTGTGCATTTGTATATTGTTAGGATAAGGCAGACTGCATTGACACTAAATATGGCATTGTTCCACATGATGGAAGTTGATTATGTTTTCTTGATTATGCAACAGACATAGGAAGTTATGTTTGCAACAAATATTAAAGATTATGTGTATTATTAGTTCTTGTATAGACCTAAACATGTTGGTCCATAAAAAATCGTTCAATATATAGAAGCATTTTTCTTTACTATGTAAAAGATCAGGATAGTCCCAGATTTACTGGAACTCTGGATCTTCAACATGTATGCTCTTGGTCATTTATGAGTTGTTTCCATCTCAGTCCATCTGAAGAAAGATAGAAATGGAGACGCATATACTGGACAGATTTAGAAATAGACCTGAGAGTGGCACAATGCAGGTTTGTTCACAAAGTATTGATTAGAACTCACTGATGTAGCTGCATCTAACTGCAAAGGAGACGGAGAAACATGGTTCAGGTTTGCGTGCAGGAAGAAATGGAAACAGGTTTTGATGGATAGCTGGAATCTCAACCAAAATAGAAAAGAAGTGTTGTGTGTTTGGCTGTTTCAAGGACAGTTCATAATGGAAGACATAGAAGCTACAGGGTATACCTTACAAAAGCTGGGGAATGCATGCATAATTAGTTGATAACAAATGAATATAAATAAATATAGAAATGAGCCCAAGAAGGATTAGGGCTTAGAGGGGTAATAGCTAGAATTATATAGCACTTAAAACTTATAGAGACTATTGAATACTTAATCACAATGTATACATTGTGATTTAAATTAAATACCCAAGATACCTTTGCTACATAATGTTATACAACAAAATACACAAAATCTTATTAAGTGTTCTGTTTAAGCTAAATAATAATTTTCAGGTCCGTCTGGTTGGGTTGTTTCTTAAGTAAGGGGACATGAGAAAAGGTATCTAGATGAATAGCTAGAGAAATGGCAGGCAGGAGCCACTGAGAGAAAATATGGAGACTCCTTGAAGAGTATGAAGTTTTTTGCCTCTTAAAGCTCGGTTCATTTTACTTATATTAAAAGGTGCCTATTAAGTACTCATAGTCTCATTGATTAACCTATTCTTTGTACTCCCAGAACACTTCACATCATCTTCTATAATATAATACATGCTTAGTTACCATGGCTTAAGTCTGGTCACAATTTCACTTTAGCTTGTATATCAAATAAGAATAATAACACCTGCATATTCAAAACTACTGAGTACATCATGTCACTGATTCAAATTTTATTCACTTCAAAGACATTGTAAACCAACTAAAGGTATAATATGGAATTCTGCACCCACACAAAGTTCTTAAAACATATTTACTAAGATAATAAATTAATACACTATGGAAAATGATTTGAAAAAATAGTTTATATTTTAGAACTCTTAAATAAAAATAATACCTAATAAGTTGTAGAAATAGATTCCAACATAATGTGACTTGTTCTTCCAACAATGTGACTTGCACCTCCCATAATGTTGCAATTCAACAAATCTGTATGAGGACTAGAAAAAAATGAGAAAATCAGGTATAAGGGGCTTCCCAGCTAAAGAATATCAAATTGAACATTCTGGCACCTAGCTTTGTTCAAAACTCAGATGCAATATGAACTCTAGGTCTACCATTCATACTTTTTCCAAACAGTTCAAAACAATACAGATAAAAATATGTTCAATTCTATTTTAAGATGAAACATACATTTATGTGAAGAGTGTTTAAAAGGATCCTCCTTCTTCCTGCTGTTTGTTGAGGTAAAATGTCAGCAATGAGCAATCAAAATGTGTTTGATATATTTTGTATCTCCGAATACATTACTCAGAGATGTACATTTATGGGTAAGGAAATACAAATACCACCTTAATAGGTTATATATACTGTATATTGTTTTATTTAGACAAGATAACAAAATATACAAAATGCTCAACTTCATATGAAGTCGAAATATTGAACATTGTTGATATATAATATTTTATAGTTGGCAAAGTTGCATGCTTTTTACTGCCAGATATATTTAATATACTCTTTAAACTAATAATTCACCAAAGAAGTCATAATATTAAATTTTGTTTTTTCTTATCATTATGTGAGGGATTTTTTGGTTTGTATTTTGTTTTGTAATGACCCAATCTCTGCATATGAAATCAATTAGTTAAAGGATTTACAGATGTTTGATGAACAAGATTTTAAAACATAACAAAAGAGGAAATGTTTTATTACTTCAAAGTCACCTTTTTAGCAAGACTACAATAATTTCCCTTTCTCAACAGTCATTTGAAATTCTACCACTCACCAAACTAGCACCCCTAGTTTGCTAGAAAAAATGAGACATACAAACATACGTAATAAACAACTGTCTAAAAGAAGAGGCAGATGTAGGTTCACATATGAGCTGATTATATGCACATAGATCAGAATTATACAAAATATATAGAGTGTACAATCTTGTTCCTACCTCTGTCCCATCTGCCGTGATCTCTCTCCTTTCTCTCCTCTTAGAGAAATTTCTTGTATATTATTGTCTAGAAATAAAAGTATATATGAGTTTGTAGTCGTATTTTTCATTTCACATATAAAGGTTTCCTGTATACATATATTAATAGATATAGATGTAGATGTGAATTTTGATAATTCCACAGGCCAGCATCTTGCTTTTCACTTAAAATGATTCATATCAGCACTTACAGACCTTCCGAAGTATTTAAGTAATTATACAGTGTTATATTTTGTGGGCATTCCATAGTTTGTTTAATTAATCTCCTATAGAGGAAAGCTAGAATTACTTGCGATTTTTTGTTACTGCAAAAGACAAAGGTTAAATGAACACTTGTGGACATTTTGTAAATGGGGACATTTTGTACGTGTGCCAATATAGATATGGGTATAGATACTCAGAAACATAAAAGCATTGTGTCAAAGGGAGATACTTTTCTTTGGAATTTTGATAATTGTTAAAGTCTCACCGACAAAGTGTGTTGTCACATTTTTGATGTTTTGTCACTTTTGGGAGGTGAGAAATATTTTGATTTAGCATTAATTTGCAATTCTCTTATGACTGAGGTTCATACTTATTTATGAGCCATTTATATTTATTTGTTTACCATGGCATTTACTAAAAAGCTTATCTTTATCTTGCAAATATAAGATGATGTCTTTACAGTCTAAATTCACAAATACATGTAGATCCATGTAAGAACTTTCTATTTGCAAAATTAGAAGGTTGTGTATTCATTTACCAGTACATCAGTTTTAATTTATATGGCTTTTAGAATATGCTTTAATATTAATTGAGTTTTCCTAGATATTCTTGTGTATTTTAGAATAATAACTTTGTATAATTCCAGAATAAAAGGTCTCAAAGTATTATGGAGGCCACATTAAATTATAAACTAATTTGAGAATTAACTTTATTATTTTAAATCTACCTATTCAAAACATACCTTTCCATTTGTTCAAGTCTTATTCTGTGTCCTTTAGGGGTGCTGTAGTATTTTTTTCTGTAGCAGCTTGATATCAGTTCCTTAATTTTTATCCCTAGGAATTTCTTGTTGGTGTTATTTTAAGTGATTTTAAAACTTTCCCATTATATCTTCTCACTGGTTGTTATTTGTATATATGAAAGGATCAATTTCTGCACACTGATTTTTCTATCAGTGTACTTACTGAATCCTCTTGTTTTATAGAAGTTGTTGAGTTGATCATTTTATATTTTTTCATATAAAAAATATACTCCTCTGAGCCGGGCAGGGTGGGTGCACCCAGCTACTGGGAAAGCTGAGGCAGGAGGATCATTTGAGCTAAGGAGTTTGAGACCACCCTGGGCAGCATAGCAAGAACCCCTCTAAAAAACAAACAAAAAAACCCCCCAATATTATCATCTATAAATAGAAGATTTTTTTTGTCTTCACTATTCATATTTTGATATTGATTATTCCTTTCTCTTGTATAATTACACCGTAATATAATTGGCTAGTATCTTTTATAACACGTTAGAGAGCACATTGGTTTTGTTCCTGAGTTTAATAGAACTTTAGAAGGACTATTTCTAGTCTTTTCCCCACTAAGTATGATGACAGGTTTTGGAGCAAACACATGCATACACACTGAGATATAGATAGGCCAGTTTTGTGATATATAAAAAAAATATTATTTTATTGAAGGCATTTTTTAATCAAGAATTATTGTTAAATTTTAACAAGTGCTTTTGTAGTATCTACAAAGATTAACATAATTTTCTCCTTGTACTATGAACTATATTCAGATCTATTCTAATATGAGAATACCGGGGGTGGGGCCAAGATGGCCAACTAGAAGCAGCGTGATCAAAGGCTCCATGGAAAAGAACCATAGCAGTGTGCGAATCCTGCACTGGCAAACGAGGTATCCGGGTTCTGTCATCACAACTGACTAGGCAGCTGGCATGACCCACGGAGTGGAAGGAAGAGCAGTGTGGTTTGGCAGACCACCTGAGAGCCACATGGGGCAGGGGAGCCTCCAGCCCCCAGCCAAGGGAGGCATTAAGCGAGGGTGCTACCCAGCCTGGGAAAACGTGCTTTTTCCACAGAACGGTGCAACCTGCAGATTGAAAGATCCCGCTCATGAGCCCACGACACAGGGGCCGAGGGTCCCAACCACAGAGCCACACCGATTCCCAACAGCCACGAAGCTAGAATCTGCTTGAGCCTGCCCCACCAGCACCACAGCTGCGGTTACCTGCTGTCTAAGCCATTTGATCTCCTTGAGGGAGCAATGACAGCCAACACTGGGACTGACAGCCTCCTAACACACTAAGCTCCCAGGGTAGTAGAAGGGCAGCAGCCATCTTTATAGCTCCAGGCCACGCTTTTCCCCTGCTGGAGTAGGAAGCTGGATGGCCTGGTCCCAAGAGGTATCCCCCACAGCCCAACACACCAGCTGAGGCAGACTGTGGACAGAGTGCCTCTTCAGGCCTGACGTTAACCCATCTGTCCTCAGTGAGTGGGGCCTCCCTGCAGGAACTTCAACAACTCCAGCCAGGGGCTCAGAGACAGAACTTTGATCTCCCTGGGCCTGAGCCCCTAGGGGAGGAGTGGTTGCAACTCAGCAGACCAGCAGACTAAGTGTTTCCTCCTGCTAGTTCTGAGGAATCCAGGCAGCCCAGACGAGGGAGTTCCCCTGGTGAAGCACACCCCCTCCACCAAGGGACAGTCAAAGTACTTTATTAAATGGGTCCTGCTCCCTCTGCCACCCAACTGGGTGATACCCTCCAACAGGGGTTTTCAGACACTCCATACAGGAGCATTTCTACTGGCATCAGGTCGGTGCCCCTTGAGGTCAGAGAACCCAGAGGAAGAAGCAGGCACCCATCTTTGCTGTTCTCCAGACTCCTGGAGTGACCTCTCCAGGTGCTGGAGCGAACCAGATGAATAGGGCCTGAAGTGAACCCCCCAGCAAACCACAGCAGCCCTACAAAAGAGGGTCCTGAGCATTGAAAGAAAAATAAACAGAAAGCAACAACAACAGCATCAACAAAAAAAGTCCCCACAAAAACCCCATCCAAGGATCAGCAGTCTCAAAGATCGATGCTAGAGAAATTCATGAAGATGAGAAAGAATCAACAAAAAAATGCGGAAAACCCAGAAAGCTGGAGTGCCTCTACTCCTCCAAATGATTGCAATGCCTCTCCAGCAAGGATACAGCACTGGACAGAGGATGAGATGGATGAACTGACAGAAGTAGGCTTCAGAAGGTTGGTAATAACAAACTCTGCTGAGCTAAAGGACCATGTTCTAACCCAATGCAAAGAAGCTAAGAATCTTGATAGAAGGTTACAGGTGCTGCTAACTAGAATAACCGGTCTAGACAGCAACATAAATGACCAAATGGAGCTGAAAAACATAGCACAAGAACTTCGTAAAGCACACACAAGTATCAATAGGTGAATCAACCAAGCAGAAGAAAGGATGTCAGATTTTGAAGATCCTCTTGCTGAAAAAAAGGCATGCTGATAAGATTAGAGAAAAAAAGAATGAAAAGGAATGAATAAAACATCTGAAAAATATGGGACTATGTAAAAAGACTGAACCTATGATTGATTGGAGTACCTGAAAAAGACAGAGAGAATGGAACCAAGCTGGAAAACACACTTCAAGATATTATCCAGGAAAAATTCCCCAACTTAGCAAGACAGGCCAACATTCAAATTCAGGAAATACAGAAAACACCACTAAGATAATCCATGAGAAGATCAACCCCAAGACACATAAGTGTCAGATTTTCCAAGGTCGAAATGAAGAAATAAATGTTAAGGGCAGCCAGAGAGAAAGACCAGGATATCTACAAAGGGAAGCCCATCAGACTAACAGCAGACCTCTCAGCAGAAACCCTACAAGCAAGAAGAGAGTGGGGGCCAATATTCAACATTCTTACAGAAAAGAATTCTCAACCCAGAATTTCATATCCAGCCAAACTAAGCTTCATAAGCAAAGGAGAAATAAAATTATTTACAGACAAGCAAATGCTGAGGGATTTCATCACCACCAGGCCTGCCTTGCAAGAGCTCCTGGAGGAAGCACTAAATATGGAAAGGAAAAACCAGTACCAGCCACTGAAAAAACAACCGAAATATAAAGACCAATGACACTATGAAGAAACTGCATCAACTAGTGTGCAAAATAAATGGATAGTATCATGATGACAGGATCAAATTCACACATAATAATATTAATCTTAAATGTAAATGGACTAAATGCTCCAATTAAAAGACACAGACTGGCAAATTGTATAAAGATTCAAGACCCATCCGTGTGCTGTATTCAGGAGACCCATCTCACATGCAGAGACACAAACAGGGTCAAAATAATGAGATGGAGGAACATTTACCAAACAAATGGAAAGCAAAAAAAAAGCAGGGGTTGCAATCCTAGTCTCTGACAAAACACACTTTAAACCAACAAGGGTCAAAAAAGACAAGGGCGTTACATAATGGTAAACAGATCAATTCAACAAAAAGAGCTAACTATAAATTGACAGAAGTAGGCTTCAGAAGGTTGGTAATAACAAACTTTGCTGAGCTAAAGGAGCGTGCTCTAACCCAATGCAAAGAAGCTAAGAAATTCTACTATTATTTTTGAAAAGTAATCCTAATTAATTAAATATTGGTTTTATTAAATGTGTATTAACTATGTACAATGATCTAGGTACTATAAGAAACTTCCGGCCAGGTGCGGTGGCTCACACCTGTAATCCCAGCACTTTGGGAGGCTGAGGCGGAAGGATCACAAGGTCAGGAGATCAAGACCATCCTGGCTAACATGGTGAAACCCCGTCTGTACTAAAAATACACACACAAAAAAAATTTAGCCAGGCGTGGTGGCGGGCGCCTGTAGTCCTAGCTACTCAGGAGGCTGAGGCAGGAGAATGGCATGAACCTGGGAGGTGAAGCTTGCAGTGAGCTGAGATTGCACCACTGCACTCCAGCCTGGGTGACAGAGCGAGACTCTGTCTCAAAAAAAAAAAAAAGGCATCTCAGTAATACCTAAAGGATGAAGGAGAATGGGGAGGGGGGTGCGGAATGAAGAAGAAAACATATGAACACTCCTCCATGGAGTTATCCAATAGTGGGGATTCATAAAATTGTTTAATAATTTCCTATGTGAGAGTTCTGAAATGCCCATGTTCTACAGTTATTTGGAGTATTTCAACAAAATAACTAGTCTGATCTGGTGGTAGATATAGAATCCTTTTCTCCTATTCTTGGCTGTGCAGGTAAGCTATACTTTAGGCTCCCTTACAGTTACAGTGGCCAGTGGACTATAAGATGATTTGAGATGTTCCACTTTTGTGCCTAGTATATACAATTTCTTATGCCCCTTTTCTGCACTCTTTCCTTTTCTGTCTGATAGATGCAGACTATAATGAGGTCCTAGGGGATGGAAAAGACACAGATGAAAGCAGCATGAGTCTCTGAATGCTCATGTAGTGAAGAGCCCCTGACAGTCTCAACACCCTCCCAGGGATCTCACATCAGCAAAATGTTAACTTCTATGTGATTAAACCACTGAAATTGTGGTGTCTATTTGTTAGTCCAACAAGCCTGGTCCACAGGGTCTGTGTTTTTAAGAATTAAGCATGTTAAAATGATGCCAAACAGTATAAAATTGGATAATTAGAGAAAAAGGAAACAATAACACTATATCCTCCTAAAACAATAAGGATAGTAACAGAGCCCATGGGTTAATGTATGACCCATAGACAAGAGCAGGGTGCTCAGATTATCTATTGCTGTATAATAAATTATTATGAAACTTAGCAACTTAACAACAATAACCTTTTGTTCTACCTTATCACTGCTTAACATTTGAGGGTCAGGAATTGAGGTAGAAATCAGCTCAGTGAGATGTGTCATTGACTGAAATTGTAATGGTAGGTGGGGGATTACTTTATTTGCATGTCTTGTGCCTTGGTGAAAAATGGCTCTAAGACTGGGCTCTGTTGAGACTATGAACTGGGAGGACAGCATGGAACTTCTCCCCAGATCTTGGGGTACTCTAACTTCATAAACTGTGGCTTGGGCCTCCCACAGAGTGTTTTAATGTGCTTGACATCTGCAATGTTTGATGTGATCTGGCCCCAGAACTTTCAGCTCAATTTCAAAGGCAGGAAAATTAGATCCCACCTTTCATTGGAAAATGTGGCAAATAATTTGCAGTCACCTTTAATCTAAAGCTGAACAACTCTTTTTGACAATCTGGAAAAATATTAATTGATACAGTGTAGGTTTGTTTTTAGAATCTCTTGGGGAAAAGTTGAGGAATTTCTATGGATTATTGACTCTGTAATGTAAGACTGTGAGATATCATTCCTGCGGGCTTTTGGAGAGGGTACAGGTTGCTAGGCATGCTGGTTCCAGTTCTTTCGGAAGCAGGCACCAAGATGGAACTGGATGTGTAAACGATTTATTTAGGGAAGATTCTGTGAAGGACAAAGGGCAGAAAGAACAGGAGTTAGCAGGGAGAGCTTTAGACCAAATGCAGGTCTGCCAATCAGTAAAGAAGATTTTTTTAAAAAAAGGAAAGAAGACTGAGTAGATAGAATCTTATACTGAAGTGCAGCTCTGCGAAAATCTCAACCAGGATGAAGGGGAGTCCCAGGGCATAGTGTGCATGTGAGGGGTCCTTCAGAAATAGAGTTCTATTTCCTCCACCATGTTCAATGAACATGTGAGAATAACCCAGGAAGAAGAATATAGCCTGTTTGTGAATGCTATGAGGAATTCAAAGTTGTCACAGCTAGAGTCACTAATCCAACTGCATTCCTGACAGTGGGTCTCTCCTGAAGGAAGATGTGAGCAGTACACTTCCATGTCTGCACATTAGACTTGAGAGTATTAGGTATAAAAAATGGTCGTGGAGAATGGGAGAGTTGACTCACAAGGCATAGTAATGGCTTCCATAATTGATACACCTGGGCTTAGTGTCGATAAATTTTAGTGTATAGATGTCCTATGAGTATTTCTGGCTCAGCTAAGTTGAACATTTAATTCTTATTTCCTTTCTGCCTCCTTCCTTTAGTGCTCTTTGTCTTTTATAAGTTATTATGCAATTGATTCAATTGAATTAATAAGGAAGAAAGATTTGAATAATTTTAAAGTATATATTCAGATGATTTAAAAAATACTTCCCTCTTTTTTTTGACTAATCGGATTATCTACTGTAAACATTCACGTACATGTTCCTTGGAATAAATGGTCAACTCTTCCAGGTGGGAATACACTTGTGAGTAAAATTTTCAGGTCATAGGGAATGCATATGCTCAAGTTTAGAATATTAAGGAAAACATTTTCCAAAATATTTTAGTAATTCCCAATCCCATCTGCAGAAACTAAGAGTTCCTATTGCTCTACTTTTTTGCTAATATTTGATATTGTCATTTGCTTGTTGTTTGTTGGTTTCGTTCATTTGTTTTTTTGTTATTTTTTTCTGTTCTGTGGGATGTATAGTAGAATTTAATTATGTTTTAATGTGCATTTTTATGATTACTAAAAAGAAAAATCTTACCTGTTTTTATTGGAGATTTAGATATCCTTTGTTACAAATAAAAAACAATGTATTATAACAACTATTTACATAGCCTTTACATTGCAATAAGTATTATAAGTAACCCAAAGATGATTTAAAGCATATGGGAGCATGTTCATAGGTTATTTGCAAATATTACAGCATTTTATTTAAGGGACTTGAGCATCTGTGGATTTTGGCATCTATATAGGGCCCTGGAACTAATCTTACTTAGATACCAAGGAATAGCCATATTGTAAATACCTCCTACTGACCTGTGGCTTGCATTTTCACATCTTAAATATCTTTTGATAAATTTCTATCAGTGTTGAAATTGATAAATAAATTGGGATATATTCATATGAGAATGCTATACAGTAATAAAAATGAATAATCAGCATCTAATTGCAAAACATGTGTGGATCTCAAAAACATTTATAAAGAAAATAGTCTAACAAAAATAAAATATCCTTTATGATCCTCTTTCTTACATGTTACAAAACAGGCAAAGAGAACCTATGCTTTTAGAAGTCAGGGTTGTGATTGGGCTACGGAAGAGGCTTCTGGGGTTCTGGCAATTTTGTTTTATTTGATTCAAGTTGTATTTACATAATTGTCTGCTTTTTCAATAACTGAGTTGTACAAGTTCTGTTCTGTGTACCTTTTAGGCATGAAATGTATACTATATCTCACCTTTAAGAAAATACTAGAAATGTAAATTGTTAATTTTACCAAGAAAATACAAAAAATACTAAGAAAAGAAAAAGCATTCTTGATGCACTGTGCATTGCAAAGGAGTCTTAATGAAGATGAATACAACAAAACACAATAAACTCAGAGAATTATTGCATCAACTTACATTGTGTTATCATCTATGATGTTACCATAGAATTATTTTGTATCCAGTAGGATGCTTTCAGTTCTATGCTAAAAAGTCAAACTCGAATTTGTCTGAACAAGGAAAATTGATGTCTTGGTAAGAAGTTCAGGTCTAGAGAACTTCCAGAGCATGTTGAATCCATTGCTACAGACTGAATTTTTATGCGCTTCTCTCACCAGATTAATAAGTTGAAACTGTAATCCCCAGTGTAAGATGAAGCCTTTGAGGGGTAATTAGGTCCTGGGAGTGAAGCCCTCATGATAGGATTATTGGTCTTATTAGAAAAGACAGGAGCATTCTCTCTCTCTCTCTCTCTCTCTCTCTGCCATGTGAGGATATAGGGAGAAGAAAGTTGCCTGAAAACCAGGAGGCGTACTCTCACCTGAGGCTTGATCTGCTGATGCCTCAGTCTTGGACTTCCCAGCCTCCAGAATTCTGAGAAATAAATGATTTCTGATGAAACCACATAGTATATGGTAATTTACTATTGCAGTTGGAAATAAGATATTATGATTCAATGGAGGCTTCAGGGACCCAGACTGCAAAATCTTTCTGTTTTTCTTTCTTATATAGGATTGTCTGAGACTGGTCCATCTGTGTCAAATATAGTAATACCTAGACCATACAATATTCTGAGTTTTAAAAGGGGCTCCCTCTCTCTTAATCAATGAAAGCAAGGACACATTCGCTAGAAGGCCCTCAGAAGTTTCCGTTAGTCTCATTTGGCAAAATTGTATCACATGACATAGGTTAAACCAATGATTGGTAAGGGGAACAGAAATATTATGATTGACTTAGATCAATCAGGACCCAACTCTGGGCTTGAGATGTGCATTGCTATTGTGAATCATTAACCACACAGGAGAGAAAAGGTTCCATTTAGAAACAGAGACAGGTTAAAAAAAAGAAACAACTGGGTGGATACAAGGAGGGAGGGAAGGAAGGAAGGAAGGAAGGGAGGGAGGGAGGGAGGGAGGGAGATAAGGAGATAATTAGTTTGTCATAAGAAGATACCAGATTGGGTGGTTTAAACGACAGAAATTTATTTTCTCACAGTGTTGGAGGCCAGAAATCTCAGGTCACAGTGCCCTTGGAGTTGGTTTCTCATGAGGGTTCTTTTTTCTCTGGTATCCCTTCCTCTTCTTATAAAAACACCAATCCTATCAGATTAGGGGCTCACTCTTATGACCTCATTTATCATTAACTGCCTTCCTAAAGGCCCTACCTACAAATATAGTCACTTTGGAGATTACGGCTTCAACGTAGCAATTTGGGGGGACACAATTCACTTCATAATAGGAAGAAAGAAGGATGAAAGGAAGGAAATAAGAAGTAAGATTGTAGGTATAATACAGCATATATGCCTTGCCAATTTCATTTTCCAAGAAGAGGAGCTGTATATCTTTACAAAGGCAAAAATAGAGTAAATACACCATTGATAGTTCTTACATAAAGTTAAATGGTGGCAATATGGGTGATTACCATACAGACAGTATATAGATCATTATATGATGTACTGCAAAGTTAAAGGACTCTTACGGTGCCCTTCGGATCATGTTTTTTTTTTTTTTTTTTTTTTTTTTTTTTTTTTATTATACTTTAGGGTTTTAGGGTACATGTGCACAATGTGCAGGTTTGTTACATATGTATCCATGTGCCATGTTGATTTCCTGCACCCATTAACTCGTCATTTAGCATTAGGTGTATCCCCTAATGCTGTCCCTCCCCCCTCCCCCCACCCCACAACAGTCCCCAGAGTGTGATGTTCCCCTTCCTGTGTCCATGAGTTCTCATTGTTCAATTCCCACCTATGAGAGAGAACATGCGGTGTTTGGTTTTTTGTCCTTGCGATAGTTTACTGAGAATGATGTTTTCCAGTTTCATCCATGTCCCTACAAAGGACACGAACTCATCATTTTTTATGGCTGCATAGTATTCCATGGTGTATATGTGCCACATTTTCTTAATCCAGTCAATCGTTGTTGGACATTTGGGTTGGTTCCAACTCTTTGCTATTGTGAATAGTGCCGCAATAAACATACGTGTGCATGTGTCTTTATAGCAGCATGATTTATAGTCCTTTGGGTATATACCCAGTAATGGGATGGCTGGGTCAAATGGTATTTCTAGTTCGAGATCCCTGAGGAATCGCCACACTGACTTCCACAATGGTTGAACTAGTTTACAGTCCCACCAACAGTGTAAAAGTGTTCCTATTTCTCCACATCCTCTCCAGCACCTGTTGTTTCCTGATTTTTTAATGATGGCCATTCTAACTGGGGTGAGATGGTATCTCACTGTGGTTTTGATTTGCATTTCTCTGATGGCCAGTGATGATGAGCATTTCTTCATGTGTTTTCTGGCTGCATAAATGTCTTCTTTTGAGAAGTGTTTGTTCATGTCCTCTGCCCACTTTTTGATGGGGTTGTTTGTTTTTTTCTTGTATATTTGTTTGAGTTCATTGTAGATTCTGGATATTAGCCCTTTGTCAGATGAGTAGGTTGCAAAAATTTTCTCCCATTCTGTAGGTTGCCTGTTCATTCTGATGATAGTTTCTTTTGCTGTGCAGAAGCTCCTTAGTTTAATGAGATCCCATTTGTCGATTTTGGCTTTTGTTGCCATTGCTTTTGGTGTTTTAGACATGAAGTCCTTGCCCACGCCTATGTCCTGAATGGTATTGCCTAGGTTTTCCTGCAGGATTTTAATGGTTTTAGGTCTAACATATAAGTCTTTAATCCATCTTGAATTAATTTTTGTATAAGGTGTAAGGAAGGGATCCAGTTGCAGCTTTCTACATATGGCTAGCCAGTTTTCCCAGCACCATTTATTAAATAGGGAATCCTTTCCCCATTTCTTGTTTTTGTCAGGTTTGTCAAAGATCAGATAGTTGTAGCTATGCGGCATCATTTCTGAGGGCTCTGTTCTGTTCCATTGATCTATGTCTCTGTTGTGGTACCAGTACCATGCTGTTTTGGTTACTGTAACCTTGTAGTATAGTTTAAAGTCAGGTAGTGTGATGCCTCCAGCTTTGTTCTTTTGGCTTAGGATTGACTTGGCGATGCGGGCTCTTTTTTGGTTCCATATGAACTTTAAAGTAGTTTTTTCCAATTCTGTGAAGAAAGTCATTGGTAGCTTGATGGGGATGGCATTGAATCTATAAATTACCTTGGGCAGTATGGCCATTTTCACGATATTGATTCTTCCAACCCATGAGCATGGAATGTTCTTCCATTTGTTTGTATCCTCTTTTATTTCATTGAGCAGTGGTTTGTAGTTCTCCTTGAAGAGGTCCTTCACATCCCTTGTAAGTTGGATTCCTAGGTATTTTATTCTCTTTGAAGCAATTGTGAATGGGAGTTCACTCATGATTTGGCTCTCTGTTTGTCTGTTATTGGTGTACAAGAATGCTTGTGATTTTTGTACATTAATTTTGTATCCTGAGACTTCGCTGAAGTTGCTAATCAGCTTAAGGAGATTTTGGGCTGAGACAATGGGGTTTTCTAGATATACAATCATGTCATCTGCAAACAGGGACAATTTGACTTCCTCTTTTCCTAATTGAATACCTTTTATTTCCTTCTCCTGCCTGATTGCTCTGGCCAGAACTTCAAGCACTATGTTGAATAGGAGCGGTGAGAGAGGGCATCCCTGTCTTGTGCCAGTTTTCAGAGGGAATGCTTCCAGTTTTTGCCCATTCAGTATGATATTGGCTGTGGGTTTGTCGTAGATAGCTCTTATTATTTTGAGATACGTCCCATCAATACCTAATTTATTGAGAGTTTTTAGCATGAAGTGTTGTTGAATTTTGTCAAAGGCCTTTTCTGCATCTATTGAGATAATCATGTGGTTTTTGTCTTTGGTTCTGTTTATATGCTGGATTACATTTATTGATTTGCGTATGTTGAACCAGCCTTGCATCCCAGGGATGAAGCCCACTTGATCATGGTGGATAAGCTTTTTGATGTGCTGCTGGATTCGGTTTGCCAGTATTTTATTGAGGATTTTTGCATCAATGTTCATCAAGGATATTGGTCTGAAATTCTCTTTTTTGGTTATGTCTCTGCCAGGTTTTGGTATCAGGACGATGCTGGCTTCATAAAATGTGTTAGGGAGGATTCCCTCTTTTTCTATCGATTGGAATAGTTTCAGAAGGAATGGTACCAGTTCCTCCTTGTACCTCTGGTAGAATTCAGCTGTGGATCCATCAGGTCCTGGACTCTTTTTGGTTGGTAAGCTATTGATTATTGCCACAATTTCAGAACCTGTTATTGGTCTATTCAGAGATTCAACTTCTTCCTGGTTTAGTCTTGGGAGGGTGTATTTGTCGAGGAATTTATCCATTTCTTCTAGATTTTCTAGTTTATTTGCATAGAGGTGTTTGTAGTATTCTCTGATGGTAGATTGTATTTCTGTGGGATCGGTGGTGATATCCCCTTTTTCGTTTTTTATTGCATCTATTTGATTCTTCTCTCTTTTCTTCTTTATTAGTCTTGCTAGCGGTCCATCAATTTTGTTGATCTTTTCAAAAAACCAGCTCCTGGATTCATTAATTTTTTGAAGGGTCTTTTGTGTCTCTATTTCCTTCAGTTCTGCTCTGATTTTAGCTATTTCTAGCCTTCTGCTAGCTTTTGAATGTGTTTGCTCTTGCTTTTCTAGTTCTTTTAATTGTGATGTTAGGGTGTCAATTTTGGATCTTTCCTGCTTTCTCTTGTGGGCATTTAGTGCTATAAATTTCCCTCTACACACTGCTTTGAATGTGTCCCAGAGATTCTGGTATGTTGTGTCTTTGTTCTCGTTGGTTTCAAAGAACATCTTTATTTCTGCCTTCATTTCATTATATACCCAATAGTCATTCAGGAGCAGGTTGTTCAGTTTCCATGTAGTAGAGCAGTTTTGAGTGAGTTTCTTAATCCTGAGTTCTAGTTTGATTGCGCTGTGGTCTGAGAGACAGTTTATTATAATTTCTGTTCTTTTACATTTGCTGAGGAGAGCTTTACTTCCAACTATGTGGTCAATTTTGGAATAGGTGTGGTGTGGTGCTGAAAAAAAGGTATATTCTGTTGACTTGGGGTGGAGAGTTCTGTAGATGTCTATTAGGTCCACTTTATGTAGAGCTGAGTTCAATTCCTGGATATCCTTGTTAACTTTCTGTCTCGTTGATCTGTCTAATGCTGACAGTGGGGTGTTAAAATCTCCCATTATTATTGTGTGGGAGTTTAAGTCCCTTTGTAGGTCACTCAGGACTTGCTTTATGAATCTGGGTGATCCTGTGTTGGGTGCATATATATTTAGAATAGTCAGCTCTTCTTGTTGAATTGATCCCTTTACCATTATGTAATGGCCTTCTTTGTCTCTTTTGATCTTTGTTCGTTTAAAGTCTATTTTATCAGAGACTAGGATTGCAACCCCTGCCTTTTTTTGTTTTCCAGTTGCTTGATAGATCTTCCTCCATCCCTTTATTTTGAGTCTATGTGTGTCTCTGCACGTGAGATGGGTTTCCTGAATACAGCACACTGATGGGTCCTGACTCCTTATCCAGTTTGCCAGTCTGTGTCTTTTGATTGGAGCATTTAGCCCATTTACATTTAACGTTAATATTGTTATGTGTGAATCTGATCCTGTCATTATGATGTTAGTTGGTTATTTTGCTCGTTAGTTGCTATAGTTTCTTCCTAGTCTCGATGGTCTTTACAATTTGGCATGTTTTTGCAGTGGCTGGTACTGGTTGTTCCTTTCCATGTTTAGTGCTTCCTTCAGGAGCTCTTTTAGGGCAGGCCTGGTGGTGACAAAATCACTCAGCGTTTGCTTGTCTGTAAAGTGTTTTATTTCTCCTTCACTTATGAAGCTTAGTTTGGCGGGATAGGAGATTCTGGGTTGAAAATTCTTTTCTTTAAGAATGTTGAATATTGGCCCCCACTCTCTTCTGGCTTGTAGAGTTTCTGCCGAGAGATCAGCTGTTAGTCTGATGGGCTTCCCTTTGTGGGTAACCCGACCTTTCTCTCTGGCTGCCCTTAACATTTTTTCTTTCATTTCAACTTTGGTGAATCTGACAATAATGTGTCTTGGAGTTGCCCTTCTCGAGGAGTATCTTTGTGGCGTTCTCTGTATTTCCTGAATCTGAATGCTGGCCTGCCTTGCTAGATTGGGGAAGTTCTCCTGGATAATATCTTGCAGAGTGTTTTCCAACTTGGTTCCATTCTCCCCATCATTTTCAGGTACACCAATCAGACGTAGGTTTGGTCTTTTCACATAGTCCCAAATTTCTTGGAGACTTTGTTCATTTCTTTTTATCCTTTTTTCTCTAAACTTCCCTTCTGTCTTCATTTCATTCATTTCATCTTCCATCAGCGATACCCTTTCTTCCAGTTGATCGCATCTGCTACTGAGGCTTCTGCAATCTTCGCGTAGTTCTCGAAACCTGGCTTTCAGCTCCATCAGCTCCTTGAAGCCCTTCTCTCCATTGGTTATTCTAGTTACCCATTCTTCTAATTTTTTTTCAAAGTTTTTAACTTCTTTCCTGTTGTTTTGAATTTCCTCTCGTAGCTCAGAGTAGTTTGATCGTCTGAAGCCTTCTTCTCTCAACTCATCAAAGTCATCCTCCATCCAGCTTTGTTCCGTTGCTGGTGAGGAACTGCGTTCCTTTGGAGGAGGAGAGGTGCTCTGTTTTTTAGAGTTTCCAGTTTTTTTGGTCTGTTTTTTCCCCATCTTTGTGGTTTTATCTACTTTTTGTCTTTGATGATGGTGATGTACAGATGGGTTTTTGGTGTGGATGTCCTTTCTGTTTGTTAGTTTTCCTTCTACCAGACAGGACCCTCAGCTGCAGGTCTGTTGGAGTTTACTAGAGGTGCACTCCAGACCCTGTTTGGCTGGGTGTCAGCAGCGGTGGCTGCAGAACAGCGGATTTTCGTGAGACCACAAATTCAGCTGTCTGATAGTTCCTCTGAAAGTTTTGTCTCAGAGAAGTACAGGGTTGAATGAGGTGTCAGTCTGTCCCTACTGGGGGGTGCCTCCCAGTTAGGCTGCTCAGGGGTGAGGGACCCACTTTAGGAGGCAGTCTGACCGTTCTCAGATCTCCAGCTGCATGCTGGGAGAACCACTACTCTCTTCAAGGCTGTCAGTCAGACAGGGACATTTAAGTCTGTGGAAGTTCTTGCAGAGTTTTTGTTTGTCTGTGCCCTGCCCCCAGAGGTGGAGCCTACAGAGGCAGGCAGGCCTCCTTGAGCTGTGGTGGGCTCCACCCAGTTCGAGCTTCCTGGCTGCTTTGTTTACCTAAGCAAGCCTGGGCAATGGCGGGCGCCCCTCCCCCAGCCTCGCTTCCGCCTTGCAGCTTGATCTCAGACTGCTGTGCTAGCAATCAGCGAGACTCCGTGGGCATAGGACCCTCCGAGCCAGGTGCGGGACACAATCTCCTAGTGTGCCGTTTTCCAGGCCCGTTGGAAAAGCGCAGTATTAGGATGGGACTGACCCGATATTCCAGGTGCTGTCTGCTTCCCCTTTCTTTGACTAGGAAAGGGAACTCCCTGACCCCTTGCGCTTCCCGAGTGAGGCAATGCCTCGCCCTGCTTCGGCTCGCGCACAGTGCGCTTCACCGACTGTCCTGCACCCACTGTTAGGCACTCCCTAGTGAGATGAAACCAGTACCTCAAGCAGAAATGCAGAAATCACCCGTCTTCTGTGTCGCTGGGGCTGGGAGCTGGAGACCGGAGCTGTTCCTATTCGGCCATCTTGGCTCCACCCAGGGATCATGTTTTTTGGTTTTCTTCTGCCTTGTATATTTTACTGTGTATATACATATATACATATTGTGTGTGTACATATACATATTGTATATGTACACACTATATATATTTTTTTTAGTTTTCTTCTGCCTTGTAACACGCTGTACAGATTTATAGCCTAGGAGCAATAGACTGTGTACCATATAGCCTAGGTGGCTATATCATGATTATGATCATGCATCAGTTAACAATCGAGATACATTCTGACAAATATATCCGTAGGCAATTACATCTTTGTGTGAACATCAGAGTGTCCTTACGCAAACCTAGATGTTATAGCCCACCTGGGCTACATAGTACACAGCCTATTGTTCCTAGGCTATGAACCTGTACAGCATGTTAGTGTACTGGATACTGAAGGCAATTATAATACAAAGTGAAGTATTTGTGTATCTAAACATAGAAAAGGTAGAGTAAAAATGTGGTAGAAAAGATGTTAAAATGGTGCATCTGTAAGGACACTTACCACGAATAGGGTTTGCAGGACTGAAAGTCGCTCTGTGTGAGTTGGTGGGTGAGTGGTCAGTAAATGAGAAGGGTTGGGAGCACAGTAGGTTTGTTTACACCAGCACCACCACAAACATGTGAGTAATGCGTTGTGCTATGACACTAGGATGGCTATGATGGCACCAGGTGATGGGAAATTTGTAACTGCCTTGTGATCTTATTGGCCCACTGTTATATAGGTAGAGTCCATTGTTGGCCGAAGCATCGTTATCTGTACATGACTGGAATGTGCTTTACTTTCCCTTTGAAATATGAATTTCTTTTCTAGTGATTTATATTTTATTTATAAAATCAAATTCAGTTTGCATATATTAAACCACTATCATTTAAAATATTGGCTATATTATCAACCATTAAACAGATTTATGGCTGTTTTACTTTTTCAAAGTAAGTCTGTTCTCATTTTTCATACCACGATCAGCAATCATTTTAAATTTTTTATTATTCAGTCTCAGAAAGTATAGTTACATTATATTTATAATATATGTAATAGCCATAAGTCACTCAAATGGTTCATAATTTTAACATTCATTTTATAATGGTTTGCCTAGTTTATACAAATTTAACTCTTTGAAGGTAGAAGCCAAAGCAATCATTGATGATTTTTAAACAAAGGCCATGAATACAATGTTCATTTAATAAAACAAGCAACGCTAAACAATGCAAAAAATAGCAAAAAGCAACTCAGTAAATTTGCACAAACTTAACATGCACAATAGTAATAAAATATTTTCATCACTGTAAGAACTGATTTATATATTAATTTTTTTCAACAGAATTATTATACATCATTCTGCTAATAGGTATCAAGCATAAATGAAGCACTGAGAATACAAAAAGAAAGAGAAAATTAGTCCTGTTCTCAAGGAGCTTAATCTAACAAGAGAAACAAGTGAACCCACTGTGCTATTCCAAAGTGCAGACATTATTTAAAAGCAACAAGAAGAGCTCAAAAAGAAGGAGCAATTAATTCTATTACGGGGATTGGGAAGACCTTGACCGGGTCTGTGGTAACTTGGCTCAGTGTTAGGAGACAAGATTTTCCAGGTAGTATAAAGAATAGTGAAAAGTATTTAAATATAAGGAAGTTTATGGCTTTTTACTACAACTAATTTTTCGTGTTTTGAAATAACCTGTAGTATATTCTAAAAGCGTTTGGAACTTTTTCTAGTTAATACACTATACATATGTATATTTTGATATGAGTTTTACACTATTTAAAAATCATTATAAATTTTTCTAACATGCAAAAGAGTAAATATCCATAATTTGATGACTCCTACTTATTTATTTTATTGAGATGGAGTCTCGCTCTGTCACCCAGGCTGGAGTGCAGTGGTGTGATCTCAGCTCACTGCAAGCTCTGCCTCCCGGGTTCGTGCCATTCTCCTGCCTCAGCCTCCCGAGTAGTTGGGACTAAAGGCACCCACCACCACGCCCGGCTAATTTTTTGTATTTTTAGTAGAGATGGGGTTTCACTGTGTTAGCCAGGATGGTCTCAATCTCCTGACCTCGTGATCCACCCGCCTCGGCCTCCCAAAGTGCTGGGATTACAGGGATGACTCCTACTTATATACATTATATACTGTATAAATTATTTTATGACTTTATAGAACCAGACCTTGAGAGAGTTCTAATTTCATAAATTAATACAACCATTAGGTGAAACTAGCATTACTCATAAATTAGATCACAAAACCACTTTTTTCCTCCGTGTTGCTTTAAAATATACTCAGTAGAAATTTTCTTCACTGCTCTGAATGAAAACTCGGGTGGTTTCAGGATTTTTCCAATCCCATGTCATGTTCTCACATTATACATTAAAACTTCATCTCATTTCAAAAGTTGAGTTTGGCTTCATTATAATAATGAAAGCTTTGAAAGTGATTTTAAATATATCTACTCTCAGCTCACACTACTGCAGAAAGGGATTATTTGATCAGAGAAGGGCTTCCCTTCTGCTTCTGGCATCTTCTTTCATTACTTTTTTTTTTTTTTCTCTATAGTTGCTTAACTACAGTTTCTGAGAAATGAGAGTGAAGGGAGACATAAGAAGGGGAACAGAAAAGTTCTTATTTGTATCACTGATGTTTAATTGCTATTGAGAGCTTTATTTTAATTGACTTGCTTTGTAAAGCCATCTGAAGCAATTGATTTTGTACATTTATTTTATAGCAGACCACCTTACTGAAAGTTCTTACAAATCTACCAAAATATCAGATCATTCTCTTGGGTCATTCAAACCTGAAGTAATACATTAGCATGAAGACAATTACTCAATAAAGATGTTTATGTCTATTCCATTCTTTTTAAAATTTAAAGTATACACATGAGGTATTGATATTCATATCTATAGTGAAATTATTACTACAGGTCAGCAATTTAGCATATCCATTATCTTCCATAGTTAGCATTTTTTATGTGTGGTAACAGCACTTAAAATCTGCTCTCTTTGCAAAGTTTGAACATACAATACAATATTATTAACTATAGTCTTACAGTTTGTATTGGTCCATTCTCACATTGCTGTAAAGAACTACCTGAGATTGGGTAATTTATGAAGAAAAGGGGTTTAATTTACTCTCAGTTCCACATGGCTGGGAGGCCTCAGGAAAATTACGATCATGGCAGAAAGTGAAAGGTAAGCAGACATAGTCTTCACATGACCAGAGCAGGAGAAAGAGAGAGAGAGGGAGCAAAGGGGGGAAATGCTATGGTTTGGTTTTGTTTTGTTTTTTGAGACTGAGTCTTGCTCTATCGCCAGGCTGGAGTGTAGTGGTGCGATCTTGGCTCACTGTAACCTCTGCCTCCCGGGTTCAAGCGATTCCCCTGCCTCAGCTTCCTGAGTAACTGGGACTACAAGTATGCGCCAGCACACCTGGCTAATTTTTTGTATTTTAGTAGAGACAGAGTTTCACCATGTTGGCCAGTATGGTCTCGATCTCCTGACCTTGTGATCTGCCTGTCTCAGCCTCCCAAAGTGCTGGGATTACAGGCGTGAGCCTCCATGCCCAGTGGCTACACACTTTTAAACAACGGATCTCATGAGAACTCAATGACTATCATGAGAATGGCAAGAGGAAAATCCACCATCATGATCCAATCCTCTCCCACCAGGTTTCTCACTCAACATTGGGAATTACAATTAGACATGAGATTTGAGTGGGGCCACAGAGCCAAACCATATCATTCTGCCCCCAGCCTCTCCCAAATTTTATGTCCTTTTCACATTTCGAAACACAATCATGCCTCCCAACAGCTCCCCAAAGTCTTAATTCATTCCAACATTAACTCAAAAGTCCAAGTCCAAAGTCTCATCTGAGACAAGGCAAGTCCCTTCTGCCTATAAGCCTATAAAATCAAAAACATATCAGTTACATCCTAGACACAATGGGGTTACAGGCATTGGGGTAAGGGAGAAATTCCACAAGGGAGAAATTGGAGAAAACAAAGGGGCTCACAGACCCCATGCAATTCTGAAACTCAGCAGGGCAATAATTAAATCTTAAAGTTCCAAAGTAATTTCCTTTGATTCCATGTCTCATAACCAAGCCACCCTGATGCAAGAGGTGGGCTCCGTAGGCCTTGGAAAAAGCTCTGCCCCTGTGGCCCTACAGGGTAAAGCCCCACCACCACAGCGCTTTCATGGGCAGGCATGGAGTGCCTGTGACTTTTCCAGGCACACAACGCAAGCTATTGGTGGATCTACCATGCTGGGATCTACAGGATGGTGGCCCTCTTCTCACAGCTCCACTAGGCAGTAACCCAGTGGGAACTCTGTGTGGGGGCTCCAACCCCACATTTCCCCTCCACACTGCCCTAGTAGAGCTTCTCCATAACGGCTCTGCCCCTGCAGCAGACTTCTGCCTGGACATTCAGGCATTTCTCTACATTCTCTGAAATTGAGGCAGAGGTTTCTAAACCTCAACTCTTGCCTTCTGTGCACTGGCAGGTCCAACACCATGTGGAAGCTGCCAAGGCTTGGGGCTTGCACCCTTTGAAGCAACAGCCAGAGCTATACCTTGGCCCATTTTAGCCATGGCTGAAGCTAGAGCAGCTGGGATGCAGGGCAGCATGTACTGAGGCTGCACAGAACAGCAGCCCTGGGCCTGGCTCACAGAAACATTTTTCCCTCCTAGGCCTTTGGGTCTGTGATGGGAGGGGCTGCTGTGAAGGTCTCTAAAATGCCCTGGAGGCATTTTCCCAATTGTCTTGGCTATTAACATTCAGTTCTTCTTTACTTATGCAAATTTCTGCAGCCTTGAATTCCTCCTCAGAAAATGGGTTTTTCTTTTCTACCACGATTGGCCTGCAAATTTTTCAAACTTTTATGTTCTGTGTCTCTTTTAAATATAAGTTCCTGTTTCAGATAATCTCTTTGTTTATGCAATTGATTTGTTTATGCAAATTGAGTATAGGCTTTTAAAAGCAGCCAGACTACATCTTAAATGCTTTGCTGCTTAGCAGTTTCTTACACTAGATACCCTAAATCAATTCTCAAGTACAAAATTCCACAGATCACCAGAGCAGGGGCACAATGCCTCAGTCTCTTTGCTACCGAATAGCAAGAGTGACATTTATTCAAGCTCCCAATAAGTTCTTCATCTCCACCTGAGACCACCTCAGCCTGGACTTCACTGTCCATATCACTACCAGCATTTTTGTCACAACCATCCAAGAAGTCTCTAGGAAGTCTCAAACTTTCCCTCATCTTCCTATCTTCTTCTGATCCCTCCAAACTGTTCCAGCCCCTGCCCATTACCAACTTCCAAAGTTGCTTTCAGATTTTCGGATGTCTTTATAGCAATGCCCCAGTCCCAGTAAAATTTTTTGTATTAGTCTATTCTCACATTGGTATAAAAAACTACCTAAAACTGGGTAATTTATGAAGAAAAGAGACTTAATTAACTCACAGTTCCATACGGCTGTGAGACCTCAGGAAACTTACAATCATGGCTGAAGGTGGAGGGGAAGCAGTGATGGTCGTCACATGGCCAGAGCAAGAGAAAGACAGAGCAAAGGAGGAAATACTACACAGTTTTAAACAAGCAGATGTGATGAGAACTCACTCAGTATCATGAGAACAGCAAGGGGGAAATCCACCCTCATTATCCAATCATCTCCCACCAGGTCCCTCCCCCAACACTGGGAATTACAACTCAACATGGGATTTGGGAGGGGACACAAAGCCACAATTTGAGTGGGGACCCAGAGCCAAACCATGTCACTGTTGTACGTTAGATTGCTAGACTTCTTTATCCAGTATAACTACAAGTTTGTACTCTTTGACTTACTTCTCCCCGTTTCCTTCCCTTTCTTGTCCCTGGTACCCACCATTCTATTCTCTGTTTCTATGTGTTGAACTTTTTTTTTTGTAGATTCCACATGTAAGTGGATCACCTCAAACCAATAGAATGGCTGTTATCAGAAAGTCATAAGATAACAAGGGTTGGCGAGAATGTGGAGAAAGGGGAACACTTGTCCCCTGTTGGAGGAAATGTAAATTCGTACAGCCATTATGAAAAACAGTAAGGAGGTGCCTCAAAATATTAAAAATATAATTCTATAATTATTTTATGATCTGGCAATGCCTTTCTTGGGTATATACTCAAAGGAAATTAAAGCAGTGCCTCAAACGGGCATCTGCACTCCCATGATCACAGGAACGTTATTCATAATAGCCAAGACAAGGAGACAGCCTAAGTGTCCATTGGCTGATGAATGGATACAAAAATTCGCTCTTCCATTCTGATGTTTATATGTCATTCATTTCTATGTCCTAAAGTGTTGTGTAGAAACTGCAGGAAAATATTGAATAGCAGGGGATTTTGAGCATCCACGTTTTGTTCTGGATTTTACTGCAAATGTTTGTAATGTTTTACTATTTATTATAATGTTTGCTACAGAATTTGAAGATATCTTTTCTTATATTATATAAAAATAATATATGTATATCTGGTTCTTAAAATGAGTTCTGGTTTTGTTGTGGGACTCATGAGACTGGAGAGAGCAATAGTTGGAACAGGAGGATTTTTACTGAGTGCACACAGATGCAGCAGATTAACATCCAAGGACTGGACCCAGAACAATGACAGCACTTGACTTTTACACACACTTCTAAAAGGGGGTGGGCTAGCTTGAAACAAGCTTACAGTGGCATGAACCATAGTGATGTGAAAGCCAGAATACAGAGGCAGAACAAAGGCAGTTAATTAAACTGTGACAGGTTCATAACTCAGGATTACATAGGACTCTTGCTATGCGGCCCGGATGGCTGTTATCTAGGCCTGCTCTAGTGCCTTGCACGGACTTATAACCTTCACTATGGTGCCTGGATGGCTGCAATCCAGGCCTGCTCAGGTGTCTCATGACCTTTGCTGTGCTGCTCAAAAAAATGGAATACTTGAAGTTACTGGTTGCAGAAAACAGGAATCTAAAAGCTCCTATCATAAAATAAAGGAAAATTTGTTTTTCAAACTTGTTTTTCTCTTTTTAATTTCATTTTTCTTTTTAATTTCCACTCAGTTTTTCTTCTCTTATTAGTATGAGAGCTCATCAAGGGAAATGGAATATAAAAGGAAGAGGAGGGAGTGGAGAAGTGTCCCAGTAAAACTGAATGGGGCATGAAGTTTGTTCCTCTATAGCTAAGTGATGGTGAGTTTAGAAGGGAGATGACAGTAGAAAACAATGATTAATATGGCAAGTTTCCATTTCCTCTAACTACTCTTTAAAATGGATCATTGATAATGAAGCATTGCTTTAAAAACATCTAAATAAGTGTTGGAGATATTGGATCCAGTGTACTGGTTCTCAAGTCTTTGATCCAGTACAACATTGATTATGGTACAGAAATAGAGTGGGATGAGATGAGGCTTCATCAGATTCTAAAGCCCAGCACCTAGGTGCACATGGCCTACCTACAGTGTGAATGGATATAGGCGTTTCTGCTTACACTGATGAGAAAATATGCACTTTCTGAGATGACCTTTGGGTGCCCAGAGGCCTAGTCAGGGAGAAGAGGATGCAGAAATAGTATAACAGTGGCCAGGGCATGCACTCACATGCCGTATGCTAACATAAATCTCAAAATTCCCAGTAGAATCAGTCGCACTTGAGAGTCCCCAGCCAAGAAAATGGCCAAATGGAACCTGGAGCAAAGGGTGGGAATTTGTAAGATACTAAGGTAATCCAAACAGAAATCTTCTCTGCTTCCACAATGATAGAGTGAATATCCTCATTCACCAGGTGCTTTTTGGAGAAGTGGCATTCTGAAAGCATTTAACTCAGGTAACAGAATCACCAAAAAGACTATGTATGTATGTATGTATGTATGTATTTAGAGACAGAGTCCCACTCTGTTCCCCAGGCTGGAGTGCAGTGGCACCATTTAAGCTCACTGCAACCTTTGCCTCCTGGGCTCAAGCAATTCTTGTGCCTCAGCCTCCCGAGTATCTGGGACTACAGGCACTTGCCACCATGCCCAGCTACTTTTTGTATTTTTAGTAGAGACAGGGTTTTGACATATTGCCTCAGCTCGTCTCTAACTCCTGACCTCAGCTGATCTGCCCAAGTAGGCCTCCCAAATTGCTGGGATTACAGGTGTGAGCCACCAAGCCTAGCCCAAAAAACTTTTAAATTCATCAACAAATAGGAATCTGAACCTTGAACACTACATATATTGACAATTTAAATAGAAAAAGGATAGTTGAACTGGAAAAGACCAAAATATTACTGATTTAAAAGTGTAAATTTGCTCATTGATCAGTCAGGTAGAAACTTGTCTTTGCACATCTGATTGTAATTTGAATGAGTCTGTGATATTCATTGCTGAATATTACTCCTGTTTCTTTGGCAGAAATGTTGATTTTATAAGAAGCCTGTTCAGCATCTTTTGATAGTATGTTGTTTCTCTATTTTAATCTATTAATGTGGAGTCATGACTTTCAATTATTATTGACTCAGAACCCCTTTATACCTTTAAAGTTATTGAGCAACTCAAAGAGCTTTTATTTATGTGGGTTATATCTATCAATATTTACCATGTTAGAAATTTAAAAGAGAATCATTTATTTTTCACTTAACAATAATAGACATATTACTCATTAACTTAAAAATATTTCTGTTTAATATAACTGTATTTAGGAAAACAAAAAATATTGAGAAGAATGATACTATTTTAGATTTTTTTCAAATATTTAATATTTGATTAGATTCTTTTGTTTTAAGAGATGAGCTGGAGTGCAGTGACGTCATCATAACTCACTGCCGCCTCAAACTCCTGGGCTCAAACTATCCTTCCACTTCAGCCTCCAAAGTAGTTGGAATGACAAGCATGCACTGCTATGCCCAGCTAATTTTTAAATTTTTTGTCAAGACAAGGTCTCACTATGTTACCCAGGCTGGCCTTGAACTGCTGGCTTTCAGAGATCTTCCCACCTTGGCCTCCCAGTGAAGTCTTACATTTGCTACTGAATTTGATGTCTTGCTTCACATACCCTCTGGAAACTTCACTCTCTATACTCATAAGAGAATGAAAGAGATAAAGACATGTAACATCTTGACATCATTATCAAAATGCTTTTGATGTCACTGAGCCCCTGAGATGGTGTCCATTTATGGTTTATGGCTCTACATAGAGATTGTCAAAATATGAAAAACCTCTATAATGTTTTGTACATGTTTATCATCCTGAGTCTCTTGGGTGTCTATCCCATTCCTTAGCCCAAGCTCTGGTTTCTCCACTCTACTTCCCTTATTCACACATAATGCATCATCTAAAGCAAGCTTGTCCAACCCAGGGTCCATGGGCCGCGTGCAGGCCAAGATGCCTTTGAATGTGGCCGAGCACAAATTTGTAAACTTTCTTAAAACATTATAGCTCATCAGCTATCATTAGCGTTAGTGTATTTTACCTGTGGCCTAAGATAATTATTTCTTCCAATGTGGCTCAGGGAAGCCAAAAGATTGGACACCCATGATCTAAAGGGTACCTTTTAGCCATGGTTCTTTAGGATTCCAGTCCACTCAGGGTGATGTGCTATGAGATGCAGTCAGCTCCCTGAATATCCCACCTCTTGTATTGCTGGGTGCTGCTTGCCAACCCTACCATAGTTAGAGTTACTGTTACACTGTGGAAGTATTCAGAATCTCAGATAAGCAATAAATATATATTTGGGGTTGAAACTTTTCAAATGATGGGGCTGAGCATTGACTATTTTATTATGCTAGGATAAACACAGAAGGAACTAAAGCCATGAGCTTTTATTTTCAAATATCCATATAAAGTAGCACTCTGGGCCTTTACTTGTTTAAGGGCCGTGTGTTCGGCTACACTAAGTTGGAAAAATATTTATGAAATTAACACTCTGTAAAGAAAATCTGGCTCCTGTGATAGGAAAAGCACAGTTTCAGATGCCAAATCCTGCAGTGGAAGGCTAGAGAGTTGTTACATATTTTTATAGAGCCTGAGGGATGTTTTGCTTCATATTAGCTTATGTTCATATGAAGTTAATGATGTATGAGAATTCCATAAAGTTTCTTTTGGGTAAAATTTGATGATTGTCTTCAGAAGAAATTAATTTAACTAAATTTTGACAACTTAAACATAACAGCTTCTCTTAATGAAGGCAGTAAGTCTTCCACTGCATGTAGCAGATATTCAGAATGTGTCAATTTTAAACTATTAAATTCCTGCAATTTTCAGATTTAAAAAGCAATGCCTCACCCAACCGCATGAGGATTTACTGTTTCTCAATATTGTCAGTTAATTTCTTAAAGTCAAATCCTCAAAAAAATTATTAGCATAGGCTAAATTGCAGAAATTTATGCATAGCATTCACCTCAACCAGAAAGAAGCCACAGAACTGGAAGGAACTTAAAATGGTTTTCAAGTAGAAAATTAAACTTTTTGTATTGCTGAGTCCTTTAGGAAACTGATGAAGTCATTGATTGCTCTCTGCAGAAAAGAAAAAAGAGCAAATCGATGAAATGCTGCATAAAATATCACTGAGTTCATGATATCTATCTATAAACTTTGAAAGCTTTCATGAATCTCAGACTGTTTAAGAAAATTTACAAATGAAAACACATATAAATTTTAATGAAATGGAAATTACCAGCTGTACTAATTTTGATAAATGTCTTAGTCTTTTACATTTAATGATTGTTATTTATTGGTGTAGCGAAGGCTGAAAATTCTAAAAATTATTATTCCATATGACATTCATTCACGCTGTTCTTGAATTAAAATTCTGACAGATTCACAGGGGTGCTTTTTGACTTGTCTTCTCGAAGCCAGAACTCAGAAAAAAATCAATTCTTTGAAAAAATATTAGTCAAATGATGTCATATCAGCTAAAAATGTTTGAGTAAATGAATGTATCAAATTTTATTATGTCATCAGATGTGCCATTACTATAGTACTAATAAAGATGTAGGTTATCTTCTAGAGCAGCTACCCAAAAGAAATACAATGCCAGCCACATATGTACTTTTAAATATTCTAGTAAATATATTAAAAATAAAATAAAATATTAATTTTAATAATATAATTTTATTGAACACAGTATATTCAAAATATCATTTCAACATGTGATAAGTGAAACATAAATATCCATTTGACTTTTTTTGGTACTGAGTGTTTGTAATTCAGTGCTTATTTTATTCTTGGAGTGTATCTCATTTTGAACCAGACACATTTCAAGTGTTCAATAGCCACATGTGGATCGTGGTTACTGTACTGGACAATACTACTCTAGAGACTGACTAAAAGCAATCACAATGCTATTTTATCTTTTGAAGAATTATAGGCTGTTCTTTTTACTGAATTCTAGTACATTTTATTAAGGCTAAAATAAATAATGTCAGGATTCTTCATTTGTAATGATCTGCAGCTGTGTAGTTTTATTGAAATTTTTTAAATGTGCAATTTGATAGATACTATAGTTTATACATCTCAGCTCACTGTAACCCCCACCTCTAGGTTCAAGCGATGGTGTTCCCAAGTAGCTGGGATTACAAGCCTCCTGACTAGCTGGGATTATAAGCGTGCGCCACCATGCCTGGCTAATTTTTGTATTTTTAGTAAAGACGGGGTTTCACCATGTTGGCCAGGCTGGTCTCGAACTCTTCACCAAGACCTGCCTTGGCCTCCCAATATGCTGGGATTATAGGCATGAGCCACTACATCCAGCCAGTTTATAGGTATTTTGAATGTGCAATTTTGCTTGCAACTCCAGTAGCAAACCAAAAGGAAGTTCTTTTGTATGAGTTGAGATTGAGATTGATGTATGCTAATGGTCTGAAGAGTTGCTAATTAAAAATCAGGACATGTTATATGATAATTAAAATTAAAGGTATACATTTTCAATTTTTCAAGGATTTGTTTTTGTGTTGACTGTAATTTTATAAAAAAAACTAGTGTGTAAAATTGATATGTAATGTGATTTTTTTAAATTATACTTTAGGTTTCAGGGTACATGTGCACAATGTGCAGGTTTGTTACATATGTATCCATGTGCCCTGTTGGTTTGCTGCACCCATTAACTCGTCATTTAGCATTAGGTATATCTCCTAATGCTGTCCCTCCACCCTCCCCCCACCCCACAACAGTCCCGGAGTGTGATGTTCCTCTTCCTGTGTCCATGAGTTCTCATTGTTCAGTTCCCACCTATGAGTGACAACATGCGGTGTTTGGTTTTTTGTCCTTGTGATAGTTTACTGAGAATGATGTTTTCCAGTTTCATCCATGTCCCTACAAAGGACATGAACTCATCATTTTTTATAGCTGCATAGTATTCCATGGTGTATATGTGCCACATTTTCTTAATCCAGTCTATCGTTATTGGACATTTGGGTTGGTTCCAAGTCTTTGCTATTGTGAATAGTGCCGCAATAAACATACGTGTGCATGTGTCTTTATAGCAGCATGATTTATAGTCCTTTGGGTATATACCCAGTAATGTGATAACTGGGTCAAATGGTATTTCTAGTTCTAGATCCCTGAGGAATTCCACACTGACTTCCACAATGGTTGAACTAGTTTACAGTCCCACCAACAGTGTAAAAGTGTTCCTATTTCTCCACATCCTCTCCAGCACCTGTTGTTTCCTGACTTTTTAATGATGGCCATTCTAACTGGTGTGAGATGGTATCTCACTGTGGTTTTGATTTGCATTTCTCTGATGGCCAGTGATGATGAGCATTTTTTCATGTGTTTTTTGGCTGCATAAATGTCTTCTTTTGAGAAGTATCTGTTCATGTACTTTGCCCACTTTTTGATGGGGTTGTTTGTTTTTTTTCTTGTAAATTTGTTTGAGTTCATTGTAGATTCTGGATATTAGCCCTTTGTCAGATGAGTAGGTTGCAAAAATTTTCTCCCATTCTGTAGGTTGCCTGCTCACTCTGATGGTAGTTTCTTTTGCTATGCAGAAGCGCCTTAGTTTAATTAGATCCCATTTGTCAATTTTGGCTTTTGTTGCCATTGCTTTTGGTGTTTTAGACATGAAGTCCTTGCCCACACCTATGTCCTGAATGGTATTGCCTAGGTTTTCTTGTAGGATTTTAATGGTTTTAGGTCTAACATTTAAGTCTTTAATCCATCTTGAATTAATTTTTGTATAAGGTGTAAGGAAGGGATCCAGTTTCAGCTTTCTACATATGGCTAGCCAGTTTTCCCAGCACCATTTATTAAATAGGGTATCGTTTCCCCATTTCTTGTTTTTGTCAGGTTTGTCAAAGATCAGATAGTTGTAGATATGTGGCATCATTTCTGAGGGCTGTGTTCTGTTCCATTGATCTATGTCTCTGTTGTGGTACCAGTACCATGCTGTTTTGGTTACTGTAGCCTTGTAGTATAGTTTGAAGTCAGGTAGCGTGATGCCTCCAGCTTTGTTCTTTTGGCTTAGGATTGACTTGGTGATGCGGGCTCTTTTTTGGTTCCATATGAACTTTAAAGTAGTTTTTTCCAATTCTGTGAAGAAAGTCATTGGTAGCTTGATGGGGATGGCATTGAATCTATAAATTACCTTGGGCAGTATGGCCATTTTCAAGATATTGATTCTTCCAACCCATGAGCATGGAATGTTCTTCCATTTGTTTGTATCCTCTTTTATTTCATTGAGCAGTGGTTTGCAGTTCTCCTTGAAGAGGTCCTTCACATCCCTTGTAAGTTGGATTCCTAGGTATTTTATTCTCTTTGAAGCAATTGTGAATGGGAGTTCACTCATGATTTGGCTCTCTGTTTGTCTCTGATTGGTGTACAAGAATGCTTGTGATTTTTGTACATTGATTTTGTATCCTGAGACTTTGCTGAAGTTGCTAATCAGCTTAAGGAGATGTTGGGCTGAGACAATGGGGTTTTCTAGATATACAATCATGTCATCTGCAAACAGGGACAATTTGACTTCCTCTTTTCCTAATTGAATACCCTTTATTTCCTTCTCCTGCCTGATTGCTCTGGCCAGAACTTCCAGCACTATGTTGAATAGGAGTGGTGAGAGAGGGCATCCCTGTCTTGTGCCAGTTTTCAAAGGGAATGCTTCCAGTTTTTGCCCATTCAGTATGATATTGGCTGTGGGTTTGTCATAGATGGCTCTTATTATTTTGAGATACGTCCCATCAATACCTAATTTATTGAGAGTTTTTAGCATGAAGTGTTGTTGAATTTTGTCAAAGGCCTTTTCTGCATCTATTGAGATAATCATGTGGTTTTTGTCTTTGGTTCTGTTTATATGCTGGATTACATTTATTGATTTGCGTATGTTGAACCAGCCTTGCATCCCAGGGATGAAGCCCACTTGATCATGGTGTATAACCTTTTTGATGTGCTGCTGGATTCGGTTTGCCAGTATTTTATTGAGGATTTTTGCATCAATGTTCATCAAAGATATTGGTCTGAAATTCTCTTTTTTGGTTATGTCTCTGCCAGGCTTTGGTATCAGGATGATGCTGGCTTCATAAAATGTGTTAGGGAGGATTCCCTCTTTTTTCCATCGGTTGGAATAGTTTCAGAAGGAATGGTACCAGTTCCTCCTTGTACCTCTGGTAGAATTCGGCTGTGAATCCATCAGGTCCTGGACTCTTTTTGGTTGGTAAGCTATTGATTATTGCCACAATTTCAGAACCTGTTATTGGTCTATTCAGAGATTCAACTTCTTCCTGGTTTAGTCTTGGGAGGGTGTATTTGTCGAGGAATTTATCCATTTTTTCTAGTTTATTTGCATAGAGGTGTTTGTAGTATTCTCTGATGGTAGATTTTATTTCTGTGGGATCGGTGGTGATATCCCCTTTTTCATTTTTTATTGCATCTATTTGATTCTTCTCTCTTTTCTTCTTTATTAGTCTTGCTAGCGGTCTATCAATTTTGTCGATCTTTTCAAAAAACCCGCTCCTGGATTCATTAATTTTTTGAAGGGTTTTTTGTGTCTCTATTTCCTGCAGTTCTGCTCTGATTTTAGTTATTTCTAGCCTTCTGCTAGCTTTTGAATGTGTTTGCTCTTGCTTTTCTAGTTCTTTTAATTGTGATGTTAGGGTGTCAATTTTGGATCTTTCCTGCTTTCTCTTGTGGGCATTTAGTACTAAAAATTTCCCTCTACACACTGCTTTGAATGTGTCCCAGAGATTCTGGTATGTTGTGTCTTTGTTCTCGTTAGTTTCAAAGAACATCTTTATTTCTGCCTTCATTTCATTATGTACCCAGTAGTCATTCAGGAGCAGGTTGTTCAGTTTCCATGTAGTTGAGCAGTTTTGAGTGAGTTTCTTAATCCTGAGTCCTAGTTTGATTGCACTGTGGTCTGAGAGACAGTTTGTTATAGTTTCTATTCTTTTACATTTGCTGAGGAGAGCTTTACTTCCAACTATGTGGTCAATTTTGGAATAGGTGTGGTGTGGTGCTGAAAAAAAGGTATATTCTGTTGATTTGGGGTGGAGAGTTCTGTAGATGTCTATTAGGTCCACTTTGTGCAGAGCTGAGTTCAATTCCTGGATATCCTTGTTAACTTTCTGTCTCGTTGATCTGTCTAATGTTGACAGTGGGGAGTTAAAATCTCCCATTATTATTGTGTGGGAGTTTAAGTCCCTTTGTAGGTCACTCAGGACTTGCTTTATGAATCTGGGTGCTCCTGTGTTGGATGCATATATATTTAGGATAGTTAGCTCTTCTTGTTGAATTGATCCCTTTACCATTATGTAATGGCCTTCTTTGTCTCTTTTGATCTTTGTTGGTTTAAAGTCTATTTTATCAAAGACTAGGATTGCAACCCCTGCCCTTTTCTGTTTTCCATTTGCTTGATAGATCTTCCTCCATCCCTTTATTTTGAGTCTATGTGTGTCTCTGCACGTGAGATGGGTTTCCTGAATACAGCACACTGATGGGTCCTGAATCCTTATCCAGTTTGCCAGTCTGTGTCTTTTAATTGGAGAATTCAGCCCATTTACATTTAAAGTTAATATTGTTAAGTGTGAATCTGATCCTGTCATTATGATGTTAGTTGGTTGTTTTGCTCATTAGTTGATGCAGTTTCTTCCTAGCCTCGATGGTCTTTACAATTTGGCATGTTTTTGCAGGGGCTGGTACCGGTTGTTCCTTTCCATGTTTAGTGCTTCCTTCAGGAGCTCTTTTAGGGCAGGCCTGGTGGTGACAAAATCACTCAGCATTTGCTTGTCTGTAAAGTATTTTATTTCTCCTTCACTTATGAAGCTTAGTTTGGCTGGATATTAGATTCTGGATTGAAAATTCTTTTCTTTAAGAATGTTGAATATCGGCCCTCACTCTCTTCTGGCTTGTAGAGTTTCTGCTGAGAGATCAGCTGTTAGTCTGATGGACTTCCCTTTGTGGGTAACCCGACCTTTCTCTCTGGCTTCCCTTAACATTTTTTCCTTCATTTCAACTTTGGTGAATCTGACAATTATGTGTCTTGGAGTTGCTCTTCTCGAGGAGTATCTTTGTGGCGTTCTCTGTATTTCCTGAATCTGAATGTTGGCCTGCCTTGCTAGATTGGGGAAGTTCTCCTGGATAATATCTTGCAGAGTGTTTTCCATCTTGGTTCCATTCTCCCCATCATTTTCAGGTACACCAATCAGACGTAGATTCGGTCTTTTCACATAGTCCCAAATTTCTTGGAGGCTTTGTTCATTTCTTTTTATTCTTTTTTCTCTAAACTTCCCTTCTCGCTTCATTTCATTCATTTCATCTTCCATCAGCGATACCCTTTCTTCCAGTTGATCGCATCTGCTACCGAGGCTTCTGCAATCTTCGCATAGTTCTTGATACTTAGCTTTCAGCTCCATCAGCTCCTTTAAGCCCTTCTCTCCATTGGTTATTCTAGCTATCCATTCGTCTAATTTTTTTTCAAAGTTTTTAACTTCTTTGCTATTGTTTTGAATTTCCTCCCGTATCTCAGAGTAGTTTGATCGTCTGAAGCCTTCTTCTCTCAACTCGTCAAAGTCATCCTCCGTCCAGCTTTGTTCCGTTGCTGGTGAGGAACTGCGTCCCTTTGGAGGAGGAGAGGTGCTCTGCTTTTTAGAGTTTCCAGTTTTTCTGCTCTGTTTTTTCCCCATCTTTGTGGTTTTATCTACTTTTGGTCTTTGATGATGGTGATGTACAGATGGGTTTTTGGTGTGGATGTCCTTTCTGTTTGTTAGTTTTCCTTCTACCAGACAGGACCCTCAGCTGCAGGTCTGTTGGCGTTTACTAGAGATCCACTCCAGATCCTGTTTGGGTGGGTGTCAGCAGCGGTGGCTGCAGAACATCGGATTTTTGTGAGACCACAAATTCAGCTGTCTGATAGTTCCTCTGGCAGTTTTGTCTCAGAGGAGTACCCGGCCGAGTGAGGTGTCAGTCTGTCCCTACTGAGGGGTGCCTCCCAGTTAGGCTGCCTGGGGGTGGAGGGACCCACTTTAGGAGACAGTCTGTCTGTTCTCAGATCTCCAGCTGTGTGCTGGGAGAACCACTACTCTCTTCAAACCTGTCAGTCAGACAGGGACATTTAAGTCTACAGAGGTTCCTGCTGAGTTTTTGTTTGTCTGTGCCCTGCCCCCAGAGGTGGAGCCTACAGAGGCAGGCAGGCCTCCTTGAGCTGTGTTGGGCTCCACCCAGTTCGAGCTTCCTGGCTGCTTTGTTTACCTAAGCAAGCCTGGGCAATGGCGGGCGCCCCTCCCCCAGCCTTGCTGCTGCCTTGCAGTTTGATCTCAGACTGCTGTGCTAGCAATCAGCGAGACTCTGTGGGCATAGGACCCTTTGAGCCAGGTGCGGGACACAATCTCCTAGTGTGCCGTTTTCCAGGCCCGTTGGAAAAGTGCAGTATTAGGGTGGGACTGACCCAATTTTCCAGGTGCCATCTGTTACCCCTTTCTTTGACTAGGAAAGGGAACTCCCTGACCCCTTGCACTTCCTGAGTGAGGCAATGCCTCGCCCTGCTTCAGCTCGGGCACAGTGCGCTTCACCGACTGTCCTGCACCCACTGTTTGGCCCTCCCTAGTGAGATGAAAGCGGTACCTCAAACAGAAATGCAGAAATCACCCGTCTTCTGTGTTGCTCAGGCTGGGAGCTGTAGACCAGAGCTGTTCCTATTTGGCCATCTTGGCTCCACCCCTGTAATGTGATTTTTAATACATCTATAAAATATAGGAAACATGTCTTGACTAGGATAAACAAAAGTTTGCATACACTTTTTCAAACTCACCTTCATTGTTATGATTTATTCCTTAATTAACTAATAAGTTATATATATTATTATATATTATATATATACTGTAACCAGCTCACTGTGAACGTTGCAGTGACCTGAGATCTATAAACTACAATATTACTAATTAATTAATTAAATAGTAATTATTACCAAATTTATTTCTTAACTAGTAAGTAATGAACATTTCTGGAGTCTGTGTGTTTTTAAATAATTAATAGAAGGTAGATCTAGGAGGCTAAACATATGAAATATATTCAATAGAGCTGAATGATTTTTGGCCTTGATCATTAACATGTGATATGAACTGAAAATGTGTTTGCAGGGATACTCAAATTATGTGAACAACATGAAGAAAGCTGAACTACTGTAACAATTTTTTATTAAGTAGGGGAATGAGGTGAAAGGAGAAGAAGAAGGGTAAGAAAAGATGTTGATTGAATAATAATGTGAATAAAATAATATGAATAAGGACTCAAAAAACTACATGAATGAGAACTCTTCACCAAGAGTGATGCAATCTTGTTTAAAACATAAATACTTAGGTTTGAAACAATGTATTGAAATAGTTCTTCAAAATAAAACACAGACATACTACTGAACATTAATTAGTTTTGTGTTTGTTGCTTTTGCATACATTATTTTATTTTTTATTTAGATTTCATGAAAAAATTGAATTCCCTTTTTATAAGTGAGATAATAGAAATTCCATTTTAAAAAAATAATTCCTAACCACTTATTATGTTGCTCCTTAAATAAGGTCAAAGACAGATAATACAAAAATTATATCACTAAGAACTTCTAACATGTAATATGATCAGTCAGAGGGATATTACTTTTTTCATTAAATTCCAAAGTAACATCTCAAAATTATGTTCAGTCCAAAGTTTAACATAGTCTAGCATTATGTTAACTACATTACCTACAATTTCATGAGAAATTACATATAGAGTTAAAATTTGATAAGTTTAATCTTTACATACCCTTCTTCAAGAAGAGGAAATTTTAGATCACTGATTGTGTTACGGAAACACTAAGGGTTTGATATAGTTCCCATTGCTCACCACACTGAAAACCAATCACTGGGACAAAGAGTATTGCCAGGAAAGAAAGCTTTTTATTTGGGTGATGTAAAATGGAGAGACATGAGATCAGTTTCAAATCCATCTCTTTCAGCCAACTGAAATATATAAATTGAAGGTTTATATAGAGGGGAAGGAATGCAGCTACTTGTGAAAAACCAGAATTTGGAAGGAGTAAGGAAGTAATTGTGAGGGATGCGGTGTCTGACTTCTCATTATGTGGATGCAGTTTCAGTTTCTTGCCTGAGGGGGGGTTTCCTGAGGAAGGAACTCAGATAAGACAAATGTAAGTTTCAAGTTTTAAGACCAGGGAGTGTTGATTTCTATGTTTATTTAAAAGACTGTAAACACCATTTCTATGGGACAACTGGGCTGGTTTTCATTGCTCTTAGAATATCTTTGGAAACTTTGGCCTAAGAAGGCTTGAGAAGGGAGAGTAGGCAATGTAGAGGCAGAAAAAATAACTCAAGCTGTTGAGAAGATGTGGAGTGGATGGGTCACACCCTTTTTTTCTTGCTACAAATCTCAGAAGCCATATGTATCAGCTCTGGGTTTAACCCATTTTCTTTCTTTATTTTTAAATAGACTTTATTTTTAAGAACAGTTTTAGAATCACAGCCAAATTGCGGAGAAAGTACAAAGAGTTCCCATATGCTCCCAACCTGCAAACATGTACAGCCTACCCCACTACCAACATCCCCCACTACTAGAGTGATACATTTGTTACAACCCATAAACCTAAATTGACACATCATTATCACTAAAAGACGTAATCACTTAATGGTTTACATTAAGGCTTGCTCTTCGGATTGTGTATTCTATAGCTTTAGACAAATGTATAATGACACACATGCACCATTATCGTATCACGGAAAACAGTTTCACTGCTTTACAAATCCTCAGTATTCCTTCTGTTCATCCTTCCCCTTTCCTCAACCCCTGGAGACCACTGATCCTTTTACTGTATCTCTAGTTTTGCCTTTTCCAGAATGTAATATAGTTGGAAACACAGTGCGTGGCCTTTTCAGATTAGCTTCTTTCACTTAGTGATATGCATTTCAGTTTCTTCCATGTGTTTTCATGGCTTGATAGCTCATTTCCTTTTAGTGCTGAATAATATTCCATAGCCTGGATGCACCATTGTTTATGCATTCATTCATCTACTGAGGGTCATCTTGGTGGCAATTATAAATAAAACTGCTCTAAAAATTCTTGTGCTGATTTTTGTATGAATATGTTCTTGAGTCTTTTGGATTGCTGAATCTTATGGTAAGAGTATGGTTAATTTTGTGAGAAACAACAAAGCTGTCTTCCAAAGTTGCGGTTCCATTTTGCATGAGAGTTCCTGATGCTCCACATCCCCTTCAGCATTTAGTGTTGTCAGTGTTTGGGATTTTTGCCATTCTAACAGGCATATAGTTGTATCTCATTGTTTTTTAAAAGTGCAACTCCTTAATGACAATGTTGAGGATCTTTTCATATGCCTGTTTATCATCTGTGTATCTTTGATGAGGTGTTTGTTCAGATTTTTTGCTTCCTTTTTCATTGTTTTCTTCGTTTTCTTATTGCACATTTTTAAAAAAAATTGTTTATTTTAAATAACAGTCCTTTATTTGATATGCTTTTGAAATATTTTCTTCTAATCTGTGGCTTGTCTTCTCATTCTCTTGACAGTGTCTTTCTTAGAGCAGAAATTTTTTATTATAATGAAGTCTTCTAGTTTATCAATTATTTCATGAATCATGTTTTTGGTGTTGTATCTCAGAAGTCATTACCATACCTAAGGTCTTCTAAATTTCCTCCTATATATTTTAAAGAGTTTTTTGTTTTTGTATTTTACATTTGGTCTATGATCAATTTTGCATCAATTTTTGTGAAAGGCTAAGGTCTACATTCTTTTTTTTCTTTTGCCTGTAGATACGTAGCTGTCCCGGCATAATTTCCTGAAAAAGTCTATATTTTCTCCATTGTATTGCCATTGCTACTTTGTCAAAGATCAGTTGCAATATTTATGTGGATCTATTTCTGGAGTGTCTATTCCATATCAGTTGATCTATTTGCCATTTTTTTTCACCAGTACCATACTGTCTTAATTACTGTAGCTAATAGTAAGTCTTGAAGTCAGGAATGTTATTCTTCTAACTTTGGTTTTCTCCTTCGAGGCAGTATTGGCTATTCTGGGTCTTTTGCCAAATTTTTTAAATTATATGAGTCTTTTTTTTTTCCTTTTTGACAAGGAGTCTTGCTCTGTCACCAGGCTGGAATGCAGTGGCGCAATCTTGGCTCACTGCAACCTCTGCCTCCTGCCTCAGCCTCCCAAGTAGCTGGGACTACAGGCACACACCAATACACCCGGGTAATTTTTTGTATTTTAGTAGAGACAGGGTTTCACCATGTTGGCCAGGATGTTCTTGATCTCCTGATCTGTGATCCACCTCCTTCGGTGTCCCAAAGTGCTGGGATTACAGGCGTGAGTCACCACGCCCAGCCATATGAGTCTTTATATTTAAATTTTTTTGTTTGTTTTGGAAACAATGTAGTGTCGAGTCTGTTTTTTATCCACTCTTAAGGTTTCTTTCTTTGATTTGGTATATATATATTTTTTTTATACTTTAGGTTTTAGGGTACATGTGCACAATGTGCAGGTTTGTTACATATGTATCCATGTGCCATGTTGATTTCCTGCACCCATTAACTCGTCATTTAGCATTAGGTATATCTCCTAATGCTGTCCCTCCCCCCTCCCCCAACTCCACAACAGTCCCCGGAGTGTGATGTTCCCCTTCCTGTGTCCATGTGTTCTCATTGTTCAATTCTCACCTATGAGTGAGAACATGCAGTGTTTGGTTTTTTGTCCTTGTGATAGTTTACTGAGAATGATGTTTTCCAGTTTCATCCATGTCCCTACAAAGGACATGAACTCATCATTTTTTATGGCTGCATAGTATTCCATGGTGTATATGTGCCACATTTTCTTAATCCAGTCTATCGTTGTTGGACATTTGGGTTGGTTCCAACTCTTTGCTATTGTGAATAGTGCCACAATAAACATACGTGTGCATGTGTCTTTATAGCAGCATGATTTATAGTCCTTTGGGTATATACCCAGCAATGGGATGGCTGGGTCAAATGGTATTTCTAGTTCTAGATCCCTGAGGAATCGCCACACTGACTTCCACAATGGTTGAACTAGTTTACAGTCCCACCAACAGTGTAAAACTGTTCCTATTTCTCCACATTCTCTCCAGCACCTGTTGTTTCCTGATTTTTTAATGATGGCCATTCTAACTGGTGTGAGATGGTATCTCACTGTGGTTTTGATTTGCATTTCTCTGATGGCCAGTGATGATGAGCATTTCTTCATGTGTTTTTTGGCTGCATAAATGTCTTCTTTTGAGAAGTGTCTGTTCATGTCCTTCGCCCACTTTTTGATGGGGTTGTTTTTTTCTTGTAAATTTGTTTTGAGTTCATTGTAGATTCTGGATATTAGCCCTTTGTCAGATGAGTAGGTTGCAAAAATTTTCTCCCATTCTGTAGGTTGCCTGTTCACTCTGATGGTAGTTTCTTTTGCTGTGCAGAAGCTCTTTAGTTTAATTAGATCCCATTTGTCAATTTTGGCTTTTGTTGCCATTGCTTTTGGTGTTTTAGACATGAAGTCCTTGCCCACGCCTATGTCCTGAATGGTATTGCCTAGGTTTTCTTGTAGGATTTTAATGGTTTTAGGTCTAACATTTAAGTCTTTAATCCATCTTGAATTAATTTTTGTATAAGGTGTAAGGAAGGGATCCAGTTTCAGCTTTCTACCTATGGCTAGCCAGTTTTCCCAGCACCATTTATTAAATAGGGAATCCTTTCCCCATTTCTTGTTTTTGTCAGGTTTGTCAAAGATCAGATAGTTGCAGATATGCAGCATTATTTCTGAGGGCTCTGTTCTGTTCCATTGATCTATGTCTCTGTTGTGGTACCAGTACCATGCTGTTTTGGTTACTGTAGCCTTGTAGTATAGTTTGAAGTCAGGTAGCGTGATGCCTCCAGCTTTGTTCTTTTGGCTTGGGATTGACTTGGTGATGCGGGCTCTTTTTTGGTTCCATATGATTTGGTATATTTTGATCACTCACAATAAAGTGATGATTTCGAAAGTGGAATTAATATTTACTGTATTTGTTACTATTTTCTATCTATTAATTACTCTTGTTTTTTCTCTTTTCCCTCCCCCTTTTTTCTGTCATCTCATATTTTAATTGGGCATTTTCTGCAATATTTATCCCTTTTAATATATCAATTATAATTCTTTAATAAAATTAGTGTTTCATATGTGTATGTGTGTGATTATGTGTATGTATATATAAGTAAACATACATATATGCACAAATCTATATGTCTATATATATAGTCTAAGTCCACTTTCAAATTACACATTATAATTTGCAGCTGGTTTCTTATATCAATGTATTTTGAATACCTTCCTCCTGTTCCTTATAACATTAATGTCATTCATTTTATGCCTCCATGTGTTATAATCAATAGTGCATTGTTACTATTATTACTTTAAGTAAGCAGTTATCTATTAGATTAAGGATAAACAAACAATTTATTTTACTTCTATTTATTCTTTCTCACATGGTCTTATTTCTTTATGTGGCTCCAGATTTCTTATCTATATCAGTTTCTTTTTCTCTGAAGAACTTTTAATATTTCTTGAAGGGTAGTGCTCTCAGTTTTGTCTCTGAGTTTATGTATGCTACATTTTGAGGATAATTTCAGTGGATATGGAACTCTGTGTTGGTTACTTTTTATGTAAACATTTTAATATGTCACTCTACTGTCTTCTGTTTGTTTGCCTGGTTTCTGACAAGAAGTTCACTGTCATTTTTGTTCTTATTCCACTGTGGGTAATATAATTTCCTCCCTGTCTTTTTTCAATGTTTTGCTTTTGTCTTTGATTTTCTGTATTTTGAACATGATATGACTAGACATAGCATTCTTTGTATTTATCCTGCTTTGTACTCCCTCAGCTTTGGTGTCTGCAATTAATCTTGAAATATTCTTGGCTACAACTATTTAATATTTTTAAGGCTCCAGTCTCTTTTTCTTCTCCTACTAGTATTCCAATATATATGTTACACCTTTTGAAATTATCCCAATATTTTTATGTGCTTTGGTCTGTATTTTGTTTTTGTTTCTTATTCTCTTTTAATTTCAGTTTTAAGAAGCTTCTATTTCTGTATCTTCAAGCTAGATGATTATTTCATTGGCCTTGTTGTATACATTGGTGGGTATACTAGAAGGCATTCTTTATTTCTATTACCATGTCTTTGATTTATTGAATTTCTACATGATTTGTTTTCTTAGACTTAATATCTTTCATCTTCTATTCTCCATCTAATTTTGCACGTTCTCTAATTTTTTCTATTTACATATTAACATAGTTACATATTTACATAGTTAATATGTAAAAGTTAACCCTTTACATATTAATCATAGTTAACTTAAATTCTTTTCTGGTAATTTTAAAGGCTATGTCATACTTGAGTCTAATTCTGATACTTGTTTTGTTTCTTCAGACTATTATTATTCTTGCCTGTTAACAAGCCTTGTAATTTGTTGAATGCCCAATACAATGTAGTGATAAATAGGTCTTTATGTGAAATTTGATGTTAATTTGGCTAGGCATTATAATGTGTTTAATATTTGCTTTAGCCACAGGTGCCAGAGGCTTTAAATTCCCTTAGTGCTCTTGTTTTTACTCCCCTATTATCTTTGGACTTCCCTAGCAACTCCTCCTTAAATAGAGCTTTTGCCTTGCAGCTCTTTTAGTGTTAATTCACATTTACTACCCTGTAGCTTTGTGGATGTGGTGATTAGGTGTGTGAGAGAGGAAGCATTCCTTAATGTTATGATTAAATATGAGTGTTTAATGGGCTTGTGTGGGCTATGACCTTCACAATTGTTTCTTAACCTTACTCTTAGTCTCCTAGCGTTAGCTAAGACAACTAGAAGAAATTTTCTGGAAAGTGAACCTCGTTTTAAGGAATGCAGCTGTATTTAAATGGTTAATTTTCTCCTTCCCCATCAGAATCTTGAGGTGATCTTTCCAGGATCATCGCTGTGGATCCTGACAGGTTCCTTGATGTAAAACCTACAAAATTCTGGGAAATGCCTTAGACTGTGGCCTTCCAGGAATTTTTCTCTTGCACTGTTCCCACTCAGCATCCAGCTGTCTTCAAAATTACCATTTAAGTGTTCCTATCTGTTTATGACTTCAGTGGCTTCTGTTCTAGATAAGCAGGTCACAGCTATTACTCTCTAGATTCACTTATCTCTCTGTGGTGGCAGGTTTCCTTGCATCTTCCATTACCTAAATATCCAAAAATATTCACTGATTTTTAAATTATTATTATAAGAATGAGAGTGATGAAATTGTAAACAGTGGAAATTGTGACTCCCCCTCTTCTGCCCCAATATCTTTTATGGTAAATCAGTCAGGCTTTCTCTGACTTCCTTACATTACTCCTTACATTGCTCCCCTGCATGTACAAGCATGCAATGACACATACACATTTCGCAGGATGTCATTGCATTGCTTTTTGTACTTCAAAGATGTGATGAGAATACCTTTATGGGTGTGTAGGGCATATAAATTTGTAAGGGCTTGAGAGTAGTGCACAGAATGACTTTCTAAGGACTTGGGGCTTTTAATGTTACTCCAATAGATACAAACTGCTCTCTTAACAAGCACAGTAAATCAAGCATGATACGAGTAAATATTATTTTTAAATTTTACACTGAGATACTTTTCGTGTTAGGCTGAAACAGACAATAGATTCAGTTTGGATAATAGTATGTCTGGCCTTCTGAAACAATAGCACACGTTCTTATTAATTCTATCTTTCATTTGTATACATACTAGCTTATCTATGAATGGATTAATGTTTTCAATTCTGACATAAATATGAATCCATACCAGTTCTAGGCAGAGCTATAAATTTCGGTGTTTCAAACAAAATTATTATTAGTAAATTATCCTCAAATCCCCAAAACTTATATAGAACAATAGAGAGTAAGTACTCCTTTGGCTATAGATATTTGTAATAGAGGTAAACAATAAAAATAGACAGAATTTAAAATAAAAAATATTTCTATTTATGTGATTAGCTGTAAAGGTTGTCAGTGATACAAAATGTACATTCCTCATTTTGGGGAACATATCCCACATCAGTAATTTGGGAATTTGATCTTGAAAGAAACTGAAGCTCCCATGCATCTCAGGAATTTCAATTCGATCCTTGTAATCATTATATTGTTAAGAGCATTTAGTCACCACATTATGAGAATATGGTCGCACTGCTGATGAGATAAAATGTCATAAGTAGACCAAGTTAAGATAAATTCAAAGGCATATTTTCAATTGTTTCTACAAAAATCATCCTATGAAAAATCATATGCCTAGAAATTTTCTAAAAATTTGAGGATTTTAGCTGCTTCATAATTTCTACATCATAGTCAGCTTTACTTAGCATTCATGTTTATGTTTGACTAAAATTCTGCTGAGATTATTTACTAAACCTATTTTTAAAAAGAAATATTTACAATGCTGGAGGTATTGGGTACACTAACCAGGACTTTCTTCTTGTTTTTAGCAATGAGTATCTATTTACAGACAGACATTGAGTTAAAATTGTTTAATTTTAAATAGATGGGCTATTCAATTTGAGGAAATGTTAGTAGTCTGGCATGACTGATGCAATGATGAACAATGATTAATGAAATAATTATCATTTTTTCTCTTCTTAGATAAACAATTATAATTTCATATACAATGCACTAGGAGATCATGAAGAAATAAGCTAACATGCATCTCCGTGTGTGTGTGTGTGTGTGTGTGTGTGTGTGTGTGTGTCTATGTATATGTGTGTGTTTCTCTACCATATGATATAGGGAAAGAAATGCTAACAATTTTATCTATGGCTTTCAAAAGTACAACTTAATGACAAGAACTAAGAGAAAATAAAATTGTTTCATTGGAGGGATACATTTTCATAACCAAACACATTTTTTTAGTTGAGAGGTATATGATAGTATAGTTCACCTTTTGAAAATAAGAAAAAGAGCTACATGTTTCAGAAATTTCTCTGGAGAACATTTCAAAATTCATGCCATTTTCCCTTATCTTCTTCTCATTATAAACAGAGCATTTTTAAATGGAAAAGAACTCTATCTTCAGATTAGCTCAATATTTGAAATACAGGAAAAGTTTGGAATTCTGAACAATTCTGGCAAAAGAAAAGAGCTTAATATGCACATATAAGTTAGTTTATACTAATTATATTAAAATTTCTGAGAAAATTTCTATCGAAATTGTATGAAAAGTATTTTAAAAGTCTGTAAATAAATGTATAAGGTGACAATAGGGATGTCAAAAACAAGGTCTACTTTCATATTTCTGTGAATCAACATATTTTTTCCACACATCACTGCCATATGAAAGTGAATACTATACCTTGCCATCAGAAAAACACATTTTATTTCTCATTATAGAATTGGAGGCATTTATGCTCTCCTTAAATACTTTGGACAAGTGTTGCATAGTACATGCGCTTTAAAGGACCTCATCAACTATGATACATCTACATTTGACAGATTGCCAATCAAAATGATTTAATGTTATAGTATACCTTTTGCAGTACTTATATAAAGGTAAGACCCATTTTGCACAATGTTATATATTAGGAAATATGCTTTAAATGTGATGATTTTTATAGTAACTATAATTCAAGAACATTTTTTCAATGTCCATGAACCATAAGTTTGATAGGTTCTAATGGGCTACCAAGATGGAATACAAAACAAAACTACAAACTGACATTCTGGACTTTCACTTCTACCCCTATGGAATAACTTCTACCAATGTTTTTTTTTTTGTTTTGTTTTGTTTTTTTGCTGTGGACAATAGGCAGCTCAAGACCATGATTCTGAGAGATGAGAAAGAAACAAGTAGAGCCTTAGGATGGCCCAGGCTTTGTGCCTATGTAATTTGTTAAAATTCTTCACAAGGTGGGAGCATCAGGAGAGCATGGCTATCTCATTGAGCTAAAGAGACTAGAACTGAAGCTTGGGGACTTGGAGATATGGGCAGAGTTATCAGAGAGGAGGAAGGTATACAGGGAAGAGCTCCAAATATTTCTGAAATCTTTTCCTGAATATTCATGTGCACATACAAGGAGTGAAGCTTAGGCATGAAGTTGGGCAAGTAACTACCAGGTTGTTGTAGGTAAAAATCGAGGGAAGCATGCAGAGTCTGAACCCCAACCAGTCAGACTGGAGACACCCTGATGGATAGGGGAAGCAGGAGAGGACCAAGAAAGGTGATGCCTAGGCTAGGCCTAGTGACTCATGCCTGTAATCCCTGCATTTTGGGAGGCCGAGGCGGGAGGATCACTGAAGTCAGGAGTTCAAGACCATCCTGGCCAACACGGTGAAACCCTGTCTCTACTAAAAATATAAAAATTAGCCAGGCATGATGGCTCATGCCTGTAATCAGAGCTACTGGGAAGGCAGAGACAGGATAATCACTTGAACCTGGGAAGCGGAGGTTACAGTGGGACGAGATCGTGCCACCGCACTCCAGCCTGGGCAACAGCAGAGTGAGACTCCGTCAAATAACAACCACCACCACCAACACCACGTTAGGAGAGAGTAAAGCAAGGCTTAAGGTAAGGCTTAAGAACAAGGCTTAAAGTGATCAAACTAATCTGAAAATCTGAAATCGATCAGCTTCCTAAGAGCACTGATTCCCTGACTAAACTCTAAGCCCTCCAGGCCTTGTACTTTCTGTCTGTCCTTGGGCCTGCGCTGCCCAGTTGTAGCAAGAATCTTGCAAAGTCAGTTGAATGGGATTCCCCCACCTTCAATATCTAATCAAATTCCTCATCCCTCACCCCTCCCAGTGATGTCTGATCACCCTGGCCTGCCTTCAGCAAGAATGTTCTCAAGCCACTTCAGCCAGAATGTCCCAATACCTGATATTTCCTCAGTAATTTTCCATCTACTCACTGCCTCCCCTCGCAGTCTCTGCTCCGTGGCTGTAAATCGCCATTTATCCGTGCTGTTTTCAGAATTGAGGACAGTTCTTTGTGGAAGTCCCTTTTCCTCTATTACAAATTCTATAAGAAATTATACCAACTCTCTACAGTTTCTCCAGAAGACAGAAGCAAAGGGAATACTTCCTTAACTCATTCTGTGATGCCAGAATTACCCTAATTCAATAAAGCATACAAAAAAGATGTTACAAGGGAACTATGGTCAATCTCTCTCATCATTGCAGAGATGTCATGGTTCTTATCAAAATATCACCAATTCTTTAGGAAAATCTATTTTTATTGCTTTAACTACTGTCTGCTTCTGGTTTTCTTTGATGGCACAAAACTCAGTATTCCTTAAAGAAAGGCAATACAATTCAGATATTTAATAATCTATGATTCAAAATGTCCATCAAGAATCAAAAATTATTAGAGAAGAAAGTGTGTCCCATATTCAAAAAAATTACTCATTAGAAACAGATCTGGGGAAGAAAAGTTTGAAAAAAAGTTTGAAAATATTTTATATTTAATAAAAATCTTTAAGCCTACACCTCCTTAAACCTCAGCAAACTCAAAGCAAGATAAACAAAGAAAATTATACTAAAACAAACCATCATAATCAAATTACAGAAAAGCAGTGATAAAGAAGAAATACTAAAAGCAGCCAGAGAAGGACAGGAGAAACATTACATATAATAGTAAATAAATAACGACTAGCCCTTTCCAAAAAAAAAAAAAAAGAAATGCAAACTACAAGAAAATTGAACATCATATTTAATGTGCTTAAAGGATGTAGTTTAAGATTTGGTAAAGACTATTTCACAGACTGAATACAAATGATCCAAGATAAAAACTTGGATCTATAGAAAAGAAAAAGAACAATAGAAAAAATAAATATTGCAGTAAATATAAAACACTTATAATATTTTCTCACTTAAAACTTTTTAATACTACAATGTGAAAAACATATACTGTGTAAAAAATAACCACAGGAATTGCAGTTATTATAGTAGTGTCAGAAGGACTAGACTTCAGAAAAAGTAATATTACCACTGACAAATAAACTGAAAAACACTTTTCATAATAAAAGACAGTTACTTCCTCAAGGATCTGGTAAGTCTAAATATGTATGTATCTACATACAGAATTTCAAAATACATGAAGCAAAAATGGATAGAATTAAGAAAAGAAACAGAAAACTTCATGAATGGAGTTAAAATTGGAACTTCTTTTCAGTAATTGATAGAACAGTTACACAGCAAATCGAGAGGTATATAGATCTGAACAGCCATCACTCATCTTACCCTAATTGACACTGTAGAACATTACACCTGAAACTGTCAGAATACACATTCTTTTCAGGTAACATGGAATATGCACCAGGAGCATCTTAAGTTAGGCCATAATAATAAGTCACAATGCATTTAATGCTTTTGAAATTATACATAGTTAATTTTCTGACCACAGCTGAATTAAACTAAAATCCAGTAATAATGAGATATTTAGGAAAATTTTAAACACTATAAGTTAAATAATGCACTTCTTCATATTCTATAGATATAAAGGAGAAATTACAAGAAAATTAGGAAATATTTCAAAATGTATGATACTGATAATATAGTCTAATAAAATTTCCAGAAAGCCACTAAGACAGTTTATTGAGGAAAATTTGTAATTTTAAGTGCAGAAATTAGAAGAGAATGATGGGCTAAAGTTAATTACATACAAGTTAGACATAGAAGGACAAAGTAAATCCAAAATAACTGGAGAAAAGGGAACAATAAACATGAGAACAGAAATGAACAAAATAGAAAATATGCAAATAATGGAGAAAATTAAACTGGCAAAAATCTGGTTCTTGAAAAGATAAACAAAATTGATAGCTCCTTAGCTAGGCTGATGAAGAAAAAGGAAGAGAATGTTTGTCATCAATATCAAGAATAAAAGGGGTGTTTACATAGGTCCTAAAAACATCGAAAGGATAATAAAAGCTTCTAATAAAGAACTTTATGGCCACATATTTGACAACTTATATGACAAAATTTATTGAAAACTATAACTTAACAAAATTGGAATATAAAATTTAGATAATCCTATGTCCTATGATGAACTGAATTTATCACCAAAATACCCTCCACAGTGGTACCTCCAATCCCACATGCTTTACTGGTGTATTCTACAAAATATTTTTTAAACAATTTAACACCAATCTTTATCTTTCACAAAATACAGGAAGAGGAAAAACATTACAATTAGTTTTATAAGGCCAGGATAATCTCTATAATAAGACCAACAAAAACATTAACAATAAAGAAAAATAATCTATATTTTTCTAAGCTATAATGTGATTTTAGCAACTCGAATCCAATAATACATAAACACAGTCACACACCATGGCCATTTGGAATTTAACCCAGCAAAGTAATGTTGGTTTGACATTCACCTATCATTTAATGTAATTCACCATATTATAAAATAAAATAGAACAAAACTTTATGATCTTTGAATAGATGATTTAAAAAGATTTACAAAAGTCAACATTCCCCTATGATAAAAATTCTCAAGCAACTAGAAATGAAAGGTAACTTTCTCTTCCTCATAAAGGGCATCTACAAAAAATCCATGCATACTATAAATTTTTAGCACTTTCCCTTAAGATTGGGAAGAATGCAAGGATACCCATTCTCACCCTTCTAATCTACCTTATGCTGATTTTCCTAGTTACTGCAAGAAAAGGTAGATGACATAGTTAATTTGGTAGAAAATCCTAACTACCAAACAAACACTAGACCTACTAAGTGAATTGATAAGCCTATAGGACACAAATTTAAGATATAACAATTTATTATAAATGATGTGTTTGATAAATATTATCCTCAATGATTATCATACTTTGCTGAAACAAAGAAATGATGTAATAAATATGAAATGCCTTTTAATATTATAAAGAGCTAGTTTAAGGTATTATTTGTCAATGAGTTCCAAATAGCATTCAGTTCCTAATAGCCATATTTGAAGGCACTCAAAAAATTATCAAATTATTTAATAATCCTAAAAATCCCATTATAGTTGTGTGTACTGGCAAGAAAAATGTTATCACATAAATTAAAATGAATATTTTATAATAATTCCAAAAACATGGAATACTAAGGGAGAAAGAGTGCTTAAGACTCTTCACCAAAACCACTGAAGATTGCTGAGAGAACTTAAAAGAAACTTAAATAATGATGAGAGATATTTTGTTTGTGAATTGGAAGACTCGATGTTTTTAAGATGTCATTTAATTACAAATTAACCTATAAAGTCCAAAAAAATTATAAGTATAGTTTCATCAGGAACTTTTTAGACATTATTGAATTTATTATAAACTTTACATAGAAATGTTAATGGCACAGAAAGCCAAACAATTTTTATTTTATTTATTTTTATTTTTTGAGACAGATGCCCAGGCTGGAGTGCAGTGGCATGATCTTGGCCCATTGCAACCTCCGCCTCCCTGGCTCAAATGATTCTCCTCCCTCAGCCTCCCGAGTAGCTGGGACTACAGGCATGCGCTACCACACCGGGCTAATTTTCATATTTTTATTAGAGACGGGTTTCACAATGTTGGCCATGCTGGTCTCAAACTCCTAACCTCGAGTGATCTGCCCACCTCAGCCTCCCAAAGCACTGGGATTACAGGCGTGAGCCACTGAGCCCAGCTCCAAACAATTTTTAAATGGATGAACAAATTCGGGGAAAATATAACACTTGATTTCAACACTTACTACAGTGAACTCCATTGCTAAACAGAAGTAACAGGATGAGATTTACCCTCCAGCCTTAAAAACTGAAAATAAAAGAACAAAACATATAAGTCTTCAAATTTTTATTACATTTTATTTATTGAAATATTTTATACTTGTTCATATGCTTCCCTTCCAACTAGGCTATAAACACCTTTTAGCACACAGCCATGTTGGATACTCTCCTTATATATACTCTGAAATTCATAGAACACATACGCCACCAAGTTGAAAGACAACTTTGGACCAAGTTGAAAGTATAGTAAACTAAAATGCTGTCAAATATTTATGGGAAGTAAAGAGCCTTCTATGAAAACATGAGTCTTGAAGCTATTCAGACACAGATTTGAATTCATCTCTGCCCTTAGCTAACTAGGGTTCCTTGGGCAAGTCTGCAATCCTTAAATTTTTTTTTTATGTGAAAATAAAATAATGTCTACCTCATTGAATTGTTGTGAGGAGTTGATAGATTATACAAGTAAATTGCTTTATAAAGTAATAGGCACACATAATCTGCTCATGATAGGTAAGTTCTTAGATTTTCTCCTATTAGCAATGCCATATTTTAGCTGGAGAAAACCATGTTACAACAAATGTTCTGACTTCTCTGTATGCCATTGCTTCCGAATGAGAATTTAATGGGCTGAAAGCAGAGGGAAAGGCGCACGGGGTCCCTGAACACACATATTCATCTTCTCTCATATGCAGTCACTGGTAGTTCTTACACTCAAACTTCCTAATTGCTGCCTTTGAACTCCCCAAGGACAGGGTTGATTTAGGACAAAACCCAGGAGAGAATAAAAAAGAAATAGGCAATCAAGACAAAGTAATTTTCCTCAAGGGAAAAGAAAGAGGGCACCCTAGGAATCTGTAGATATTATTCCAAATCCTGAGAGAGATAAATGACTTTTAGAAAACAGATGGTTGCAATCAAATAAATGATCACAAGTCTTTACACTGAGTCAGATGCCACATCATTGGAGATAAGATAAAATACAAGCTTTAGTGAGCCGAGAATCACCCAAGACTCATACAGAATATTTTAACAAACTTTTTCAATAAAGACTTACGTTGCACTTGCTGCTGCCTTTAAATTTTTACTACAAATAAAATTGTCAAACTTTTCCATAAAATGAAAATATATGATTTTCGATATAATGGAAAACATATAGTAAATAGATGGGATTCTGCAATAGCTATTCATTTTATGAATTTCTTCTGTTTTTCTCTTCGCTTTCATATATACTTGTTTCATATATTTTATACTTGCAGTCATCAACTTTTTTTCTAGAAACATTAGGTTTCCAGAAAACTTAATGATTCGAAAAACACTAAGCACATATACATTGTAGCAACTTGAATCCATGCATCTCTTAACCATGAGAAAGTGTTCTTAGAAATGCACGGTTAGGAGATTTCATCGTTGTGCTAACATCATAGAGTACTCAGAGCATCATAGAGCACTCACACTTACACAAACGTAGGTGGTATGGCCTATTGCTCCTAGACTACAAAACTGCTCAACACGTCATTATACTGCATGCTAGAAGGAAATAGTAACACAACGGTAAGTGTTTGCGTAACAGGAATTTTTCAGTTCCTTTAGAATCTTATGGCACAGCCATCATATATATGGATTGTCATGGACCAAAATGTTATGTGATTCATGAATGTATTTCAAATATAATGAGCACTTTATTTTTATATTTACATGGTAAATGTGTATTAATATGGCATATATTCCTTAAACAAATATTTATTAAATGCTTATTATTAAGAGATCACTGGGCCAGGCTCTCAGACTATAACAGCGATTAAGGTCATATCTCTATAGATATCTGTATCTCTGTCACTATGTAAATATTTAAGATACTACCAGTTTAATGAGGGAATCATTGGCATGATCATTGCTCTGGTAACATAAATATGTATCAAGGCAGGGAAAAGAGACTCCTAAACTAGTAGTAGCACGGTCAGCATGAGAGATTGGTTAATGATATGGATGCAGTCTAATCTAAATTGAATTGTGAAAGATAAATTAGAGCCAGGGTTGGCAGAGAGATGCGGGTAGGATGAGGATATTCAACATTGAAATAACAAAGAGTAAAATGTGCAATAAACAGAAAAAACCTTGGTGCTATCTGCAGATTCATGTGCATCCAGTGAAGCACTCATACTGGACTGGCATCCACAAATAATTATCAAGCAATTTAAAGTATTTTCAATAGTGAGAGAGGAGGAAGGAAGAAACTAGTCAGGCAGGCAGGGTGGGTCTTTGGTAAAACTCCTTCAAACCAAGAACAGCCTGAAAATCAAACTGCAGGCCCCAGGTAAGAAAGCGCCCGCGTCCTTGAATGGAAACACCTACTCGGTGAAACCACATGAACAAATTCCATCCACTCCTTTTGTGGACACATTTCCCTCTCCCTGGCCACACCTTAGTCTGTAACTTTTCACCTATTTTACATATGCTACCTTTCTGTGATTGGCCACTGGGGAGTCTTCATTTACATAGGGTGAATCATCACGTGAGCTCCTGATTGGTCCTGGGCCAAGCCTTCACCTCTGCCTCCAAGTGGTTCTTTTTTTTTTTTTTTGAGACAGAGTCTCGCTCTGTCGCCCAGTCTGGAGTGCAGTGGCGCCATCTTGGTTCACTGCAACCTCCGCCTCTCGGGTTCACGCCATTCTCCTGCCTTAGCCTCCCGAGTAGCTGGGATTACAGGCGTGCGCCACCATGCCCAGCTGATTTTTTGTATTTTTAGTAGAGACGGGGTTTCACCGTGTTAGCCAGGATGGTCTTGATCTCCTGACCTCATGATCCACCCGCCTCGGCCTCCCAAAGTGCTGGGATTACAGGCCTGAGCCACTGTGCCCGGCCTTACACTATCATAGAGTGGTGCTTTCTCCAAGACAGCCTGCAGACCAGTCAGCACACTCCTCCCCATTCCCAATCCACAAAGTCCCGGGACTCATCCTCATAGCTGGCAGCCCTCTTTACGGTCCCCTCTCTTTGCTGAGAGCTTTTCTGTCACTTAATAAATCTGACTCTGCCTTACTCACTTTCCAGTATCATTACACCTTATTCTTGTTTGTGGGATAGGAACCTGGAGCTCGCTGGCAGTGGGAGTAAAGAGCTGTAACACTGCCTCCCACCAGGGAGCAACAAGAGTGAAAAAGCTGCAACAATAGTTTCTAAGAATGTAACAACAGGTGTATGGTGGAGTTAAATGTGTAATTTACAAAACTGTTCATATCTTTTCCCTCTATTTCTCTTAATATCTTGCACGTTTCTCAGTTGTTCCCAATGCTTTCCTTCAACTATAGGCCCAAGTGTGTGAAACCAGGTTCCTAAACTCTCCCTACAAAGCTTCTTTTTTTTTTTTTTTTTTTTTTTTTTTGAGACGGAGTCTTGCTCTGTCACCCAGGCTGGAGTGCAGTGGCGCAATCTCGGCTCACTGCAAGCTCTGCCTCCCGGGTTCACGCCATTCTCCTGCCTCAGCCTCTCCGAGTAGCTGGGACTACAGGCGCCCGCCACCACGCCCGGCTAATTTTTTTGAATTTTTAGTAGAGACGGGGTTTCACCGTGGTCTCGATCTCCTGACCTCATGATCCGCCCGCCTCGGCCTCCCAAAGTGCTGGGATTACAAGCGTGAGCCACCGCGCCCGGCCTACAAAGCTTCTTTAACCCTCTCCTCTCTTTAAAACCCTTATCTCTTAAAGATAGATATCTTGTAGCCATTTCTAATATAAATTAAACTAGTCCGTAAACCACCGGCCACATGTAGCCCTGCCTGGATTCATTATTTTAATTTGCAAAATGAAGTCTAAAATTAGATTAGGTAAAACAGGATTTACTCTATTATATATTCATTCAAAAATATTGATTGTAATCCATGAGGAGATAATAGTGGTACTAAAAGTCAGTGGTATAAATTCAAAAGATAAACAGGAATTAACAAGTAATAATTGCAAGGAATGAGGAAAGAAGATAAATTCAAGACTATATGACTGGTAAATAAATTAATGTTTTTTATATTAAAAGATGAACTCAAGAATAGTAACAGTTTGAGATGGGGATGAAAATTTCCATTTTGGACATTTGGGTTTAAATTGTTTAGGGAACACACTAATAGAGGAATTTAGGAGCCAGGTAATTTGATGTACTCTTCTAGAATTCATGAAAGCTGTCTAGATGCTGATACTGATTTGATTATCATCAAGCTTGAGGTATAAATTAGTGCGTGGGAGAAATGACTTCATGAAAGACAGTATGCAGATTGAGAAGAAAAAAAAAAGGCAGACAATTAAACCTAACTAAGAAGTCCCTTATAGAAGTCAAGAATAGAAAGTAATTAAGATGAGGAAGTGATTCTCTGGGGAGTTGGAAAACAAAATAACATTCAAATTCACATTTTAGATTTACCAGAGAAGTGGATCACTTTGACAAGAATCATTTTCAGTTGAATGATAAGCACTCAATCTTTAGAATATAGATAACTGCTAGGAAATATAATTGTGAAGGGGAAAAGAAGAGAGTACAACAGGCAATATGCTTCTTTTCTTCCTTTCCTTTATGATACAGAAATTTCTTTGTGCATTATCCAATGCTGTAGCCTTTTCTGTAAATATGAAACTCTATGTACATGTGTAAATCTAATTTCTTCATGATCAGGAGTGCATATTGTATCCACTACTGTTAACATTCTGATGGATGCTGAGGATTCTTGAGACTTTCAACATACAGAAGATGTTGGCGTTCAGTGAAACATTGTCCTTGTAAAGGCTGTGAGCAAATGAAAGGTTCTCTCAAGGGTCTTCCTTCAGTGAAGCTTTCATCTTGATCTCTTTCCTAAATTACCTAATAATGGGTGCCTCTACCCTTTGTGTCAGTATTGATTTCTTCTTTCTTTCATACCAGAGATTCAATCAATCGGGAAATCCTTTAACATAAACCCAGCGTTCAACATAAACCCAGCAACTGACAAATTCTCTGTTATCATCATCTCTCATTTGGATTATAGGAGGAGGTTCCAGGATTATATATCTAATTATGCTCTTGATTTCATTTGGTCTATTCTCTACTTAGCAGCAGCCAGAATTTTTGTTTTTTCTTTTTAATTAAGCCAATGTCTAGCAAACCATAGACAATTGCAACAAAGCACATGCATATCAGTTTTGCCAGAGCAATTTCTACTGGGAACAACTCATTGAGGCAGGACAGTAACAAAAGTGTGAGCCCCCTGCCACCCATTGCATTGTAGGCAAGTGCATAGCGATCTAATATAAACGGGAGTGAGTCTTAGAGAGAGATGCTGAACTGAGCCTTGTAAGAGCCATAGTTATGGAAGTGCTCCCACGTGCCCTGATCAGAGACTGAGATCCAACAGCAAGATGGCAACCCTATTCTGCCAGCTCACAGTTACGGGAACACAACTCCCTATGGAGTAATAAAGGAAATGATACAGCCCTATAGTTGCAGCTATATGAGGAGATGAGCCAGTAGTATGACTTGCCACCTTAGCACTAACAGCTGGAGAGCAAGAAGCCCTCCCTTTCATATAAGTATTTTAGCTGACTTGGGTTCATTTCTTAATCACAAGGCTATTGCTGGTCTCCATGGTGCTCTCAAACAGGCCAGCTTCTTTTCTTTGGGAGGACAGTCTGCAGGAAATCATTTTTGAATCAATTGACCTTTTCCTTTCAGCCAGATAATGTCACCCTACCCTTCTACTCAGCAGTAACTTCCAATGGCTTCTCATTAAACTTGGAATAAAATTCTAAACCCTTACCATGATTATTAAGGCCCTGCAGGAGTCAACCCTTTTATTGCTCTCTCTGGTTCTGTTTCCTACCATTCTCTTTTTCATCACTGCATTCCAGCCACCCTGGCCTTCCATTCCTTCTTCAAACATGGCTTTCCATGGACATCGTGAATGCCACTGCAATTCTCTTGTCATTACATATCTGAAGATGGATGTTTTCCAGAATCTTGGCACATTGTCAGCCATCATCTTTTTCTTTGATCTGTTATGATCTATGTGTGATTTTGCTTCTTTAGTTTATTAATACAGTAGATTGCTTTCACTTATTTTCAAATATTAAACCAGTCTTGCATACTTGGAATAAACCCCAGTTGCCCCTGGGATATAATTCATTTTTTTAAAAAAAGTTAAGTTGTGTTTGCTAATATTTTGTTGTGCATTTTTGTGTCTTACTTAATGAGGGATATTGGTCTATTTTTTTTTTTTATATTACTTTTGTCTGGTTTTTGTATCAAGTAATACTTGCTGCATAAAATTAATTAGGAAGTGTTCCCTTATCTTCTGTTTTCTAAAATGGATTGTACAAAATTGGCATTATTTTTTTCTAAATGTTTGGTGAAATTCTCTAGTGAAACCATCTGGGCATGGTTATTTTATTTTATGGAACTTTTAAGTGTTAGCTCCAACTTCTTTAACAGTTGCAGTGCTATTCAGAACATAAATTTTATACTGGATAAGTTGTGGAAGTTTGTGGTTTTTGAGGTGTTAGTTCTTTTCTTCGAGGTTGGGTTATATTTATAAGCATAAATTTATTCCTAGTAATTACTTCTTAACCTTTTATAGCTGCACAATCTATAGGGATATCCCTTACCTAATTCCAGATATTGGTGATCTGTGTTTTTCCTATTTTTATCTTTGTTAATCTCACCACAGTTTTAACAACTTTACTGAATTTTTTTGAAGTACTAGCTGTTTATTCATTTTTCTCATTTTTGATTTTATTGATTCTCCTTTTGTGTTTCTTATTTTCTTCCTTTTGCTTACTTTGAATTTATTTTAATCTTCTTTTTCTAGGTTTGCTGCAGGAGACTAAGTTATTTATTTGAGATCATTTCTTATTTCATGCTAGAAATTTTCTGCTCAGTTCTGCTTTAGTTACAGACCACATATTTTGATAAGTAATATTTTTATTTTAACTCAGTTCTTTGTCATTTTAAAATTGAGACTTTTTTTCTGAATCATGGTTTTTTAGAAGTGGTTGTTTTATGTTCTGTGATTGAGTTCTAGTCAAATTTCATTACGGTCAGAGAACACATTCTATATGACTTCTATTCTTTATAAAGTTTGTTTAGTTTTTTTATTAGTGACGATCATAGGTTCAATATTGATAAATGTTTCATGGATGTTTGCAAAACCTATCTATTTTGCTATTTTTGACTAGAGTGTACTCTATGTGCAGGTTAGATCCTGTTGGTTGATTGTGTTATTCAGATCTTGGTTATCTTCTATAACCAAGGATATTTCTCTCTAATAATTCAGTCCATTGCTGAGAAGCATGTGTGTGCATTACATTTTTAAAATAATCCTCAGTTCCACTTCTATACCACTTTGGAGATGTAGCTTTATTGAGATATTACTACTTATGTACAATAAAATTTACCAACTTTACTTGCATAATTTAATACATTCTGATAAATGTGGATAATCATGTAAGCACCACTAAACTTATGAAAGAAAACATTTCCATTAACTCAAAAGTTTTCCGCAACTCCTGGCCCTTGACAATCATTTATTTGCTTTCTATCAGTATAGTTATGGCTTTTCTAGAATATCATATAAATTGGAATCCGACAGTAGGGAGTTTGGGGTCTGATTTTTAACATGTATCATAATGCTGTTAAAATTAATCTATGTTGTTTTGAATTAGAGTATTGTTATTTTTTACTGGTGATATATATTCTAGTGTATGGATAGACAACAATTCTTTTAAACCATTATCTATTGATGGACATTCTGTATAATTTCCAGTATTTGGCTATTATGAATGAACCTTCTATGAACATTCATGTAAAAATCTTTCTGTGGACATGTTTTCATTTTCCCACATAAATATCTAGTTGTAGAATGACTGTCTTGTGTAGTATTTGTATAACTTTATTTTCTCACAATGTATTGAAGTTTTTTTTCCGAAGTGACTATACTATTCTACATTCCCATAACAGTTGGTCCACGTCCTTGACAATACTTGGTATTGTTGACTTTTTAAATGTTGTTTTTCTAGTGGGTATGCAGTGGTATCTCATTATAATTTAAATTTTAATTTCCCTGTAATTAATTTTGTTAAGGATATTTTTATGTACTTATTTGCCACTATATGTCTCATTTTTCTGCGTCTCTTTCAAATATTTTATCAATTTTTAATATTGGTTTTCTATTCTTGAGTTATGTAAGACGTTCTTCATATATTCTAGAGAAAGGCCCTTTGTCAGATTTATATTTTTACATATTTTCTCCCATTTTGTGCATTGCCTTTTCTTATTACTGTACTCTAAAGATAACTTTTTTATTTTGAAAAAGACATTTTACTGATTATATTCCTTTTGTAGTGTGTGATGTTTGAGCCTTATTTAATAAATCTTGCCGATTCCAAAGTCACTAAGATTTCCTTTTATGTTTTTCTTTGAGAAGTTTATAGTTTTATCAACTACATTTAGGCCTATTCATGGTAATTTTTATATATGGTTAAAGGCAGGAGGCCAAAAAATATTATTTTTTGTGTGGTGTATGTATGTGGTATATGTATATCCAATAGTTACAACACAATTTCTTGAAAACATTATCCTGTCTTCATTTAATTTCCTGAGACTTCTGTCAAATGCTAGAATACTTGAATGGCTCTATTTCTGAATTCTCTTATTCTGTACCACTTATCTATTTATTTTTATGATTTTAATACTTTACATTAAAGTTCATGTAACTTACATTAAATACATACATATTTATATATATTTATACTTGCTTGATTATGATAACTTTAATGTAAGTATCAAAGTCAATTGGTGATGATCTACATTTTTTACTTTTTCTTTTTCTTTTTTTTTTTTGAGATAGAGTCTCACTCTGTTGCCCAAGATGGAGTACAATGTCGTGATCTTGGCTCACTGCAACCTCCGCTCCCTGGTTCAAGCAATTCTCCCACCTCGGCCTCCTGAGTAGCTGGGATTACAGGCACCCACCATCATGCCTGGCTAATTTTTGTATTTTTGTGGAGATGGGGTTTTACCCTGTTGGCCAGGCTGGGCTTGAACTCCTGACCTCAGGTGATCCACCTGCCTCGGCCTCCCAAAGTGCTGGGATTACAGACATGAGCCACTGCGCCTGGCCTATTTTTTTACTTTTTCAGATTTGTTTTTCTCTATTTTAGGTCTCGTGCATTTTTACATTAATTTTAAAATGAGCTTGTTTATTTCTACCCAAAGCAATCTGGGAATTTGATTGTTATTGCATTGTGAATCTATAGTTCAGTTTGGACAATAATCCACATCTTAATAATATTGACTTTCCAAATTCATGAATGGAGTATACTTCCCCACAAATAATTCTACTTTAATCTTTCTCTGCAATATTTTCAGTTTTCTGTGAATGGATCTTGCACATACTTTGGCAAGTAAAATTATTTTATACTTCTTGATGCTGTGTTTTAAATTTGAATTTAAATGTTATAAGTTTATCTAGTATATAGAAATCCAGTTGATTTTTTGTGTATTATATTTGTTAATGTCTGTCTTCAGAGAAACAGAACAAACAGAACATATATTATGATGAGATTTATTATAGGAATTGGCTAACATGACTACGAAAGTCAAAGAAGCTTCACCATCTGCTATCTGCAATCTGTATAACCAGGAAAGCTGGTGGGGGTTAATTCAGGGCCTGGGCATGGAGAAGCCACTAAGGGATGTTCAGAAATGAAGGTCAGAGAATCCAGAGCGCTGATGTTAGAAGTCAGGAGAACTTGGATGTCCCAGCTAAAGAAGAAAGAGAAAATTCACCCTTCCTCTGCCTTTTGTTCTATTCAGGCCCTCAAGGGATTGAAAGATGCCTATTCACATTGGTGAGGGGGAATCTTCTTTACCCAGTCTACTGATTCAAATGACGACCTCTCCCAGAAACACCCTCACAGACACACCCAGAAATCATGCTTTACCAGCTGTCTTGGCGTCCCTTAACCCAGGCAAGTTGACCCTTAAAATTAACTGTCATGATATTGAATTTGCATTCTGCAAATTTACACAACTTGTTACTTTTAGTAGCTTTTTTGTAGATTCCTTAGAATTTTCTACAGACAAGATTATATAGTTCGTGAAAAAAGATATTTTTAAATTTTTCTTTCTAATATCTATAGGCCCATGACTACTGTTAGTAGCACACTAGTAGCCGTCTGGCTAAAATTATTGGTATAAGAATGGATATGCACCTTTATCTTAACCATCCTGTATTATCTTATAATATTTTGCTGTTAGAAACAACCAGTAAACTCTCTCTCAGTTCTGGAGGCTCTGAGGATCTAAATCCCCATTTTTTTTGGTCATAAGTTCAGCCACACGGAAAACTTTAGGGAAAAGAGAGGAAAATTGTAGAAAGAGCATTTTCACGGTATTTGAGTTTCTGCTTCCAGCTCATCCCACCTAGGGCCAAGCTATAATTCCACCTAGGGCCAGGCTATAATTTCACTACAGAGGTTTATATATTGCTCCTCTTTGGATTATTCTGAACTAAGTTTGAATTGGGCTTATAATATTTGCAAGTGAAATGATCTTGAGTAATAAAATTTCAATGAATTGTGGGGTTTGTAACATATTTAAAAGTAATATGAATGCCAAAAGAGCATGAAAGGTGGGAGAGAGGAAACGGAAGTATACAGATTGACAGGTTCAACGGTAATTGCATTTTGAAAGAAGGTAACTGTCACCCATTATAAGGAGGCGTTGTACCAGATAAATCTGTGTATAACCACAAATGTATTCCATACAAGTCTAATCATGAAATAATTAGAAAATAAACAAAAAGTGTAGAGACCGAAACTATACAATTTATAAAAAGACCAATGTAACAAAAATTCTGTCAGGTTATATTAAAAATGCAGAGAGACATGCATGCACATATGCACATGATTAAGAATTATAAGAGGCCAGGAGCAGTGGCTCACGCCTGTAATCCCAGCACTATGGGAGGCCGAGGCGGGCAGATCACGAGGTCAGGAGATTGAGACCATCCTGGTTAACACGGTGAAACCCCATCTCTATTAAAAATACAAAAAATTAGCTGGGCGAGGTGGCAGGGGCTTGTAGTCCCAGCTACTCGGGAGGCTGAGGCAGGAGAATGGCATGAACTCGGGAGGCGGAGCTTGCAGTGAGCCGATTTCACGCCACCGCACTCCAGCCTGGGCGACAGAGCGAGACTCCGTCTCAGAAAAAAAAAAAAAAAAAAAAAAAATCATACAAGGAGATAGTCTGCCCTATGTGGCAATTCTGTGACAAAACATTTTTCTTAATCCTGATGAAATAATGACATTTTTTTCCAGGCAAAGGCAATTTACTAAAAAGAAATCAATTAGAAGTAGAATATGTAGATAGTCTAATAAATATATGTCAACAGCTGTTAATGAACTCCAGTAAAAAGGTACCAGGTACAACTAATTTTTAAAAAGTCATTTTTGTTAACTTTCAAATAATGTGCAAAGTAAATAGCATAACATTTTTCTAGGGAAAATAAAAATGTACATATTAGTTTTAATTAATCTAATATTTCATTGTTACATATATTTTGTTATTATATTTTTACTGCTCCGTGTATTAGTTTTTAAGTATTTATGCTTGTTTTTTTCCTTGTCTTTTTTTTATTTTTGAGACAGAGTGTCACTGTCACCCAGGCTTGAGTACAGTGGCATGATCTCAGCTCAGTGAAACCTCTGCCCCCAGGTTCAAGTGATCCACCTGCCTCACCCTGCCTGAGTGGTTGTACAGGCACATGTCACTGCCCCTGGCTAATTTTTGTATTTTTTTGGTAGAGATTGGGTTTCACCATGTTGGCCAGGCTGGTCTTGAACTCCTGACCTCAAGTGATCCACCTGCCTTGGGCTCTGAAAGCGCTGGGATTATAGGCATGAGCCACGGCACCAGGCCGTTTTTTTCTTATTTTTATAGTTCTTAGTTTGCTCATTTTCGATTTTTGGTGAGAAATAAAATTATGCCATTATGTTCTCATTATTCACTTACAAACCTTCACGCTTGTCAAATGATTAGAGAAAACTCATAAAATTTTGATATTTTACAGGAGGTAGGAAGCAACAATTAATTTATTTCTCTGACGCTTGCTTAGTTCTCATTTCAATATCTTGTTTTGCAATAGCCTAGATTCAAATTTAAATTCTCTATTGAGAGGATTTTACTAATTTTTCAGATAACCCATTTAATTTTGAAGTACCTTAATCGGAAGAAACAGGAAACGTGTGTTGAACACTTAACATTTTTATTTGCAGGTTCATTTTTACATTTTTGGGGAGAGGTGAGGGTATTTGGAATGCAGGGATTTGCATCTGAGTTTAGAGCTTATTAAAACTATTTAGTGCTATTGGACTGTATTTTTTCATTATGTGTTTTTTTCCACATATTAATTTGAAGGCAGGGCACTGTGCCATAAAGGAAGCTGGAAGGAATTTAAGGCATGTCTGAAAATATATATCAGAAAAAGGCAGATAAGTGAATATGTCCGTAATCAGCTATTTATTTTGTGTGTGTGTATAACTATATAACTACATAATCATATTGATATGGCAAAATTCTTATTTCTAACTTTGATTCAATTGATGATATAGAGGTGATCTTGGGATCATCATTCTTATACAGATGCTGTCCAATAAACCCACTGTAAGTTGAAAATATCAAAAGTGCATTTAATACACGTAACCTACTGAAAATTGTAGCATAGCCTAGCCTACCTGAAATGTGTTCAGACCACTTCCATTAGCCTAGTTAGGCAAAAACATCTAAAACAAAGCCTATTTTGTACTAAAATGTAGTTATCTATGTAATTTATTGAATACTGTGCTGAAAGTAAGAAAACAGTGGCTGTATGGGCACTCAAAGTACAGTTTCTACTGAAAGCAGACTGCTTTCACACCATTGTGAAGTTGAAAAATTGTAAGCCAAATCATCCTAATGGGGAATCATCTGTATTCTCACTGTAAAGAAAGAATGTTAACATTATTTTTGGCAATATTAGTAAGAATATTAATGTTGTTAATGTTCTGTATGTTGTTACATTGCAAGACATTCCTATTTAAAATCAGAAATCGAAGACCAATCATTCATTATGCAAATGAACAGTAAAAATATTATTTCATATATAGCCATGAATAATCATCTTTCAGTTATGATCCAATTTCCCGAAACTCAACTTTTCATCCTGACATTTTATTTTAAAATGGTGCAACACTTTTTCCTTTGAATTTATTTTGCATGAACTTTGAAACAACCAGTCTCTAATTATCCATTCACAAAAAATAGCTAATTGATTTTTGTAATTTTCTACTCTATCATCTACCTGCAGAGAAAATTAGGCTCATATTATGAAATTATGGGCTCATTATTCCCAGAGTAGCCTGTGGAGAAACAGGAACGCTTTTACACTGTTGGTAGGAGTGTGAATTAGTTCAAACATTGTGGAAGGCAGTGCGGCGATTCCTCAAGCATCTAGAACTAGAAATACCATTTGACCCAGTAATCCCATTACTGAGTATATACCCAAAGGATTATAAATCGTTCTACTATAAAGGCACATGCACAAGTATGTTTATTGTGGCACTATTCACAGTAGCAAAGACTTGGAACCAACCCAAATGTCCATCAGTGATAGACTGGATAAAGAAAATGTGGCACATATACACCATGGAATACTATGCAGCCATAACAAAGGATGAGTTCATGTCCTTTGCAGGGACATGGATGAAGCTGGGAACCATTATTCTCAGCAAACTATCACAAGAACAGAAAACCAAGCACCACATGTTCTCATTTATAAGTGGGAGTTGAACAATGAGAACACATGGACACAGGGAAGCATCTCACGCCAGGGCCTGTTAGGGGGTGGGGGGCTAGGGGAGGGATAGCATTAGGAGAAATACCTAATGTAAGTGACTGGTTGATGGGTGCAGCAAACCAACACGGCATGTGTATACTTATGTAACAAAACTGCACGTTCTGCGCATGTATCCCAGAACTTAATGTATAATAATAAAAAAAAAAATAGCTTCCATTCTATCACTGAGTGTAGTTTGGGAAAACTTGCTTCCTTTTTTTGCCTTTATGGTCTGCAGCAAGCTGGGTTTCAAGAACATCCAGGACTGTTCCCGTTTGTGTAAATGAAAAGCTTGTAGAAAATCCTTCTTTGGGGCAATTTTAAGGAACTTTTCTGTATCTGACAGAGAGTTTTAACAAAAAATGCAGAGCAGTACTTTAAAATGAAATCTAATGCCCAGAAACATTTGATATTCCAAAGATCCTATAAATTGAGTTAGTGTCTAACGCTGGCACTTTCTATTCTGCAATTTGTCTCAAGATTTTTATGCCTTTCATCTGCTCCACAGACTGTAGGGCAGCTACATCTTCAACATGGCTTGAGGGTGCCACGTTAGAAGTCACTACTATAGCCTCGATGGTTTTTGATGTTGCCAAACTTTTGAATTCTTATACACTTTATTAGTGTAGAATGGGAATCATTTTAATTTTTATTTCTCTGAATATTAGAAAATTTGAGCATCTTTTCACATAATGTTAGTCATTTAGATTCTTTTAATGTTAATTGACTGTTTTATTGAGCTGTTTAATTTTCCTTATTGTCAATAAGGATGCGTTTATTAATTTACTTATGTTTGCTCACTTAAATTCTTGATTATACTCCCTTGGTTGTTTGGTCATGTTTTAGAAATTATTTCTTTGTCCATGTCTTTTCTTTTAACTGTCTTTATGCTGTCTTTCTATGAACAGATTTTTTACAGGTTAATGTAGTCAGATTTCTTAAACTTTACTTTCATGTTTTATGTGTTTTGTACCTTTATAAATTCTCCCCTACCCAAGGCCAGAGACATGTTATCTGACAGTCTCTCCTAAAAGATATTAAAATGTTGCTTTCATTTATATCTTTATTCTGAGTTGAGCTTCCATTTGTTTTTGTCAGAGGCAATTTATTTTGTAATAAGAAGGTCCAGTTGCTCAGAACCAATTATCCAAGAGCTCATCATTTTTGTATTGTTCTATAGAGCAGAGCTACTCATTTTATGACAAGTCTTCACATATGGGTGGGTCCGTTTCTGAGCCTAGTTGCTCTGTTTCCTTGGTCCCTTTTTCCCGGTGCCCATACTACATTACCTTAATTAATATTGCTTGATAATAAATCTTGATATTTGATGGGCAAAATCCTCCTGTTCCTTCTTCAAAATTTCAGTTTTGTTGCTGGTCCAGGAAGCTGGTGAACTTATTTCTGAGCCCAACAATGTATTTTATTTATTATCACTTTCAGCATTTCATCCATCTTTATGGCAGATAGTTGCATCAAATCCTGTACTTACTATGCAGTTTTGACCTTGTGAAGGACTTGATGGCCTCAGTGTTGAACTTGTCCCTATATCTGGTCATGTAACTGTGGTCATAGGGGTGGTTATATTGAACAATATATGGTGCTCCCACTGTATGCTTGGAAGTGGGAGAGTGCAGGCTATGGGAATTATCAGAAAAGAATGAGTCACTAAAATCTGCGCAAACAATTCAAATGTTTCAATACATCTGTACTACTTCTGTTATATTGCAACCATAGTTTCAATAGTTTCCCCTTGATAGTTAGTGTCAAACAGTCCAATCAATGCCATAGTCCCTTTTCTAGAACGAGGTGGCAATATCAGATTTTAATCTTTTGAAAATATTATGTTCCTTGGTTGAAGTCTCTTGCTTCTGAGAACTTATTTATGAATGCAACACAGCTTAAAATCATAGGGATAAGAAATATGTATTTTAAAAGTCAGATAAATGTTATCAGAGACACTATCTTCACATGCTGATTTGTTGACTCAGTATTCTAGCAAGGGAGGAACAGTCTCCTTTATCATGGATCATATTTTATCTTTTTTTTTTTTTTTTTTTTTTTTTGAGACAGAGTCTCGCTCTGTCGCCCAGGCTGGAGTGCAGTGGTGTGATTTCGACTCACTGCAAACTCTGCCTCCCAGGTTCACACCATTCTCCTGCCTCAGCCTCCCAAGTAGCTGGAACTACAGGCGCCCGCCGCCACGCCAGGCTAATTTTTTGTATTTTTAATAGAGACGGGATTTCACCGTGTTAGTCAAGATGGTCTCGATCTCCTGACCTCGTGATCTGCCCCCCCTCGGCCTCCCAAAGTGCTGGGATTACAGGTGTGAGCCACTGTGCCCTGCTGGATCATATTATATCTTTTAAGCTAGCTCTTAGCCTCATAATTTGGTATCTACCAGCTTGTTTAGTGAGCATTTTGTTATGTAAAATCTTTCCTTCCAGCAAATAGAGTGCATGATAGTAAGATCGAGTCCTATTGACTTGCCCCTTTTCTTTTTTCTTTCTTTTGTCCTCTTCCTTCTTCTTGTTTTAATCTATGTTCCTGCATTGGGAGCAATGATGTGAAGAATACTCTGAGGGTAGCAGTGACACTTAGCTAGGACAAGAGTAGCATGGTGCTATTTATTGAGTCATAAGGAGGATAGAAAATTATTCAAAAATGAGAATATATCCTGAGGAAAAAAGTACACTGTTTATATTATTGTTCCCTACATGACTAGGTCGCCTGGAAGAAATCTGGAAGAATATCAGTGACTGTCCGTTGCATTTATTACTAAACAGAACAGTTGATTGATGGAGTAGCCAAGTTGGATTGGTTAGAATATTGCATCGATGTGTAACCTCTCTTCAGGTGCCTTTGAATATTGCTAAATGGTAGGCTTTGTGAGAACAGAGGAAAACAAAACTTTAGAGTAACTAGATATAGAGAATGAAAAATATCTTCTTAGTTTATATAAAACAAACTACCCTTTACCTCTTTTCTCCGACACTTCATTGTATTTTTCCCAGACTATGTCTTCTAAGTTTGCTTAGAGCTGTCCTCTTTCCATTGACTTATTTATAACTTATTCTCTCCCTCCAGTGAATTCTTGAATTTACTCATCCAGTCCAGTCTCCCTCCCTCCCTCCCTCCCTCTCCTTCCTCCCTCCCTCCCTCCCTTCTTCCTTTGATACATAATAATTGTACATATTTATGGGGTACTTGTGATATGTGGATACATGCATACAATATGTAATGATAAAATCAGCATATTTAGGGCGTCCATTGCCTCAGTCATTTATCATTTCTTTGTGTTGGGGACATTTCAAGTCCTCTCTTCTAGTTATTTTGAAATATACACTCTTGGGCCTGGCACAGTGGCTCACATCTGTAATCCCAGCACTTTGGGAGGCCGAGGCAGGCGGATCACGAGGTCAAGAGATGAAGAACATCCTGACCAACATGGTGAAACCCTGTCTCTACTAAAAATACAAAAATTAGCGGGGCATGGTGACGTGTGCCTGTAGTCCCAGCTACTCAGGAGGCTGAGGCAGGAGAATCACTTGAACCCGGGAGGCGCAGGTTGCAGTGAGCCAAGATCATGCCATCACACTCCAGCCTGGTGACAGAGTAAGACTCCATCTCAAAAATAAATAAATAAATAAAGTGAATTAAATCAATAAATAAACATACGATCTGTTGTTAACTATAGTCACCCTACTCTGCTATTGAACATCAGAACTTATTCTTTTTATCTAATTGTATGTTTATACCAATTCATCAGCCTCTTTCCATCCCCTTCCTCCCAATACATACCCTTCCTAGACTTTGGTATCTATCATTCTACTTACTGACTCTGTGAGATCAACTTTTCTTGGTCCCACATATGAATGACAATATGCAATATTTGTCTTTCTGTGCTCAGTATATTTCATTTAACATAATAACCTCCAGTTTCATCCATATTGTTGCAAATGACAAGATTTTACTCTTTTTTTAAAGCTGAAGGGTATTCCATTGTGTATATATACCACATTTTCTTTTTCCATTCATCCGTTAACGGGCACTTAGGTTGATTCCATATCTTGACTATTGTGAATAGTGCTGCAATAAACATATGAATGAATGCAGGTATTCTTTTGATAGACTGTTTTCCTTTGCTTTGGATGAATACCCAGTAGTAGGTGGGCTCAGTGGCGTGCAACTGCAGTCTCGCTACATGGGAGATTGAGCTGGGAAGATTGCTTGAGGTCAGAAGTAGGAATCCAGCCTGGGCAATGTAGGGAGACTCTGACTCTAATTAAAAACAAAACAAAACAAAACAGAACAAAACAAAACTCAGTAGTGGTGCAACTGGATTGTATGGAGTTCTACTTTTAGTTTTTTCTTTGCTTGTTTTGAGACGGAGTCTCAGTCTGTGGCCCAGGCTGCAGTGCAATGGCACGATCTCGGCTCACTGCAACCTCCGCCTCCCAGATTCAAGCAATTCTCCTGCCTCAGCCTCCCAAGTAGCTGGGACTACAGGTGCATGCCACCATGCCCGGCTAATTTTTTTGTATTTTTAGTAGAGACCGTGTTTCACTGTGTTAGCCAGAATGGTCTCGATTTCCTGACCTCATGATCTGCCCGCCTCAGCCTCCCAAAGTGCTGGGCTTACAGGCGTAAGCCACCATGCCCGGCTTACGTTTAGTTTTTTGGGGAACTTCCACACTGTTTTCTGTAATAGTGGTACTAATTTACATTCCCACCAATAGTGTATGAGTTCCCTGTTCTCTGTATCCAGTCCAGTCTTTACACTTTACACCAATATCCAAAATGAACACACATCTTCATCTGACAGAGTTATCTCTTCTTTGATTTAGATTTATTTTGTTTTATTTGGGGAGTGGTTCATTTAAAAGAATGCATATTAATTATAGTGTCATTAAAGTAATCTACGTTTATTTCATAAACTTTGTATTTGAGACACTGTTCGAGTAAAAAAGTTTTCCCCATTTACATTTCACTAGTTAAAAAATTCTGCCAATACTCTGTCAGTTCTCAGATAACACCAATATTTTAATTTTCATTTGTGTCCTTGAAAATATTTTAATAACTGTTTTAAAGTAATTGTATTCTAATTCTAACATTTTCATATACGGGTATATTTTAATTAACTGGTTTTTCTCCTAGTTGTATGTCATATCCTGCTTTATTGCATATCTGGTAATTTTTGATTTATGGTAAATATTGTAGATGCCACCTTATTCATTTTCTGGGTTTTGTTGATTTTCTTTAAAAACTGTTTAATTTTGGTCTTGAAGGCAGAAAATTTTCTGGCACATGAGCTTGAACTTGATGAGTCTTAGTTGCTTCATGTTAGGCATTTTGATTGGGATATGAAGTAATTCTCAATTTAAAGCAAACCAAACTCTATTCCTTAGACCACATCTTTCTAGAGTCTCAACTTAGTGCCTAGGGATTCATTAAGCTGTTTCTTTTCTGGAGGTTGGATCTCCAAAACCTCCTAAAATTGTGTGGTTTCCAGAATCGTCATGAATCTCCCACCTCTTCATGTCTGTCCTTGGCAAAATGTCGCAGAGTACTGCCCTGAATATTTCCAGTTTACTATTTAGTGAAATACTCAAGGAGTCCTCTAAACAAATTTGGGGAGCTGTTTCTCTGAGTAGCTACCTTCTCTCTGTCTGTCTCTAAATGTCGCATCTGCCTCAGTAATTCTGAGCGGTAATCCTCTTTCCCTCTACCCAACGGGATTGTTACTCTTTAGACTCCATTTCCTTATGCCGTAATTTGAAAAATACTCAAGAACAGAAAGACTAAATGAATGTGAAGCTCGCTGCGTGTGTTTCCCTTCTCTCAAGTTTCAAAACTCCACATCTTTCCTGTCCAGTGTGTGAATTAATGGGTCGACATAATTTTTCCAGTTTAACACTTGTTTACAGAGGATGGGTTAGCTGCAAACCCCTCCCTCAGTCATGGCTGGAAGCAGAAATAATCTGATAAAATATTTGATTTCAAACGTTTTTCGGTTTTGGGATTTCGATCTCATTTAAAGTTTCCATATCTCTTCTAAAGATTTTATTTTCTTTACTCACTAAATCCATCTTTTCCCATACAACTTTAACATATTTGTTAGCGTTATTTTACAATCTTTCTCTGATTATTATAATACATGTCATCTCTGGTTTGCTCCCAATGATAATTTTTTCCTCTTGATTATACCCCACATCTTTCTGCTTATTTGCATGCCTATGCTTTTTTAAAAAATTTCCTCATGGTCATTTTATATGCTAATTGTAAAGACTCTGGATTATTTTTTTCTTCCTTTTAAGAATGCTAACTTTTCTTCTAGCAGGCACAATCACCTTGATGCTGTCTGCTTTGTTTTAGGTTTTGTTAAAGCACATTTAAATATGTTTTTCCTTTAATTGTACAGCGTGATTCTTACTCTTGAATTTGGTCCTAATTGCTTAAAAAATTATCATTCTGGAGTCTTATTATAAATCCCTATTAAAATCTCCTCTCAATTGATAAAAAATTTAAACCTTTTTTTTCCCAGTACTGGGAATTTGCTAAAATGTTCCAACTTTCCATATGCTGTTTTCTGCTGTGCCTCTTTTCATCTCATCTCATGCATGCAGAGTTGAAACGGAAACCAAAGCAGTCTCTATCTGAATGCAGAATTGAGCCTTTCTTTCTCGTTACTTTGTTCATTCCCTTTCTTCCTTCTAGCGGTCCTAAATTTGGACCATAATTCTATATCCCAAGAAGACTGATGCTTGTTGCCATTTCTGGTGTGCCACACAGACTATGGGGTGCTCTCCGAGGAGAGAATGTTTGCATGTGGATCTCACACAGTGCACATCCCTGCTCTCAGGGTCCTATCAAGACCCATCATGTATTCTCTACTCCTTTAAAAAGTATGCTATTTTAAAATTATTTTAAAGTTGCAGGGTTTGCAATGTACACTATTCTCTTTCATATCCTCAGTGCCTCATGTAGAGCTTGGCTAGAGAAAGCAATTAGTGCTTATTGAGTCAATGAAGTAATGAAACATCTATATCATATAAAAATAACAACAAAACTGTTTTATAATGGGATGGCCTTTGTATATCTTGGCTTATATATTTTGTTTCAGTTAGCGATTGCTTGTAGTGAATATTTATAATTTCATATTTCATCGGCATCCTTGTTGAATATAGGTTTGACTTCTTCATTCAAGAAGGGCTTTGTCATCCTTGACACAATTTCAAATCCTCCACCCGCTCCTAGTTTCTCAAGGTGGTTGATCCAGATATCTGCTGTATACAACCACCTTCTGTTGACTACATCCATATCGGACAGCTAGACAAAGGCTATTTGACTGACCCCCGCACCCCGCATGGATTGCACAAATATGCTGCAGTGACCACCACTCAGTCGTGGTGTGACTCCACAAGACTCATCCCTGTTCGCTCTAGACTCACCAATTAGAAATCCCCATGGGAAACCTGATAGGGTAATGCCCTGGAGTCGGTAAAGTCTTCAGCCTTCACAGCGCTTGCTGTCTGCTGTCTCTCTTGCCCTACTACTTGCTGGTTGAGCAAGCATGTTCCTGCCATCTCCCGTTTCCCATTAGTCCATCCAAGGTGCGCTGCCCTCTGCTTTCTGGGACCTGTAAGTAATATACTGCTTCTGTTTTTTCATGTGTTTTTTTGAGTTGCCTCCTCTGTGTCTGAACTCACTGACACACCTGACATTAACTCTCCTCCTAGTCAGAGCTCCTCTCCTAGAGAATGACTAGGACAAGAGCCATAAAGCCTTCTGCCGGTATAAATAGGTTTCCTGTGAGAGGGACACCTGGTCACAGGTCATTAGGCCATCCCCCAGGATGAAGAAGTATCCTGTGAAAGCTAGACTGTACACATCCACTTGGCCTGGGGCCCTGTCAGAACAGAGCTGAAGTTTGTAGCCCCACTCCTGAGCAAGACCTCAAGACCAAATTAGAGAAAAATACAACGGAGTTGAAAAACAAGAGTTATTTTTCTTCGTTAGCTGAATGGATGGGCCTTCATAGGTGACGTTGTCTTAATAAGAAACATGGCACATGGATACATATGTAACAAACCTGCACATTGTGCACATGTACCCTAAAACCCTAAAGTATAATAAAAAAAAAAAAAAAAAAGATCACCATGGACTAAAGTCTGACGCTTGACTTTATAGTGGCAGAAACTCAATTTTATCCTAGTGCATTAAGACCATGGCATTTGATGAACAGTTTGTCATAATCAAAAATACAAGGGACTAATACCTAAGCCAGAGAGACAATTTAATCATTTTCAAAGGAGCCCATCTTTTAATAAGACCACAATATTCATAATCACAATGCAGAGAACACTTACCAGTTTTAGAACTAAACAGTGATTAGATGCTTGGTTAAAAATTGAATTTGAGTAAAGGTATACGGAAAACAATGTCCTTAACAAAAAAATTCCATCTAGATAATTCATGCATCAAATATGTGCTAAAGTCTTACTATGTACCGGTTACTATTATAATTGATGATCGTAGTGAAATTGTAGTCAAACATACCTGTCAGCTCCATTTCCTTACAGTAGAATCCTGTATGGAAAAAGGTCACATGGCTGTGTCCCTATAAAGTGATAAGTAAGTAAATAAATTCTCATGGAGTTTCCATTTTTACATTTTAAGAAGCTCAGCCTAACTCTACTAGCGCAGTTTTCCTAAGGACAAAGCATGACATAGTTGGTCAGGATCACATATATTACTGTCATTACATTGCAGTCTTACTGTCCTCAGATTTTACTGAAATCACCTCAATTAGCATTTAGTTGTTTAATAATAACTTACAGTATATCCCATTTTGTGATGTACATACAAATGTTTTATGTATATATTTGTTATATACATGAAACAAATTTTGGCATACATATTATGCAAAATATATATTACTAATTGTAGATCTATACCATGTGTAAGTCTACATACATATATGTGTGCATATACACACAGCCTCAGAAGGTCATTTTGGTTTTTTTCTTTCATTTTTTTTGTGGTATCAGAGTGAACAAGTAACACTATTATTTTTTCTTTAAGAAGATATTCTGCTAATAAAATCTTCTTTATTCAGATTAAGAAGAATAAAGAAGAAATGAAAGATATTTAAAGAGATAAGCATCAAGAATATATCAGGAAAATTATGGTAATGGTCACTTGTTTACCTGTACATACATTTTTGGTAATTGGATATCAGGGGTCAGGCATTGTGTCACTTGACAAATTCTCATGGAATTTTTAAAAACACCACATTACTTGTTTTACTAAATAAAAGTTAAAAAATTATAAGCCATAGTATTTTATTTTATTGATGTTGGTTTTTATATTTCAGTATTTACAGAAGGTAGAATTATTCTTCTTTGAAACTCTGGCGATACAGAGCACCGTGTCTGAACAATATGCATGAACTCTATATATAGTCAAATATTTTCTATTCTCTGTTCTTAGTTAGATCTTGTGTCTAGAAAATATTTCAACTCTACTACTACAGTGGTAGATGTCAAGTACACAGGTTGTGAGCCTAGTATTCTAGAAAGAGTTTTAGCTAAAGGAATAAAATTGGCAGTCTTTAGCTATTGATGATATTCAAAGCCAGAGGTCTAATACAATGTACAAGGGAGTGAGTTAGATAAAGAGTAAATTACAAGCAATGACTGGGTCTAGTGGCACTTCTACATTCCGTATTTGGGAGAAAAGGAGATAGCTCGGAAGGAACCAATGAAACAGGAAAAAAGAAACAAGAACTAAATCAAGAAAGTATATGAAAATGTGTTGATAGATCATAACAGGAAGATCACGTATAGATCATTGCAATTTGAAACATGGATATAATTAGTGATCATAGCTGGTACTGTTTGGAAGAGTGATGAAGAGAAAGCTTGATTAAAATAGGTTTAAGGGAAATTGGGAAGAGGAAAAGCAGCCCCAGTGAATATAGAAAGCTTTTCTGGTTTTGGTGCCAAGTGGAACAAAGAGATAAGATGGTAGCTTTTACAAAAGTGAAGTTAAACAAACCCTTTTTTGTTTGTTTGTTTCTTTCTCTCTCTCTCTCTCTGTGTGTGTGTGTGTGTGTGTTTAAAGAAAATAGAAATAATGGTAAGCTAATGGGAATGATCTAGTTGTAAGATAATAAATGTTAATATAAACAGAGACGGATGTGTTTGTTAAAGGCTGTCCTTGAGTAGGTGAGAGTGAATGGAATAGAGTGCTCAACTGGAAAGAGTGGCATATGGTTTTACTTTTATTTTTTGATATGCATAGATTCTGCCTTACTCATTTTTTTATAATGCAAGGCAGAATAAGTTTTATTAAGCAGAATTTTCCAAAGGTATTTTGACCACAGAACAATTTTAAGATTATATTGATTTGATAGGCGCACATACAAATTAATGCGTGCTTGAATTTTAGTGAGAGCCAAAATAGTTGCACCAATTTACTAGTCCTGCTGCAAAAAATCACAATGTGATTTGTTTTTATAGGTTTACTTCACAACAAATAACATATTACAGAAATTTTAATTTTAAAATTTTGTGAATAGCAGCATATAAATTATCAAATGGATTGCATAACTCTGACCAGTAATTATCAAATAGAGTACATCTATCAAAGCCCTGGGTGATTGTGAGGTGTTGCCTGCATATGTCTGTGATGCACAGACAGACAGAACATCTGGTTTTCACATGGCAATGAATCATTCTAGAAACTTTCAGTAATTACTGAGTGTGGTACAACCTTTTTTTAAACATTTTTTAATTTTTATTTTTTTATTTCCATGGGGTTTTGGAGAACAGGTGATGTTTGGTTACATGAGTAAATTCTTCAGTGGTGATTTCTGAGATCTTGGTGCACCCATCACCAGAGCAATATACACTGTACCCAATTTGTGGTCTTTTTTTTTTTTTTTTTTTTTGAGATGGCGTCTCACTCTGTCACCCAGGCTGGAGTGCAGTGGCACAATCTTGGCTCACTGCAACCTCCACCTCCCGGGTTCAAGCGATTCTCCTGCCTCAGCCTCCCGAGTAGCTGAGACTACAGGCACATGCCACCACACCCAGCTAATTTTGGTAATTTTAGTACAGACAGGGTTTCACCATGTTGGCCAGGATGGTCTCCATCTCTTGACCTTGTGATCTGCCTACTTCAGCCTTCCAAAGTGCTGGGATTACAGGCGTGAGCCACCGCGCGTAGCCCCAGTTTGTAGTCTTTTATCCCTCACTCCTCTCTCATCCTTTTCCTGGAGTCCCTAAAGCCCTAAAGTCCATTGTATCATTCTTATGGCTTTGCATCCTCATAGATTAACTCCCACTTATGAGTGAGAACATAACGATGTTTGGTTTTCCATTCCAGAGTTACTTCACTTAGAATAATGCCCTCCAATTCCATCCACGTCACTTTGAATGCCCTTATTTTGTTCCTTTTTATGGATGAGTACTATATATACCACGATTTATTTATCCACTTGTTGAGTGACAGCATATGGTTTTTAGATCAAGGACTCTCAATCTGTGTGTGTGTGTGTGTGTGTGTGTGCTCATGAGTGTGTGTGTGCTCATGGGTGTGTGGGTGTGTGTTTACACTCCATAGACCCCATTGAAGCTCTGTAGATGCCTATGTGCTCCTTATAATTAATAATTCTAAATGCATAAAATGAATTACATAAGATTATAAAAAATTAAATTCAAACACAGTCATCAAAATATTTTAAACAATTTATAATATGTTAATATATGCTCATTTTAAATTATTTAAATAAGGAAAACAACATAACATCGACAAATTAAACTTAATTTTATTATTTTAGGGAATGTAAATTTGAAGGTTACTATTGCTTAGCTTAAATATTAGCTATAATGACTCTGCATGACAGTGAAAAGAGTTGAAGACATTTCAAGATACCTGTACCATCTGTAGTATGATATAAAAATATTGGCGATAAAGCCACACTGTCTGCTAACACAACCATAGTTCGTTACCTACATTTATTGCACAATTGAAGGAAATGCTCATTTTTGTCAGTGATCAGTAACAAATAAAGATTAAAATAGGCTTAGTTTTTTCTCCCTCCTATTCAAGTTTATTCACTGTGTGATTTCTATCTAGACACCATGATCCCAGGTTAAAATTACATTGGATCATAGCATGCATTCTTAGTTCAACTATCATAAGAGGAAGAGAGTCTGAATATGGCATGGGAATACCAATGTTGCATGTACACAGATGTGATTCAGAGAGTCTTCATATTATTATTTTAATTTTCTCAGTTAAAAAGAAAGCATTGTCCTCAAGATTGAAGACGGGGAGGAGGTGCTGAAAATAGGAAGATGGAAAAAAAATGTGGAATTTGAGGTTTTCAAACTGAAATTGACTAGTGAAGCCAGATTCAGTACCCAATTAGTTGTCAGGTGGTCTCAGTCAGCATGTTTATGTATTTATCTATAGCCATGTTTATCTTCATCATACATGCATGAGACAGGTGGAAATTCATATTTAATCTGGGTTATAATTTTGGTAAGGGAACATAATGAGGGTGCACATGAGGAGTGATGAATATCAGGAGTGATTATGATATAAATATGATGATTAGAAAGGTATATAACTATAAAATATATAATAATTAGCAGATTATATAAATACATAATAGTAATGGTATATAATATTCATATGCAATTTTATGGTATGTAATACATTACACAATGATACACAATAATACTGTGTTATCAAATAACAATGTGATGATGATCGATGACAATGATGGTATAATGCTCTGGGCATGTTCAGTGTGGTGTTGGCCAGCTCTGCTACTTTTCTACCCATTTACAGGGATGAAGGCGTATGTTAGGCCGTAAGATAGCTTTGCTCTCCATTTGACTGAAACAGCCATGTCAATAACCTCCTATGTAACATCATTAACACATTACTAGGATGTTCTTTGTCATAATTTACAATTGTTTCTGTGAAATTCACTGATATAAGACGTCATAGATACACTGTATTTTTATTTAAGAAAGCATACAGCTACAACATAGAAAAATATTTCTTACATTCTAGCTTCCCTTTTCCCTATTGCAGTGGATCTCTGTCAAAAATATAAAATTTGACTGGGCGCAGTGGTTCACACCTGTAATCCCAGCACTTTGGGAGGCTGAGGCTGGCAGATCACTTGAGGCCAGGAGTTCAAGACCAGACTGACCAACATGGTGAAACCCTGTCTCTACTAAAAATACAAAATATTAGCCGAGCGTGGTGGCTTGTACCTGTAATCCCAGCTATTTGGGAGGCTGAGGCAGGAGAATCACTTGAACCCGAGAGGCAGAGGTTGCAGTGAACTGAGATTGCACCACTGCACCCCAGCCTGGGCGACAGAGCAAGACTCAGTGTCAAAAAAAAAATTAGAAAAACTTTTTGTTGGTACCAAACACATTAAGACCTTCCAACTTCTGTTTCCCTTAATTATTAAGTGAAATTATTATATTATTTTCAAGTTTTTTAAAGTCAATGTTTTAAAAATAAAATTTAGAATACTCAAGCTTAGTTATGCATATATTCAAATCAGTTGTATACATGTACAAATTATATGAATCTAGAAATTAACTATACATTTTGTAACATATTGTAAATTCCTGATAAACCCATGCCTATTTAGTAAATATGTTGGTAACTGATGGTTTCAGAAAAGAATTTTAAAATCACCCTTTCAGTATTATACGTTGCACTAATGTGATGACATTTTTGAGCACCATAAATTTAGAGTTTAATCTTATTTTGTCTCTAAGGTGAAAAGGCTTGTGGTATCAAGCTAAATGTTGGGGGAATGACAGAAAAGAAAAAAAAAGGAGTTTAAAAAATATCATACTGGTTGAAACTCTTATCCTTTCAATTTTTTTTCTTTTAGTTTTGCTTTCACAACCATAGGACCAGAAAGTCAAAAAACTAATTAGATATGTGGGACAAAATAAAAATGACTCACATATATCCTATTTGAATAAATTAATGGAATGCTTGTATTTATATATTGGGATTAAATATCGAGTTTGTATCCAGACCCAGAGACCCATCAGCCACTATTTTAAAGCAGTTGTACTTTGCTAAATGGAACAGGCCACTTTATGGCAAAACCTATTTAATTCTAATGGTTTTAGCATATTTTAAGGAAAGTCACTGCATCAAATATAATCATATTTTCAACTAAAGAGTTACTATGTAAAATAACTTTTATAAGTCTGAAATTATTCAGTATGGCACACATGTTGGAGGTAATTCCATTATCCTGATTAACATCTAGTCTTAATTTTATTGTTATGTTTTCTTCTTGTTACAGTTCTTATGTTATTTTTTAAAAAATTACCAGGAACCCACAGTCTGTCAGACTGTACTAAGAACTAATGCAAATTATAATTCAGTAAGGGAGTAAAATTACTAAGGTAAGCAAGAATTGAATACATAATTGCCAATTGTGAACAGTGCTAGAAAAGATAAGCAGATAATAGGTCAAAACATCAGAGCGCTTATTCTGATTACAAAATGGAAAGTGGGGAGGTTCAAAAGTTGAGAAAGGTAGAAGACAGAGATCTGAGACCTACAGGCTATGGCAGGTTTTTTAGTTTTATACTGTGTGGTTGGGAGTCATCAAATGCTTAAAAGGTTGCAGCAATACCTTCTTGGGGAAAACTGAAGTCAAAGAAGGTGACTACCACCACAACTAAAACTAATCCCAGTTCAACTACTGATTAGACTGATTAAATTCACAGTACTATTGTATTGGGAGAACGGGAGGCATGGAAAATGATTTCTCTGTCTCTAGTGTCCTACACAGTATGTTCAACAATCCTTCAAAATTTATGAGACACACACACACACAAAACAGTAAAAACAGACTAATAAGAGAAGAAATAGTCATCTGAAGCTAGCCCAGATATGTATGACCCAGATACAGTGGAACTATCCTCAAAGGACTACAGAATAACTGTGAGTAGTATCTCAAAGCATTTAGAGGAAAAGACTAACAATATGCAAAGATAAAGTTAAGTGGTTTAACTGATAAGCAAGTAGTGGATGAAAATGGAGAAAAATTAATGTTCAAAATGATCCAAAGGATAAAGAGGAAAAATCAAACAAAAAGTAGAGGGGAGAAATGAAAAACTGCACTAAGTCTAGCTGTGTAAACATGCCAACTCAAAAGGTGAAATTGTTAGATTGAATTAAAAGTGAGACCAAATTACATACTGTCTATAAGAAACTCATATTAAATGTAGACACACAAAGAAGTTAAAGGTAAGGGGATAGAGAGAGATATGGCACAAAAGAAAGATGGAGTGGCAATATTAACTTTAGATAAAGGAGACGTTAGAACTAGGAGTCAAGGTAGCAGGAAGGCATGGTAATCCTTAACGTGTATGCACCTATCAAAAGAACTTTAAGATTCTTGATCCAGCTGTGATTGAACTTAAAATGAGATTTTTTTTAAATCCAAAACTATAATTAGAGACTTTAACACTCCTCTGTTAGTGATTGGTAGAAGTAGAGAAAAAATTAGAACCCACATTTCACAGGAAAAATTACAATAGAAACTTCCATACTGTTCTCCATAGAAGTTCTGTGCAATACTGTCAGTTTAACCTTCTTTAAATACGGGATAATTTGTAGAATAAGGCAGAAGCTTTTGTTTTACAGTATTCTTTATTTTAATTTAGAGATTTTTTTTCTGATTACAAAATCAGTCTAAGTTCATGTTTAAAAAATAGAAAAACATATAAAGAAAACAATTAAAAATCCACTATTTCATCTCATAAAAATAACTAGGAGTTTCTGGTTCCAAAATGGTGGTGTGGGAGCAAGTTAACTTCACTGCCCTCCATAGAAGACCCAAACAACATATACAGCGCCAAGGTTAGCACCAGCAATACCCCAGTACTCGAATATAGGGATAAGACAATTCTTGGGGCCACAGAGAAGTGAAGAAACTCTGAGCACATGGTAAGAGAATGAGACTTCCATATGTGAGAGGCCTTTCCTCCCATCTTCCAGACACCATGCACGTGGACGATGTTCTCATACTCATCTCACAGTTTTTACACTAGAAAAAGTGAGATCAGGGTGGACAGTTTCCTCACCATCTTGGGTTCCCTGGAGGAAGACCTGTGCCTGCCTTAACCCACAGGAAGCATTGTGACTGCCCAAAGGGAAAATCTCCCTAAGGACCGCCAGAGACAAAGCCAGGAGGTGGAACTACCATTCTCAGTCTGGAAACTTTGCTCTGTACCTCAGCCAAAGGAGATGCCAAATCAGAATGTCTGTTTAGCACCATCATGCTGTAGGAGGCATATTCCACAGAGCTCCTGGAACAAACCGGCCTTCCCACACTGCCAGGACATCCCCTTTGGGACCTCCCACATTTGGGATGGGCAGCACTCTGATATTATTCTCTTGGAGCTATTTTGAAATATACAATAGATTATTGTTAATTACAGACACTATGTTCATCTATCAAATACCAGGTCTTGTTTATTCTACCTAACTCTGTATTTTTATCCATTAATCAACGTCTCTTCATCCTTCCCTGCTACTCTTCTCAGCCTCTGATAACCACCAATCTACTTTCTATCTTCATAAGATCCACTTTTCTTGCTCCCATATATGAATGAGAACATGCGATATTTGTCTTTCTGTACTTGGCTTATTTCACGTAACATGATGACCTCCAGTTCCATCCAGGTTGCTGCAAGTGACAAAATTTCGTTAAATTTTTTGATGAATAATATTCTGTTGTGTCTTTATACCACATATTCTTTATCCATTTATCCACTGATGGCTGCTTAGGTTGATTCCCCTCTTGGCTATTGTGAATAGTGTTGCAGTAAATATAGGAGTGCAGATATCTCTTCAATATATTGATTTTCTTTTTTTGTTTGTTTGTTTTGATATATACCCAGTAGTGGAATTGCTGTATCCATACAGTAGTTTTATTTTTAGTTTTTTAGAAACCTCCATACTGTTCTCCACCGTGGCTGTAGTGACTTACATTCCCACCAACAGGTTATGAGGGTTCACTTTTCTCCACATTTTTGCCCATTTAAAAAATTGTATCATTTGGTTTTTTGCTATTGAATTGTTTGAGTTAATCTCTCATCAGATGGATTGTTTGCAAGTATTTTCTCCCACTCGGTAGGTTGTCTCTTCACTTCGCTGATTTCTTTGCTGTGCAGAAGCTTTTTAGCTTGATGTAATCTCATTAGTCTATTTTTTCTTTTGTCATCTGTGCCCTTGCGGTCTACCAAAAAAATTTTTTCCCAGACTAATGTTCTGAAGTGTTTCCCAAATGTTTTCTTCTGGTAGTTTTATGGTTTCAAGGACTTAGGTTTAAGTATTTAATACATTTTGATTTGATTTTTTGTATATGGTGAGAGATAGGGGTCTATTTTCATCCTTTTGCATACAATTATCCTGTTTTCCTAGTACTATTTATTGAAGATACTGCCTTTTATCTACTGTGTGTTCACAGCACCTTTGTTAAAAATGAGCTAGTTATAAATGCCTCGATTTATTATATATCAAGGGTCTCTATTCTGTTCCATTGGTCTATGTGTCAGTTTTCATGCCAGTACCATGTCGATTTGTTTACTATAGCTTGGTAGTATATTTTGTAGTCAGGTAATGTGATGCCTCCAAATTTGTTCAGGATGGGTTTGGTTATTTGAGGTCCTTTGTGGTTCCATATAAATTTTAGGATTTTTTTTCTATTGCCTGAAGAATGTTGTGGAGACTGAAGAAAATCCATCTTGGATACCAAACTGCCATGTTAGCTTCTGATTAACCCCAGGTCTGGGAAGCCCTCTGACATTTCTAGTTTATCTATTGCTCCTTGTATAAGAGCACATACTGTAAATTCTGCCCAGAGAGCAAGTCAACCTTGATAAACTCATACTTACCATAAATCTGGCCTTTAGAGCAAATTCCTACCCATTCCCTCTGGAGCACATGTGCCCCTCCCCTATTGCATATAATCCCTGGATCTGGGAGGTAATAATGCTGTGAACCACCACCTTGTCTTGCCATATATGCTCAATTTTCTTCTGACTTTCAGCTTCCTCAGAGTATGGGACAGGCTTTCATAGACCTGCCTACTGCAAAATAAATGTGATTAATATTTTGATAGAGATTACATTGAATATGTAATTTATTTTGGTAGTACTGTCATTTTAACTGTATTAATTATTCCAATCCATGAGCATGGACTCTCTTTTCATTTTTTATGTCCTCTTTAATTTCTTTCATTAGAGTTTTATAGATTTCTTTCTTTGTATAGATCTTTCACATTTTTGATTACATTGATTCCTAGGTATTTTATAATCTCTGCAGCTATTGTAAAGGAGATTGCTTTTTTATTTCTTTTCCAGATTTTTCACTGTTGACATATATAACTGCTACTGATGTTTGTGTGTTTATTTTGTATCCTACAAATTTCCCGAATTTGTTTATCAGTTCTATGTCAGCCTCAAGGAAGATGGCATTGCCTGTGGAACATCGTGTTTTTTACCACCTGGGATCCATGTTATGCTCTTTTTTGATGAGTTCTCTGTTTCCTTGTACAGACAGACTGGTGGACTTGACAGATTTTTTGAAACTTGCTCACCTTGTGGCAGCATTAAAAGAGTATATAGGACAGGCATGGTAGCTCACGCCTATAATCCCACCACTTTGGGAGGCCGAGGGGTGGGGGGGATCACGAGGTCAGGAGTTCGAGACCGACCTGGCCAACATGGTGAAACCTCATCTCTACTAAAAATACAAAAATCGGCCGGGTCTGGTGGTGGGTGCCTGTAATCCCAGCTACTCAGGAGGCTGAGGCAGGATAATTGCTTGAACCTGGGAGGCGGAGGTTGCAGTGAGCTGAGATGGTGCCATTGCACTCCAGCCTGGGTGACAGAGCAAGACTCCATCTCGAAAAAATAAAATAAAATAGGTTGCAGAAGAAGCTTATAGAAGTATTGCAACATTATAGAAAAGTTGAACACAAATGTGAAATTATATTCAGTTTGAAAAAATTACTGGATGATTAAAAAAACTCGTAGATTTCCTTAATTCAGAAACAGGCCAAGTGGCTGAAATGTTTGCTTGATTGTGAAATCAGTGAACTCCATCTAGACAAGGAAAAGCCTAAAAGATCAGTAGACCTTGATGTTAAAGTCTTAGATTTGAATAGTACATTTCTTAAGGGAACCAATATTCCCAAGATTGATAGTCATGTCTTCCCAGTTCAGTGGATATCATGTAACAATTGATAGTCTACACGAGGAAGCACTAGATGACTTGGTTTCAGAAGCTTCTTATACAATTTTTCTTTATCCCAGTTCTGGTCAATTGAAGAACTGCTCAGCAATAGAGATCTTCTGGTAGTGAGGCAGGATATTTTACATTTTCCCACAGGGCTTTCTAAAGAATCATAGCCAAAAACCCAGACTGTCATTCATGCCCTTAAGAAACTATCTGACAAACTTTCTGAAAGGACTATAAAATATTTGAGATGATATAAGGGATAAAAATGTGTCTAAATCTTCAAAATTCTGAATTAATGCCTTGAGAACTTCCCGCTACGATGGTGTGATTTGTGCCGAGGGGCAGTATGACACTGTGTCCAGTTTATCTTGCACGTTTTTCTCCTATGGAACACGAGTGGAAGGTCTGAATGGTTTGTTTAATAAACTGTGAGAGATTTTGTTGTCTGAACAGCGGTCTGAAAAAGGGAGATTTGTGGTGTGAAAATGTTTGAAAATTGGCTGTGTTGGTGAATCCCAAGGATTATTGGGATACATCTTCGGTGACTTATTTTCAGCAAAATGACAGACTACATCAAGATTACCATTTTACAATTCCTGGAGGCACATTAAAGGAAAATGGAGACTATCAACTCCCAGGCGTACTTTTCATGCTTAGTCATCTCCATTCTTCTAAGAAATTCACCAACTTTATTAACTCCTGAAATGGTAGAAAATTTCTCTTGTGAAATGGGCTATGCCATATAGTCTATGCAGGGACGTAGTCATTACCAACACATGACTGGGACAGTGTGGCCTACTGCTTATGCTGACGTTCCTTCTCTTCTAATGGAGTATTTTGCAAATGATTATGGAGTGGTTAACAAATTTGCTAGCCATTATCAGACTGGGTGTCTGCTGTCAATGGGTGTTTTGACTTTGTGAATATAAAAATGTTTGTGCTGCAACTGCTATGCAACTTCAGGTCTTTTAGGTGACTCTGGATCAAATCTGTCATGGCAAAGCATTCCCTGAGGAAGTTAACGACAGACATTCTTAAGAAAATGCAAGGGAAATTTTATGGCCCACCATGTATTCTAATTACTGCCTGGCAGGTGAGATTTGACCACTTTCTAGGCAAATATTACTCCTATCTGATGTCCAGGGCAGTACCTTCCATGGTTTGGAAGGTATGTTTTCTGTCGGACTTTTTTAACAAGGCTACAGTGAGTGCTATTGCAGGGAGATGCTGGCACCTGATGGTGGCCAAGAGCCCATACTCATGGTTCCATGAACTCAAAAGTGTTCTGTTGTTAAGTATGTTTGGGAAATTCTATGTAAGCTTTGAAGGTTCACTGTTTACATCAGAAGTCCTACAATCACAAAGCATATTTAGCATTTTGGATTATTAAAAATATAGGAAAACCCAAAATGCTTTACCTACTGTCACATACCACTTAGCTCACTTCTGACACCTGATGTTATGAGGGTTGTTTCCCTCCATACCAAGCAATTCTGCAGTGGAAACCAACTGGATGTCCTATAATTTAACTCAACTCTGATCCTATCTACCTGGAGATGGTGTCAGATACACAAGTTAGAGGGCTCAGTTCCAAAAGACTCCCCCCATACTTCAGATGCCAAATGTAAATATAGGTTGTCACCTACACGTCTGACCATAAATCAGGGTTCACATGACCCCCTTCTTGCATTTGATTTTCTAGGACAGCTCACAGAACTCAGGGAAATGCTTATTTACATTTACCAGTTTATGATAAAAGATATTAACAGATGAACAGCCATATGAGAGAGATGCATAGGTTAAGATAAGTGAAAAGGACATGGAGCTTCCATGCCCCTACAGATACTTCCACGTGTTCACTGTCTAGAAGATCACCTAACTCAGTGTTTTTGGGTTTCTATGGAGGCTGTATTATGCAGGCATTATTGATTAAATCGTTGGCCATTGGCAATCAACTTAACCTTCATCCTCTTTCTTCTTCCTGGAGCTTACTGGTTGTGGCTTAAAATCCCAACCCTTTAGTCATGCCTTGGCATTTCTAGTGACCAGCCCCCATTCTGAAGCTATATAGGGGACCACAACCCCAGTCATCTCATTAGTGCACAAAGGACACCCATCACTGTGGCAATTTTGATAATTTTAGGAGCTGTATGCCAGGAAATAGGGATACAGACCAAATAGATATTTCACAATATCACATGTATGTAATCCAATATTTACCACAAATATTTGACTATAGGGCTCACATTTTTTTTGAATACCTATTGATGAGATTTTTCAGAATATGGAAAAATCAATGCTAATAACATTCAGACAGAAATAACAGGTTAACATCTAAGGAAACAAAACTGAAGGTGATTGCAGAATGCAATTGTACATCCCCATTAAAAGCCAAAGGATAACGAGCAAAATTTTGCGGTAAAAACCTGAGATGCAAAATGACATTCTCAGATACACCAAGCTTCCAGAAACATTTCAGTTTTGTACTCTTTTTTTTTAAAAAAAAAAAAAATAGCTTAAAGAATAAGTCATTTTGACCAAGAGTCAAAGTGAAGGAAATTTCTAAGGAACTGTTAAGAATGCAGGGAGTTCACTGCCACTATTCATGGTAACATCTAGATAAATCATAATAGTGAATTGTTTTATTATGAATGTTTTTCTTTATGATGTGAATAAACATGTAAGAATACAAGCAGTTCCTCTGGGAAAAATTCTCTCCTGAGGTTATGTTTTATTCCCAGCTTCCAAACATCCACCTTAAAGTGCTTACGACTATATAAACACTAAAGTTAATCTAGAAAAAGAACTCGAAGATAATGAATAAAATGTTGAATTGTCAAAAAAAAAACAAACAAACAAGGAAATCAAGAACAGCTAAATCAATGAATCCAAATACTGGTTCTTTAAAAATATCAATGGAATAGATAAAGCTTTAGCCAGAATAATAAAAAAAAGATAATAAAAACAAAAATTACAACATCAAGAATAAAGAAGGGAGTGGGAAATATCACTACACATGTAATACATACTACAAACACAATAAAACAAGTTTATGCAAAACATTGTCAATAAATTAGACAACATGAATAAAATGGTCAATTTTTTTCCCAAAACTAACAATGGTCATAAATTTCAGTCTTGAATAAATAAATTACCTGAAGCAATGACTACATCTATTTATACAGATTAATGCTTAAATATTAGTTATATATATTATGCATATATAATCTCCACAATGAAAATTCAAGTCAGACAGCTTCACTGGCAAAGTTCTGACCAATAGCTAAGGAAGAAATAATACCAGTTATGCACAATTTAAACAGAAACTTGAGGAAGAGAGACGGCTTCTCGTTTCATTTTATGAGGCCAGCATTACTCTGTTACCCAATCCAGACAAAAATTTGAGAAAACTTCAATATACTCCATGAATAGACACAAATATTTTTTAGAAATTATTAGCAAATCAAATCTAGCAGTATTCTCAAAGGATGCTAAATTGTCACCAGGTAAAATTTCTCCTAGAAATAAGTGTTTTAATATTTGAAAATCAATTAATACAATTCACTATATCTACACACAAGGTGATTCCAAAATTTATATGCAAATGCAATGGACCTAGAATAGCAAAAATAATTTTGAAATAAAACTAAGTATACAATTAATAGATAATATACTTAATTATATACTTACTACAAAAGTACAATAATCAAAATAATGTAATTTGGGGAAAGGGTAGATATTAATATATAGATCAATGGAAAGGAATAGAGTCCAGATGTAAACCTCACATATATATGGTTTGGTCCATTCATTGTTACAAAGTGACAAAGTGAATAAATTGAGTAAAGAGAGTCTTTTTAATCATTGGTGCCAAACTATTTGGAAGTTCAAATGCAAAATAAATAATAATGATAATAATTTTGACTATTACTACACATATCATATACAAATAATTTGAAATGAATTAAAACCTAAATGTAAGAGCTAAAACTGTAATTCTTACAGAAGGAAATGTAGAAGAGTATCTCTGTGATCTTGGCATTAGCAAATATATCCTCTTAATATATAAAAATTCCAAATAATAAAAGAAAAAATGATAAATTTGACTTTATCAAAATCAACATCTTCTGTTCTTACAAAATGTTGTTAAGAAAATGAACAGCTAAGCCCCATATTTGAAGTCAATATTTGTGAAATATATATTTTATAACATATTTGTATCTGAAATATGTAAAGAACCCTTACTACTCAATAAAAGACAAACGAATTTTTATGAGATATTTGGCCAGATATTTTATCAAATCAGAAATGTAAATTAGCAATAAGCATAGGAAAATATTCTTAACCTTATTAGCCATCAGAGAAATACAAATTAAAACACAGAATTATGCCAATATACACTCAATAAAATGGTAAAAATTTACAACACCAAGTCCTGGCAATAATGTGGAACTACAAGGTATTTCATATATTGCTAGTGGGAAAGCAACGTTTAATAGCCACTTTGGAAAATTCTTTAGCATGTCAGGTAGACATGAACTTACTATCTCATCTAACAATCCTGTTTCTAGGTAAATAATGGAAAAACACTTAAAATGAAAAGTGACTAGAATTACTGATAAATACATCGGTATGAATGAAGCTAAATACCTAATTCTAACTGAAAAGCCAGAAGCAAAATGCTACATTAGGTATGAATTCCATTTATATAGCTTTCTGGAATAGAAACATTTTTATAATGGAAAAGAGATTAGTGGTTGTCAGAAGCTGGGTTTTGAAAGAGGAGATTGATTCCCAAGCATCATGAAAAAACTTCAGGGGCTTATGGAAATATTCTATATCTTGATTATTTTGGCAGTTACATGACTGTATGTGTTTATTCAAATTCATGAACTGTATACCTCACTATACCTCTCTTAAAAATTTAACTCCACGGGTCTACTTTACAAAAGCAGCCACCAAAGCTAGAAGTTATTGTAGTTACTGCTTTCTTGAGCATATTTGGTGATAATTTTGGAGGTTTAAGGGTGGGTGTAAGGGATCACTAGAATGAATAAAAGCTGTGAAATATGTTGATTAATTATTGCTTATTAACCCCAATAAGCAGAAGCTTTGGAAGCTTTTAATTAAAGTTACAGGCCAAAAACCTCTGTATTTCACTAGGTTGCAATGCTCATTAAGAAAAGAACTGTCCTTTTCTGTTATTCTCTTTGGATTTTTTGCTGGGGAGGCCCTTTTTTGTATTGCTATAGACAAGTAGAGCAGCAGATGCTTAATAAATGTTTATTCAATGAATGGAAAATGCAAATGAATGCATTTAAGAGTTATAATTGTGAAATTAATCAAGATTGCTAGAAATGAATATTTCAAGAGGCTGATATGGCCTACAAGAAAAAGTTCATTAGGGTGCTTTAGTGACTGTATTTCAGTATTGTAGTTTTCAGTTGCTGGAATAAAGGATGGCAGCAGTTGCATACTCCACAGAAGGGATTTTTCAAACATCTGAAGGTATTTTGGGTTGAAACAACAATTAAGGAGTGCTATTGACATTCGGTGGCTGTGGGCCAGGGATGATGTTTTCCTGCAGTGCCTGTGATAATTCTGAACAATTAAATATCATAGTGTGTCTTACTTGATTTTAGAATGTCATGCAGATGAAACGCCTCTTTATAATTATGTGAATTTAGAAATACTTCATTTTAGATACGCAAAGAACCTTTGTGCACAATCTAATGGCACTCTGAACTTTCCATGAATGCAAACACCATGCAAATTGAGACAAAAGTGCCATTGTTTTTATTCATAATTTTATCGAGGAGTATTCACTATTGAGAAACATCTTTTAACAGTTGTCAATGCCATGCGTATTATTTGAGTCACTGACAAACGGTAACTACATAAGAATGCATTTGTAGTTATAGCATTTACAGTGATACATAAGTGCAAGTACGTGATTTTCATTAGAATTTTTTTGTATGGTCTTATCCAGCATTTACATATGGAAAACAAAGTCTGTTTTATAAATTGTTTTTTTCCTTTTATCATTTATACTACAGTTTATATATTACATTAATTTTCCTAAAATTACATATTTAGGTAGGTATATGTATATTTTGCATACATTTCATATTGGCCTAAGAAGGCATTACATCTGATAATGCTGAGAACAACTTACATATGATCACTGAGTTCCTTAATATTTCTCTGCAGTGACTATGTATGGCACAAGCCCAATCATCCTACGTTTTGTTTTCCTATTTTAGTTTTTAATCTGAAATAGTCTCGGTCCGGATCAAACATTTTATTTGTCATATTTAACTATATGAATATGGTAAAGGAAGGAATAGCACAACCTTTCCAAAGGAATTAAACCACAAGTTGCAAATAATTATGGTTTACAATTCACATGACCTTAAATATATCAGAATATTTAAAGTCTTAAAGCCAGCATTAGAAAAAGTCATTTGAGACAAGTAATAAAAGAAAGACGATAATACCAAAGGAAAATGGAAAATGATGGGAAAAGGATTTGGTATAGAGGAAATCAATTATATTAGCAATTGATCTTGTGAAGAGAGTGATGCTGAATAACAGAGGAATACCTAAGGTAAAATTCAAACTTCCTATTATTAAATAAAAGTCTTTCTGTATTTGCCTTTTCTTTACCTTTCTAATATCTTTTGCTACTAATTTCCTCCATTAACCATTTTTAACATTCAGAACTGAACATATCGCCCTTTTTACTTAGTCATTTATAGATGCTCCTTGATTTATGGTGTGTGATGACATGATAATCCTATGGTAAATTGAAAATATGGTAAATCGAAAGCTCATTATTGACTTATGGTATTTCCAATTTATGATGGGCTTATCTGGATATAACTCCATATTAAGTTGAGGAGCACACTAAATGCATATTGCTATTGCAACATCATAAATTGGAAAATTGTGAGTTGAACCATCATTAAATGAGGGACTATTTGTGTTTCCAAATATGTTCTGTAGTGAAGTATTGGTCTAGTTGCTAGGAATATAGCAATGTACTAAACACAAAAACACACTGACTTTATAGACCATATATTCTAGTAAGAAAGAGAAAAGTAAATAATTTGACAATAAAATATAAGTTCAGTGCTAGGACAACTGATAAAAGAGAATGAGGAGGCCGGGCGCAGTGGACTATACCTGTAATCCCAGCACTTTGGGAGGCCGTGGTGGCAGGATTGCTTGAGGCCAAATGTTGGAAGTAAGCCTGGGCAACATAGTAAGATACTGTCTCTACAAAAAATTTTCAAAGTAACCCACCATGGTGGTATGCACCTATATTTCTAGCTACCTAACAGGCTGAGATGGGAGGATAGCTGGAGCCCTGCAGTTCAAGGCTGGAGCTGTAATCGTGTGACCACATGCCAGCCTGGGTATCAGAATGAGACTCTGTCTCAAGAAAAATAAAAGGAGGAAAATAATGGAAGGGGTTGCTATTATAGATAGAGGATCAAGAAGCCCTTTCTAAAACAGGGGCTGTTGGACAGGCACATGAATGGAAGGAATTGGGGTCATAGGGATCTCAGGTGACAGAGAGATAGCAAACTCAAAAGCTCTGAGACAGCAATGTTCTTGGCACATTTAGAGAACTACCCAGAAGTGGGTGCCTTGAGCTCATGTGAGAGATAATAAATGCAACTGGGAGGGTATAAGCTTTGGAGAGCTTTGGGGATGTAGCCCATTAAGGATAAAAATTAAGGAATAAGAAGAAATAAGAAGAAAATGAGGCAGCAAGAAATAATTTGCAAGTTAATATAAACTCCTTTCAGGAAGCCAGAGAAAGTGAACAGTCCCATAAACAAACTTACCCCAATTTTCCAATCCAGTTACTTTCAACTCAAACATTCAGTGAGGCCAGCGTTAATGTTTTGAAGAAATTAAATCCTTGTTCTATTAAGAAATTGTCATTTTGAAATCAGTGGTTGCACATGTATACTTTAAAAGTACAGATGAATGTTTTATTAGGCTTCGACTGTTCATTAAGAAAGCTAATTATATAAGGCTAATAGCAAATTTTATAGTCATATGAAATTCCTTCAGCTGAGTTAGTTATATGTAATATCAAATTAGAAATTTTGCTTTGAAAAGGAAATAGCATTCTATTTTTCAAACAATTAGAAAGAAACATTATATTTGGTACATCAGATGGTAAACATTAACTATCTTTATGTGTTTTATATGTGTGTCTGTCTGAGTGTAGGGGAGTTTCTTTCATATATTGAAAGCAAATTTTTGTGTCCATGTTACCTAGAGCATACATTTCTAACACAACTATTAGGTAATGAAATGTCATGAATTACAAGTAATTTTATGGCTACATTGTAAAAAATGATTAAACAATTAAATGCCTAAATGAAACAATAACGTCAATATTTCCCAAACCAAGCTAATTGTCATTCCTTAAAAAAAACTGCTTTACTACTCTATGTAACTCATATTTTGCTAGACCAAAAATCATGAGAAGATACATTATTTTAATAACAATAATAGAGTCAATGTTTTTTCTGACCTTGTCCAGATCTAAAAAACTTTCTAAATTATGTTCAGGTAATTTCTAAGTTTCCCACACATACTGTCAAACATGTTTTGTTGTTGTTGTTATCTCGTTTTGTTTTTTTTTTAATCAGTGATGTTCATATATATCTCTGTATCTTCTGATGCAAACTCCTCCTTCATTACCCAATAGGTTTCAACTATCTGTTGGAAAATACCTCCCATTCAAACCATGTGAGTCTTTGTTCTAATCCACAGTCTTCCTGTGTTTGTCAGGGCTCAGACAGGATCTTAAAGACATCAGCAATAAGATTATTTTCTTCCTGAAGCTTCCCCTGGTTTGTGGAAGCTGGACCAATGGATTCTCCAAGTAATATGTACTGTGTTATATACAAATGTAAACCATTCTCTCTGAGTTTAAACGTGGTCATTCCACCAAACTTGTGCACATCAATTCTCCATTAGATTGAGCTTCTTACTATGAAAATCCCTAGTCTATGAGTATATCTCTGAATGAATCAAAATGATTGAAATGTAGCCCCAAGTTAGTCAAAATGATTAAACTTCAAGCATCCACATCACCCTAGCTTATAAATCTAGGAATCTAGGTCACTGAGACAAATTCAGTGATTGGTTTAGGGAATTGGATGTGATGAAATCCTGACCAGTGAGACAGAAAGATATGTCCAATAAGGAGTCTAGAAGAAGTTTACTTATTCCTAAACTGATGCGATGTAACAAATGTTCCCTTTTTTCTGAATGTGTCATAGGTTAATACAATTCCTGGAGCTGCTACAGCCATGTTGGAATCACAAGAGGACACCTTTCTCCAACCCCCTTACCCCTGCTGATGTCTGAGAGGAAAATCATGAATGCCTATAGCAGTAATATGCAAGCTAGATACTGAATTTCAGAGCTATTACTCTTAGCTCTCCCAAAGCTATCATAGAATGGGAATATATAATTCCACAAAAATTAATAAAAGCCAATAATTTGTCCTCCAAAGCTATTTTTATTCATTAATATTTAGTAAAAAATTATTAAGTAAGCATAAACCTAAAATATAATAGCTAGTCTCAAAGACCCTCAGGTCTGGTAGAATGTGTATCATCAAGAAATTCAACAGCTAAGAAACCAAGGATATTGACAATCAAATGAAGATTGCATGTTTAAATATATTTTTCTCTAAAGATAGTAAAGATCTACTGTTTACATTCAGTTTATTCATTTCTTTGTCTTCCATGCTGGTTTCTGAAATTTTGTGATCAGAATTCTGTTTTATTACTCTTTGTACTCATAGAAACTCCCAATACCTGGCACACAGTAGACATCAATAAATGTATGCTGAATGAGGAGTGAATACAATTCCTAGACATGAGTTAGGGGAAAAAATGCAAAAGATAGCTACTACACTTATTTCAACATGTTAACTGGAGACAAAAATGGATTATTTCTATTTATTATCAAGAGCTTATGGAATCTGGATAAAGTATAAACTATACTACTTCTGAATGTTTGAAAAAGCCATGTTAGGCTGGGTGTGGTGGCTCACGCCTGTAATCCCAGCACTTTGGAAGGCCAAGGTGAGCAGATCATGAGGTCAGGAGATCGAGACCATCCTGGCCAACACGGTGAAACTCTGTCTCTATTAAAAATACAAGAATTAGCTGGGCATGGTGGCACGTGCCTGTAATCCCAGCTACTTGGGAGGCTAAGGCAGGAGAATCACTTGAACCCAGGAGGCAGAGGTTGCAGTGAGCTGAGATCATGCCACTGCACTCCAGCTTGGTGACAGAGTAAGACTCCCTCTCAAAAAAAAAAAAAAAAAAAAAAGGAAAAGCGATGTTAATTTTATTATCTATTTTCTTCGTAGAAATCCATCTAAAAATGAAGTACTAGCCTTAGTCTTTCCAACAGGTTATCATATTGTATCTATTCATTATATTGCCCTGGTGTTATACTTACTTAAACCCATGTTATATTGATAAAATTAGTCATCCTAGATTTTGAGTTCCACAAAAGAGCTTAGTGTCAGTTTAAATATAAATGTGTTAATATCAACATATTCGTTTGGCAAATCTATATGGTGAAGTTGTAGTTTTTAAAAAAATTTGCAGAGGAGGGCGATTTGCAAATTTCAATTAGCAAAAGCATAATTAGTAAATGCAGAGTCAGGTGTCCCTGGACAGTTCAATCAGATTTCAGTGGTAACATCCTACCTGGCATTTGTGCAGAGATTCTTGACATTGATGTAAAAATCTGCCATGGCAATCTAGACAGTCTTCCTTTGTATTCTCTGAGAATTGGCTCTGCTCTCAATTTCTGCCATCATCCTAGTGAGAAATTCAGAAAAATTGCCAGATGGCTCATCCTGTGAAGAACTCGGTGTAATCAGGAAGAATTTTGAAATAAAGCAAGCCTTGGCAGAAACCCGTTAGCAGAACTCCTCATTATTGTGGTTGTTTGAAGATCCATTTTTCTGTTCTCAAGGAGAAAATGAAATTGTTGGAAGCCAATATTTCCACAGCATGACATGCCATGAGTTCATGTCATTGCATAGGAAACTTTACTAATTTTCATATGTAAAGCAAGATAGGCCTTAGCACATACATGGCAGACATGTCCTATTCAAACTTAAAGAAGAAAAGCTTTCAAATTACCTTTGACATGTCCTATTCAAACTTAAAGAAAAGAAGAAAAGCTTTCAAATTACCTTTATGCTCAGTACTTGATTTACTGGATTAGTGAAGACAAGTAACGATAAAATAATCCAACAATTGAATATTCATTGCAATTTTGGACTTAAGGTCTTTAAGATAGGAACTAAGTCTTTTATAGATAATGATGTATAATGATATGACTAGTTAACAGTATCATTTTGTTGAAAACTATAAAAGGAAAAGCTTGCACTAAATAATCACCCTACTCTTCAATGCTTGTAAGAAAAATTCCTAGTTTAGAATTTCTAGTTTCAATGTAAAAAATTATTAATTTTTAAGTATAATACATATATAGATAATACAAAGGATAAATAAGGGAAAACGATTCAATAAATAAACAGCGTTCTTCATGGTCACTAGAGAGAATACAGTTGAGAAGAGATTATTTTGATATTTGATATTGTTTTTTCAACCCTTTTATAATTGTAAAGTGCTATATTATCTGCCTCTTTGGGTAGGTACAAGAAGAATGTGGCTGCATTGCAAAGCAATCCCATATGAGGTAGGTGTAATGCCAGGAAAAGAGAATAATGCATAGAGGCTGAGAATTTGGAACCACATCTTGTAGAAATGGAGCATAAACAATTTGAAGTAAAGAAGGAAATCTGAGAGGGAATCTTGATATCCTAGAAACACCCACTGCCTTTGGCATGTGGCACTACACATATCTCATCCTTTCTATATCAAATTCTACATGCTGGTCCTCCACCTAGAGTGTACTTTTATGCCAACTCAACAACTATGTTAACTTCAGGTCTTGGTTTTCATCCTACCACATTTTCCTAGTCATTCAGTATAACTTTTTCTATCTTTTCTTTTGGTGTCCCTAAATATTGATCTTCCTTGAGGGAATGTCTTCAGCTTTCCTCTTTATTTTAGGCTAAAGACTCTTTCAGGGCGTACCATGCTAATTTTAAATTTATTTTTAATGAGAGATGGATTGCCCAAGCTGGTCTTGAACTTTTAGCCTCCAGTGATCCTCCCACCTCAGCCTCCCAAAGTACTGGAATTAGAGGCATGAGCTAACACACCTGGCCTCAATCTGTAAATCATTGTGGTGACAATAGAAAATTGATATTTTTATTGTTATTTCATTTCATTGTGCTTCACTTTACTGTGCATCATGAATATTGCCTATTTTGCAAATTGAAGGTTTCTGGCACCCCTGCAACCAGCAAATCCATCGGTGCCATTTTTCTAACTTCATGTCACTATGTCAGACTGTGGTAATTCTCACAATATTTCAAACTTTTTAATTATTGTTATATCTGTTATGGTGATGCATGATTTGTGATTTCTGATGTTATTCTTGTAATTGTTTTTGGGATGCAACAAACCACACCCATATAAAACAGAGAACATACTCCGTAAATTTTGTGTGTATTCTGACTGCTCCACCAACCAACCATTATCCTGTCTCCTCCCTCTCCGCATGACGCCCTATTCCCTGAGATGCAACAATATTGAAATTAGTTTAACTAACAGCCCTTAAATGACCTCTTAGTGTAAAGGTGAAAGGATGTGTCACACATCTCTCACTTGAAGTCAAAAGCTGCAAATGATGAAGCTTAGTGAAGAAGGCATTTTGAAAGCCAAGACAGACCAATAGCTAGGCCTGTCTTGCCAAACAGTTAGCCAGGTTGTAAGTGTAAAGGAAAAGTTCTTGAATGAAATTAAAATTGCTATCACAGTTAACACATGAATGATAAGAAATCAAAACAGAATTATTATTTGTTAGATACAGCTAGGTTCCTCTTCAAACAGTTTGTTCATTCCCCCATTCTTTATTCTCTAAATTCCAAGTACTCTCCACCCCCAGCTTTTGTTGCACAGTAACCTGTCTAAACATGCTTACACATGATAAGCCCCAGTCCACATTTCTTTCCTTATGTGGAATAGGTTAGCTTTCTAGTCCCCCACAGGTGACCCCTTCTTGCTCTCCCTCTCTCCTCTATCACACACATACCTTATCCAAGAAAGTTTAAATGTTTAGCCAGTTGGGACTAGTTTAGATTCTGTGGTCCAACCCCAGCCAATGGGGGAAAGGCACAGAGGTATAATCTGCATTAGGAATAAAAACCCCTACTCTCCTTTGTTCTGTGTGCTCTTGTGATCATGACTGATGCAGGCAGCACCCTTCTACAGAAGGAAATTTGCCTTGCTGACAAATTCTTTATCTCAGTGCCAGTTCTTCTTTGCAGCACTGAGCATTTGTTTCCAACATTACTGATGTGGAGAAAGTTTGAGTGGTCTGGAGAGTAGATCAAAGCAGCCATGACATTCCCTTAAGCTAAAGTCTAGTCCAGAGCAAGGTTCTAACTCTTTTCAATTCTATGAAGGCTGAGAGAGGTAACAAAGCTGCAGGAGAAGAGTTTGAAGCTAGCAGAGGTTGGTTCATGAGCTTTAAGGAAAAAAATCCGCCTCCATAACATAGAAATGCAAGGTGAAGCAGCAAGGGAGAAGCCGCAGCAAATTATCCAGAAGATCTGGCCTAGGGAATTGATTAAAGTGGCTACACTAAACAACAGATTTTCAATGTAGACAGTTTATATTTTCTAAATGTAGAAGATGCCCTCTAGAACTTTCATAGCTAGATAGAAATCAAGGACTGTCTTCAGAGCTTCGAAGGACAGCCTGATCCTATTGGTAGAGACTCGCTCAGGTTCACAGGCCCCATCCATCTGGCCCATTAATCCGGCCTATGATAGTGATTTAACTGAAAGACTGGGCCAGAGTTGTAGACGGTTAGAATCACCCTATCCATAGAAATGGGGTGAAAAGGGAATTTCATCACCTTGACCAAAGTTAGTTAGTCCTGTTACTGGTCCTGGACATCCAGAATTATGGAAGCTTACTGTGGCCTTGCACCGCATTAGAATTTGGTCTGGAAATCAAGCTCTAGGAACAAGAGATCATAAGCCATATTATACTATCAACCTAAATTCCAGTCTGACAATTCCTTTGCAAAATTGTGTAAAACCCTCTTATATGCTAGTTGTAGGAAACATAGTTATTAAACCAGATTCCCAAACTGTAACCTGTGAAAATTGTAGATTGTTTACTTGCATTGATTCAACTTTTAATTGGCAGCACTGTATTCTAGTGAGAGCAAGAGAGAGCGTGTGGATCCCTGTGTCCATGGACCAACTGTGGGAGGCTTCGCCATCCATCCCTATTTTAACGCAAGTATTAAAAGGAATTCTAACTAGATCCAAAAGATTCATTTTTACTTTGATTGCAGTAATTATGGGCCTTATTGCAGTCGCAGCTACTGCTGCGGCTGCTGGAATTGCTTTACACTCCTCTCTTCAAACTGCCGAATATGTAAATAATTGGCACAAGAATTCCTCAAAATTGTGGAATTCTCAGACCCAAATACATCAAAAATTGGCAAACCAAATTAATGATCTTAGACAAACTGTCATTTGGATGGGAGATAGGCTCATGAGCTTGGAATATTGTTTTCGGTTACAGTGTGACTGGAATACGTCAGATTTTTGTATTACACCCCAAGCCTATAACGAGTCTGAGCATCACAGGGACATGGTTAGACACCATCTACAAGAAAGAGAAGATAATCTTACTTTAGACATTTCAAAATTAAAAGAACAAATTTTTGAGGCATCCAAAGCCCATTTAAATTTGGTGCCAGGAACTGAGGCAATCGTGAAAGCTGCCGATGGCCTCACAAATCTTAACCTGGTCACTTGGGTTAAAACCATCAGAAGTTCCACTATTGTAAATTTCATACTAATCCTTGTATGCCTGTTCTGTCTGTTCTTAGTCTACAGGTGTATCCAGCAGCTCCGAAGAGACAGCGACCAGTGAGAACGGGCCATAATGACAATGTCGGTTTTGTCAAAAAGAAAAGGGGGATATGTAGGGAAAAGAAAGAGAGATCAGACTGTTACTGTGTCTATGTAGAAAAGGAAGACATAAGAAACTCCATTTTGATCTGTACTAAGAAAATTGTTTTGCCTTGAGATGCTGTTAATCTGTAACTTTAGCCCCAACTCTGTGCTCACAGAAACATGTGCTGTATGGAATCAAGGTTTAAGGGATCTAGGACTGTGCAGGATATGCCTTGTTAACAATATGTTTGCAGGCAGTATGTTTGGTAAAAGTCATCGCCATTCTCCATTCTCGACTAACCAGAGGCACAATGCACTGCGGAAAGCTGCGGGGACCTCTGCCCGAGAAAGCCTGGGTATTGTCCAAGGTTTCCCCCCACTGAGACAGCCTGAGATGTGGCCTTGTGGGAAGGGAAAGACCTGAGTGACCCCCAGCCCAACACCCATAAAGGGTCTGTGCTGAGGAGGATTAGTAAAAGAGGAAGGCCTCTTGCAGTTGAGATACGAGGAAGGCCTCCATCTCCGGCATGTCCCTGGGAACAGAATGTCTCGGTGTAAAACCCGATTGTACATTCATTCTATTCTGAGACAGGAGAAAACTGCCCTGTGGCTGGAGGCGAGATATGCTGGCAGCAATGCTGCTCTGTTACTCTTTGCTATACTGAGATGTTTGGGTGGAGAGAAGCATAAATCTGGCCTACGTGCACATCCAGACATAGTACCTTCCCTTGAACTTATTTGTGACATAGATTCCTTTGCTCATATGATTTCCTGCTGACCTTCTCCCCACCATCACCCTGTTCTCCTGCTGCATTCCCCTTGCTGAGATAGTGAAAATAGTAATCAATCAATACTGAGGGAACTCAGAGACCGGTGCCGGTGCAGGTCCTTCGTATGCTGAGTGCGGGTCTCCTGGGCCCACATTTCTTTCTGTATACTTTGTCTCTGTGTCTTATTTCTTTTCTCAGTCTCTCGTCCCACCTGATGAGAAATACCCACAGGTATGGAGGGGCAGGCCACCCCTTCATCGATGCAGCTGGTAACTTTAAGTTGAAGCCAATGCTCATTTACTATTTTGAAAATCCTATGGCCATTCAGAGCTATGCTAAACCCACTCTGCCTGTGCTCTGTAAGTGGAACAATAAAGCCTGGATGATAGCACGCCTGTTTACACATTGGTTTACTGAATATTTTAAGCCCACTTCTGAGACCTACTGCTCAGAAAAAAAAATTCCTTTCAAAATATTACAGCTCATTTACCCTGCACCTGGTCACCCAAGAGCTCTGATGGAGATGTATAAGGAGACAAATGTTTTCATGCCTGATAACATAACATCCATTCTACAGCCCACGTATCAAAGAGTCATTTTAACTTTCAAGTATTAGTATTAAAGAAATACATTCTTTTTCAGGCTATAGCTGCCATAGATTATGATTCCTCTGATGGGTCTGTGCAAAGTAAATTGAAAACCTTCTGGAAAGGAGTTAACATTCTAGACACCATGTAGCACATTTACGATTCATGGGAGGAGGTCAAAATATGAACATTAGGAGAAGTTCAGAAGACGTTTATTCCAACCCTCATGGATGACTTTGAGAGCTTGAAGACTTTAGTGGAAGAAGTAACAGCAGATGGGGTGAAACTAGCAAGAGAGCTAGAGTTAGAAATGAAGCCTAAAATGTGACTGAATTGCTACAATCTCATGATAAAATTTATTGAATGAAGAGTTTCTTCTTATAGATGAACAAAGAAAGTGGTTTCTTGAGATAGAAACTACTCTTGGTGAAAATGCCAACGAACATATTTAAAATGACAACAAAAGATTTAGAATATTACAGAAACTTAGTTGATAAAGCCATGGGAGGGTCTGGAGTCAAGATTGACTCCAATTTTGAAAGAAGATCTACTGTGGATAAAATGCTATCAAACAGCATTGCACGTTACAGAGAAACCTCTCATCAAAGGCAGAGTGAATGCTGTAAATTTCATTGTCTTATTTTAAAAAATTGTCACAGCCACCCAGCCTTCAGCAACCACCACCCTGATTAACCTTTAGCCATCAACATAGAGGCAGACTCTCCACCAGCAAAAAGAGTAGAAGTCACTGAAGACAAAGATTATTGTTAGCAGTTTTCAGCAATGAAGTATTTTTAAATTTAGGTATGTACTTTTTTTAGACATAATGCTATTGCACACTTAATAAACTACCAGGTAGCATAAATATAACTTTTACATGCACCGGGAAACCAAAAACAATTTCATATGACTCACTTTATTGTGATCCTTGCTTTATTGGGGTGGTCTGGAACAGAACCCACAATATTTCTTATATGGTTTGGCTGAATCCCCACCCAAGTCTTATCTTTAATTGTAGCTCCCATAATTTCCATGTGTTGTGGGAGGGACCCAGTGGGAGATAACTGAATCATGAGGCGGTTTCCCCCATACTGTTCTCGTGGGAGTGAATAGTTCTCACGAGATCTGATGGTTTTATAAGGGCCTTCTCTTTTCACTTGGCCCTCATTCTCTCTCTTCTCTGCTGCCATGTTAGAGGTACCTTCTCCCTTCCACTATGATTGTGAGGCCTCCTCAGCCAGGTGGAATTGTGAGTCCATTAAACCTCTTTTTCTTTATAAATCACCCAGTCTCGGGTATGTCTTTATCAGCAGCATGAAAACGGACTAATACAATCTCCAAGGTGTGCCTGCAGATATTTTCCTGTGATTAATCTGATAAGCACAGGATGTAGTCGCATAAAGACCATGAAAGATAAAGAAGTAAATTAATGATGGCTGCAGGTATACAATGTCTTCTCGAACATTTTAATGAGACAGGAAAAAGATGAACTAAAACTGGAAAGGGGCATATACTTTATCCCTGGATATATTAAATTTGAATACATAAATGAATCAAGACATGTCTTCAAATATCTACATATTTCTCATTTGTAGAATGATAAACAGGGAGTTGTGAAACTTTTGAAAATGTTTTGAATTATAATGCAATGTATTATGTACAGAAAGATGATATTCTGTAGTCTTATGTTTTATATTTTTGGTGATTTTTAAGTTTTAAGAGCCAAAAATACCTGAGGAAAAAAGGACTGGCCCATATTTTTAAAGAATCTAACCTAAATGTAAATAAGGCAGTTGAAATGACAACAAAGGATTTATGAACTACCAGTTCTGATATAGCCATATTTATGTGTGTGTATGGACAAGAAAAAGAAACAATATCCACATTATATTCATATTATTTTGGTGTCATCAGATCTTTCAGCTTTGCTTGAACTGAGGAAGAAATTACAATTACTTGTTTAAATTTGAATTTCCTAATTGTGTGTTTGGGGACATCTTTATCTTTATTAGTTCCATTCCACTAATTTTTTTTTTATTTTTATTAGTTCCATTCCACAAAAAAACAACAAATTTTTTGTTTTTTTGTTTTTTTTGTTTTTTTTGAGACGGAGTCTCACTCTGTCGCCCAGGCTGGAGTGCAGTGGCGCAACCTCAGCTCACTGCAACCTCCGCCTCCTGGGTTCAAGCAATTATCCTGCCTCAGCCTCCTGAGTAGCAGGCATGCACCACTACGCCCGGCTGAGTTTTGTATTTTTAATAGAGGCAGGGTTTCACCATGTTGGTCAGGCTGGTCTCAAACTCCTGACCTCGTGATCTGCCCACCTCGGCCTCCCAGAGTGCTGGGATTACATGCCTGTCCATTCCAGTTTTAATGTTGTTTTTAAGTTTCTACCCTGGCCCTCTTTTTAAAAACTAGGTTATCTTTTTTTAATAATACAAAATTTAAAAATATTCTGGATGCTATTTCTTCCACTGACATACATACATTGTATTCAGCACATAATTACTAAGTAGTCTTTAAATTTGATCAAGTTTTTTTGTAAAAAAGTTATAATTTCGGCCGGGTGCAGTGACTCACACCTGTAATCTCAGCACTTTGGGAGGCCAAGGCGGGCGGATCACAAGGTCAGGAGATCAACACCATCCTGGCTAACACAGTGAAACCTCGTCTCTACTAAAAAAAATAAAATAAAATAAATTAGCCACATGTGGTGGTGGGCGCCTGTAGTCCCAGCTGCTGGGGAGGCTGAGGCAGGAGAATGGCATGAACCCAGGAGGTGGAGTTTGCAGTGAGCTGAGATCGTGCCACTGCACTCCAGTCTGGGCAACAGAGCTAGACTCCGTCTCAAAAAAAAAAAAAAAAAAAAAAAATTATAATTTCAAATATATCAACATGCTATTTTATTATTGTTTTTTTCTCCTAAGCTTAATAAACCTTTTCCTATTCTAAAACTAAATCATATTCTCTTTACGTATTATTTTAATGATTTTGGTGTATGCTTCTCAAGATTTGGTCTTGGTCTTTCTATAATTTTTTTCTTTGTCAGGTATTCACATTGGAAATCAAAACATTTAAATAAACTTTTACTGAGGTATTAAAGTTAGTAAAGCAGGACAGTTCTCTGGGTGGTTTTGGAAAGACTCCATTTGCCCTTCTTTTCTACTCGTAGTTCTCAAGAATAACTGTAGAGTGTGCTGGGAATGCAATATTCTTAAATAAGAGACTGGCTGGAACAGGCTGGGCTCTGTCTCAACAACGCCCCCTAGAAAAGGATGTGGTTCAACAGTTTAGCCAAGTCCATGCTGGGAGCCTAGAGTGTAAGACCCAGTGGAGTTGCTTTCTGGAGTCCCGCAACTGTGGTGCAAGTGAGGCATATGCAGCTCTCCAGAGTCTTGGGAGACCTGAACACAGGTCAATTTTCTCTTTGTCTCTCACTGTTGGAAATGCATCTTCTTTTGTGTACCTGGACCCATTTATGTATGTATATAGGTGCCTATGTGTATATGTATGTGTGTAGACTATATTATGGCATGTTATTTTTTATAAGAAAGTATTTAAAGGTTGTCAGTTTGCTTAGAGAGTCAATACCCATTCAACAGTTTTCAACTTTAGCAGTGTGTAACAGACTACAATAAATCCTAGGCTTCTGCTGCCCATCTGTAAGTAATAAATTGGCATCACATGACTTGTTGAGGACAGTGAACTTGCTTCACATAAATAAACACACATATTAAATAAAGCAAACTGCTTAATATCAATTTGTGAATGTAGGCAAGAATAATGTGGGCTCAAAAACTTTAGGTATGAGTTGAATTAGATACACGACAGGGTTAGTTTATGAGATGCATGACAGTTACTCAAAATCAGCCATAAGATGTGTGGGTTAGTTACAGGAGAAAGGTACAGGGTTTACCAGACAGAGCGCTCAAACAGCAGTGCTGTTATGAAACCAAGAAACTGAGCATTTTAATATGCAGGATGAATTTGACCTTGATTTTGTTTGTTTTTGATCCTTGATGAATGCCTAGAGAAAGATACTGTGGTCATTTGTAAAAGATGCATTTGAAAGTTTTGAATTTTTGTATTCACATTAATAACCGCAGAAGAGCAATAAGAGAGTCCTTTATTCCTTTGTCTATCAAAAATAAGTATCACATATTCCATAATGATGTTTAAGCATCTACTACACTAATTATACAATTTTCTCTTTGTCTCTCACTGTTGGAAATGCATTTTCTTTTGTGCACCTGGACACATGTATGTACATATATAGGTGCGTATGTGTATATGTATGTGTGTAGACTATATTCTGGCATGTTATTTTTTATAAGAAAGTATTTAAAGGTTGTAAATTTGCTTAGAGAGTCAATACCCATTCAACAGTTTTCCACTTTAGCAGTGTGTAACAAACTACAAGATCTTCCTTTACAAATTAAAGAATTGGGGGGTGGAGCCAAGATGGCCGAACAGGAACAGCTCCGGTCTACAGCTCCCAGTGTGAACGGCACAGAAGACGGGTGATTTCTGCATTTCCGTTTGAGGTACCAGGTTCATCTCACTAGGGAGTGCCAAACAGTGGGTGCAGGACAGTTGGTGCAGGGCACTGTGCGCGAGCCAAAGCAGGGCGAGGTATTGCCTCACTCGGGAAGTGCAAGGGGTCAGGGAGTTCCCTTTCCTAGTCAAAGAAAGGGGTAACAGGCGGCACCTGGAAAATCGGGTCAGTCCCACCCTAATACGGCGCTTTTCCAATGGGCTTGGAAAACGGCACACCAGGAGATTGTGTCCCACACCTGGCTCGGAGGGTCCTATGCCCACGGAATCTCGCTGATTGCTAGCACAGCAGTCTGAGATCAAACTGCAAGGCGGCAGCGAGGCTGGGTTAGGGGCGCCCGCCATTGCCCAGGCTTGCTTAGGTAAACAAAGCAGCCAGGAAGCTCGAACTGGGTGGAGCCCACCACAGCTCAAGGAGGCCTGCCTGCCTCTGTAGGCTCCACCTCTGGGGGCAGGGCACAGACAAACAAAAATTCAGCAGGAACCTCTGCAGACCTAAATGTCCCTGTCTGACAGCTTTGAAGAGAGTAGTGGTTCTCCCAGCATGCAGCTGGAGATCTGAGAACGGACAGACTGCCTCCTAAAGTGGGTCCCTGACCCCCCAGCAGCCTAACTGGGAGGCACCCCCCAGTAGGAATAGACTGACACCTCACTCAGCCAGGTACTCCTCTGAGACAAAACTTCCAGAGGAACTATCAGACAGCTGAATTTGTGGTGTCACGAAAATCCACTGTTCTGCAGCCACCGCTACTGACACTCAGCCAAACAGGGTCTGGAGTGGACTTCTAGCAAACTCCAACAGACCTGCAGCTGAGGGTCCTGTCTGTTAGAATGAAAACTAACAAACAGAAAGGACATCCACACCAAAAACCCATCTGTACATCACCATCATCAAAGACCAAAAGTAGGTAAAACCACAAAGATGGGGAAAAAACAGAGCAGAAAAACTGGAAACTCTAAAACGCAGAGCACCTCTCCTCCTCCAAAAAAATGCAGTTCCTCACCAGCAACGGAACAAAGCTGGATGGAGAATGACTTTGACGAGTTTAGAGAAGAAGGCTTCAGATGATCAAACTACTCCAAGCTATGGGAGGAAATTCAAAACAATAGCACAGAAGTTAAAAACTTTGAAAAAAAATTGGACGAATGGATAACTAGAATAACCAATGGAGAGAAGGGCTTCAAGGAGCTGATGGAGCTGAAAGCCAAGTTTCGAGAACTACGCGAAGATTGGAGAAGCCTCGGGAGCCGATGCGATCAGCTGGAAGAAAGGGTATCAGTGATGGAAGATAAAATGAATGAAATGAAGCGAGAAGGGAAGTTTAGAGAAAAAAGAATAAAAAGAAACGAACAAAGCCTCCAAGAAATTTGGGACTATGTGAAAAGACCGAATCTACGTCTGATTGGTGTACCTGAAAATGACGGGGAGAATGGAACCAAGTTGGAAAACACTCTGCAAGATATTATCCAGGAGAACTTCCCCAATCTAGCAAGCCAGGCCAACATTCAGATTCAGGAAATACAGAGAATGCCACAAAGATACTCCTTGAGAAGAGCAACTCCAAGACACATAATTGTCAGATTCACCAAAGTTGAAATGAAGGAAAAAATGTTAAGGGCAGCCAGAGAGAAAGGTCGGGTTACCCACAAAGGGAAGCCCATCAGACTAACAGCTGATCTCTCAGCAGAAACTCTACAAGCCAGAAGAGAGTGGGGGCCGATATTCAACATTCTTAAAGAAAAGAATTTTCAACCCAGAATTTCATATCCAGCCAAACTAAGCTTCATAAGTGAAGGAGAAATAAAATACTTTACAGACAAGCAAATGCTGACTGATTTTGTCACCACCAGGCCTGCCCTGAAAGAGCTCCTGAAGGAAGCACTAAACATGGAAAGGAACAACTGGTACCAGCCACTGCAAAAACATTCCAAATTGTAAAGACCATTAGGCTAGGAAGAAACTACATCAACTAACGAGCAAAATAACCAACTAACATCATAATGACAGGATCAAATTCACACATAACAATATTAACTTTAAATGTAAATGGGCTAAATGCTCCAATTAAAAGACACAGACTGGCAAACTGGATAAGGAGTCAGGAGCCATCAGTGTGCTGTATTCAGGAAACCCATCTCACGTGCAGAGACACATATAGACTCAAGATAAAGGGATGGAGGAAGATCTATCAAGCAAATGGAAAACAAAAAAAGGCAGGGGTTGCAATCCTAGTCTCTGATAAAATAGACTTTAAACCAACAAAGATCAAAAGAGACAAAGAAGGCCATTACATAATGGTAAAGGGATCAATTCAACAAGAAGAGCTAACTATCCTAAATATATATGCACCCAACACAGGAGCACCCAGATTCATAAAGCAAGTCCTGAGTGACCTACAAAGGGACTTAAACTCCCACACAATAATAATGGGATATTTGAACACCCCACTGTCAACATTAGATAGATCAACGAGACAGAAAGTTAACAAGGATATCCAGGAATTGAACTCAGCTCTGCACAAAGTGGACCTAATAGACATCTACAGAACTCTCCACCCCAAATCAACAGAATATACCTTTTTTTCAGCACCACACCACACCTATTCCAAAATTGACCACATAGTTGGAAGTAAAGCTCTCCTCAGCAAATGTCAAAGAACAGAATTATAACAAACTGTCTCTCAGACCACAGTGCAATCAAACTAGAACTCAGGATTAAGAAACTCACTCAAAACCGCTCAACTACATGGAAACTGAACAATCTGCTCCTGAATGACTATTGGGTACATAATGAAATGAAGGCAGAAATAAAGATGTTCTTTGAAACCAATGAGAACAAAGACACAACATACCAGAATCTCTGGGACACATTCAAAGCAGTGTGTAGAGGGAAATTTATAGCACTAAATGCCCACAAGAGAAAGCAGGAAAGATCCAAAATTGACACCCTAACATCACAATTAAAAGAACTAGAAAAGCAAGAGCAAACACATTCAAAAGCTAGCAGAAGGCAAGAAATAACTAAAATCAGAGCAGAACTGAAAGAAATAGAGACACAAAAAACCCTTCAAAAAATTAATGAATCCAGGAGCTGGTTTTTTGAAAAGATCAACAAAATTGATAGACTGCTAGCAAGACTAATAAAGAAGAAAAGAGAGAAGAATCAAATAGATGCAATAAAAAATGAAAAAGGGGTTATCACCACCGATCCCACAGAAATACAATCTACCATCAGAAAATACTACAAACACCTCTACGCAAATAAACTAGAAAATCTAGAAGAAATGGATGAATTCCTCTACAAATACACCCTCCCAAGACTAAACCAGGAAGAAGTTGAATCTCTGAATAGACCAATAACAGGCTCTGAAATTGTGGCAATAATCAATAGCTTACCAACCAAAAAGAGCCCAGGACCTGATGGATTCACAGTCGAATTCTACCAGAGGTACAAGGAGGAACTGGTACCATTCCTTCTGAAACTATTCCAATCGATAGAAAAAGAGGGAATCCTCCCTGACACATTTTATGAGGCCAGCATCGTCCTGATACCAAAGCCTGGCAGAGACGTAACCAAAAAAGAGAATTTCAGACCCATATCCTTGATGAACATTGATGCAAAAATCCTCAATAAAATACCGGCAAACCGAATCCAGCAGCACATCAAAAAGCTTATACACCATGATGAAGTGGGCTTCATCCCTGGGATGCAAGGCTGGTTCAATGTATGCAAATCAATAAATGTAATCCAGCATATAAACAGAACCAAAGACAAAAACCACATGATTATCTCAACAGATGCAGAAAAGGCCTTTGACAAAATTCAACAACCCTTCATGCTAAAAACTCGCAATAAATTAGGTATTGATGGGACATATCTCAAAATAATAAGAGCTATCTATGACAAGCCCACAGCCAATATCATACTGAATGGGCAAAAACTGCAAGCATTCCCTTTGAAAACTGGCACAAGACAGGGATGCCCTCTCTCACCACTCCTATTCAACATAGTGCTGGAAGTTCTGGCCAGGGCAATCAGGCAGGAGAAGGAAATAAAGGGTATTCAATTAGGAAAGAGGAAGTCAAATTGTCCCTGTTTGCAGATGACACGATTGTATATCTAGAAAACCCCATTGTCTCAGCCCCAAAACTCCTTAAGCTGATTAGCAACTTCAGCAAAGTCTCAGGATACAAAATCAATGTACAAAAATCACAAGCATTCTCGTACACCAATCACAGACAAACAGAGAGCCAAACCATGAGTGAAGTCCCATTTACAATTGCTTCAAAGAGAATAAAATACCTAGGAATCCAACTTACAAGGGATGTGAAGGACCTCTTCAAGGAGAACTACAAACCACTGCTCAATGAAATAAAAGAGGATACAAACAAATGGAAGAACATTCCATGCTCATGGGTTGGAAGAATCAATATCGTGAAAATGGCCACACTGCCCAAGGTAATTTATAGATTCAATGCCATCCCCATCAAGCTACCAATGACTTTCTTCACAGAATTGGAAAAAACTACTTTAAAGTTCATATGGAACCAAAAAAGAGCCCGCATCGCCAAGTCAATCCTAAGCCAAAAGAACAAAGCTGGAGGCATCACGCTACCTGACTTCAAACTATACTACAAGGCTACAGTAACCAAAACAGCATGGTACTGGTACCACAACAGAGACATATATCAATGGAACAGAACAGAGCTCTCAGAAAAAATGCCGCCTATCTACAACTATCTGATTTTTGACAAACCCGACAAAAACAAGCAATGGGGAAAGGATTCCCTATTTAATAAATGGTGCTGGGAAAACTGGCTAGCCATATGTAGAAAGATGAAACTGGATCCCTTCTTTACACCTTATACAAAAATTAATTCAAGATGGATTAAAGACTTAAATGTTAGACCTAAAACCATAAAAACCCTAGAAGAAAGCCTAGGCAATACCATTCAGGACATAGGCATGGGCAAGGACTTCATGTCTAAAACACCAAAAGCAATGGCAACAAAAGCCAAAATTGACAAATGGGATCTAATTAAACTAAAGAGCTTCTGCACAGCAAAAGAAACTACCATCAGAGTGAACAGGCAGCCTACAGAATGGGAGAAAATTTTTGCAACCTACTCATCTGACAAAGGGCTAATATCCAGAATCTACAATGAACTCAAACAAATTTACAAGAAAAAAACAAACAACCCCATCAAAAAGTGGGCAAAGGACATGAACAGACACTTCTCAAAAGAGGACATTTATGCAGCCAAAAAACACATGAAAAAATGCTCATCATCACTGGCCATCAGAGAAATGCAAATCAAAACCACAATGAGATACCATCTCACAGCAGTTAGAATGGCCATCATTAAAAAGTCAGGAAACAACAGGTGCTGGAGAGGATGTGGAGAAATAGGAACACTTTTACACTGTTGGTGGGACTGTAAACTAGTTCAACCATTGTGGAAGTCAGTGTGGTGATTCCTCAGGGATCTAGAACTAGAAATACCATTTGACCCAGCCATCCCATTACTGGATATATACCCAAAGGACTATTAATCATGCTGTTATAAGGACACATGCACACGTATGTTTATTGCGGCACTATTCACAACAGCAAAGAGTTGGAACCAACCCAAAAGTCCAACAACAATTGACTGGATTAAGAAAACGTGGCACATATACACCATGGAATACTATGCAGCCATAAAAAATGATGAGTTCATGTCCTTTGTAGGGACATGGATGAAACTGGAAAACATCATTCTCAGTAAACTATCGCAAGGACAAAAAACCAAACACCGCATGTTCTCACTCATAGGTGGGAATTGAACAATGAGAACTCATGGACACAGGAAGGGGAACATCACACTCAGGGGACTTTTGTGGGTTGGGGGGAGGGGAGAGGGACAGCATTAGGAGATATACCTAATGCTAAATGACGAGTTAATGGGTGCAGGACATCAACATGGCACATGGATACATATGTAACAAACCTGCACATTGTGCACATGTACCCTAAAACCTAAAGTATAATAATAATAAAAAAAAGAAATTAAAGAATTAATTTTTCTTCTTTCAGCCCTAATGAGAAACATGACAATAATGGATTCTTTTTCTTATAAGGTAAAATATAAAGTGCTTGTGATTTTCTTTAAACCTTGGGATTCAGAATTATTTCCTCCAGGATGTAGCTAGGCATTGTTATTGTTTTCTGTTTTCATTCATTCTCAGCACTTGGTAGGTCTATAATAATCTGAAGACTCATCAGATCTGCTTTTAGAAATGCCACATTTCTTCCTCCCTCCCTCTCTCCATCCTTCCTTTCCCTTCCCTTCCCTTCCTTTCCCTTCCCTTCTTTCCTCCCCTCCGCTCCCCTCCCCTTTCCTCCCCTTCCTTTCCCTTCTCCGTTTGTTCACTCCAATCTGTTCTCAAATTCTAGAATTCCTAGTAGAAGACATTTGACTCTTCAGATCGATTTTCTGTGTCTCCGCTTTCAACTCCTACTTTCTCTCTCCTATTTCTTTGGCACTAATCCCATGATTCTATCTCCCTGAATTCACTTATTCATTCACTTTTCACATATATCTCCCTTACTGTTTACTGAAGTTCTGTTTGTTTTGTTTTATTACAAATTGACTTTGAATTTCCAAGATCTCAAATTGGTTCTAATTGGTTCTTTTTCCTAACATACAAATCATTGTTATGCAAATTTATCATATATGAAATTATACAACATTCCCTTCAGCAGAGTAATGTACTTAATTGTAAAGTTTTCTTTTGCCTTTATTGTTTTCTCAGATTTTTTATATTTTGTACAAAGAACTTTGTATGATTATCTTTGTGCATGAAATGTCTTGTTTGAGTATCTGCTGATGCTTTATCTAGTAGCTATAACTTGTTACCATCTTAAGATACTGTGGGAAGGGTGCCATATATTTCTGAATGTGATATATTTTGAGCGCAGTTTTTCTCCCTTTCCAAAGTTTACAATTGCCTGGGAAACTGACCTGACTCAGGTCTGAACTGTCCAAATTTGCAGTCCTTGGGGAGAGAGCGTGCAGAGAGTGGCAGAGCAGCCTCGCTAACCTGGAACATAATTGCTGGAGATTTCCATTGCTCACATTTTTTCTGGCCTTTACTTGCTCTGTCTTCTCCATCTCTACAGTCTGATCTTGCATATGTTCGTGCCTAAGATTTGCCATAGCTTTGTTTCTCTATTGGTCTTATTCCAACTCCTTTAGTACCTCCAGGAATTTCTCACACATCAGATATGTTTATGGCTTCATTGTAAACCACTGTTGTTTTTGATGGAATTTTAAGAAATTGTAAATATATTCTAATTTTTTTTCACTAATCTGTGTTGGGATGGTAGGTACATAGAGTAGAATCTGTTTATTTTCTCCCAACAAATAACACTAGATTAGCTAGGGCTCCACAAGAAGAGAAAAAAGAAAAAGTACCTTAACCCCTACTTCATGTCATGCAGAAAGAAATTAATTCAAGATGTTCAGTAGATGTAATTTTAATTGACAAAATGACAAAGCTTGTATGAGACCACATAGCAGATTTCCTTATTACTTTGGAATAAGCAAGATTATTCTGAAGTGAACACAATAAACTATTGATCATAAAAGAAATTGCTTTCTATAATATTTGCATAAGATATAATTACTAGAGCATTAAAAAATACTGGCTATCTGAACAATGGAGTAAATTATTGAGACGAACTTCCAAATCAAGTGAGTCAACCTGAAAATTTAACAAAACAATCCAAAACTTTAAAAATGCCCGGAGTAATAGTATTGCTAACAGAAGACCGTGGCATCTACAGAGGACAAAGGGAAACATTTATTTTTCATAAAAAACAATCTGCAGATTGGGGAAGCATAACCTGCAGTACAAGTGAAGGTTTGCTCTTCAAAACACAAAGAAAAGGTCTGGTTAAATAGGATGAGTCCTCTCCTTGGTGTCAAACAGGTCTATTTATGCAAATGAAAGATTCAGACATGTTCCGTTCTGATTGGCCAAAATACTTGAGCACTGATTGGGTGATTACCAAGCCCAAAACCCAAAGTCTCTCTCAGATGTTTTTTCAAAGAACTGCTTAGGAAGGTGAAGATTCCTGCCACAGTTTATCCTGGCACCCACAACAAGGACTGGGTTGACCTGATTGTAGAAAGGGGGATCCTGTGACACTTTTCCATCTTTCTGAGAACAGAGTACGTGGCCACTCCCACATCCAGTTGTGGCTGCCTGGTTCTGTTTTAACTTTGAGCCCCTCAGGTAGCCATTGGGAGTCCATTTTGTCTGTTGGCCAGAGACATAATTTAACAGTGCTTATGAGTGCAGAAATTTTAAATAGATGAAATGTGATCAAATTAAGAAATGGCTAGATAAATAGTGGCCGATAGTGTGATGGATAATGTGCAGGCTTTGTGGCGTGATCTCGGCTCACTGCAACCTCCGCCTCCCGGGTTCAAGCAATTCTCCAGCCTCAACCTCCTGAGTAGCTGGGATTACAGGTGCATGCCACCACGCCCAGTTAATTTTTTGTGTTTTTAGTAGAGATGGGGTTTCACCATGTGGGCCAGGCTGGTCTCAAACTACTGACTTCAGGTGATCCCCTGCCTTGGCTTCCCAAAGTGTTGGTATTACAGGTGTGAACCACCATGCCAAACCTTAATTAATGGTTTTTAATGAAGAGGTACAATGAATCATGGTCAAGTGGGATGCTTTCAGCTTTTGAAATACCTTAAGAAGATATAGGAGAAAGGATATATTAAAATTACAGTTTATTGTTAGGTAAATTAGTGGTGATAATCACTGCACTCCAGCCTGGGCGACAGAGCGAGACTCTGTCTCAAAAAAAAAAAAAAAAGATAATTTTCTTTTCTCCATTTTTTCTTCCTATTAAGTGACTATTATTATTATTATTACTATTATTTTTGAGATGGAGTCTCACTCTGTCGTCCAGGCTGGAGTGCAGTGGCATGATCTTGGCTCACTGCAACTTCCAACTCCTGAATTCAAGTGATTCTCTTGCCTCAGCTTCCCAAGTAGCGGGGATTACAGGCGCGCACCACCACACCTGGCTAATTTTTGTATTTTTAGTAGAGACAGGGTTTCGCCATGTTGGCCAGGCTGGTCTCGAACTCCTGACCTCAGGTGATCCACCCACCTCGGCCTCCCAAAGTGCTAGAATTACAAGCATGAGCCACCACACCTGGCTGTGACTACTATCTTAAAGTTAAATTATAATATATAGTAAAATTATGATGCACATATATAACATTCTAACTATATCCCTCTTTTAGTGGTCATTTCCCTAGACTTTCTTATTATTATTTCCATATCTTGGGAGAAACAAATGTGTATTTTGAGTGCCAATAATGTCAGATCTTTTCACTGGAAAATGCCTTATTTGGAAGTCATCTAAGTATAATGACTGTGCTCCACCAGTTTTCTGGTCACCTTCATTCGCCAGAAGATTAAAAGAGAGAGGCCCAATACCATAAAGTCTCTTGCATGTCACATATATTTTCAGTATGAAATACTATGCTCATGTAAAACTTGGTAGTTTGGGTAAACTTTCATGTTGCATATGGATAGACAAAAATAATTACTTTATACTCCAAGTGCTTTTCAAACATTGATTTGATAACTGCTAGATAAATTATTTTGGAAGAATTTAGTAGATTTTCTCATTAGGATGCTGGTGAAACTTTTCTAACTAAAATTGGTTTATCAAAATTCAAATTAAAAATGCTGATACTATTTTAGCTTGGAAATGAAATCCCTCATCGTTTCCTTTCCACATAAGATGGTTTTAAGGCAGGACTGTTCCTGAATTGGTTTCAACTGAAGTGTCAATATGACAGCTATTCATTCCCAAATTGAATGTGAGGGAGTTTTCTGTATGCAGAAATCACAAAGGAGTATTTTAAGAATTGGTTCCATGAGGCTTGGACTCTTCAACATGATAAAGGATTTAAATTTATGGATAAGGGTGGAAAGAGAGGGAGGGCGTTAGGCAGAAATTTCTTTGGAAAGCGTTTGCCAGACTAAGTCTGCCCACAGGAAACAATGGTAGGAGTATATACCTCCTTCATCTCAGGCCAGCAAGAGCTGGCTGCAAGACCTTCAAAGGTGTGTTCTGTGACAGAAGCAGGAGTAGTGATTGACTCACCCTGATAAAGCCGACATAGCCCATGGCAGAAAGGCAGAAGTGGCTGTGTGTGGCGTCATCTCCAGACTCTATTAAGGCAAGGAAATTTGCCTTTGTCCCATAGTTATGGGCCGTGTGAGGGAGAAAAACAACGTGGGGTCGTACTGGGTCTTGGCTTTTAAGCTCTCCAAGAGAGGCAGAGAGAATCTGTCAGCGAAAAACCAGAGAAAAATGTGATGTTCGTAGTGATTATATGAGATGTTCCATATGAATGTCCCGGGTTGAAAGGCATCCAGTTGAGCCAATGCAGGAAAGAGATCTCCAGGGATAGGATTCACTGGAGAGGTAAAAAGTGCTGCCTAAGAAAGTGGGCTCAGCTCTTTAGGAAAACACTAGTTCAGGTGAGACATTTCTTATTCTGTTACAACTCTTTGTACCATTCTTGATCCCCACTCCCAAGCTTCACCAGACTCCAAAAGGATCAGAAATTGTGTAGCAAGCTGGGGGTGGGTTGGAGAAGTTTAACGTGAAGAAGCAAAGTGAAGAATCCATAAACTCTTTCTCTAAAGTCAGGCTGCCACTAACTGCAGGCTTAAGCAAGGGGAAGAGGAGGACAGTCTTAATTTTGAATGAAGGTAAGAATTGATTTTCATCTTGACAGAGGTGCTTTTCATCCTTTAATCATCGAGACTGTATTTGAAATTTAAACTGACTACAGGACTGTCTAGCAGTTAAGGAAAATATGCAGTTCTGGGTGTTGACTCACATTCTTGCTTCAGTGGTGTATTTGTGAGACAGAATCAAGAGTTTTTATTCCAGGACACTTGCATAAGGTATTAATTAAGAAAAGTGTACACACTCAGGCTTGGTATTTGAAGGAACCAGCAAAGGTTCTTCGGCTTTAAGAAGGAACTCAGGCTTGGCATCACTGTGGCAGCAGATGCTGACTGCATGTTTGTTCCTTACCTGGCCTACCCCAGGGATTGACCTGTCTCTTAGCCCAATCAGGCAGTATCTTACTAATTTCCTTTGACACTAGGCTTAAATATAGAGTTAGCATCTTTGGTGGAAATAACTTATTGAAAATGTTGTTTTAGAGAAAAATAAGACTTTCTTTGCCTTGATTCGTATTTACGAGTCATTAAACCATAAAATGCCCTGCTAACATCTTTGACTTGCTCATTGCCTTCTGACATAATTCAAAGTAACATATAATTGAGCAACACAGAACCAAAAACCAAATGTGAATGATACTTTAGGTGCCGTTTATTGACTATGGGGTATGGGGTATGCTTCTTTCCAGAATGCATACATATGTGTAAACTTTCAGAATATAGTAATTGCAATTAAAATTTCAGAATTCCTACATTTTTCTTTTTCCTTTGGTAAATATTTTGAGAATGTTCAGGAATCTTTTTATTTGAAATCTAAGTTGTCTTTTTTTATTCTGAAAATCTTGCATTGTCGTAGAAGTTGAGATTTTCTATAATGCTTTGCAAAAGGATAAAATTCTAATGCAGTCACTGAGGGAAAAGGGACACAACTGTGAAAAAGCGGTATGGCAAATTTCATCGGCTATGGTACATGCTTTCTACATTAGAAATAAATGCTTTCAGGGAAGAATATTTAAAATAAATAACGTTATTTAAGAAAAAGTAATGCATGGAAGAAGGCATACTATCTGCAGGTGGTCATTGAATATATTGAGTATATTTTATCACCCAGAAAACAATAATTGGATATCAGAATAATACATCTATTTAGAAGATTATTACATTTGTAAAAATTAGCTATATTGTAGAAAAAAAATGCAATCCTTGTGGTAATTTGAAATCTCATTAAAAATCCCTTATGTACAGAAGGTAAATACACCTTTTTTGAGTGGTGCAAGCTCTAGCATCCATGAGTATTAGTTTCCTGAAGCTGTTGTAATAAAATCTCACAAAATGGGAGGCTCAAGAAACAGAAATTTATTGTCTCACAGTTTCCGTCTGAGATCAATGTGTCAACAGAGCCCTATTACCTCTAAAGGGTCTAGGAAAGACTCTGTTCTGGTAGTCTCTTGTGGCTTCTGGTCATTCCATGGCTTGTGGCAGTGTAATCCCAATCTTCACATGACATTTTCCCAGTGTGTTTATCTGTGTTCAAATTTCTCCTTACATAAAGTAACCAGTCATATTGGATTAGAAGCCTACCCTACTTCAGTATGACCTCATCTTAACTTAAATAATTACATCTACAGTGATCTTATTTCCATATAAGTTTATTTTTCTGAGGTATTAGGGGTTAGGACTTCAAGGAATTTAAAGGGGAGGGGTCTCAGTTTAACCAACTATAACTTAATATGAACAAGAAGATGGAATGTCTCATGGGAATCATGACAGAATGCTGTGACTTTTACTTTTCCAAAATCTAGACAACAGTTGGATGATGTTGTAATAAAGAATGCTTCCAGTTAAAACACAATTTTATACAGGGAAAATACCATCCACTTTAAATATGGATGAGCATATAACACACTCCTGGCTTACTGAGTTATTTCCTATTAGGAAAGGTTGTTCTCTATAACAGAAAACTGCAAAGAAGTCAAGTGCAGTTTAATACAAAGGTGTGGATAGATCTAAAAGATTACATCTTTAAAGCTTGCACTTGTTGAGAAAAATCTACTTGACAGCAAGCAACGATATATGGACATCAACGATTCCCAATACTTTTGCTGTTGTTGTATACATTGTGGTTAAGTATTCAATAGTCTCTATACATTTTAAATGCTACATAATTCTAGCTGACTATTGCCGCCCTCAAGCCCTATTCCTTTTTGGGCTCATTTGTAAATTCTTTTGTAGTTATTTGTTATCAACTGATTATGTGTGCATTCCCCAACTTTCCTAAGCTATACGCTGCAGCTTTTATGTCTTCCACTATGAACTGTCCTTAAAATCGCCAAACACACAACACTTCTTTTACATTTTGGCTGCGCTTCTAGCTATTCATAAAAATCCATTTCCATTTCTTGCTACACGCACACCTGAATCATGTTTCTCATTCTCCTTTGCACTTAGATTCAGCTACATCAGTGATTTCTAATCAATACTTTGTGAACAAAACTGCACTGTGCCACTCTCAGGTCTGTTTCTAAATCTGTCTAGTATGTGCGTCTCCGTTTCTCTTTCTTCTGATGGACTGAGATGGAAACAACTCATAAGTGACCAAGAGCATACACATTGAAGATCCAGAGTTCCAGTAAATCTGGGACTATCCTGATCTTTTACATAGTAAAGAAAAATGCTTCTATATATTGAATGATTTTTTATGGACCAACATGTTTAGGTCTATACCAGCACTAATGTACACGTAATCCTTGATATTTGTTGCAAACATAGCTTCCTGTGTCTGTTGCATAATCAAGAAACAAACTTCCATGATGTGGAACAACTACATATTTAGTGTCAATGCAGTCTGCCTTATCCTAGCCAACATACAAATGGACAATTACAAATATTGTTACAAACTTAACTTTTATTATCTAAATTCCTTGGTGATACTCCCAGGATATGTGAGTTGTTTCACTGTGCAGTTCTGGCTTATTTATCTACAGCTTCCTAAGTGTGATAGAAAAATCACTCCTCCATTCTCCATTGAGTTTTTATACCTGCCCCTGCCATATTGAAGCATTACAAGGGCTATTGCAGGGTTTCAGGAAGCCCTACATCTTCAAGTTATCAATGATAGCTTCTAGCCATTTCCTAACTTCTGGTTTTAGAGAATACAATCTCTGGTTAGGGAAGGAGGTGGTATTCTTAAGGAGGATTCAGACTGGTATGGTGGTTGTAGTTTGGCCAATTTTCCCTTGAGTTGCCCAAACTTCTGGGTTCATGTCAGTCTTCCCTAGAAGGAGACAAAGAGTCTACCCTGGAGCCATAAGGATGGTAGTCCCCATATGAGCCAGAATATCCCTGACCAACACAGGAGCTGGGCTTTCAGGCATGATTAGAAAGGTGTGGGTAAACAAGAGGTCTCCCCAGTTACAACTAGGGGGTTGGGAAGAATATTGGGTTAAAGGCTTTCCTGAGACATCCCTCATGGCTATGCTAAGAGAGAAGGGGAGGCCCAGATTGGAAAGGAGTAGATAAATGGCTGCTGAGGTATGAAGGAGGAGTTCCACCTTCCTCCCTTTGATGTTCAGAATCAGCTAGTGCTCCTGGATGGTAGTGGTGGTCTGAACCATTGGAGCTGGAGAGAGCGGTCCCAGGACCCATCAGTCCTGATGGACCATTTGGGAGACTGGCTCTGGACTTGGTGACCTGCATTTCCAGGGACAGTTCACCATTCAGCTGTCCCCATTGCAGATTTAACAGGGTTAAAGTGGCTTCCTCATGCTGCCTGGGCAGTCCTTCCTAAAGTGCCCTGGCTTGCCATATTTGTAGCAGTTAACAGGTGCATCTCAGTGATTCTGGGGCTAGTGAGCCTGCAAGGTGGCCATTAGAGCCTCTGCCTTTTTCTTATATCTCCTCTCTCAGGCCTCCTCCTGATGACTATTGTAAAAGACCAAGGTGGCCACTTTCACGAGGTTCTCTAAAGTACTGCCTGGTCCCCTGGCCTGTTTATGCAGCTTTCTCCTGATATCAGGGGCTGCCTGAGTAATATAAACATATCCTTTAGGAATAGTTGTCCCTCGACAGAATGAGGAGATAGAAAGATATGCTTTACCAAGGCCCCTCTTAGCCTTTCCAGGAAAGCAGAGGGATTTTCATCTAATCCCTGGTCTGTCATGGATAGTTTGGAGTAATTGGGAGGCTTAGTTCTAGTCCTTTGTAAGCCCTACAATATGCACACCTGAAAGTGTTTTCTCCTCCATTCCCCCATTTCATCACTGGGGTCCCATTTAGGGTCCTCCAATGCTACTGCTATCCTTCCAACTGGATAAGACTCACTCCCTTCCCTGATACTTTATGAGATACAAAGCTCATCTCCAAATTCTCTGCCACTTGTAGGGCAGCCTGCTTCTCAGCGGTCATCAGGATTTGATTCAAAAGTAACATAATACCCTTCCATGAGAGTTCAAATACTTGGGTTAAGTTCTGGAAAGCTTCTATCTAACTGTCAGGGCCATCTGATAACTTGCTAAGATCCCCCTTAATTTGCCTTAAGTCCTTTAAGGAAAAAGGAAACCTGTACCTTGATGGGACCATATTCCCCAGGCATTTCTTATAGGGGCAGGAGTGAGACTGAAATGTGCCTAATATGAGGATTTCTAGGATGCAGCAAGCTTGAGAGAGAACTTGGATAGGCAGGATGGGGTGGACCAGGAGGAGCAGGACTGGAAGGAGCTGAATCTCCCACTGGAGGCACCTCTGGGGTTTGCTTCCTTAGTCTCTTAGAATTGCCCTTGCAGCCTCTCCTGAGATGGCTGCTAGGAGAGCTGAATCAATCCTACAACCCTGGCGAAGGTCAGGATTACCTTGCAATGCAAAGGAAGCCTGCACATGTGGGACCTCAGACAATTTTCCTCCATGTTTACAGAAAAGGTCCAGATGCAGGATAGCTTTGAAATTAATGCTTCCCTCCAGAGGCTGGGGCTGTCCTTCCTGCAAATCATAATTCAGCGAAAGCTTTGGGCAAAGGAATATGAGGTGCTTTCTTTGTTTTGTTTTTTTGTTTTTGTTTGTTTGTTTTCCCAGTGTCTGAGGCTCAAAGGAGTTTCAGTGATTCAGGATGCACTCAAGAGGAGTGTAAAGACTAAAGATGGTTTGTTACCTCTATTAGTCTGTTTTTACACAGCTGATAAAGACATATCTGAGACTGGGCAATTTACAAAGAAAGAGTTTTAATGGACTTACAGTTCCTATGACAGGGAAGGCCTCACAGTCATGGTGGAAGGCGAAAGGCATGTCTCACGTGGTAGCAGACAGGAGAAGAGAAGTTGTGCGGGGAAACTCCCTTTTTTAAAACCATCAGATCTCCTGAGACTTAATCACTATCACGAGAACAGCATGGAAACACCTGCCCCCATGATTCATTACCTCCTACTAGGTCCCTCCCACAACACGTGGGAATTCAAGATGAGATTTGGGTGGGGACATAGCAAAACCATATCATTACCCATCTGAGAGACGGGGGGTAAAAGGCATCCCTTCATTCCTTTCTCTCTTCCAGTGAAAACCCGTGGTATGTGAGGGAGAGAAAAAAAGGTATCCCTTCCTTTCTTCCCTCTTTTCCTTTCCTGAGTCCTGGTGGCCACTAGAGGTGCCACCCATGAATGCAAGTGCATCCTCCACCCATGAGCAGTAAGGCGTAATCGGTAGGGATAGTTGCGCTTACGTATGCTGTGCCCTAGCCTTCTGCTGTCAACTGCTTCTGGGTCCCTGGGATCTAGTTTTCTTTCTAAGGTTCCAAACCAAAGCTTGGAAAATACACTGCAGTGATGCTAAAGTGAAATTGTGAAGCCAGATCCTCCTCAAACGAAGGGAAGAAAGGGAGTACCTGAAATTGGGGATCTGGCCTAATAAGATGCCTCCAAAGAGGAAAAATCTAATCCCTTGTATAGAAAAGCCTGCTGTATTCACAGGACTATGTTGACTCCTGACATGTTGGAAAAAAAAACCTAAATGCAGGAGATGGAACGTGCCTGGAGGAAATAGCCTATTGTCCTATGCTACTGGGTTTCTTCAACAGGGAAAAGAAAACTCGCAATCACCGCATACTCCTTGCTTCGAAGAATAGACAGAAACCACGTTGTTCTAAATTACACTCCTGTTGACTGAGCCAAGTGCACGCCTTACTCAGTTACATTATTTCTCTCTCTGGTTTGCAACAAAACCCTTATCATTGCATATAAAAAAGAGATAGGAGCCATGACAGCCTCAAAAGAAAGGATAAAAATGACATAGAAAAGACTGGAGGTCCTAGTGCCAACACCCTAGTGGGCTGTCGGGGACTGGAGCCAGCCCAGGGGGCTTTGGATAACACCAAGGTATAGCTTCAGCCCAATACCTACAATTGCCCCAGTACCTCCTTCCCCTCCCACAGATGGCTGGACCTCCGTGAAGAGAAGCTGGATTGAAACAAAGCCAACATTCTCAACACCTAAGGGCGAAGGCGGAGTGTTGACAAAGTTCTCCGCAGCAAGCTTGTGTTCTGCAGCTGTGCCATTAACTCTTAACTGGCTGACAGAGCCCGGTGCTTTATCTGTTTTTGGGAAAAAAAAATTCTTAGGACAAGAAGCTTCAGAAATAAAAATGAGAGAGGTTCACTCTTACTCTTCTGACAATTTTGGAAAAGTGCCCAGAAATAACACAGGATCCTTTTTTTTCTTTTTCCGAGACACAGTCTCACTCTGTCGCCCAGGCTGGAGTGCAGTGGCACTATCTCAGCTCGGTGACACTATCTCAGCTTGGTGGCGTTTTCTCAGCTCACTGCAACCTCCACCTCCTGGGTTCAAGCAATTCTCTGCCTCAGCCTCCTGAGTAGCTGGGATTACAGGTGCCCGACACCACACTCAGCAAAATTTTTTGTATTTTTAGTAGAGACAGGGTTTCACCATCTTGGCCAGGCTAGTCTTGAACTCCTGACCTCGTGATCCACCTGCCTCAGCCTCCCAAAGTGCTGGAATTACAGGCGTGGGCCACCACAACTAGCTGACACAGGATTCCTTTGATGCTGCTTTGTCAGCTGGAAATCTCTGGCAGCCAGCGGTGCCCCTGCCTGGGCTTTGCTTGGGCCTGCTGGGCTTGCTCCACCCAATCAGCCTGGCAGGCTGCACTTGGCTGTGCTGCCAGCTAGGATCCTGTACCCGCTGCAGCACCACACTCAGCCCACAGCTGGTCCATGCATGCCATGACCGGTTCCACCTTGAGTGCCAGTGTCTGGATGAGGGGGATCTGGCAGCACCCACAACTCCGAGATGCTAGCAAACACGGAGCCCCAAGAGGTGTTACAGCTTTTGCTCGGTGAGTCCTGAGGTCTGAGCCTCCATGAAGTGTTATAGCTCTCATTTGTTCCTGCCGCCGGCAGCTTGCCCGCAGCTCGCCAGCAGCTCACCCGCAGCTCACCCGCGGCTCGGCAAACAGGGGCGTGTGGTGCCCAGTGGGTTTTTTCACTCCCATAGCCTGGTGAGCAAGAATTTTACAGCTTTTTTTGCACCCACCACTCAGTGAGTTCTGAGTTATTGTCCCACAACCAAGAGGAATGAGGTACGTGGAAACCAGAGGGTACACAAGGCAGAGAAGAATTTTATTGAGTGACAGAAAAGCTCTCGGCAGCAAGAGGGGACCTGAAAGCCCTCTGTGTGAGAGGGGGCCTGAAAGTGGTTAGTCGTCTGTGAGGTTGAGTCCAGGATTTTTATGGGCTCAAAATAGAGGAGTGCATGCTGATTGGTCTATGGGCAGGCCTCGAAAAAGCATGATTTGATTGGCTAAAAGGCATTGAGGAAGTTTTCACTCCAGTCACTGACTCCACCTGTAACTGGCAGCTTGGTTTTCAGGCTTCAAGCTGATTTTGGTTTGAAGGTCAGATTTCGCTAGGGACCCATCCCTGTCTCCCTAGGAATTTGTCTATTGCCTGCTGTTAGGATTGCCAGTATCTGCTTAAAATGCCTGTGGTGCTAGTCATCTCTGCATGAACAGTTCATTTCTCCAGTAAACTGTATGTCTGTAAAAAGTTGTATCTTGTTTTTCTCATGTATTAAAAAAATCATTTTTAGTGTAATATTGTAAATCTTGAATAACAGAATGGGACCCATATGAAGTGCTAATAGTGATGCTGGAAATATTCCCAAGGAGCAGAGAAAAGTCATGACATTACAAGAAAAAGTTGAGTTGCTTAATGTGTTAATATGTACCATGGACTGAAGTCTGCAGCTGTGGTTACCCGCCATTTCCAGAAAATTAATTCCATGTAAAAGTCATTACAAAAAAGAAAGGACATTTGTGAAGCCATCACTACAGCTGCACCAGCAGGCACAAAAATCTTACACTTTTGAAAAATACTTTTTAAATCTTGTATTAAAAATGCAGCTTTTATGTGGGTACAGGTTTGCTGTAAGAAAGATATAACTATAGACTCTAATATGACTCAAGAAAAGGCAAAGTCATTATAAGACAATTCAAAGCAAAAGGATGGTAAAAGATCTAAAGCTGGAGAATTTAATGTCAGCAAAGTATAGTTTGATAATTTTTTAAAGAGGTTTTAAGTAATCTCAAGATAACAGGAGAAACAGCTTCTTCAGACCAAGAGACAGCAGAAGAGTTTCCAGGTGACATTAAGAAAATCATTGAGGAAAAAAGATATCTGTATGAACAGGTTTTTAATGCAGATGAAAGTGCCATATTCTAGAAAAAAATGCCCCGAATGGTATTTATTAGTAAGGAAGAGAGTTGTGCACCAGGATTTCAGGCAGGAAGGGATAGGCTTACTCTGTTGTTTTGTGCAAATGCAGTTGGATATATGATCACAACTACCCTTATCTATAAAGCTGCTAACACCTGACTTTTGAAGGGAAAGACAGATGTGAGCTGATAGTTATCTGGTTGTACAGTTATAAGGCCTTGACAATGGAAATTCTTCTTCTGGATTGGTTTCGGTGGTGCTTTGTCCCAGAAGTCAAGGACTACCTTGTCAGTAAGGGACTGTATTTTAAAGTTCTTTTAGTATTGGACAATGCCCCTGGCAGGGCAGAACCCCATGAATTCAACACTGAAAGCATGGAAGTCATCTATTTGTGTCAAATACATCTCTAATTCAGCCTTCGATCAGGGGGTCATAAGGACCTTTAAAGCTTATTACACATGATACTCTATGGAAAGGATCATTGATGTTATGGAAGAGAACCCCAATAGAGAATAACATCATGAAAGTCTGGAAGAATTACACCACTGAATATGCCATTGTTGTTACAGAAAAAGTCATGAAAGCCATCAATCCCAAAACAATAAATTTCTGTCCAGATGTTGTGCATGACATCATAGGATTTAAAACAGAGCCAATCAAAGAAATTATGAAAAAGATTGTGGATATGACAAAAAAAAAAAGGTGGGAGATGAAGGGTGTCAGAATATGGATCCTGGAGAAATTCAAAAGCTAATAGACACCACATCAGTGTAAACAACAGATGATAACATGACGGAGGTGAGTGCTTCCAAATCAGTGCCAAATGATGAGGAAGAAGACGTAGAAGAAACAGTGCCAGAAAACAAATTGACTTCAGGCAATCTGGCAGAAGAGTTCTGATTGTTTGTGACTGCTTTTGATGTCTCTTATGACATGGACCCTTCTAAGACAGGGGCACTCAAACTAAACCACCAATCGAAGAAAGATTGGTACCAAATAGAAACATTTTTAGAGAAATGAAAAAGCAGAGTCAGAAATTGCAATGCAATTTCTTAAAGTTCTGTAAAGAATATGCCTGCCTCTTCTACCTCTCATTCCTCCCCTTCCACCCTCTCCACCTTTTCTGCCTCTGCCATCCCTGAGACAACAATACCAACCTCTCCTCTTTCTTCTCCTCAACCCACTCAACATGAAGACAACAAGATGAATACCTTTGTGATGTCGACTTCCACTTAATTCTTTATTTCTTAATAGCTTTTCTCGACCTTACTTTATAGTAAGAATACAGTATGTAATACATGAATACAGTATATAATACATGTAATAAATGAATTATGTGTCAATCAACTGTTTGTGTTATTGGTAAGGCTTCCAGTCAAGTAGCTAAAACTTTGGGGAGTCGCAAGTTATATATGAATTTTCAACTGCGTGACATGTTGGCTTCCCTTATCCCCACGTTGTTCAAGGGTCAACTGTGTTTCATTTTTATCCACTTAATATTTGTCATAGCTATTCCTAATATTGGCAGTGTGTGATTTTCTGCTTTGTTCATGATCAATAAGTTTATCAATTTTATTAATCTTTAAGAAACAGAAGAGCTTCTGGTTTCATCAATTAGTTTTCCATCCCTATTTTATTAAATTCTACTCATCTCTAAATTTTTTTATTATTAAGAGATTAATTTGCACTACGTTCTCTATCTCCTTATGGTGAAAATATACAGTACTGATTTTAGATCATTTTATTCTTGTCAAATATAAGCATCTAAAGTTATAAAAAAATTTCTAAGCCCTGTTATAGCTATACCTCATGATTTTTGATATGTTGTGTAATTGTTTTTTATTTTATTTCAAATTATTTTCTAATTACCCTTGTTACTTGATTTTTGGTCATATGCTATTTACAAATGTATTATTTAATCTCCAACTATTTGATGATTTTTCCTCAAATAAGGTTTCTTTCTCATTGAGTTTTAATTTAACTATTAACTGGACAACACACTGTTTATGATTTGAAAGTTATGCAGAGAAAAACTTGTTTTTGTTCATCTTATGTTTTGTTTGTTTTTTGGGGTTCTCTGGCAAATGTCTTATGTGCATCTGGAGAGAATATGTATTCTGGTTTCATTGGATGAAGTGTCCTGTAAATATCAATCATAGTGGTATGTTCAAATCTTCTATAAGCTTAATAAATTTCACTTTTGTTATACTACTGAGTACTGGGAAAAGACTATTAAGATTTCCAAATCTAATTTCATATTTGTCCCTTTTTCTTTCAGTTCTTTTTGTTTCAAATGGTTTGAAGTTTAGTTATTACATGCATTTACACATACTTAGAATTGTTTTGTCTTCAGGATAAACTGACTCCTTTATAATTAGGAAATATGTATATCCTTGGCAATGCTCTTTGTGTAAATATTATTTTGCCTGAAATTAATAGGGAACTGGCATTGTAATTTCTTTTTATTAGGTATTTCATGCTTCTATTTTTAACCTCTCTATATCCTTATATTTAAAATGAGATCTTTTTTTTAGTAGACAGTATGATTGGGCCTTGTTTCTTTATTCAGTCTGATAATCTCTACCTTTTGAGTATTTCTGTCATTTACATGTAATAAAGCCATCAATATTATAGGATTTAAGTCTGTTCATTTACTGCTTGTACCCTTTAATCTGATTTAACATTTGTTACATTTTATGAATTAAATTAAATTTACAATTTTAATCTCTTTTGTTGATTTATAATTTCAAACATTTGTTTGAAATTTTTAGTCATTACTTTACAGCCGTGGTTGGACATTACGGCCTTGAGTTATCAGTTATTTACAAACTAAGTTTTAATGGAACATGCCAAACACATTCATTTACCTTGTCAGTGTAATTGTCTAAGGCTGCTATTTGATGCAGAGAATGGATGGCCCACAAGTGTAAAATATTTACCATCTGACCCTTTATGGAAAATTTCTATACCTATACTGTAAGAGTTTCAAAATGCAGCTTTAATTTATTATAGCTGACCTCCATGTAATGTTATACCAATTCAAGCACAATGTATAAGAGCTTTACACCAGGATTAATTCTCACCTCATTCTTTGTGCTGTTTTCTCAAATATTTTTATTTTCATGTATGTTACAAACCTCCCAATATATTCTAATTGATCTTATTTTTAAACAGTACTTTGTGATAAATTTTTTTTAATGAGAAGTACATTTCTTTATCTAAATATTTGTTGTTCCCACATCCTTCCAAGTTTCCACTTGATATGCTTTTCTTTTCCTAAAGAAATTCTTATTTTATTTATTGTAGTTTAGATCTGCTAGTGACTCATTCTAAAAAAAGTTTTGTTTAAATAAAAATGTATGTATGCCTCCTTTAATTTTGAAGGATATACTACGTCAATTTAGAATGTTGAGGTAGCAGGTCTTTTCTTCTAGCACTTTCAAAATATTCCATAATATTCTGGTTTGTTTTGTTTCTTATTTTTAAATTTATTTCTCTATTTTTTTTAGTTCATCTCTGGATGTTTTACTTGTTTTTACACAATTTGATAATAATGTACCTTGCCATAGTTTCCTTTGTGTTTAATCTATTCAATGTTCATTGACATCAAGATTTCTCATTTTCATCAAATTTGGTAAAAATTTACAATATATTTTTAAGTGCATTTTTTTAACACACTCACTGTGACTCAAATTTCACATATGCAGTCATGTGCCACATGTTTTGGTCAATGACAGGCCACACATATGCAGATGGTCCCCTAAGATTATAATGGAGATGAAAAATTTTTATCACCTAATGACATCCTGATGATTCTGATCCTTTGTAGGCCTAGGCTAATATGCATGTTTGTGTCTTAGTTTTTAACAAAAATGTTTAGCAAGTAAAAACAAAATTAAATTTTAAAATTAAAAAATGCTTATAGAATAAAGATATGAAGAAATAAAACATTTTGTGTCATTCTACAATGTGTTTGTGTTTTAAGTAGTATCGAAGAGTCAAAAAATTTAAAAAAAATTTAAAAAATTATAAAGTAAAAATGTTACAGTAAGCTATTGTTAATTTATTATTGAAGAAAAAATATTATTTGTAAATTTATTGTAGCCTGAGTGCACAGTGTTTATACAGTGACAAAATCACATAAGGATGCATTTCTCAGAACATACCCCTTCAATAAGCAATGCATGATTGTATTAAACAGACTAATATGAGATCATTGTTAACTTTTTTCAGTATTTTACTCTCTGTGATTAATTTTGGATATTTTCTATGTTTTTAAGCTCAAACATCTTTCTTTTTCTTATTCTGTTTTATCTATTATTAATTTCATCAGTTGAGGTTTTCATTTGAGAGATTATATTTTTCATCTGTCATAGGATTTTACAAAACGTTCTGTTTGCTTTCTCAACATATTCATGGTTTTTCCTCCAAATACTTGTGCATGTTTATATTAAATATTAATTCTTTTAGAGTCCTCATTTTAAAATTCCATCAACTCTATCCTCTCTGACCTATTTCTGTTGTCTGATCTTTCTCCTGGTTATGATCCTGTGTTCCTGCTTCATTAACTTTAACACTTGGATTTTATGGTCTTCTTTTAAACAATATTGAATTTGTTTGGAAAGAGAGTTAAGTAACTTGTGGATCCATTTAATAATTATAAACTTTGTTTTCAAACTTTGTACGGAAGGTTTAAAGTAGCCTTTTCTCCAGGGCTAGTCTAGCTCTGCTAAGACCTGAGATAGCTGGAGTCCCTATGGAACAGCCTGGGTGTTTCATGAGGCCTCTCCACAATGATTTACTGGAACTCAAGAGTCTTCCAGGTCTGGGAGGCTCTTACAATTGTTGAGCTCATAGCTCCTCAGAAATAAACTGCCTGGCCTGCTGGATTTCAAATTACACTTGCACAGATACTTCTTTTGTAACAGATTTAATCAGATCCTTATGCAGATGTCTGAAGCTGCATCTCTGGGTAGCTCCCGCCTCATTGTTCAATTCCCACCTATGAGTGAGAACATGCGGTGTTTGGTTTTTTGTCCTTGCGATAGTTTACTGAGAATGATGACTTCCAGTTTCATCCATGTCCCTACAAAGGACATGAACTCATCATTTTTTATGGCTGCATAGTATTCCATGGTGTATATGTGCCACATTTTCTTAATCCAGTGTATCATTGTTGGACATTTGGGTTGGTTCTTTGCTATTGTGAATAGTGCCACAATAAACATACGTGTGCATGTGTCTTTATAGCAGCATGATTTATAGTCCTTTGGGTATATATACCCAGTAATGGGATGGCTGGGTCAAATGGTATTTCTAGTTCTAGATCCCTGAGGTGGGAATTGAACAATGAGAACACATGGACACAGGAAGGGGAACATCACACTCGGGGGACTGTTGTGGGGTGGGGGAAGGGGGGAGGGACAGCATTAGGAGATATACCTAATGCTAAATGACGAGTTAATGGGTGCAGCACACCAACATGGCACATGGATACATATGTAACAAACCTGCACGTTGTGCACATGTACCCTAAAACGTAAAGTATAATAACAATAATAAAAAGAGTAGTTCCCACCTTTCCCATATTCTTCCCTATAAATTCAAGCTCCCCCATCCTCAAACTCCAGTCTGTTTGAATCAACTGTGCAATACCAAGACACTTTACTTGGTTCAGTCTTCTCACTTTACTGTCCAGAATGTACTTCCACAAAAGAAAAGCCTAGTTACCTAATTTGATTCCATGTTATTCTGGAATTATAGTTCTATGCTGCATGTAACCTGATGCTGAAAAACTGCTTTCTCATACATAATTGATTTCTATTCACATATTTATTGTTTACTTTTTCCAGCCTTTATCTAAAATAATTTTATAATTTTGTATCTCCTTTGGTTAAACAAGGTTGATTTTAAACTTTTCTATTTTTCTGATTTGTGTATTTGTATGTATAAATTTCCCTTTCACCAACTCCTTTAGCTTAATCTCAAAATACTATTGTCACATTTTAATTATCATAAAAAATTTCCCTTTTCTAATTCTTCGAATCATAGGCTATTTTATATTTGTTGCTTAATTTTTCACATATTTAAGCAGTTTCTAATTAACTTTTAATTATTAATTTCTATCTTAATTCCAATGAAGTGACAGAAAATACTGAATGATTTCCACTTTGTGTAACAGTTTAATTTCCTTTGAAGACCAAGACATATTCTATTTTGTGGCCGTTTTACATGCACCTGAAAAGAAGATGTATTCTGCAGTTGTTGGATGTACATTCTAAAAGTATCAATTATGTCAAGTTTATTAATTGCAAATCTCCCATATTCTATTTTTTTGCTTGCTTGCTGTCTTAGTAACTAAAATAAAACAAATGTTTTAAAAGCTTTGAACATGATTGTAGATTTGTCTATTTCTCCTTCCATTTTTGTCCATTATTGTTTAAAGTATTTTAAAGATATATCGCTGAGGACATATAATTTATCTATTGCCATTTTATCTATTGATTTGTCTTCTTGTATTGTATTGCATCTCTGTATTGTCTTGTCTTGTATTGTATTGTATTGCATCTCTTTATCTCTATGGAATTATGCTGAGTGAAAAAAAGGCCAACTGTTACATATTATGTAGTTCCATTTACACAGCTATCTTGAAACGACAAAATTTGGAAATTGAAGACAGATTAGTGGTTGCTAGAGAAAGGGTAGGGAGAGATGGAGGAGAATGCGGCTATCATGTAAATATGCACATGAAGAATCCTGGTTGTGGTATCGCACTATAGTTTTGCAAGATGTTACCACTGGGAGAACCAGGTAAAGAATATTTGAGATCTCTCTGTATTGTTTTTTATGACTGCATGTGAATCTACAAATATCTGGAAATAAAAACTTTTTAGAATGCTTCCTAAAATTTTAAGTTAAATAATAGTGACCTCTATCTTTAAAATTTAAAATTTTTTTTTTTTTTTTGGAGATGGAGTCTCACTCTGTCGCCCAGGCTGGAGTGCAGTGGCGCAATCGCGGCTCACTGCAAGCTCCACCTCCTGGGTTCATGCCATCCTACTGCCTCAGCCTCCCGAGTAGCTGGGACTACAGGCTCCCGCCACTACGCCTGGCTAATTTTTTGTATTTTTAGTAGAGACGGTGTTTCACCGTGTTAGCCAGGATGGTCTCGATCTCCTGACCTCGTGATCCACCTGCCTCGGCCTCCCAAAGTGCTGGGATTACAGGCGTGAGCCACCATGCCCGGCCTATTTATATATTTTTATAAAAATTTTTGAAAAGGACATAAAAACTTTCATGTATATGTAGGCTTTTTTAAGGATAGCTACTCATAATTTTTCCCTTTTGCAACTATTTTATATTTAAGGATATGAACTATGCTATAAAAAGGAAATCATTTATTTTCCCCTCTCATATCTAACTCTTAACTGAGTTGCTGGCTTAGAATTTAGCCTGGTGTGACTCAAAAGTAATGCATATGATTACTAAAGATTGACAGATGGTCATAAGAAACACAGCAATTTATTGATGTCTAACTACCAGTTGTATAGCTAATTACTTGTGATCCAGAAGCGAAAATTGGCCTTTGTCATATAAAATATGTCTTTATGTTATTTTCTATAATCCCTATAATGCAGCATCTAATTGGATGATATTTATGCATTAGGAAAATAAAAGAAAATGATTCCTTGGATATGTTTCTATTTGGAGATTATGTACATTTTATAATAGTGATATATACTGTGAAGGATTCATCAAAACTCTTCCTCTACATCATGGGAACATGGTTACATTACATTTTTCTAGCATCCCTTGTAGTTAGGTCCTATCATATCATCAAGTAAATCAAATGATCACAGAAGCAACCTGTCACACTTTTTCTTCCTTCATATGTTGCCTGAATGCACAGGATCAGTGGAGGATCCAAAAGCCCTAGACATTGGCAGATCCAACAGATGGAAAAGAGCCAAGTTCCTGAGTTGCTGGAAGGAAGGGAGCCTACTGATTATAAACGTAAGCATTGATCATTGAATGGGCCTACAATTACTTTTCTTGTTTTAGGTCACCTTTACTTTAATGGCATTTTGTATAGCCATCAGTTATACATTAACTACAATTACAATGGCTTTTTCACTTTATAAGAAACAGATTTTTTTTTTACAAAGTTGTGTCATCTTGCATTTTCACTAACAATGTATGCAATTTCCAGTTGTTTCACATCTTTGACACTGCTTGATATTGTCGGCCTTTTGAATTTTAACAATTCTAGTGAGTAGGCACTCCCAAATTACTGTTACTGTTTAATTTGCATTGTTTCAATAGTAATAATTTATGTATCTTTTCATGTGTTTCTTTTCTATTTATGTACCTACTTCGTTGTGCCTGTTCAAATTTGTTCCTCTTACTTTATTAGGTTGCTTGTGGTATTACTGAGCTGTAAAAATGTTTTAATATATTTTGCATACAAATTCATTATTGTATATACTTTTTGCCAGTATTTTTTCGACTCTGTGATTTGTGTCTTCATTTTCCTATTAGTGTGTTTATTAGAGCAAAGAGTTCTAATTTTCTTGAAATCTTACTATTTTTATTTTATAATTCCATTATTTGTAGCAAAGAAGTTTGGCATAACCAAAAATCACTAAACATTTTTTCTATATTATTCAAATTTTCATACTTAAATTTAGCTGTATGATTCATTTGAGTTCATTTTTAATATGGTGGGAGTTTTTTTTTTTAACTTGGATCTGTTTATATATGAGATATTTCTGGACTTTCAATTTAATTCCATTTTTCTATATGCGTATTGCTTATATTTTTTGTCAATATTACACTGTGCTGATTACTATAGTTTTATAAGAAGTTTGAAATTGGGTGGCATAAGTTCTCAATTTTTTTCCTCATTTGAAAAATGGTTTTGTTTATTCTATGCTCTTCATCTTTTCATGTATATAAGTTATCTTGTACTTTAAGAAAGCCGGCTGTGATTTTGGTTGGGATTTCGAGAAATCTATAGAACATCTTAGGGAGAAATTACATTTTAAACATACCAAGTCTTCAAGAAATGAGCACGGAGTATCTCCCCATTAACTTAACTCTTCTTTAATTTCTTTGTGCAACGTTTCATAATTTTAAATGTACTGGTCTTTGATGCTAATTTAAAAGGTATTGTACATGGTGTTTTCTTTAAACTGAATTTCACTTCTAATATTCCACTTCTAGCTATAAAAATGCAATAATTTTTATATATTAATAACCTGATATAATATCAAAACTGTATATTATGCCCTAGGGCAACCCATATTATGCCACCCAATTTCAAACTTATCATAAAACTATAGTAATCAGCACAATGTAATATTGACAAAATATAAGCAATAAGCATGTAGAAAAATGGAATTAAACTGAAAGCCCAGAAATACCTCATATATAAATAGATCCAAGTTAAATTAAATTAAATTCTATAAATTCCTTTTACCAATTTGAAGTTAGCAGTTATTTTAGTTTCCCAAGAGTATTTTATAAGGAATAGGTGGATTTTGTTGATAAATTTTTCTTTTCAATCTGTTAATATGATGAATTACATGAATTGTTTTTTCCTTGGGGGAAAAATTCACGTGGTCATGATGTATTTATCCTTTATATTAAATTTGACATTCTAATTTAATTCAGCTAATTTTGTGCTTTTTAATTAGTTTTTGATCAAAATGTTTTAAAATAAAAATATTCATGTTTAACTTTTGCATACCCAAAATATTTCAATCACATATTGGATCAATAAAGTGAGCAAAATATGGTCAAGTAAAGAGAATTAATTCTTTTTGTACAGATCTAAGTTTAACGTTTAAGCCAATTTCTTATCTTCATTATTCATAGATAAATATTTTTGTTATTCAAAAAGAATGTTATTTGGGGACCATGAAGTAAATATCATCAATGGCTTCTTGTTTCAAATGTTACCTTTTCTATTTTGACCCCAGAGATCATCATGGAAATATTTCATAATATTTTAGGGCCTAGAGATTTACAAATCAAAAAATTATATTACTTGTGGAAGAGGGAATCCATGAAAAGTTTTATTTTTTTTTTAAGTTATCTGTTACAGATTGTCCATTTGAAAGACCCGAACTGCTTCTTAAGGAATACAGGGGTATAATTGCTTAGAGGTTAAAACATCCAAGATTGGCTGGAAGCACTTCACTGTAGAACGTAACTTTTGTCCTCACTTGAAAGACCACAAATAGGGTGAAATAAATTAAGAAGTGAAGGAGTACTGGCTTAAACAGCACAGCAGTGAAGAGACCTGGGCGGTGGAGTCTGGCTTTGCTGATTTCAGTGTGTGGACATAGCTGAATTCACGGCAAAACTGGCATGCAACACAGGACATTTTACAACTAGAAAGGAAGGAAAACAGACATCGAGAACCCACAGGGAACAGTAAGGGCTATGTAATTTTAAGCTATTCTCTGCATTGTTTTCCAACTGATAATGGCTTCAAAGTGAAGAATAAAAACTTTCTTAATGAAACCAGGGAGAAAATCCATGGAAGACAGGTGAATCTGAACTTTATATAAGGGAGTTGTTTCAACGTGCAGCCTAGCAGTTTTAGAGTATCTACATTTTATCCACTAGTATCCCTACGTCCTATTTCATAGACTCTCTGCATTAAAACTGATTTCTTTCATCTACAGGGCAAAAACAAAACAAAACAAAGCTCTACAAAGATCTATAGGAAACCTAAATATATTTTGTTCTTAATTTTTGACTTAATATTATTTCATAGAGTCACAGAATTTCAGAACATAAAGTAATACTAAATATCTTTTAGCCCAACTTTATTGTTTTACAAGTGAGAAGAAACATAAAGCTTACAGGAACCCAAGACTTTCTTCCACAAATCCAATGACTTTTTCCCTTCATTTTTTTCTTTATTTTCTCATTTTCTTCTAATTTAGTATTTTAGAGGCAAAATTTTAAATATTATTTGCCACAACACTAAATATTATTTTTCTTAAATAATGTCTTAGATTATTAAATTTTCTATCTCCCCCCTTTTTTTTTCTGCATGGCAAAACCCTTCTTTAGTTTTCCTAAGAAGGCCTTAGGGGACAGCAACTCAGTAAAAACAACTATCGCATGTCAAAGGTTCATAATTATAATGGTTTATCCATGCAAACCTACCTTCATAATTTCATTCAGATTGAAATGTTCTTATTTATATCTGCATAATTATGTAATTTTCTACACAGATCTAATTGCAACCCCAGACACACTTTGATCAAATATCAATTTATATTTAGCCAGAGGAAACAAAACATTCAAACTTTATAAATCATGAGTGCTAGTATGCCATGTGTTTTAGAAATAACACTGGTAAATTACAATTATAAATTCAAAGTCCAATAAATAAACTGCAATATCAATCTCTGAATAATGCAAAATCACCTTTCTTTCCTAAGCAAACAAATGTTTCTCCATTCTAGGACATCCTTTAAATAAAAAGGATAAAAAAATCTTATTATAACTCCCTTTTAGATTTCCCCCCTAAGAGATTCATAGCATATGGTTAACTTAGAGGAAATGGATAGTTTTCTAGAAAAATATGAAGAAATATAAAATTAATAATATGTACTCATTAAATAAATTGAGCCAATAGTGAAAATATACCACCAAGATATTTATATAAACTTGTCCCACATATTTTATACTTTAATTCTGCCAAACATTCAAGGGATAGAAAGAGAATAGAAGAAAGGATCAATACAACATTTACTTTATAAAGTTACTATCTTAACACCAAATTCAGGGAAGAAAAGTACTAGAAAATATATTTAGAAAGCAATCTCTGTCATTCATGAAGATCCTGATAGCCTAAATACAATAACAAAGTGATAATTTTAACAATCTAGGATTTATTCCAGTATATAATAGAAACTCAGAACCTTTGAACGTATAAAAATGAACATTTGGAATATTTTCACACACACATGCACACGCAAATACACACACATTTGCAATCTAAAAATAGAAGGATACTGCCTTAACCTTACAAAAGAACACATCAGAAATCTACAGGAAACATGTGCCCAAATTCTACCAACCTGCCACAGAATTATCACATCCTCTTTGGAAGAATATAATGTCATCCAAAACCTCTACAATTCATAATACCCAAACTTACGTACTCAATAAAAATTATTAGGCATGTCATACAAGACTAAATTATAGACATATCTATATCTGTATTGGTATCTATATCTATCTACTTATCTATAGAGAGAAACCAGACTTCTCCCAAACCCCCAGATATGTTTTTCAGAATTATGGTTAATAGAGTTAAGACATTAAAGAAAACATGAATAATTTTGCCAGGTTACTGGAATTTCTAAAAGCCACTCAGATTTAAATCTTGGAGTTGAAATTACCAGTATTTATAGAAATTCAGTAAGAAGAAGAGAATTCGTGACAATGAGTTAGACAAGAAAAACTTATCTAGATGGAAACACGAAGAGAAATAAGGACTGAAAAAAAAAGAGTAGAACGTATAAGAAATAAAAAGAGCCTAACTTATACGGAAGTAAAGTCGCAGAAGTAGAAGAAAAACTTCATGGGAGATAAACAAAACTTCAAAAGATAATGGCTACATGGTTGCCAAAGATGACAATAGATATCAAAGCAAAAAAAAATTAAGAAACTAAATCCCAGGTTGGGTAAATTTTATTACATTGTATACGGCTACAGTAGTTATAACAGTATGGTATTGATGCAAGGAGATGAATGGGCAAACATAAAAAATACAAAAATCAGAAACAGCCTGAGACACACGCTGTCAACCGATGTAAACACAGTTACACTGCAATATAATGAAGAAAAGATGGTCTTTTCCCTAAATGTTTCTGAACTAATTTATTATCCATATGGAAAATCAGTGAGCTGTGAATACCAACAGCTCCCTGCCTTCTACAGCATATCCCAAAATCATTTTCAAAAGGAGCTTGGAGCTAAGTGAGAAAGATAAATGTAAATATCAAACAAACATGTCTTCCAAAAGCTAAAATAAGGACCTATTCACGTGACCTTAGAGTAGGTAGCTATTTACTTTTTTTTGCATGGTATAAGTAATTAGCAGTAAAGTGCATGGACCTTAATCACGGTTGAATACATAATTTGTATGACTATGTACTCTTGTAGTCTTCATCCACACAGGATTAAAGATTTCCAGGAACCAGGCAGGTTTCTTTTTATCCTCTCCCAGTTAATACCCCACTCTATAACCACTATTCTAACATCTACAATCATAGTTAAAATTTATTTGTTTGAACTTTATAAATGAAGTAATTCAGGATGGAAGATTCTTCTTATATTTTTGTGATATTTTTCCAATTTAACTCTTTCTTTTCTTTAAGTTTTTGGAAAGTTGAAAGTTATACATGAATTTTCTTATTATTTATATTTATTTCTTTTAATTATACTTTAAGTTCTAGGGTACCCGTGCACAACGTGCAGATTTGTTACATATGTATACATGTGCCATGTTGGTTTGCTGCACCCATTAACTCGTCATTTACATTAGGTATTTCTCCTAATGCTATGCCTCCCCCAGACCGCCACCCCACGAGAGGCCCCAGTGTGTGATGTTCCCTGTTTCCCGCCCTGTGTCCATGTGTTCTCATTGTTCAATTCCCACCTATGAGTGAGACCATGCGGTGTCTGGTTTTCTGTCCTTGCGATACTTTGCTCAGAATGATGGTTTCCAGCTTCATCCACTCTTTCAATAGTACCTTATTATTTGCATTATTCTACTATATCCTTGGTCAATATTTGGTTTATTTCTTATAAAGTATTTATGCAGAATATATAGAACATGTAGGAAGACAACGAACAGTAAAGATCATTCAAACAATTTTAGTTTTGAATTTGAGATTATCCAATAGTTAATCTCAAGTTAATTTGTGAATAGGGACTCAAGATCATTAAGAAAATGAAAGTATTTAGTGATACCACTACACAAAACAATAGAAAAAAAATTAAGTGATGCCACTAAGTATTGCAGAAGTGCGAGATCAATCACTAGTGGAATGTGAATTGGTAAAACCACCTAAGAAAAATATGCCCATGAAAATTTATAGCACAATTATTTAAAATTGCCAAGCTTTTAAACAAACAAAATTTATTAATTATGAGTAATATAAATGATGAATTGTGTATGCAAATGATAAATCCTATATAACAATGGAAAGATAATGATCTGAATCTATATGAGAAAGCATGCATGAATCTCAAAAGAAAAAGAGAAAAGCAAACAACCCTAAACAATGCATCCTATATACCTGACTTTACAAAAAGTTCAAAAACAGGTAAAATTAAACGATGTTTCAAAGAGTGGTGGTTACCTTTGTGGGGGTCATGATTTCGATGGAACATTCAAGAGCTCTGAGCTCTTGGAAGATTTCTGTATCTTGATTTGTGTGATGGTTACACAGATGGGCAAAAGTTCATACACCAGTGAACTTAAGATATGCATACTTTATACACTGTATGTAACAGATTATACTTCAATAAAAATCTTAAGAGAAAGTATAAAAATACCAAGGAAAAATTGTAAAAGTATGCTTAATATACAAGTGAATAAAACAAATGACAGGCTGGAAGAAAATGCCCTCTATTCATGTTTCCACATTACATAAACAACCTGCAATCCTGTAAAAGTAAATGGAAAATGAAAAAAATGACATAAATGGAAAATGAACAAATTACATTAAAAAACTTACAAACAAAACTTAACGGTGAATTTGTGGACCAAAAGTTGCTCAACCCACTAGAAATCGGAAAAATTTAAAAAGGGCACATTTCTGCATTTAAACCCAACCCAAAGTATCTAGCAATAGCACATGACCAGAGTGTAAATTAGCATTGCTTTGAAGAGTAATTTAGCAGTTTCTAATAAAATTGTAAATATACATGCCCCATGGCCAGCAATTCCATTTCTATATCTGGAGATGCATTCAGAATAATAATCAAGAGAATATTTATAAAGTTATTTGTTGAACAATTACTCAACTCAGCAAAAAATCAAAGACATATTAAGTATCAATTTTTAAATGTATAAATAGAGCACATTTTCTGCCTGAGTGTAATTTTAGACAGTAATTAAAAGAATTTTAGTAAAGCTATTTTTGTCTTTTTTTGGTTGAGTTCCAAAATTGTTAATGAATAAAGCAAAAGCCAAATGTGAGGGGTGCTACCATTAATGTGAATGGAAACACACAAAAACATGTAGAATGAGAGTATATACTTTAATAGATAGTCATCAATATGAAAATTTATTTCAAGTATGTTAGAAAGACAAAAGTTAAAAATACCACAATCTGCATGTTACTGTATGTGCATGTCAATGAGAGGCAAGAGAATAGAATTGGAAATATCAGATGAAGGAAAAAATCTGAAGCAATCTAAATTGAACAATAAAATAATGACATTAGAAACTCTGGTTCGTGAAGATGGAGTAGCCCCATTCCTCTGAGGTCCTCTGTCTTACAGTCTGAAAAATCTTCAGTTTTTACAACTAAAACAACACAACAACGAGCATAGAAAGAAGCCTCAGTAACATGGAAAGAAGTGGGCCACTTAGGGAATCTCACAACTTTTCTTCTTGGATCTTACTGAATTTTCTTATAATCTCCAATATAAATCAACCAACAGGCATAGACAAAAAAAAAAAAAAAAGCATAAAAACTTCAAGAAAAGCCTGTCACTGCCTAACCTTTCAAACGAAAATATTTTTGGCAATACCCAGCCAATATCAATGGAAAAATTGCAACCCCTTGTTTGCAGTTTTAGTGGGTCAAGAGGGGAGCTGGTCTTCCAACCAAACTCCCTGCCTCACGGAAGCAGGCAATGCTCTAATTTGCTTGCTAGGTTGTATCTATAGGACCCAATAGTCAGCTGATCTTCCATTCCCCACCATAAGAACCAGGTGGTGTCCTGATTCTCCACTCCTACCCAGTAACAGTGAGATTTAATTTGGTAATGCCAGAAAGAACTAGCCTCCTCTAACTCACACCCAACACACACATGCCAGGTATAAGCAGAGCTGTGTGGGAGCTGAGCCTTTATACTCACCTAACATCGGATAGACTGTACAAGATGGTGCAGGTCAGAGCTAATAAACACTCCATGTTCCCCCTACTCTTGGTGTCAGGAAGGTGCATGATGGGGCTGAACCTCCCCACCCACCCAGCAGGAATAAGACTGAGCAAGGCAAGGTAAAGTAGAGTCAACTGACACTCTTGTTCTATTATCCCTGTTATCAGTGAGACCAAGTGGGGAAGTGAACCTATACCCTACAACCAGCATGAGTGAAGAATAATGAGGTGCTGAGAGGCAGGGCTAGTTGGCATTCCCCTGCACCCTCCCTTCCTCTGGTGTCACTGAGGCCCAGTGGGGAGCTGGGCTTCCTACCCCACCCTAGAGGAACAAAGCAGAATTTTCCAGCCCTCTATTTCCCCACCCCTTGGTTGTAGCAGGGCCCAATAGGGAGCAAGGAGGTATTGGCAAATGGTACCTAACTTTTGCCAGGAAACTGTCAGTAGGGCCAAGAGGCAGTTAATCTTTGACCGCACCTGTTTGCAATGAGCTGGTGTGAGTTACTGCCCCACTGTTGCTTGAGTGGTGCTGGCAGGCCCTGTGGAAAGCTAAACTGTCACACTCACATAGCCCTCACCTTCACTTCAACAGAGGGACCTCCTGCTAAAATAAAAGAAGATTAAATAGGATCCTGCATTTCATAATATAATATCTAAAATGTCCAGATTAAAATTTAAAAATACCTTTAACTATCATGAACCAAGAAAATCTCAACAAGAACGAGAAAAGATAATTGATGCCAAAAACTACATTAATCATTATGTTAGAATTGTCTAACAAAGGTTTTACAGTCATCATAATAATTATAAAAAACTTCAACAAGCCATTACAAACTCTCTTAAAAATCTTTTAAAAATTAAAAAAAATTCAAGAATAAAATAGAAGTTTAACAAAAATAAAGAAAATAATAGAATTGGAAAATACAATAATCATGATACACATCTTCCTAGATTTTATCAATAGCAGAGTGGAAATTTCACCAGTCCAGTGAAATTGAGGAAAGATCAGGGAAACTAACTCGCCGTGAACAGAGAGACAAGAGTTTCAAGAAACAAGGTAATGATAAAGACAGCTAACATTTGTGTCATTAGAGTTGCAGAAGAAAAGGGCAGAAAGAGCAAGACTTACATATTTGCAGAAATAATGGCTAAAATCTGTCCAAACTTGAGAATACTGCCAAGGAGGTGGAGAAATTGAATTACTTGTTCACTGATGTTGAGAAGGGAAAACGGTACAGGAACTGCAGAAAACTATTTGGTAGTTTTTGGAAAAAATTAACCTGTGCTCTGAGGCATTGACTGCAGATAAATGAAAATGTATATTCACAGAAAAACCTGTAAGCAAATGTTCATAGTAGCTTTACTGATGATGCCTAGAGCCCAGAAACAACCCATATGTCCTTTGATTGATGAATTTTATTGTCCTTAAATAAACCTTGGTATATCAATTCTGTGAAATACTATTTGCCAATAAAAAGGGAAAAACTATGGGTACACACAATAGCTTGTATGAATCTTGGGGGAATTATCCTGTGCTAAAAACACCCCCCAAAGTCAGAAATGTCTGATTGCATTTTATAACATTTTTAAATAACAAAATTACAGAAATGGAGAATAGGGAAGTGGTTGCAAAGAGTTAGAAATGGCGGGAGAAGGGTGTTGATGGGGAGGGGGTGCAGTCATAAAAGGGCAAGATGAAGGCTGCTTTTGGTGAAGGAGTTATTCTGTACCTTGACTGTATCAATGTCAATATCCTGACTCTGATTTCACACTGTAGCTTTTCAACATATTGCCTTTGAACGGACTTCACAAGAGTATATGTCGTCTATTGGTATTATTTCTTACAGCTCCATATGAATCTACAGTTTTCTAAGCAACAAAAAAGTTCAGTTAAAATATACCTTTGCATTGACAACAATGAGCTGAATTCTAGTATCGATTTAATTGATCTTCCATGAACTGAAGATTAAGATCAATTTAATTCTGTGATTTTTAGGTTTAAAAAGAGAATAATGGTTAGAAGTGGGACTCCTTTTTGGTTTGTACCAGCTTCAGTTGTTCACATAATGGAAATATGAAATAAGTATAAAAATTTCAATTAAATAACAAATAAACGTCTTTCTCCCACACACAAAAAAACAAGAACACAAAACAAAGAAGAAGCAACAACAATAACAAAAAAAAAATAAGAAAAACAAGGACTACATCAGTCTGCATTTCACAATCTGATTTTATCAACTAGGAGGATTTGTTTCCCACACTTAAAAACCTTCCGTTTCCACCTGTCATCACATCCTGCCAAGCACCTGGCTTCACTTGATTCCCCCAACTGATCATGTGCTTCTCTAGGACAAAGACAATGGTCTTTTCATTTTTGTATTTCTAAGTCCATGTGTGTATTTTGTATGTTTTCTTTTTAACTTAAATTTCCAATATAAAATATATTGAATATGAAATAGGAAATGTGTAAGAATTGATGTTTATTATAACTGCTAATTTAGCTGCCACAAAATACATAATATACACACAACCATTAGATTCTCTGTAGAAAAATCAACACGGGAATTTATAAAAAAATCATTGTAAAATGTATTAACATAAAATGAGAAATAACAATTATGGTGTTTAAAATATGTAAGAAAACCACACAATAGTCCCTTCTTATCCATAAGGGATATGTTCTAAGACCCCGAATGACTGCCTGAAACCACAGATAGTACCAAACCTCGTACACACTACATTTTTTCTATGCTTATATACCTATATATAAAGTTTAATTTATAGATTAGGCAAAGTAAGAGACCAAGAACAATGACTCAAAGTAGAACAATTATTACAATATAATGTAATGAAAATTAATGGGAATGTGGCCTTTCAAAAATTCTTATTGAACTGTACTCACCTTTTTTCTCATGATGAGATGAAGTGAATGAGGTAAGTGATGTAGTGTTCAGAACGTATGAATTTTTATTATTTTATTTCATTTAATTTTTGAGACAGGGTTTCACTCTGTCACCCAGGCTGGAGTGCAGTGGTACGATCATGGCTCATTGCAGCCTCAACCTCCCTGTGCTCAGGTGATCCTCCCACCTCAACCTCCCATGAAGCTGGGACTGCAGACACGCACCACCACACCCATTTTTTTTTTTTTTTTTGTCTTTTTTATACACATGAGGTTTCACTATGTTGCCTAGGCAGGTCTTGAACTCCTGGGCTAAAGTGATCCTCCCACCTTGGCCTCCCAAAGTGTTAGGAATACAGGCATGAGCCATCATGCCCAGTGGATTATTTATTTCTGGAATTTTGTATTTAATACTTTCAGACTATGTTTGACCCTGTGTAACTAAAACCACAGAGAATGAAACATCAGATAGAAAGGGACCACTGTATTTTCTTCCAGAAAGATATCGGTTTTTTAGCCTGTAATTCATGCACAGACTTTAATGATCCATTAACCTTCTAAAAAATATTTTGTGAACATGTACCTAATCATCTCATATTTTTTAGAAGACGTTAAATAGTTTTGCATATACATAATACAGGCCTCCAAGCTGTCAAAAAAGTTGAGATTTACTGCATAGGCCTACTTACATGAAAACTCAAAGTATTTTCAAATATTCTTTGAGTGTAGAAAAAGAGCAAGAAGACTTAGTTGTAAATATGTGATATAACTGACAATGTCATGATAACCCAAGGTTTAGAGAGGTTGATATTTCTGTGAGGAGGAAACCATTAATATGAGGGTTTCTGAAATTTCTCTCTACCTTCTATGTTCTCCTCAGATGATTTCTCCTCCACTTTCAGGAACTTCCTCTGCTTGGTACATCTGCTCTGTCAGATCCCCTGGTGGCTGCTGGAATGAAAATTGGAAGGAAATGAGGATAGGAGGAATTTAATGGGTATTTAGATTTCTTGCCAGAAAATTTTTCTTGAGTGTATTTAAAGGAAGGGCATCCGGGGACACAACCTGACACCCTTTTAAAAAATTACATGAATTAAATCACTTTTTTCTTTATTGAGGCATAGCATATCTTTTTATGATATATTGAGTGTTTTCTTAAAATTTTTATTTAAAGAGAACTAACAAATTTGTTGACATTTCAATATTAATCACTGATCAGTAATAATTACTGATACATGCTTCATTTACAGTAAATGGATGGATTATTTGCAACATTTCTGCATAGTTACCTCTTTTATCAAAGGTTATAAGCTTTGACTAATAGGACACACTGTACACATATTCACACACGAAGCATCAAGTATCATATGTATGGAATAAATATGTGATATATGTGTGAATATAATTACATGCTCTAATTTTTAAAAATACACAAAAGCAGCAGTATAAAATTAAAAGGAATAGACAATAAGTTTGACATTTGCAACATATACAACCTATACTGGAACATTAAAGAGAGGTAAGATATGGGTAAATGAAAAGAAGACATGGAAACATTCCAGGCTGCAGATATGCATACAACCATCCAAAAAAGGAGACCAGTTTATAAAGTCACGTTACCAAAATTTTCACAATGGTGACATTGTAAAATCCCTTTAGCTATTCTCATTTTCAAGGAATCATACAAAAGAAAGCTAAGTATATATTGCATTATTCAACTTTTTTTGGACAAAATAATGTACTTTCCTTCTTTAAACACAGGAATTAATGCTAGGTGAAGACAGATGTTTCTAAGTTCATGTCTGCCATGGTCTAACCTAAACTGGGTTACCATGACAACTTAAGCAGCACTGGATTTAATTGGATACAAAGTTTATTTTTTATTTTTTATTTTTTTTAGCTCATTGTCTTTATCCACTAATGATCAACTTATAATACTTCTTAATGTTCCAGGTCACAAGTATAATTAACAAGAATGCTACATGTTTATTTCATTTTTTTCGGTTATTAGAAGAAATACACACAGCACATTTTTCTCTATCAGCATCCCTCCTTCCATGTATACATATTCCGTCACGTATTTGTCTCCGTTTTAAAATTTGGTGGCTCAGTGTCTTTTTGTTTTCTTCTTTATGTCTAAAAGAAGCTCTCAAAAAAAAACTTCTTTCCACCATTCACAGATTTCATTATCTTATCTTTGTGTGTGTGTGTGTGGTAGAGGGTCGGTAGGGAAAGTGGAATTAGGTATAGGGCTTTGTGGGATGGTGTAGGAGCAGCTAACTATGCTTCATCTTATCAACCTTGTTACTTAACTCAATGTAACAGATCAGAGTTACTAAATTAAGAATCCTATAATTTCCTTTTCCAGGCAATCCCCTTATGACTCATCCTGTTTTAAAGTTGTAGTTATAGTTTCCGACAGATTAATGCTGACTATGTCTTTGCCACGTGGTTACTCTTTGGAACCCTTTATTTTCACTGACATGTTCAAAACATTTTCTTACATCTCTCCTGTTTGAGAAATTAAGTAAGCAAATATTTGAGTAATTTAAGGCTTTAAAAACGTATTTTGGCCGGGCGCAGTGACTCACGCCTGTAATCCCAGCACTTTGGGAGGCCGAGGTGGGCGGATCACAAGGTCAGGAGATCGAGACTATCAGGCTAACACGGTGAAACCCTGTCTCTACTAAAAATATTTTTTAAAAAATTAGCTGGGTGTGGTGGCGGGTGCCTATAGTCCCAGCTACTCGGGAGGCTGAGACAGGAGAATGGCTTGAACCTGGGAGGCGGAGCTTGCAGTGAGCTGAGATAGCGCCACTGCATTCCAGCCTGGGCGACAGAGCAAGACTCCATCCCAAAAAAACAAACAAGCAAAATAAACCTCTTATTTTAGAATATGTTTAAATAATAATTGAAAGAACAGAGGAAAAATGAATGATTCCCTTCCTTTTATATCTAATATAGAAGCATAAACCACCTTTAATGAGGAAAAAAAGTCTTGAGTTACTGGAATCATTTTATCAAAGCTCATACTTGGCAACAAAATAAGAATGGGGCATTTATTTATTATTGTCATTATTTTTCATATGTTTCAAGTTTTCTTGTGATAAAATAATAACAGAAAAGGGGACAATAAGCACAGTTAATTATGTACTTATTTCTTCAAATTTCCAGAAGACCTCAGTGTTTTCTATGTATGCATCCAATAATGTTATAAACACATACTTCAAAATACATATTTAATGCAAATATGTTTATATCCTGATATTGTAATGTACCTTATCAGTATGTAATATGTATTTAAATATTTTTACAATATCAGTTTTAATTTTATCTTACTTTGAAAAAATATTTATATATTGAGACATAGCTATGTAATTTCCAGTGTTTACTATCGAAGGCATGGTCAAAGTAAACATGGTGGCAAACTACCTTTACAAAAGACTTTTTATATGTGTATTAACCAAAGGGAATGTGTATTTAAGTTTTGCAGTAAAATTTATCTTTGAAAATTGAGAGGCTTATATGTTTGTTATTTGGTGTGTTTGATTATTATAAAATTAATTAAGACTCAACTTATACTTGCAAATGCCAAACTAAATTAAAAATGTATTCTGGAAAAAGTCTCCCTAATACTACGTTCTACCAGTTTCAACCTTCTAATAAAAACAAAATTAACAGTAATTTCTATGTGAACCTTTCCCAAAAGGTTCATTAATTCATCACATTAAAATTGTAAATTAATTAAGATCAAAATTGCATATTTACAATACTTAGACCTTCTACTTCTTATTAAGATTTTATTTCCTCTTACAGTAATTTTCAAATTATTGCTGTTGTTGCTTTTGTTTTGTAATGCTTATAAACAGAACAATTTATTTCACTATAGTTTAAAATGATCACTTTAGTTAAAATGAATTTATCACCATTAATGGTACATTTAAAATTTTATAACCAGATACCTTATTGAATTTGCTTTTTTTCCTGGATTATTCATGTCTTCTCTCATATATTTTAACATAGAAAGGATAACTTTTGTTTTCCTTTCCATTTATGTAGAGCTATTTTATACTTTGAATGATTGCATTGGTTATTGTGTTCAAAGTAATGGCCACAATTAATAAAACAATGTTATTTAATAATGGTGATAAGCATATTTGTTTTGTTCTTTATTTTATAGGTATATTTGTAATACTTTATCATAAATAATTATTCTAAGTTTTTTTTGTTTTTGATATATATCCATTTTTCCTGTTACCATAATAAAATCCCCTTATATTATCAGGAGTATATGCTGAAACTCTTTCTTTAGAAATTATAATTTCCCTTCTGATTTTATTATGGTTAAAATATTACCATTTCCTAATTTGTTTGCATTTCTAGAATTAATCTGTCATGTTAATAATGTACTATCTTTAATATGGTACTAGATTATATTAAGACTAATCTATAAATCTTGTTTGAATATTCATGATAATATTCATTTCTTTCATCTTTTCCCTTCCTTCTTCCCTCCATGCTCCTTCTCTTTGAGCTTTAATTTCTTCCTATTTTTTGTTTTGCAATATCAGTTAATTATTAAAATACTGAAGCTAAGGGGCTGCCAAGGATTGAAGACTATAGTAAAAATGCAAATCTGTTTTGAGACTATGGACTACCAAGAAGAGTCAGCCCAAAATATACCAACTCTCCCTGAAAGCTAGACCCAAATGACATAATACCTTTTTAGATAAAGGTGAACTTGCTCAACTGATTAAAATCCTTACTGAAATAGTATAACATTATTCTTAACTCCTATTTCCATATGCAATGTTATATATCTAACTAAAATAAATTGTGAGGTGACAGAAGACAGTATCAAATGATTAAAAATCAAAAGTAAAAGAGACACAGAAGAATCAGATATAGAAGTGACCCATATCTTGGATTTATCAGGCATAAATTTCAAAATAACTAACGTTAACATGTTTTAAAATGTATGAAGGGATGAAAGAATTCACTAGACTTAGAATCATAAAAATTCAAACAGAAATCTTAGACATGAAAAATAAATACCTAAACACAAAGTTCAAACTATAGGTTTAATAGCATATTAGACACAACAGAAGAATAGTGAGCTCAGTCTACAAGTCAGTACAAAATATTCAGACTGAATAATTGAGAAAGAAAAGATTAAAGAATTGTAAAAGAAAAGAGAGGAGTAGAATATAGGCAGAAATTTTACACACATGTAAGTAGAGTCTCAGAAGGAGAGGAAAGAAAGAAGAGATTAAAAAAAATTTGAAATGATACTGGTCAGGAAGTTTCTAAACTGATGAAAGACATTAAGCTATAGATAAAAGATGTTTGGCAAAGATTTTCCTAGGTTAAACAATGAGAAAATTTTATATAATCACCTCATGGTAAAACTGCCAATAACCAAAACAAAGAAAAAATAAATCTTAAAAGAAAACAGAAAAAGGAACACATTTACTTCAAAGTTGATACAGTAAGATTGGCTTCTGAGTTTTCGACCATTAATGGTGTTAAAAATGATGAAAATAACGTTGTGACACTGCTGCAAAACAACAACTTTCAACCTAAAAATGATCACAAAATGAAGAAATTTAAAATGAACAGATAATTAGTCACTTAAGACTCACACAAATATAAAACCACAGGACTGTGCATATGGAAACATGGAAGTGCAGGAAGAAATGAAAAGCACAAAGTGAATAAATATTGACCATATGAAATGTATATTGACAGTGTAAGAAACAACAGTAATATTTTGCAGACTTTAACACACTTACAGAATTAAGATACATGCCTGTAAGAATTACAAAGAAGTTCATATAATTTCACTTGAAAAGTTCTGAAAGCGCTTGAGTTTTCTAAGCAGTGTTAAAATACTATTTTAAGTGGACTTCAGTAAATCAAGCTTATAATAACCACTTTGATATTTATAAAAAGATACAGAACAACATAAATAAAAAAGAAATGGAAGAAAAATTTACATTAACTCAGAATTCAGCAAGTAAAGAAGAAAAAATAATAGGGCAATTATAATGCAAACAAGAGGTTGGAAGATATAAGTCAAATATGTCAGTGATTATCTTAATGTAAACTGATTGACTAATTTAAAATAAAAATAAATAACATAGGATAAAGCCCAAAACTGCAGACTGCTTTCATGACACATACCTCAAATGAAATGATGAGAAAAGAATAATAATAAAATGATGAAAAAATGTATTATGTGTATATTAATTCCAAAATGTCTGGTATAACTTCACTGATATCAGAAAAAGTACATGTGAAGGACAAAAGCATTGCAAGAGTTAAGTTAAACTTTCATAAATATAACAGAATTAATTATCAAAATGAAATAAAAATTGTAAGTTTTATTTACACAATAACAGTCTATAGATACATAAAACTAGCAAAAATGCACTCTTTAAAAATAGACAGTTTTTCAATTACAGTGATAGATGTTTATCTACAACAGCCATTTACTAGCTAAATTTATAAAGACAAAAACAGTAGAAATAGAGAAAGTTTGAAAAACATGATTAATAAATGTATCTAGTATGAATGGAATATTCATGAGCATTGATTTTATACTAGTCCTCATGGATAGAATTCATTAATATGTTCTGTTTCCAAGAAGAAATTGTCCTGAAAACTGAGAGCAAAAAAGATACTTAGAAACTATCCAAATACTTGAAAATCAGGTAATATGGCAAAATCTATATTGAGAAGAGAATGTGTGGCTTTAAATGTATTTGCTGGAAAAATAGAACGGCTGAAAATAAACCAAGATTCTACTCAAGAATCAATTTAAAAAAACATTTAATTTAAAAGGCAATAGAAGGTAAGAGATACTAAACTTTAGGGTAGATATCAAAGAAAAAAGAAGACAAACATACAGTAAAGAAAATCAATAGATACCAAGGTAATTCATGTGGAAAGACTAATCAAATTCATAAATGAGTGTGGTCTAAAAAGAGAAACAGATTTCTATTATTATGAATTAAAAAGGAACACTGCCACCATGTCTTACAGAAATTGAAAGTACTAACCTTGTTCTTAAATGTGGGTAAAATGGAGAGATTTATCTAAAAATACAACATACTACACCACCTCAAAAAATTATTAAATCAGGAATAGCATGTTTGTATGGTCCTGCATCAATGAAGTGTAAATAAATTGAATTCAGAAAGAAAAAGAAAAATCTCATAAAGGAAACATGAAGGAAAGTCCCAAATTTTGTCCAACATGTAAGATAGAATCAACCTTATAGAAATGTCTTTAGAGAACAGAAAAGGTAGAACTCACTTTAAAATAATTTTTGTCAGAATAATTTTAATATCAAAACTTGACAAATGATATGTCATAAATATATGTGCAAAAATATTAACAAATATTAGCAAATAAGTTCTAGACGAGATATGTCATATCCAATCTATGTACATGCAGATTTAAACATTTGACTTTCAAACAGTGGGTTTTACCACATTAAAAGAAATGAGGGAAGAAATCATATTATAATCGTCTCGATAAATTCAAAACATATATTTCTTAAAAGTTAACATCCATTGATAAAGAATACTTTCAGCAAAGTAGCAATAGAAAAGAACATCCTTAATCTAATAAAAGTGATGGTCAAAAACATACATGTGATAGAACATTTAATGGTAAAATATTGAGAACTTTCCTTTTGAGATCAGTATCAGGAAAGAGATCTCTGTTGGAGGTCTCAGTGTAATAAAGCAATAAAAAGGAATATAGAAAAAAAGTAAGAATTGGGAAAAAAGATATGAAGCTACAATTATTTGCAAATGGCATGAGTGTATATGTATATTTTTTAAAAAGAATCTATATATACAATTCTTTGAGGTAGATATTATTATTATATGAATTCTACAGATTACTGTAGTTACGCTTGTAAAGTTGAATTATTTTGCCCAAGGTGATGTAACTGTTGTCAATGTGCTATATAAAGCAAACTTAGGCTTTTGGCTGTAGAGCCTTTCCTTTTATCTGCTTTGACTTTTTTTTTTTTTTATTTTTTGTCTTTTTGGGAAGTCACTTTCCTTAAATGAGTCTGTAAATAGGAAAGGGTTCAGCAATGATTATTTTATCTGCTTTGAAATTCAGCATCAAAGAGGAAAAAATTGCCAATTTCTTGGTTTAAGGTTTTATATTCCTCAAGAGGGGTATTTTATTCGTGTTCATGCTGCCGATAAAGAAATACCTGAGACTGAGTCATTTATAAAGGAAAGGAGGTTTAATGGACTCACAGATTCACGTGGCTGGGGAGACCTCACAATCATGATTGAAGGTGAAAGGCACATCTCACATGGTGACAGACAAGAGAGAATGAGAGAGCCAAGTGAAAGGGGGAAACCCTTTCTAAAACACTAGACCTTGTGAGACTTATTCAATACCACAAGAACAGTATCGGGGAAAACGCCACTATGATTCAATTATCTCTCCCTGGGTTCCTCATACAACATGTAGGAATTAATGGGAGCTACAATTCATGATGAGATTTGGGTGGAGACACAGTCAAACCATATCATTCCGCCCCTGACCCCTCCCAAATGTCATGTCCTCATATTTCAAAAGCAATCATGCCTTCCCAACAGTCCCCCAAAGTCTTAACTCATTTTAAGCATTAACTCAAAAGTCCAAGTCCAAAATCTCATCTGAGACACGGCCAGTCCCTTCTGGTTATAAGCCTGTAAAATCACAAACAAGTTAGTTACTTTCTAGATACAATGGGGGTACACGTATTGGGTAAATACAGCCATTCCAAATGGGAGAAATTGGCCAAAACAAAGGGGCTATAGGCCCATGCAAGTCTGAAATCCAGCAGGGCAGTCAAATCTTAAAGCTCCAAAATGATCTCCTTTGACTACATGTCTCACATCCAGGTTACGCTGATGCAAGAGGTGGGTTCCCATGGTCTTAGGCAGATCCACCCCTGTGGCTTTGCAGGGTACAGCCTCCCTCCTGGCTGCTTTCACAGGCTGGCATTGAGTGTCTGCAGCTTTTCCAGGTGCACAGTGCAAGCTGTCAGCGGATCTACCTTTCTGGGGTCTGGAGGACAGTGGCTCTCTTCTCACAGTTCCACTAGGCAGTGCCCTAGTGGGGACTCTGTGTGGGGGCTTTGACCCCATATTTCCCTTCCACACTGCCCAGAGGTTCTCCATGAGAACTCCACCAGTGCAGCAGACTTCTGCCTGGGCATCCAGACATTTTCATACACCCTCTGAAATCTAGGCAGAGGTTCCCAAACCTCAATTCTTGACTTCCATGCACCCACAGGCTCAATACCCCTTGGAAGCTGCCAAGGCTTGGGGCTTGCATCCTTTGAAGTAATGGCCTGAACTCTACATTGGCCCCTTTTAGCCATAGCTGGAGCGACTTGGACTTGGTGACGCGCATCCTTTTGCCTTCCACCGTGATTGTGAGGCCTCCCCAGTCACATGGAACTGTGAGTCCATTAAACCTCTTTTCCGTATAATTTACCCAGTCTCAGGTGTGTCTTTTTCAGCAGTGTAAAAACCAATGTTTTGAAGTACATATACAGTGTAGAATTATTAAATCTAATTATTAAATAGTAGATTTAGCATTAGGTTCAGCAAGATGTTCTGATCATAAGAAACCAAAAGGAACTTATACTCATTGATGACACAAAAAAGTCATGTCCCCTCCCTTCAACTCACTTGAAAACATACACTTGTCAAGCAGAAAAATGGGTAGTTTCTCTGGCCCTATTAAAATTCTCTCTCAATATATCTAAGAAAATTATAGCTCTGGTGCCAATTTATTGCATATATTAAAGAAAAACTATGAAGGTTTCAAAAATATAAACACTAACCTGTTTAAAACAAAAACATTTTTAGGCAAGAAATTAGAATAAATCCTTGTGATGTTCTGTTTTTATAATCCTTTAACCAGATTCTATGTTTATATATTATTCTTTTTATATATTTCTAATGAAACTCAGTAAAAATAAACAGCCTACTAATTCATGTCTTCCATTTTTCTTAAAAATAATCAGATATAGGCCTTTTGGGAGATTTCAATGGAAAAATTAAGAAAGGAAGGAAGGGAGGAAGGAGGGAAGGAGTGAGAGGGAGAGGAAGGAAGGAGAAATGAAGGAAATAAAGAAGAATTATTCTATAATAAGTTTTTGCTCTGTCAACATTTCTGATGGGCAAAATCAATAGTCTGTTCTATATTTCTCTAACAGATATGCCTGTTTCCTTATTGATTATACATACTCTTTTTCCTTACATCTGTACTACAACTTTGGGACCTCAATTTTGTGTCATTCTTCTACCTAATTGCACAAGAAGCTAGGGTATATGCAAAAATCACAAAATTTCCCAAGCAAAATATTGAATTTCAACATAAGTTGGCCCCTTAGAACCTCTTGAGATCCTTTTCATTTTCAAGTTTTATTTTTCTTTATACAAACAAAATGTATAGTTCTTAATAATAAACTTCCAAGGCTACTAAACTAGATCTTTTATATATTTAAAACATATAATTGGATGCTTCACACAAGATTTTGTTTTAAAAGTTGGTTTTATTAAAAATGTTGACCAACAATTTGTTAAGCCAAAACAGTAATCCGAGGTGACCCCTTGGCCTCACCTCACCTGTGGCAGAAAGCAGCTTATCATCTGTGGCACAGATTTCTGCCCAAACTCTTGCAGATCTCATTTCCCTTTCCTGTATGAAGGCTCCTGCTCAGCTCATCATTGGCTTTCCCAAAACCTCACTATAAGTCTGTGAGTCATCTATTATGGTATTAAAACAATAGGAGTGACAGCCACAGTGGCTCATACCTGTAATCCCAGCACTTTGGGAGGCCTAGGTGGGCAGAACACTTGAGGTCAAGAGTTCGAGACCAGCCTGGCCAACATGGCAAAACCCCGTCTCTTTTAAAAATACAAAAATTAGTCAGGCATGGTGGCATACACCTGTAATCCTAGCTACTTAGGAGGCTGAAGCAGGAGAATCACTGGAACCAGGGAGGCAGAGGTTGCAGTGAGCCGAGATCGCGTACCACTGCATTCCAGCCTGGGTGACAGAATGCGACTGCATCTCAAAAAAATGCAAAATAAAATAAATAAAAAACAGGATTGTATTTTATATTCAACATTCTCAGAAGAATGCTGGGAAATTTTATTTTAGACAATCTTACTGCCTAGTTACAGAAACTGGTATTTTAAAATGAGAGCTTTCCAGACTTTATTGAAATACTAATGACTTCTTTATGGCTGGTTAGTATTCCATTGTATCATATTATTTATCCAATCATACACTGATGGACACTTCGGTTGATACCACATATCTGCTATTGTAAATAGTGTTGTGATAAACATACATGTATACGTATCCTTCTGATATAATTTATTTTCCTAATTTTTATGAGACCCAACAGACATAAATTATTCTGCTACACTATTATAAGAGTTTCTAAATGTTTACTCTCAATTTTTTAACTCTTCCTTTTGTAGAAAAGGAAAGAAAGAAAGAAAAAAAAAGCCCTGTGGACTCACATCATTTTAAGGACCACATTTTGAATAGCATGACCTTATTTCTCTTAGGTCGTTAGGAGGCACCAGTACTTTTTAACGGTGACCTGAGTACTTAACTGCATTGAAGGAAATTCCCAGATTTGGTGTAGGTACAGAACAATATTTGTATGCTGGTCATAATTACTCAGAGTAATTGTTCCTAAAGTCTTGCTTCAATATATCCGTAGTATCTACTGTCCAACATTGATATATTAAAATAAGAAAATTTCAAAAAATATAATTAGTTATATACTAAAATAAGAAAATTTAAAAAAATATAGTTATATTATTTTCATGGAACTCTCATATTCTTATGTTAATAGATACGTATAACCACATATTTATGGTGATTAGAAATATTCAGGCATTTTGTGTAAAAATTAAATCCACATCTGGCAATTGTTATAGCACAATTTACATTTCCTACCATTGTACTTATTAATTAAAATGTCATATTATCTTTATGTAAGAGATATCACAGACTTTTTATATGGCATGAATTTCTCCTATATTTATTTTTTTGGTGATTGTTGGTTATATACCATTACACTTTGCAATTTTGTTTTGATTTTCTTGTATGTGTCAATTAGTCCCTAACTCTGTATACAATTATGCTTTTTCTTTGTGCTTTAAAATGACTTACAAACAATGATTGGAAAATAATTCTAAGAGAAATTTTAAAAACCAAATGTAAGTCATTTTAGAAGCACAAAGAATAAACATAACTGTAAACCAAATGAAACTAAGTTATAAATTATAAAGGTATACAAATTATTGCAAGAATATGAGGGATCAAAGGGATAATGTATATATTAAAGCACATAAAATTTAGAAGAAATTTTCATAAAGTAAGTGAAAAAATATAACTGCACTTTAAAATGTAATTGGGAAAAACTGATACAGGAAGACAAAAGTTAAGATTAAAATAATTTCCTTCTATAGAATATTATTCTATAGTTTTCTTTTTTAATGTCTGGTTTTGATAGCAGAGTAACACTAGCCTTATATAAAAAGTTGGACAGTATTATCTCCTCTTCTAGTTTTTGAAGAGTTGGAGAATGATTGGTGTTATCTTTAAACCTTTGGTATAATCCACCGTTGACGCGATCTGGTCTTGTATTTTCTTTATCTTTTGTTTTTTTGTGAGAATTTAAAAATACCTAATTCGGTCTCTTTACTTATAGGTCTATGTAGATTTTCTATTTCTTCTTGAGTCAGGTTCAATATTTTGTGTTTTCCTTGGAATTTGTACTTTTTATCTAGGCTATTTAATTCTTTGGCATACAGTTGTTCATAGCAGTTTTTAAAAATTCTGTAATGTTAATAGCAATGCCCCTTGTTTTATTTCTGATTTTGTTCTGAGTTGATGCTATTTTAAATGATAATCTTTCAAAACTTAATTTTTAAATTGTAATTGTCTCATATATGCAATTGATTTTGTAAATTAACAAAATTTCCAGCAACTTTTTCCAAGTCTCTTGTTAAATCTAATGCTTTATATGTGTATTCTTTTGTATTTTCTACAGACACATTCATATGTACAGACAGTTTTGTTTCTTACTTTTTTTCTCTTTTTACTTGATATTTAGAACTTCCAGTACAATGATGAATAGAATTGGTAAGGGGCATTTTTGTCTTTTTTCTGATGTCAAAGGTGCTAGCTTTATTCTTCATTTGTGAAAAATTTATAAGAATAACTATGACTATAGTGATTTTTGTTATAATAATAGTCAGTAATCATGGTTAGATATTGAAGGTTATCAGATTGAAAAGATAGAGCTAAAAGATAAAGTTTGTTGTGGTAGGTGGCTTCTAGAATGGTACCCAGGGATATCCAGCTCCTGATAGTCAGCACCTCGTATAATCCCCTTGAGCTTGGTCTGGATCCAAGGAACAGAATATGAAAAGTTTGATAGGAGGTCTTTCGTTCAAGATTAGTTTACAAACCACCTCTGACTTCCAACCTGCTCTCCCTCTGTTGCTCTCCCTCTCTCTTAGAGCTCTTGTTACCTGCCATGTCACGAGCTACTTTATGGAAATATCTGGTTGTCAACTTGTTGTGGAGGGAAAAGTGAGTGAGTTAAAGATATTTATGAACTCTGGATAGTGGTCAATAGCTTTCGTTTAATCATGGGCCTGGAAAAAAGAAGACTGAATTATTGGTGACTATGAAATCAGGGGCAAGAATCAGGTGGAATTACCTACAGAAGTGAGGAAATATATATGATGCATTGAGTCTCATGTCCATGCTTACCAGAGACCATCCACAAGAGAGAATTCCCGGAACAACTAGGTTGATAGAATAATTCATCTAGTGCATGTTACCACACCTCTGCTTATGGCCACCCTAGGCCTTGTGTAACGGCCCCATGACTGAAATAGCTACATCCATGCAGGATCAAGCTGTCAGCAGCAGAGACCAAGGCTGAGCCCTTAAAATAGCAGAAAGAGTCTAATGAACCAATCAATTAAAAGTTGATTGCATTGGAAAATTTTCATTACTTTTTTTTTTTTTTTTGGAGGCGGAGTCTCGCTCTGTTGCCCAGGCTGGAGTGCAGAGATGCCATCTCAGCTCACCACAACCTCCGCCTCCTGGGTTCAAGCGATTCTCCTGCCTCAGCCTCCCGAGTAGCTGGGACTACAGGCACGCACCACCATGTCCAATTAATTTTTGTATTTTTAGTAGAGATGGGGTTTCACCATGTCAGCCAGGCTGGTCTCGAATTCCTGACCTCATGATCTGCGCACCTCGGCCTCCCAAAGTGCTGGGATTACAGGCATGAGCCACTGTGCCCGCCCGAAAATATTTATTTTAAACATGGAAACAATTCATCTTTTCTTGGATTTTTTTTTCTATCCTTAGTATGTATAATATTTGCTTTTTTTACTTACAGTGTCTCAGTCAGTGCAATTACCCAAGTATCCTACTTCTTATCATTCAATGTATATTCAATGAATATACACAGAATTTTCTGGTTTCACCCAACAGACAGCCAACTTAATATAATACTAGAAAGTTCATTTAAGATACCAGTTTTGGAAGGACATCCTGTAGATTTAGGATACTGCTTTTCAAGAAGTGGTTTATACATCATATCAATGACCATTAGCTAAAATTCATGGGTCTTGAATCCAAGAGGTGGAAGTAAGAATGGGCTCTTCTCATTAACACTCCCAGTGAATCATTTGGGGAATTTGTTCTTTACAAATCTATAATTTTAGGTTCTGCTGTTTCCCAAATGGGTCATTTGCCAATGGACAGGCTAAGGAGACTGTTATGTCTAAAGTGTGCTTCTCATGTAGTTATTTTGTGCTCCTCATGGCTGTAGGACAATAGGCAAAAAAGCAGTTTCTATACTGATGGTATACTCTACCTTGATAGAGTTGTTATAATAAATTGTTGTTGTTACAACCCTATCAAGGTAGAGTATACCATCAGTATAGGGTGCAAATGAGTGTTTCTACAACTTGAACAGAAAATAGCAGCTACCAAGGTACTACAAGGCAGGATAACAAAGGGCATAAACCACCAGGGAAGAAGATCTAGGTTACCGCATTAAACAAGTAACTTACACCAGCATATATGCCAATGATAAGGGGTATATAGAATACATTGTAGAGGAAGGGTAATAATAAAAATTACTTATGATCACCTTTAATAGTAGGACAGTAGCTTCTTCCACTCATCTTACTATTGCTATTAATTATTTTTAATTGTTACCCAACACACCTTGGAAAATCAATGACAGGACAGAATATCCCTAACGTGGGGCTTGAATGAACTGGGTGGTGTATGGGGAGAATCGTAGCTGACACCATCAGTGTCCTGCTATGGCTTTCACTGTCCCTACACGTGAAAGGCTGCTTCTTACAATCATTTGTGATTCACTGCTGCAAGAATTTTATCCAGCTGCATGGAGATACTTTGTAACTGCACAGGGCAACCTGAAAGTGCCAACAATTTAGTGCTCCCAGAAGCGGTCTTAAACCATGGATAAAAAGGGATTTGCTGCATCAATGTGCCAGTCTTTTCATCCCTTGGTTGGGGATGCTGCAAAGCATGTTCCACACTGTCTCCCAGAGCTGACCAGCTTGATTGAGCTCCAGTTGCCCAGGGTTGTGACTGTCTTAGTAACACACCCTTTACTGGCTTCTTTCTCTTTCCTGACTGAAAGTGTTTTCTGGGATAATCTACCAAATATATTTTCATGCAATTAAATCCCTTTTTTAGAGTTAGTATTTAGGTGACCCAAAATTAAGAGACATCTATCTCAAATCCCTAAAAGTCTATGAGTTAGAACTGAAGTTAAACTTTTCTTTTTCACACTGCAATTGCTATTTGAATATGAATGAGAGGGCAGAACATTGCACACTTGCTTTAATATTGTTATCTTTCAGCAATCATGCAATTTATTGTTTGGATATAATTATAGAAACACAAAATTAGCCTTCATTCAGACATCATACAAGTCAGTTATATTTTGCCAATATGAAAATATGTTTTAAATTTTGTTTTTAGCTATTATTCTGTTTTTCCATTATTAAACTATTAAAAACTAATAGCTCATACCTATTCCAACATTTGAGCCTTGCAAGGGTACATTTTTTTATGGCCCTTGTATCTTTCCACTTCCCTCAATATGATATGGTAAACTTTTAAAAATTAACTAATGGTCAAATTGCAATGATTTCTAATCAGTTTCATAGGAAGTAGCTTGGGGTGGTAGCCTTAATAGTGATACCCTATTTATAATAAATCACTGTTTACTGATAATTTTTGAAAGCATTATTACCCACTTTTCTTAATTTGACCCCCTTGGAAAATTTTACAGCAAGCTTATCTCCCTTGCATCAGTTTGCTGAGATTTTCATTTCTTATGCTTACTTATTTACCCATAAGATTTTTAAAAAATAGTATTATAGCAAGGTCTAAAATATTGGATTCAAATCAATCAGTATCTTGGTGATAAAATATAATTAATTTTATTTAAGCAATGCTTGAAGTAGACATACATGATGCAGAGTTCTCCTCTAGGAGGTGAATGCTGTGAAGGAGTTTAATATAATAGGACCTAGACGTTTGCGGTGATAGATAGCCAGCTCATGTTTTCAAAATCAATTGCCTACCCAGAGATAGCGCATCCAGGTTAGGTAGAGTAAGTGATGAGAATCAAGCATCTCTTTCACCACACTTCTCAAAATCTCTGAGCCTGAGAAATGCAAGTCAATATCCATATAATAAAAGTCAAATGAGTTTGGTGCTCTTTAACATAGCATATCAGATACTGAAAACGCCCAGATAAGATCATGAAAATATCACCAAGAAAGAAACAAGGAAATGAGTTATTTACAGAAACCAGAAGGGAATTACTACTGGTAATAGGAAAGTAATGTATGGAAGCCTATAACATAAAGGAAGAGTTCATTCAATGAAATAATGGCTATGAGGTTCTTCCATTAGTTAGCAGGCAATTCCAGATTTGGAGGCTAGGAGGCAGTTGTGATCAGGGGCCTGATTACATTAAGTGATTTAGTGTCTTCTTCACGAGCTTGCTGCAACTCAGACATTTCGATATTAAATCCAGGACTATGTCCTGTAAGTAGTGCTTCTATGTGTTCAATATTGTTTAATATCTATAAGAAATTTTGCACCTACTGCTTCATCAAAGATTTTATTTTCTAAGGAGAGAGTAATCAAGGAAGGCTGCATAAAGAAAAGAACTACTGAGTTAACCTTTGAAAATCCAGGAGACATTAGCAAGTATTTTTCCTGATAAATATTATCTTGGGGAAAATTTTATTTGATTTTGAAAATTGTTCTTGTTGAAGTATATTCAACTAAAAATTCACAAAATATAAATATACACCATAATTAATTATGACAGAGTAGTCCACTCACACTGCCACACACATCAAAAATTTGCATATTGCCATACCCTAGAGTTACCTTCTCTAAATTATTTCTCCTTTCCTCCTCCACAAAAGTAACAACTATTCTAATATCAAACACCACAGATTGATTTTGCTTGTTTTTCTTATTAATTTATAAAAATGGAATTAAGAAGTACATATTATTTTATGCTGATTTACTCAACATAATGTTTGTGAAATTCATATTTGAATGCAGTAGTAGTTTCATTTCCCCTGCTCTGTAATATAGCAAGTCCTCAATTAAGATAGCCGATAGGATCTTGGAAACTATAACTGTAAGCAAAATGTTGGGTAATGAAAGCAATTTTATCTAGACTCATTGATATAAATTGAGTTAAGTTCCTACATCATATTTCTGGTCACAAATACATTGTCAAACTTCTAAATAAAGACCAAACATACTTGGCATCCTCTTTGGCATGCTTGCAAATAGTGCCTAATGTGAATTTAATCATGAGGAAACATCAGAGAAATTCACATTGAAATAAATGTCAGCTATATGAAATAAATGTCAGAGCCTATTTGGCAGCTCAGGGCACCAAATGGGAACTAGCCCTGGAGAGGATGTCACTCCATCAGAAGGTGCACTCATACACACCCACTCTCACTCAGGCTGTTACCATGTAGACACACTTATTAACCTCACGTGCACCTTTTTGGGATGTAGGAGGAAAGCAGGATACCCAGGAAAACCCAGAAAGACATGGGGAGAACCTTCAAACTCCACACAGACAATGATCCCAGCCAGAAATTATTCTTTCCCCTCATCAATGTTACAATAAAAAGATAATGGATGAAATGACGTTATTGGATGACCTACTATAGTCCACCATCCACTTATATTATTCACCCTTTCTATTTTAGGTAGACACTTCAACTGTTTGTAGATTATACCCATTTAAATAATGCTGTAAACATCCTTATACATGCATGTTGAATCAAATATGTATGTGTCAACCTTTTGGATTCATGCTTAAAAGTAAAGTTGTTATGTATTTTGTTATGAGCATATTTGAATTAAATAGATATGTAAAACAAGTTCCAAAAGTGTATTAATTTGCATTTCTCCTACCAGAGCAAAAAAATGTTAACTGTGTCCTCATCCTTGCCAAAATGTGACATTGTTGGTAATTTTAAATTGTGCCTGTTTTAGGAGTGTGTAACATAATTTGTTTTGGCTTAATTTGCATTTCTCTGATTATTCAAGAAATTGAGCAAATTAGTATTATCTTTTCTGAAGTGTCTGTTCAAGTCTTTGCCCATTTTTGTATTAAGTTGTCTGTCTTTCTTAGTCCAGATGCTTGGTTATTGTTGTTGTTGCTCTTGTTGTTGGCTTTTCTTAATGTCCAGTGAGTTAACAACGTTTTTTACATTTTTAAATGTCTACATTTGAATGGCTGTGTAAGTACCTATGTAAGGTCCATGGTTTTGTATCTCGACCCAAAACATAAAACATTTATTCTCTTAACAGGTAAGAAAATATTTGCCAATCCTAAAACTGGAAGCTGGTGTTATTCCCAAGTTAAGACTTATTTATTTTTCCCAATTGTCATCCAATTGACCTAGCAATATTTACTGAAAGGACTGCCATTTTCCTTCTGCTTTTTACTCTCATATTTTCAGAAGTCAAATCTAGAGTTTGTATACATGCTGCTCTGTCTTCTAATTCCTATAGTTTGATTTATCTATTTGTGACAATACCAGACCATACTAATTGATATCATTGTAATTGATAACATCTGGTAGAAAACATCTTCAACTATTAAAATTTTCTTCAAGGTTGTTTTGGCTGTATATGGTCCTTTGAATTTTAATAACAAAATGTTTACATATTTTACAAATTTTGCTAGGGTTGTGATGAGGATCATACTGAATTCATAGATCATTTTGAGAAAACCTATACCTCTATAATATTGAAACATCTAATTCAGATACATGATGCATTGCTTTATCTAGGTTTTCTTTATTTTTTTCAAAATTGTTTATGTTTTTGTTATGTTTATTCTTGTACAGCTCTTGTGTTTGTAAATAACTTTTTTTAAAAAAATATATTTTGTAATTTTTTCCCAATGGTGAATATTAATATATTTATTTTCGGTTATATAGCTTGGTTTCAGCAAACTTGCTAAATCCATTTTTTACACTTAATAGTTTCTATTACATTATTTTGACTTTTCTATGTATATAACTACATTATCCATGAAAATGATAATATTAATGATTCCTTTTCATTCTTAAGTTTTTTCTTTTGTTTTTCATTGCATTGGCAGACACCTAATGTCAATATTCAATACATATGGTAGTAATGTCCTTAATTATCTTAGTCTTGAACTCAGAGGGAAAAACTTTTTGATTTTTTAAAGAGCAGATACACTATTTACTTTGTTCTTTTTGCAATGACCTCTACTGAACTAAAGATATTTCCTTTATTAATTCTCAACAGCTTGAACTATCAGTGAAGGTGGATTTGGATTTATTCTCAGACTCATGGGACACTATAGACTTCACTCATTATCAAGCTTAAATACCTTTAACAAACAGTAAGAAGAGGCAACACACAATGCATAGTAATTATATAGTAGAGCACTTGATTCCCACGTGAAGTTTCTGATGTCCCAAATTCTTTCATATCTAGGGACTGTTGTGCCCACACAGATGACACTAAGGGGGTGTAGATCACCACAGCTCAGGAAAGGCATTGGATCTGCAGGCTCTTTAGCTTTTTTCCATTACTAAACAGATAGCACCCACATAGATATGTTACTTGTTTCTGTTTTCTGTGCAGTTGCATCTCATTAATTACGGGGTACTCAAAAAACAATTTCAGTCAATGCACAGCAAACTCAACAGGACCTTCATTTAATTTCCATCCAACCCATTCCTTAAGTTACTTTTGATGGAGGAATTCTCTGAATCTAGAGGAAAAGGTCGTGGAAAGCCTATTAATTATTTCCTCTCTCCCTATATTCTTAATTTTTATAAAGAGTTCTGGACTTAAATGGATACCAAATTTCACCAAATTCTTTATAAAAATCTTACTGACATAATCATAAATTTTTATACTCCATTTTTCCACTCTAGTGATTTACTTTGAAGGATTCTTATATTCCAAACCCAGTTTGTCCTAGTGAAATAAATTCAAATTAGTTATAATGTATTATTATTTTTCATATATTTCTGAATTTTTGCTAATATTTTGTGAAAGACTTTGCATTAATGTTTTTGAAAGAGACAAGCTTAGATTTTTACTTGTTATTTATTTGTCATGTTTTGGTATTGTGGTCTCATTAAGTTGAATAGGAAATCGGGCTTACACAAAGGGTTTACTTGTCAACATGGAATTATGTGAATTACAGATCTGACCTAAATCTTAATGTCATTATTGGTTCAAAAAATATTGTCAAACATTAGGCATATATTAAACATTCGAGGTGTCCAAATTGTTTGACCTAGCTCCTCAAAATTTCCCTTTTATATTAGGATATGTTTTGATTATGGAATAACCAGTTTTGAATAATATGAGTATGGGGAAACATTACTCATGAAAGGAAGCTATTTTAGTATAATAACACTTTCAATTTATAATCACTAATTCCATGACCATTGTCATTTTTTCTCCTGGCCTTGCCACATAAACCCAAAATACATATAGGACATTTATGATTAGACTATAAACATAGAAATCATAGAAAATTAGAAATCGTAGAAAATTGAAAGAAATCGGCCGGGCACGGTGGCTCATGCCTGTAATCCCAGCACTTTGGGAGGCCAAGGTGGGCAGATCACGAGGTCAGGAGATCGAAACCATCCTGGCTAACATGGTGAAACCCCGTCTCTACTAAAATTACAAAAAATTAGCCAGGCGCGGTAGTGGGCACCTGTAGTCCCAGCTACTCCGGAGGCTGAGGCAGGAGAATGGCATGAACCCGGGAGGCAGAGCTTGCAGTGAGCCGAGATCGCGCCACTGCACTCCGGCCTGGGCGACAGAGCCAGACTCAGTCTCAAAAAAAAAAAAAAAAAAAAAAAAAAAAAAGAAAATTGAAAGAAATCATTAAAAATTACTAAAAGAAGATACATATTCATGTATTCAAAGGCTAATCATTGTTATTTATGCTCTCCAATTTCATCAAGATTCTGCGCAACCCAAATGAAAATTCCATCATGCTTTTTGTAGATATTGACAACTATATTTTAAAATTTGTATGAAAAAGTAAGTGAACTAGAAAAGCTAAATAATTTGAAAATGGAAAAATGAAGATGGAGGATTCTCCTTTCTTCATTTCAAGACTTAACATAAAGCTACAGTAATCAAGAAGGCATAGTACTGGTGGAAAGATAGATATATAGATAATATAAGGCTAGAAATAGATCTGAGGAAATACGGTCTACTGGTTTTTTACAAAGACACAAAGATAATTAAACAGAGAATGGACAAGCTTTTGAACAACAGTACTAGAAAAAAACATCCATGGCATATATTTTACACAAAAAAAGAAAATCTGAAAATGGATCATAGATGAAATTGTGAAATATAAAATATAAAACTTCTGAAAGAGAAAATCTACATGACTTTAGATTTAGCAACAAGGTTTTAATTATGACACCAATATACCATCCATGAAAGAAACAAAAATTGATAAATAGGATTTATAAACAATGACATCTTCTGCCCTGCAAAAGACTCTGTTAAGAGAATAAGTGCACAATCAACAGATGTGGAGAAATATCTTCAAATTATACCTGATAAAAGCCTTATATCCAGATTGCATAAAGAATTCTTAAAACTGAACAATAAACAAAAACAAACAACCCAATAAAAATAGGCAAAAGATAGATACTTCATAAGAGAAGATATGCAGATTCCAACACATTTATTAAATGATTCTCAACTTTATTAGGCATTAGGGAAATTCATATAAAGCCTCAAATAAGACCCCACTACACACTTATCAGACTCTGGTTGGAGGTGCATTAAAATACCAAATGCTCCTGAGGACAAGGCATAGTGGAAATTCTTTCTCTGATGGTGAAAATGCCAAATGATATAGCCACTCCAGCAGACACTTTGGCAGTTTTTATAATGCTAACCACAAAATTTTCAATCAACCTAGCAAATTAATTCTTGAGTTTTATCCATGAGGACTAAAAATTTATGTTCATACAAGGATCAATATTTGAATGTTTATAGCAGCTTTATTCATCATCAAGATAAAAAACAAACCCGAAGTCCTTCAGTGAATGAGTGGACACAAATAAACTGTGAAATATCCATGCAATGGAATACTACTCATAAATTTTTAAAAAGAGGAAGCTCTTGCCTCACACAGCAACACATATGAATCTTAAATGCATATTTGATAAGTTAAAGAAATGAGACTGAAAAGAGCTATATTACACAATCCCCTTTATATGACATTTTGAAAAAGACAAAATGTAGTGATGGAAAAGAGATGAGTATTTGCTAGAGTTTGAAAGATACGGGAGAGACTTAGTATAAAGCTGCCACACAAAAGAACCATTGGTAAGATATTGTATTAGTCTGTTCTCATGCTGCTATAAGGACAAACCTGAGAATGGGTAGTTTATAAAGGAAAGAGATTTAATTGACTCACAGTTCAGCATGGCTAGGGAGGCCTCAGGAAACTTACAATCATGGCGGAAGTGGAAGCAAACACATCCTTCTTCACAGGGGGGCAGGAAGGAGAAGCACAGAGCCAAGCAAAAGGGAAGCCCCTTATAAAACCATTAGATTTTTTTTTTTTTTGACAGAATCTCACTCTGTCGCCCAGGCTGGAGTGCAGCAGCATGATCTTGACTCACTGCAACCTCTACCTCCCAGGTTCAAGTGACTCTCCTGCCTCACCCTCCCAGGTAGCTGAAATTACAGGCATGCACCACCATGTCCGGCTAATTTTTGTATTTTTAGTAGAGATGGGGTTTCACCATGTTGGCCAGGCTGGTCCTGAACTCCTGGCCTCAAATGATCCACCTGCCTTGGCCTCCCAAAGTGCTGGGATTACAGGCGCGAGCAACCACGCTCGGCCAAACCATCAGATCTTGAGAATTTACTCACTATCCCGAGAATAGCATAGGGGAAACCATCCCCATGATTCAACTACTTCCCACTGGGTCCCTCCTACAACATGTGGGGATTATGGCAACTACAATTCAAGATGAGATTTGGGTGGGGACATAGCCAAATCATGTCAGAAATGAAAGCATATCTTATAGAATGGTAAGATATTTCGTAAGATATGAAAAGAGATAAAGATTATGGATGCACAATTATGCATTTTTCAACCCTTTAACACTCAAAACTTCCAAGGGCTGATTTTACTGTATGCAAACAGACCAACAACCAAAGCAGGATGTCAGGGAATCCCGGGATGCAATACAACTGTGTCTGATGAGTCTAAACTGTATTACAGGGTATGACATAACCTCACTGAAGGAGTGGAGGGTAGAAGAACTGAAATAAGTAAATCTGAAAAATAGTGTTGTGACTAGATATAGTAATGCTAAAAACAAAGAGAACTGAACTTCATTTTAACATTATGCTCTGCTTGGCAAATTTGTTTCTCATAAGGATATACATTAGCCATGGTCAAACCACTTTACAAAATATAGAAGTGTGTGTCTGAATAGGCTAGTGCATATATTTTCTCTCTCTGTCTGCTAGAGTGCCTAAAAGGTGAGCCATCTAGGTGGCCTCAAGCATATGCAGAGTCTAGATGTTGATTTATATTTTTCTATAATATTTATATTATAATATCTATCTTTTACAGGAGGATACACTAACTTCTATTTTAATATTTAAAAGCAATAAAACAACATGTTATTTTGTTGGTAATACAGTATTTGCTATTATTGTTACTATTATTGAAGCTAATGATCATGTCTTTAAGAATGGACCAGAAATCAGTCAGCTATAAGAAGAGATCTGGTTGGTGCTTGTATGGTGGGAAGGGTGTTGGGTGTTAGAAGTGAGCTATAAAATGGGCAGTGTGATATAGAAAAATGATGCAGGTGTATATTGCTGTATTTCGGGCATTTGAGTACTGGCCTAATTTTTTTGCTAGATATTGGTTTCTAAACACCATTCATAGAGGAAACAAACCGGAATCCCTGGGAAAAGGACTGATTCTAGAGCTGGGAAAAGGAAAAACGAGATGAGGCTGGATAATTTTATAGTACTAGGAAATACAGAAGGGCTCAAAAACAAATGAATGGAGAATTTCAGAAGATACAGGATCCAACAGAAAAGGGATTCTCATGGCTAAAACTAAAGAATTTGAGTAACAAAATAAATATTGTATTGAATTATATCACAAAAAAGAAATAGATATTAGAGTCAATACTAACACAAATCAATGAATAAACAAAGAAGGGAAAAATATTCCTTACAAATAAAATCCAAATATATACAGTAATTTCACAGTGGAGAAGCCTGGCATACAGCTAATAACCTTAAATAAGTGATCAAAGTTAACACTGCAGGTAAGTGGACAATAGAAAACATGTGCCTTCTGATCTGATGCACTGAGAAATACTTAGCATCTTCTCTGGCATGCTTGCAAAAAGTGGATAAGGTGAATTTAATCATAAGAAAAGATCAGAAAAATTCACATGGAAGGTCATTTTATAAAATAACCAGTGCTGTTCAATAATTTCAGTGTCATGAAACACAAAGACTGGAACCATTTCTGATTGAAGAGAGTAAAGAGAGATTACAAGTGTATGCAATGTATGAACTTGTATTTTCTTTTACTCTAAGGAACATTCCTGGGAAAACTGGACAAATCTGAGTAAACTTCATAGATTCGGTAATAATACATTACCAATATTCATCGTTAGATTTTGATAATTGAAATTTCTTTGCAGAAGGGAATGGCTTATTCTTAGTAAATACCCAGTGAAGCATTTAGCATATATAGGCTTCATGGTTTCAGTTTATTTTATGGTAATTTAGAAAAAATAAATTTTATATGAGAGATGCCAATAAAAAGAGAGATACAGAGAGAGAAAGAATTTTGTGGAGAGGTTTAGAAATAAACTCTAGTAATGAAAAAATACAACCTGAAAACCAGCATGAATACTTTCATTTTACTCAAAATAAAATTGTTTATTCTATTTTGGCACAACTAATTTTTAAATATCATTCTTAATGAGTCTGTTTTGTTTTTTCCCTATAAATTTGCTCATTTCACCAATTTGTGAGATGTATATGGCAATAATTATTTCTAATTGTTGTTTTAATTTCAGCTGTATCTAATAATGGACTAACTTTTAAGTCTCAACAGTGTTTATTAGTTCATGTCGCAATACACTACATTATCTTATTTTGGGATCAATGATTTGAATCTCAATTTATGATCTCCTGCATTGGAAAGATCACACCTGTCTACTGACTTCATCAGCATTTAACACAGAAGAGCCTTTAATAAATTATGTTTGATGATTATGTCATTAAGGAGAATGGCTTTCTCTATTTGATGTGACTGAGGCTATTGATGGATTGTGTTCCCTGAAATATAAATTCCTGTGTCTAATCAGCACAATTTCAGAAATATTGATCTTCAAGTCAAAGGTGAATGTACAAAGCTCTTTGATGTATTTCACAGGTATAGTAAAATTACTCACAATATATTATTTTTAATGTCATTATTTTTGAGAAGTTTAACATTTCTAAAAATATTAATTGATATACAAACCAAATGAAGTATTGATTATAATTTTTTAAATCACTGATCACAAGCATTATTTTCATTTTATTGCAAATTAGAGTATGCTGAACATTTTTTATTTTTCTGAAACTTTGGAAGTTTGAGGGTTTATTTAGAAAATTACAGTATCTTAATAATTTCTGGAAATTATAGCGTTCCTCTGTCCTGAATAGATTATATCATACATGTAACATACAATTCTACAATTGTTTTAAATATATATATACATATATATATACTGTATATGTATATATATATATACATATATATATATACTGTATATGTATATATATATATATATACACACACATACAGTTTAATTGAAATGTGTCAGCACAACAAATAATATTTGAAAAGGTTGCATGCTGTATTCTGGGGACAGGAAGAGTAGCCATCTCTAAGTGTTTGGTGGGTTAATGAGTATAGTAGAAAAGTGTTTAATTTTTGTTTATTCCATACACTATTTTTGAAAACCAATATACAGTCAATCAAGTATAGTTACAAATCATATTTAACAAAAAAATTTTTGAAGAGTGTTTTCTAACGGTTGAATAGATCTTGAATGTTAAGAAGATCATGTGTGTCTGTGTGTGTGTGTGTGTGTGTGTGTGTGAGAGAGATTGTTATTGAATTAGGAATTTAACAACTCTATGCCAGAATTTTGCTTACTCAGTAGAATGATGAAGCATGGTGCCTTCTGTTTTGTGCTACTCTAAGAAAATATCACAGACTGTGTAATTTACAATAAAGAGAAAGGTGTTGTTCATGGTTCCGGAGGCTGAGAATTCCAAGATCAAAGTGCTGGCATCTGGCAAGGGCTTTGTTGCTGCATCATCCCATGGCAGAAGTTGGGAGGGCAAGGGCAGGCATAAAAGACTGTAAGGGGGAGCCAAACTCCTCCTTTTTAAGGAACTTGCTCTGGGAATAAATAACCTGCTCCCACGGTCACAGCATTAATCCATTCATGACGTCAGAGCCTTCATGACATAATCACCTCCTAAAAATCCTACCTCTCAGCATTGTTGCATTGGGGATTAAATTTCCAGCAGATGACATTTGAGGCACATATTCAAACTATCGTTTTCAGATTTTATTTCTCCAGTTGCTAGCGATGTACCCCGACTAACATAGATATTGAAGGAGAGACAGTCATGGAGGTTCCTGGCTTCACTACCTTATTACAACCAGGACAGCTCCATTTTGGTTGTTTATATATTAGAACTTTACACAATATTTAGTATGAACCAAAGGGGTTTTTGCTAATTTATTTTTTTAATTTCGTTTGAATTATTTTCTAGTTGGTACCCAGTTGGGCATTTCCTTCTTGGTTTACTTTCAGTTGTTTTAAGTGAACTGGATTGGCATAACTTGCTCAGCAGTTTTGGGTACTAACTCACTGGCTGGAGGGTTCTAAGATGACAGGGTAAAAAACATTCATTCATTCACCAAATACTTTGGTGGCATTTACCATGCACCAAGAACTGTTCTGTGTGCTAAATATATTAGCAAATGAAAGAGACAAAGCCTTTGCCTTCATGAAACATTCTTTTTGCATGTGTGAAAAGATAATAGAAATACGAATAGATACAAAGTCTACTACAATATGAGTTTGTGAGAAGTCCTCTTGAAAGATAAGGAGTGACATGGGCTACATATTTGATATTATGATGGCCCCTTAGATAAAGTGATGTTTGAACAGATGTAAGGCTTATGCAACATGAAGGATATCAGACTTACCAGTATCTGAAGAAAGGTTTTTCTAGCTGCAAAATACAACACATATAAAAGGCTTTAAAGCAGGAGCTTTCCTAATTGGTTTGGGGAAAGCCTGGTAAACGTCGGTATTTTGCTTGATTGTAATTAACCTACCTAAAGCAGATACTGAGAGGTGACAGCTTGCTGGCAGTCCTCACAGCCCTCGCTCGTTCTCGGTGCCTCCTCTGCCTGGGCTCCCACTTGGGCGGCACTTGAGGAGCCCTCCGGCCCACCGCTGCACTGTGGGAGGCCGTTTCTGGACTGGCCAAGGCCGGAGCCGGCTCCCTCAGCTTGCCGGGAGGTGTGGAGGGAGAGGCGGGGGCGGGAACCGAGGCTGCGCGCGGCGCTTGCGGACCAGCGCGAGTTCCGGGTGGGCGTGGGCTCGGCAGGCCCCGCACTGGGAGCGGCAAGCCGGCCCGCAGGCCCTGGGCAGTGAGGGGCTTAGCACCTGGGCCAGCACCTGCTGTGCTCAATTTCTCGCAGGGCCTTAGCTGCCTTCCCGGCGGCAGTGCAGGGCTCGGGACCTGCAGCCCGCCATGCCTGAGCCTCCCCCGCCCCTCCGTGGGCTCCTGTGCGGCCTGAGCCTCCCCAACGAGCACCGCCCCCTGCTCCACGGCGGCGCCCAGTCTCATCAACCACCCAAGGGCTGAGGAGTGCGGGCGCACGGCACGGGACCGGCAGGCAGCTCCACCTGCGGGACCGGCAGGCAGCTCCACCTGCGGGACCGGCAGGCAGCTCCACCTGCAGCCCTGGTGCAGGATCCACTGGGTGAAGCCAGCTGGGCTCCTGAGTCTGGTGGGGGACATGGAGAACCTTTATGTCTAACACAGGGATTGTAAATACACCAGTAGGCACTCTGTATCTAGCTCAAGGTTTGTAAACACACCAGTCAGCACCCTGTGTCTAGCTCAGGGTTTATGAATGCACCAATCGACACTGTATCTAGCTACTCTGGTGGGGACTTGGAGAACCTTTGTGTCTACACTCTGTATCTAGCTACTCTGGTGGGGAGGTGGAGAACTTTGTGTCTAGCTCAGGGATTGTAACAATCAGCGCCCTGTCAAAACAGACCACCCCGCTCTACCAATCAACAGGACGTGGGGGGCGGGGGCAGATAAGAGAATAAAAGCAGGCTGCCCAAGCCAGCAGTGGCAAGCCGCTTGGGTCCCCTTCCACACTGTGGAAGCTTTGTTCTTTCACTCTTTGCAATAAATCTTGCTACTGCTCACCCTTTGGGTCCACACTGCCTTCAAGAGCTATAACACTCACTGAGAAGGTCTGCAGCTTCACTCCTGAGCCAGTGAGACCACGAACCCACCAGAAGGAAGAAACTCCGAACACATCCGAACATCAGAAGGAACAAACTCCAGACGTGCCACCTTAAAGCTGTAACACTCACCGCGAGGGTCCGCGGCTTCATTCTCGAAGTCAGTGAGACCAAGAACCCACCAATTCCGGACACAATGCTGCGTTAATACATCCAGTATAGTTAAATTTTCACATACGCTATAATGTTGCAAATAATCTGTATTGTAAGCTTTTCGATGTTAAAATTCTTTATTTTCCAAGAACAGTAAAGAACAATAAAGACTACGTGATAAATAGGCCGGGTGCTGTGGCTCACACCTGTAATCTCAGCACTTTGGGAGGCCAAGGCGGACAGATCACTTGAGGTCAGGAGTTTGAGACCAGCCTGACCAACATGGCAAAACCCTGTCTTTATTAAAAAAATTAAAATACGAAAATTAGCTGTGCATGGTGGCTTGTGTCTGTAGTCCCAGCTATTTGGTGGGTGGAGGCAGAATTGCATGAACCTGGGAGATGGATTTTACAGTCAGCCCAGATCACACCACTGCTCTCCAGCCTGGGCAACAGAGTGAGACTCTGTCTCAAAAAAAAAAAAAAAAAAGATTATATAATAAATATTGAAAGTTTTATTTGCACACTACAAAACAACATGTTAGCACACGTAGAAGTCAGTTAATTCAATCAAACTGGTCAATCAGAAAAAAATTTTGCCAATCGTTGTACTAACTTTGTTAATAGGAGTAACTGATCTATTTCATAGCTTAAAAGCAACTTCTTTCTTTATAATAAGTTTACATAGTATATATAGTAATTTAGTAATTATATAGTAATTTCTTTACAAATAATAATATATAGTAATTTATTCATAAATCAGGCACAATAAGAGATTAACAACAATAACTAATCTAGTTGGCCCATGAATAACAACATGGGTTTGAACTGCATGGGTCTATTTACACATGGATTTTTTTCAACAAATATATTTAAAACATTTTGGAGATTTGTGCTAATTTGAAAAAACTTACACCTAAAGCATGCAGCCCAGAAATATTAAAAAAATAAGAAATTTTGCCAGGTGTGGTGGCTCATGCCTGTAATCCCGGCACTTTGGGAGGCCGAAGTGGGTGGATCACAAGGTCAGGAGATCGAGACCATCCTGGCTAACACAGTGAAACCCCATCTCTATGAAAAATACAAAAAATTAGCCGGGCATGGTGGCGGGCACCTGTAGTCCCAGCTACTCGGGAGGCTGAGGCAGGAGAATGGCGTGAACCCCAGGGGACAGAGCCTGCAGTGAGCCGAGATCACGCCACTGCACTCCAGCCTGGGTGACAGCAAGACTCCTTCTCAAAAAAAAAAAAAAAGAAATTTTAGGTGCATCATGAATGCATAAAATATATGTATATAATTGTTTAATCACTTATTACCATAAAATATATACAAATCTATTTTTAAAAGTTAAAATGTATCAAAACATAGGCACACAAATACTGACTACACATGACACCATTGACAGTAGGGAGAAATGTAAACAAAAGTAAAGACACAGTATTATAACTGCAAAAAGAGTAACTGTGCTACATACTGTACTACTGTAATAATTTTGCTCAAGTGTTGCAAATATCTGCATGTGCCATTAATCATCTGTGTATGCAGCACTATTTTCAATAACAAAGACTTGGAACCAACACAAATATCTATCAATGATAGACTGGATACAGAAAATGTGGCACATATACACCATGGAATACTATGCAGCCATAAAAAAGAATGAGTTCATGTCCTTTGCAGGGACATGGATGAAGCTGGAAACCATCATTCTCAGCAAACTAACACAGGAACAGAAAACCAAACACCACATGTTCTCACTCATAAGTGGGAGTTGAACAGTGAGAACACATGGATAGAGGGAGGGGAATATCACATACCGAGGCCTGTTGGGGGATGGGGGTAAGGGGAGGGAGAGTATTAAGACAAATACCTGATGCATGCGGGGCTTGAAACCTAGATGTTGGGTTGATGGGTGCAGCAAACAAGTATAGCACGTGTATACCTATGTAAGAAACCTGCACGTTCTGTACATATATTCCAGAACTTAAAGTAAAATAAATTTTAAAAAATCATCTGTGCGTGAGCAGTTCATCTCTCCAGTAAATTGTGTATTAGGTAAAAAGTGATCTCGCACAGTATTTGCACTTCTTTCACAGCGCTTAGTGCAATAGTGCTTAGTGCAATAATCCTTGAATAACACCATGGGATCCATGTGAAGTGCCACTAGTGTTGCTGGAAGTGCTCCCAAGAAACAGAGAAAAGTCATGACATTATGAGAAAAAGTTGAATTGCCTGATATGTACCATAGATTAAGGTCTGAGGCTGTGGTTAGTTGTCATTTCAGACAGATGATCCATTTTGTAAACACATGAAGTAAACTTACGATATCAATAAATACAGTGCATTATTAGAAATGTATTTCTCTTCCTTATGATTTTTAATAATATTTTCTTTTCTCTAGCTTATTTATGTAAGAACACAGTATATAATGCATATAACATACAAAATATGTGTTAATCAACTGTTTATTTTGGTAAGGGTTCCAGTCAAGAGTAGGCTATTAGTAGTTAAGGTTTTGGAAAATCAAAACTTATATGTGGATTTTTGACTGTGCAGGAGGTTGGCGACCCTAACCCCTGTATTGCTCAAGGGTCAAATGTAATAAAATAGAACAATTATAACAATATGCCTGTATCACTACTCTTTTGCTTTGGGGCTGCTATTAAGGAAAATAAGGGTGACTCCAGCATAAGCCCTGGAATACTGACACAGCCCGTCTGATGACCTACATTGCTATTAAGTGATTAATGGGTGGTAGCATCTACAGCTTTGAAATGCTGGATAAAGGAATAATGTAGGTCCTGGGTGAGACAAAGCAGGATGCTCCAGATTTCATCATGCTACTCAAAGAGGCACAACACTGAAAACCTATGAATTGTTTATTTCTGGAATTTTCCATTTAATATTTTCAGACTGCAGGTAACTAAAATCACAGAAAGATAAACTGTGGATAAGTGGGGACTACTGTATTACTCAGAAGTATCATAGTCTATTCCATTGTTTTCCTATGGGCATGTGACATGTTTCAAGACTTTTGCTATTACCAGCTGTATTGCAGAGAATATCTTTGTGCCTTCTTCATTTCATATTATGCCAGTAATTTTGCCATAGATAGCTAGAAATGGATTTTTTGTCAAAAGGAAAAATTGATAGATAATTCTTCTAGAAATGACTAAACTCCTTCGAAGGAGTTTTTACATGTTGCATGCTTACCAGAGATATACAAGGATGCTATTTATCCATAGCCTCACCAACAGTATATATTTTCAAAATGTCAGATTTTTAATACTCCAAAGTAAGGAATGGCAGTTTTAACTTGCATATGCCTTACTATGAATGTGGCTAAGCGTATTTTCCCATGTTTGAGCATCATTTGTATTTCTTTTTCTGTGACTTGTTTCGTATCTTTTTTCTATGTATTTTTGGGGGGCTGGTGCTTTTTTTCTTCTCAATTTTTAGAAAATCTATTAGGGCACTCAGAAAAGTATAAATGACAGTAGATATTGCCACGAAGGGAATTAAGTATAAAGAGATACCTAAACAGATACTGATGTAATGCAGCAAATAGTTATACTAAGGTACTGCAGATGGCAACTACAACAACTAATTGCCACCACTAGGGCTGGGAAAACGAAAGCAACAGTTTGGAATTATGAGAAGACAGAGGTTTTGAGGAAAGGCAATGTAGAGCAGCAATTCAGACCTCCGCTGAAAATTCAGACCTATGAGTCCGTTGACAGGTGCAGTCAGTCTTCTCTTGGTACTTCTGAGGGTGAAAGTGTTTCTGGGAGTGCTCTGATCCTATCTGGAACTAATCGCCCCTGCTGGGGCAACATTTGCAGAAGCATGGTAAATATGAAAGAGCGAGTTCCTTCTTTCTTGTTCCTCTCTTCTATCTCCATCTCTTGCTCTGTTGACCCGACCTACTAGAAAGACACCTGGAAAAGTCAGGAAAAACATTTGTAGAATCTTAGCACTAGCCTAAAGAATACTATAAATAGTAGATTTGGGGTAAAGAGATGATAACTTTATAACTAGCAGAATTTCTCTCTGTTAGATACGTTAGCCCTTTTCTATGACAAGTTTCAAAATCACATTCTGCAGTTTATCATTTGCCCTTTATTTCACTTACCACTATGCAAACTTTTAATTCTTAAGATTTATCTATCAATGTTTACCCTTATTGCCCTAGATTTTTATTTCATTGTCATAAAAAGTATGCACTACCAGATTATAATGGAATTCCCTCATGTTTACCTACAGTATTCACATGGTATGATTTTTATTTACTTGCTGATATTTGGTGTGTTTTTTTATTTGTATACATTCATGGAGTACAAGTGTAATTTTGTTATATGCATAGATCACATAGTGGTGAAATCAGGGCTTTTGGGGTATCCATCACTCGAATTATATAAATGAGATCTACCCATTTAACTGATTTTTAAGTGTACAATACAGTTTGTTAACTACAGGTGCAATGTTGTACACCATTCTAGAATTTATTCACCTTGTATAATTGAAATCTTATACCTTTAGATTAACAATTCCTCATTCCCCTTCAAGGCCCTGGGAACCCCCATTCCATTCTCTGCTTCTGTGAGACTGACTGTTTTAAATAGCTTACATAAGTAGAATCATACAGTATTTGTCCTACTGTGACTGGCTTATTTCACTTAGCATGATATCCTCCAGCTTCATCCATGTTGTTGCATGTTGCAAGATTTCCTTCTTTTCTAAGGCTGAATAATATTGCATTGTGGACATATACCATGTTTTATTCAGCCATTCATCTGCTGATGAACATTTAGATTTTTTCAAATTTATTGGCTATTGTGACTAGTGAGTGCTTCAGTGGACATGGGGATGCTAATATCTCTTCAAGATCCTGATTTTTGTATAAATATCCAAAAGTGAGATTGCCAGATCATATGGTATTTCTACCTTTAAAGTTAAACAAAAACTCCAGACAGTTGTTTGCAGCTGCCGCATTTTGCATTCTCCATAGCAGTGTACAAGGGCCCCAATTTGTCTACATCATCACCAATATTTGTCTTTTCTTTTTTCTTTTTGTGTTGTTGTTAATAATAGCCATCCTAAGAGATGTGAGGTGATATTTTATTGTGGTTTTGCTTTGCATTTCCCTGATGGTTAGTGAACGTGAGCATCTTTTCATGTACCTGTTTGCCATTTGTAGGTTTTATTTGAAGAAATGTCTATTAAAATACTTAGTCCATTTTTAACTGGGTTGTTTTTTGTAGATATTGGGTTATAGGAGTTTCTTATACATTTGGAAATTAACCCCTTCCTAAATATGTGGTTTGCAAACCTGTGCAGACTTGCTGTGCAGATTTTTACACTGATGTACTGCAATTTGTCTGGCTTGGCTTATGTTGCCTTAGCTTATCTATGAAAGCCATATCATTTCTATAAAATTATTATCAAGACCAATGTCATGAAGATTTTTCCCCATTTTTTTCTAGGAATTTCATAGTTTCAGGCCTCATATTTAAGTCTTTAATCTATTTTGCGTTGTTTATTGTGTATAGCCAAAGGTAAGAGTACAATCTGATTCTTTTGAAGGTGAATATTCAGTTTTTTCCGACACCGTTTGTTGAAGAAACTGTCCTGTCCCCATTGTGTATTTTTGGCACTCTTGCTGAACATGAGTTGACCCTATATGTGCACATTTATTTCTAGGCTCTTTGTTGTATCCCATTGGTCTATATATCTGTCTGTATTCTGTTTTAATTACTGTAGCTTTGTAAAATATTTTAAAATAACAAAGTGTGATACCTCCAGGCATATTTTTCTTTCTCAATATTGTTTTGCCTATTCAGGGTCCTTTTTTCCATCATACGAATTTTAAAATTTTATTTTTTTATTTCTGCAAAAATAACTGGTATTTTGGCAGGGACTGTGTTGAATCTGCAGATTGTTTTGGGTTGTGTGAACAGTTAACAATACTAAGTCTTCCAAAACATGAACATGGAGTATTTTTCCATTTGTTTGTGTCTCTTTAATATTTTTCATCAGTATTTTATGCTGTTTAGCCTACAGGTCTTTCAAAACCTTCATTCAATTTATTACTAGGCTTTTTATTTTCTTTTGATGCTACTATAAATGTGATTATTTTCTTAATGTCTTTCTCAGCTTTTTCATTATTAGTATTAAAAATTGCAACTTTTATATCTGGATTTTGTATGTGCAGCTTTATTAAATTGTTTATTAGCAATAATGATTTTTGTGTGTAGAGTCTTTAGGATAAGATCATGTCATCTCTAAACAAGACAATTGTATTTTTTCATTTCCAATTCGAATACCTTTTATTTCTTTTACTTGCCTAATTGTTTTGGCTAGGACTTCCAGTGCTATGTAGAATAGAAGTGACATGAGTGGACATCCTTGTCTTGTTTCTGATCTTAGAGGAAAAGATTTTAGTTTTTCACTACTGAGTATGATATTACTTTATCCTTATTTAGTTCTCTGGACTTCTGGGATCTGTGGTTTGAAATCTGTTCTTCAATTTGGAAAGTTCTTGGTTGTCATCACTACAAACTTTTTTTTAATTTCACTGATTTTTATTCCGACTCCATTTTCCTTCTCATTCTGACATAGAATTCTATTGTCTGTATGTGATATCTTTTGAAATCATCTCAGTTATTGGACACTATGGGTTTTTTTACCCCCTCTGTTTGGATTTTAATTCAGGAAATTTCTGTTGAACTATCTTGCTGTTCACTGACTCTTTCCTTGGACTTTTAGTCTATTGCTGAGCCTGTCAAAGTCATTCTTCAACTTTGTTATTATGTTTTAATTTTTAACATTTCCTTTCAAATCTTTGTTAGAGCTTCTATTTGTTTACATTACTTATCTTTTCTATGCTGTCTGTTTTTGCCATTAGATCTCTGAACATATTAATTGTATTTCAAATTCCCTGCCTGTTAATTCCAAAATCTGTCATGTGTGTGTTTTCTCTGATGTATGTTTTTGTTTCTTCTTCCTTTTTTATTTTTATTTTTGAAAGCAGGATGTATTTTATCAAGTAATAGGTAACGAGGTAAATAGATCTTTAATATGATCGTTTATATTAATCTGGCTTGGAATTTGGCTGTGTTTAATGTTGTACATATGGGAATCAGAGACTTCAAATTCTTCTAGTATTCTTGCTTTAGTCTCTCCTCTTGTTTTATTTTTACTACTCCAGACAGAGAGACGGTCTGTACATTTTAGATCTTTTTAAATTTCCCTCAGTAGTATTATATCAGAGGTTTGTTGGTGTCCTGGTAGCATGTGGGAAAGGGGCTGTCCTATAATTTGCTTCAGTCAGTCCTTAGTGGTACTGTGTCTCTAGGGTGTGGCCTTCACGAATCTCTCAGACTCTTATCCTGGAGTTTAGTTCATTCCCCCTGCCTCTACTTTCTTCTCTGGCTGCGGTATTCCCAACTTGTTTCTCTGAAGCCCACTCCACTGCGGATTTCACTTGTGTCTTTGTTTTTCCCATAAAGAGATAAGTGAGATAAGAGCTGGGGTGGGGGAGTGGTGGGGGTGCCCAGGAATTACCTTGCCCCATCTGGGAAAACATTCTGAATTCCTTTCTGTTTAGTTTCTTTCCTCTGGAAACTAGATCTTTTTTAGTGAGAAGAGTCTGAGCGGGTTTCAAGATGACCGCCCTTTCCCTGCCCCAGCCAGGGTCATGAAAGGATCTTTCTCAGATCTCACTGTGAGACTCCTATAGGATTCCCATAATAAAATCACTATGAATGTGGCGTTTCAGAGTTTCCCACTATCATGCTAGTCCACTGTCACCCTTCAGCAATTTGCCAAAATATCCATTCCATTCTCCCTACCAGTTTATGGATTCCAGCAGTTTCCGCTTTCAGTAGGCAAGTCTCAGCTCTGTATCTATCAATGTGCCACTGTCTCCAGATTTTGAGGTAGCACTTGCCCTGTAACCTCAGTTCTCTGTTGAGTCTAAGTTGTGGATTTTTAGTTTATCAGTCTTTTGCTTTTGAAAGGTTGGGATGATGACTCCTAGGCTCTTTACATGCCAGAGCTGAAACTGGAAGTCTCAGTTCATTTTTTAATTTTTAATTTTATTTCTTATTACAGTAAGATATTTATTTATTGATTTAATTTTTGTAATTTCAACATTTATTTTAAACTCAAAGGATACAAGTGCAGGTTAGATACATGCGTATATAGTGCAGATGCTAAGGTGTGGAATATGAATAATCTGGTCACCCAGGTACTAAGCATAGTGACCAACAGTTAGTTTTTCAACCCTATGCCCCCTCCCTCCCTTCCCCCTCTAGTAGTCCCCAGTGTCTACTGTTGCCATCGTATGTCTGTGAGTACACAATATTTAGTTAGCTTTTGCTAATAAATGAGGAACATGCAGTGTTTGGTTTTCTGTTCCTGTGCTAATTCACTTAGGATAATGGCCTCTAGCTGCATTCGCGTTGCTGCAAAGAACATGATTTTATTCTTTTTATTTAATGGCTACATTAAAAGCATCTAGCAATCCAACATCTAATAACCCTGGAAGAATCTAATTTCTTTTTGCTTTTTTCCCCATCTATTTGCTCTTCCACTGTTGTTTCATTTTATTTTTGTGTGGATTATAGAAAGTCTTGCCACTGGACTCATGACCTCCTCTCTTCTACCTTTGCCATTGTCCTCCCAAATTTTTGCTACACAGATATTTCTGAAATACAGATTTTGTTCAGGTCATTTTATACTGCCACTTGCTCATATGGTAAAGTTAAATCTTTGCTAGCTCCTTCAAAGGCCCCCATGATACCGTCTTGATGGGCTTCTGTAGCCTGTAGCCTGTTTTCTCCACATTCAAGCCATGGCTTTTGATTTTTTAGCCACACTGAACTGCTTTCAGTTCCTCAGAAAGGCCTGCTTTTCACACCTTCTTTCTTTTTCCTTCTATCTACATGTTTATTGTCTATTTTAGCTCTAAAAGTTTTTGACCTAGCTCAGCTCATTTTTTTCCATGAAGCTTTTCATAAAACAATCACTCTATTTATCTAGGAAGAAGCAAGCATTCGAACAGTTGCATTAGATATAGTACTTTCTAGGTACTTTCATCATAGCACCTATAACACTTTGAATTCCTTATTTTCATATTTGTCTCACCTTTTCAGCCTGTCAGCCCCTTGAAGATTCAGCTGTGTCTGTTTCGTTTACATAACAACTTGATCTTAACATATCAGTCAGTAATATGTACTCAGTAAACATTTTTGAACTTTGTAAGAAAAATAATATATTGCTATCTTAAATGTGTTTCATAACTTAGAGTATTTAGCCACACATTCCTGAGTTTTCTTAAATTACAGAATGTATATTTCACCTGCTATGTTTTCTGAATTTAATAAACATGCTTCTGAAAACATTCTTATTGAGAAAAAATGTCCTATTTTTGACTGAGAGGACAAAAGATATGCCATTTCTTTAAGAAATTTCTCACTCAATAGCTGAAAACGAAAGGACTCTTTCGAGCGGCTATAGGAAAATGACAAAAGGAAGGAAAGCATGCTTTGCTACATTAATGATTTGTTCTTTCTAGAAGACTACTGTTATTGACCTTTCCAAATATAGCATTCAATACTTGGATCATTTTATCAAAAGTCCAATAACAGTGGATTTTACTTTTTTTCAGAAATTTTTATGTGACTAGAAGTCATGATGAATTGAAGGAAAAATAATCTTTTTATTATTAACCTTAAAATGATATGACTGCAAAATTTTCACTCAGACTGTTTTATTAACAAGGGATTTATCTGAGCTATAATACTAGGCAGTCTCTTGGGGGCATATATATATGGTGTGGTATAGCAGTTAGCCAAACTCTATGGCGAGTTTGATTTGATTGGCCTCAAGGCCTATGTGGCTTCTAGAACAACTTCAATCACCTTTAAAAGAGGATGAAGGAAAAGAATCAAATCTGAAAAAAAAAAAAAAGCAAAGAGCAAGACAGAAAGGAACTTGTTATATTAACAGATCTGGAGGGATAATTAAATACAAATATTCTTTGGAATAAAGCATTTTGCCAGAAGATACTATTTATTATAATTTATAGAAGTGGATTACCTCTTAGTGACATTGCAATTAATTAAAGAATAATATGAGTGTTTGTTTATGTTCTAGGGGGAAAAGAAGGTTAAGGGCAGTGATCAGTAGCCACTCTCCTCTATCCCTGATTCTCTTTGTTGTTTCTCTCATCACTTTTGTCGAGGAAATCCAGAGATGCTTAACCTGCAGCAGATCTCATAGAGAAAGATCTATTTACCACCAGCAGAAATGTTCTCCTTCCCAGAAATATGAAAAACTAAAAATCTGAGTGTTTAAAAATACTTTTATATGCTCAATGAAATTTTTCAGGAGAAAAGAAAGTTGTGAGGAAGAGAGTGTCATAGAGCTATATTTGATTTTACTTGACCACTAACTAACTGTATCAGTTTTGTAAAAGTAGTTTTTTTAATATAAAAAGCATATATAGGCAGAACATAAAATATAACAGATATAACGGCAGAATATAACATATAAGAATGTAAATTAGTTAATTTTTTCCAATATAAGAGATGTAAATATCCACAGAATGTTATGAGGTAGTTCTCGGAATATACAAAATAGGCAAATTTAAAGTTGGCATGCCAATATTTCAAAATAGAAAGTGATATTGACAGCAATCACTATGTTTCAGAAGATGAATAATGTATTTTATGGAACATATAAAAGTTATTTGTGTTGCCCATTAAAATGCATCTGCAACGTAATTATTTAATCCACATTAATAGAAATATTGACATTCTTATACCTTGAGCCATGCATCGATCTTCCTCTTCTCCAGAGTTCTATGACTTGAAAGCTCATTATGCTTAATTGTCATTAACAAAAATAGTAATAACAACAGATCACAGTTTTTTGAGTGGTTACCCTGGCCCAGGAAGTATGACAAGTGACTTACAGACATTATTTCCTTTAATTCTCAAAACTACTATAAATTACACATTGAACATTTTACAGTTTTACGAGATTGATCTTTAAAAGGATTTGCCTGCAACCACTCACATAGTTGACAAATAAAGCAAAATCATAGCTGCATTTTAGTAATTCCGAAGCTCACTCTTATATTCACGTGGCTTAATAATAATTGATGTTTATTATGATAAATTTAGGTGATTCCAGGGCCCCTAATTGCTAATAAATCCAAAAGTGTCCAATTACGCATAGTAGCATTTTGGGATTAAGTGAATTGTTCTGTATCTCATTTAATATTACATGTTGATTAAATTGTTTCCATGTTTAATTATTTCTTTACTGAGGTAGAATTTCTGTGTTACCAGTGATGACAATCACTTTCTATGTTCAGTTGGTACCATTTGGCTACACTTACTTCTTTTCTTTTAAACTGTAATGACAAAGGCGTTAGCACAGTATTTTATCCTGCACATTGCCAAGCAGAATGCCTCACACAAGGCAAATAAGTGAAAAGGCGACTATTGAAGTAATAAGTTCCTGTTTAAGTATTAACAAGGAAGAGCGAACATTTCCTATATCATTTTACATTTGAGAACATTTTTGGGTACAAGAAGGTAAATACATTGTTCAAAGCATACATAATTTCAGTTATGAACGATGAATAAGTCCTGCAGATCTACTGTACAGCTTAGGACAGAGAGCCGAACAATACTTATATATACTTAAACATCTAACAGGGTAGCTATTGTATTAAGTGTTCTTACAACAAACAAATAGAAAGAGGAAGGAGGGAAAGTTTTAGATGTTTATGGCATTGTTTATGGTGATGATTGCATGGGTGTATACTTATCTTCACACTCATCGAGATGTATACATTAAATAAACACACTTTTTGCATGTCAATCATACTCCAATAAAAAGATATCTGGGAATACAGTAAGTTATAGATAAAATGAAAAAATATCACTTTGAATTTAAAGTTAAAATTGGATTAATTATTGCTGGAAGCTGGTGAAAACCTTCCGTTACTTAAGCTTAAGGAGATGCACTTTCTACAGTGAAGAAGCAATTCAGATACAAAGGACTATTGATCAAATTTTCTAAGAGGTTTGGTACTGCTACATTTCCTTTTTAAAAAAATATTTTAACTTTTAGGTTCAGGAGTGCATGTGAACGTTTGTTATATAGGTAAACTTGTGACTCAGAGGCTTGGTGTGCACATTATTTTGTCACCTGGTTACTAAACATACTACCTGACAGTTTTTTTGTTTTTGTTTTTGTTTCTGAACCTCTGTCTCTTCCCACTCTCTTTCCTCAAGTAGGCCCCAGTGTCTGTTGTTCCTCTCTTTCTGTCCATGTTTTCTCATTATTTATCTCCCACTTATAAGTGAGAACATGTATATTTGGCTTTCTGTCTCTGCATTAGTTTGCTAAGAATAAAGGCCACCAGTTCCATTCATGTTCCTACAAAGGACATTATCTCATTCTTTTTTATGGTTGCATAGTATTCCATGGTGTATGCATAGTATTCCATAGCTTCAGTAAGAATGGTACGAGCTCTTCTTTGTACCTCTGGTAAAATTCAGTTGTGAATCTCTGTGGTCCTGGGCATTTTTCAGTTGGTAAGCTACTTCTTACTGATTCAATTTCAGAGCTTGCTATTGTCTGTTCAGGGATTCAACTTCTTCCTGCTTCAGTTTTGGGAGACTGTATATGAATGTACAGGAGTTTATCCATTTCTCCTAGGTTTTTCCAGTTCATGTGCAGCACACAGAGGTGTTCATAGTAGTCTCTGATAGTTATTTGTATTTCTCTGGCATCAGTTATAACATCCCCTTTATCAATTTGAATTGTGTTTACTTGGATCTTCTCTCTTCTTTATTAGTCTGGTTAGCAGTCAATTTTATTAATTTTTTCAAAAAACCAATTCTTGTATTTTTAAATCTTTTCTATGGCTTTTCATGCCTCTGTCTCCTTAAGTTCAGCTCTGATTTTGCTTATTTCTTGTCCTCTGTTGGCTTTGGAGTTGGTTTGTTGTTGTTTCTCTAGCCCTCCTAGTTGTGATGTTAGGTTATAAATTTGAGATCTTGCTAACTTTTTGATGTTGGTCTTGAGTGCTATAAATTTCCCTCTTAACACTGTCTTAGCTATGTCCTAGAGATTCTGTTATGTTGTATTTTTCTTCTCATCAGTTTTAAAGAACTTTTTTACTTCTGCCTTAATTTTGTTATTTACTCAACAGCTGTTCAGGAGCAGGTTGCTTAATTTCCATGTAATTTTATGGTTTGGAGCAATTTATTTGGCCTTGATTTCTATTTTTATTGCATTGTGGTCCAAGAGGGTGGTTGGTATTATTTCGGTTTTGGGGGGTTTGCTGAGGATTGTCTTATGTCCAACTGCATGGTTAATTTTGGAGTATGTACCATGTGGCAATGAAAAGAAGGTATATTCTGTTGTTTTGGAGTAGAAATTTCCGTAGATGTCTCTCAGACCCATTTGGCAACGTGTTGAGTTCAACTCCCAAATCTCTTTGTAATTTTCTGCCTTGATGATCTAATACCGTAAGTGGGGTGTTGAAGTCTTTCCCTATTTTGGTGTGTGAATCTAAGTCTCTTTGTGTATCTATCTCTAAGAACTTGCTTTCTGAATCTGAGTGTACCCGGGTTCAGTGCATATAGATTTATGATAGGTTGGTCTTCTTGAATGCTTTACCATTTTGTAATGCCTTTCTTTATCTTCTCATCTTTGTTTTTTAAAGTTTGTTTCACCTGAAATTAAGGTTGCAACCTCTGCTTCTTATCTGTATTCCATTTGCTTGGTAAGTTTTTCTCAATCCCTTTATTTTGAGCCTATGGCCTCCCAAAGTGCTGAGATTACAGGCATGAGCCACTGCGCCTGGCCTTACTCTGTGCCTTTTAATTGGGGCATTTAGCTTTTTTACATTCAAGGTTATTATTGATATGTGTGGATTTGATCTTGTCATCATATTGCTAGCTGGTTATTATGCTGTCTTATTTGTGTGGTTGCTTTATAGTGACACTGGTATGTGTACTTAAGTGTGTTTTTGTAATGACTGCTAATGGTCTGTCCATATTAAAAGCTTCCTTCAGGAGCTCTTGTAAGGCAGGTCTGGTGGTCATGAATTCCCTTGGCATTGCCTTCTCTGAAATGAATCTTATTTCTCTTTTGCTTGTGAAACTTAGTTGGCCAGATGTAAAATTCTTTGTTGGAATTTCTTTTCTTTAAGAATGTTGAATATAGGCCCCCAATCTCTTCTGGATTGCAGGGTTTCTTCTGAGAGGCCCACTGTTAGTCTGATGGGCTTTCTTTTGTAGGCAACCTATCCTTTTTCTCTAGCTGCCTTTAACATTTTTTCTTTCATTTCAACCTTGGAGAATCTGATGATTAGGCGTCTTAGGGGTCATCGTCTTGTTAAGTATCTTGAGGGGGTTCTCTGCATTTCCTGAATTTGAATTATGGCCTCTCTAGCTAGGTTGGGGAAGTCCTCATGAATGATATCCTGAAATATGTTTTCCAAGTTGCTTCATTTCCTCCCATCTTTTTCAGGGTCATGAGTGATTCATAGATTTGTTCTCTTTATGTAATCCCACATTTCTCAAAGGTTTTTTCTTTTTTCATTATTCTTGTCTGACTGTTTCTGTCATATTATAGAAAGCCAGTCTTCAACCTCTGAGTTTCTTTCATCTGCTTGGTCCATCTGCTCTTAATACTTGCAATTGCATTATCAAATTCTCGTAGTGTGTTTTTTTTTTAACTCTACCAGGTCGATTATGTACTTTTCTATTTTATTTATTTATTTATTTTATTTATTTATTTATTTTTGTGGTGGGGGTTATGGAGTCTCTCTCTGTCGCCCAGGCTGGAGTGCAGTGGCGCGATCTCTGCTCACTGCAAGCTCCGCCTCCTGGGTTCACGCCATTCTCCTGCCTCAGCCTCTCCGAGTAGCTGGGACTACAGGTGCCTGCTACCACGCCCAGCTAATTATTTTGTATTTTTTTTAGTAGAGACGGGGTTTCACTGTGTTAGCCAGGATGGTCTCGATCTCCTGACCTCATGATCCACCCGCCTCGGCCACCCAAAGTGCTGGGATTACAGGCGTGAGCCACCGCGCCCGGCAGATTATGTTCTTTTCTATACTGGCTTATTTGTTTGTCAGCTCCTGCATTGTTTTATTGTGACGCTTACTTTCTTGGATTAGGTCTCAACATTCTCCTGAATCTCAATTACATTTTTATTTTTAATGTATTTATACAGGTTTCTATTTGTTATTGCAGAATTATTTCAAGTACGAAATAATTATGTATCCTTATTAATGTAACTCTTGTTTTAAATAATACTTGAGTTGTAAAAAAATGGCAATTCAAGTATTATTTAAAACAAGAGTATTTTAATAATGTTAAAAATCTGAGGTTTCCTTGTGAGTACATTTATGATGATGAAATAAAATAAATTAGAAAACATGATTTGCCTAAAACAGTGGATGATAGTTAATGATTAAAGGATACTCTTAATGGCAAATAGAACTGTCATAATTATTATAGTCATGATTACTGTTTATAGCTACATTATTTTCATTTTTGACCCAGAAACATTTAAATTTAATAAAATTGGACATATAAATGAGCTAAAAAATTGGACTGTATTGGCATACTTAAAAATAATTGTATAATAAGGTTATATTTTACTATGAAATATATATTAAAAAGGCACAAATTTTATATTAAATGCTGAAGAAATAATGAAATTTTGAAAAGATACTCATGGAAGCTAATAAAAGGATATTTTCTATTATCTTCATTAATAATTAATCCAACTGTAATGATCTTAACAGTAAATATATGTATTTAATTAATTTCTTAATATAATATGCGTGTATTCTAAAACTCTGGTTATTTCCAGAGACATTCTTTCTTTTTTTTTTTTTTTAATACTCAGGCAGCTATCACAATTGCATTCTATTTTATAATTTACTGCAAAACAAAAGTTTCCAAACTGTTCATCAGAAAGCAGAGAAAATGAATCACTCATTTTAAAAGTTTATTCAGTCCTCTTGATTATAAATTTACTCAAATGAGTCTGTTTTTTTCTGTCCTATTTTTCCACAGAACTCTGAGTACCTCACTATTTATAGTCATATTCCCAATTTATTCACCTGATGTTTGAGCATTTTTAAATTATTCAAATACTAGATTACCTTTAGATATAATGCTGAAGATGGTTTATGGCAATTAACACTCAATTATAAACATCTCATCCTCTCAGGCAGACTTTTTTCTTATCTTATTTTAATTGATCCCTAACCCTTCTAAAAGGCAGTTGTTAAGACACTCTTAAATAGCCATTTGGGAGACACAGAATCCAGAGAAATAGGGTCAGTGTTCCCAAATTCCGAGTTAATTTCTTGCTTGTATAGGGAGAAAACAAATACATCTCACAGGATTATGACATTTTCTATACAAAGCTAGTTTAAGAGGAACAACTAATTAATTACAGTTTGTATTTCCTGCACAGCTTATTTTCTCTTCTTTACAGTAGTTTTTCATTTCCTTTTCTATTTAAAAGTCTTAACTTATTATTCCATCTGAAAATAATATGATAGCCATGCACAGTCTGTGTGAGAAAGGCAACAGAAAAGTTAATCTATAATGAAGATCAATTGTCAATAGGAAAGATGTCTTCCCTGGCACTTTTCAGTCATTTGAAACATTTTATAAAACAACGCAGGTAAGGAAGAAGGCTAATCTATAATCAGAGAAATAAAGGTTACAGTTGCTTAGGTTACAGCTGCCTATGGTTGACTCAGGCTCTGTATTCACATTCCTTTGAGGCTCAAAATAACTTAAATTTCAACAGCTTAGATTTTGAACCACTTAACTTCATATAAGTTAAGGAACAGAGAATTCAGAGACTACACATGACAAAGAATACAGACTTACAAAAATAGTTTAGAAACAGGCACAGAGCAAAACAAGAAATAAGACAGACTGTGGGGATAATAAATTATCTGCTTTCCAGAATTACCACATTATAATATTCAAAATGTCTATTTTTCAACAAAAAATGAGGAAGCATGTGAAGAAACAAAAAGTATAGAAATATAGCTCATTAAAAAAAAAAACAGAGACTGTCCCTAGAAAAACAGACATTGGACTTACTGGTCAAACGTTTCAAGTCAAATATACACTGAATGACTGAAGGAAGTCATGGGTGAAGAGTTAAAGAAAATTAGGAAAATGAGGCATGAACAAAGAATTTCATTAAAGAGATAGAAAATATAAAAAGAAACTAGATAAAAAATCTGGAGTTGAAAGTACAAGTACTAAAATGAAAAACTCACTAGAAGTTTTCCAAAGTAGATTTGCATACATTGAAGAAAGAATCCATGAATTTGAAGATAGGTCAGTTGAAATTATATAGTCTGAGGCTAAAAAGAATGAAGAAAAATCAATAGAGTCTAGGAGACCTCTGGAGCACCATACACATAAAGCAACATACACATAAAAGGAAGCTCAGAAAGACGGGGGACAGAGAAAGGACAAGCATGAAGTAAAAGTAAGACATTCCAGATAAACAAAAGCTGAGGGAGTCTGCACTATCAGACTTTCCCAAGAAGAAATGATAAAGGGGATCCTTTAGGAAGAAATGAAAACGAACAAACAAAAAACTAGATAGCAATTTGAAGCCATATGAAAAAATAAAGAATTATGATAAAGTTAAATACAGAGATAAATGTAAGACCAGTGTTATTGAATATTTGGTTTGTAACTTCTCTTTATATTACCTGTACATTTTTGGAAGATAAAGAAGAGATGGGTAGGTTGATCACTCAGCAAGCAAAGTCCTTTACAAGAAAAGGAAGAACATGCCACAGTTATGGGAAGAACTATTGATAAATTCAAGTTACTGGACCTTAATTCATGAAACTTTGTTTCAGTTGATTTTGGGTGGTGTCTAGGAACTTGAAAGGTTTTTGTCTTTGCGAGATTATGTGGTTCTTATGTGCAGATAATTTTTCTAAGTGATACCTTCTTTAAGAATTAATTTTCATGGGAAAAACACCGAGGTCCAACCCAGGAAGTTTGGGCTTGGTTTTGTTGATGCCTTGCTCACAAGTTTACAAAATGCTAATTCTACACATTCTGGTGATTGAAATAAAAAGATAGAAAGCAATTTTTATCCCCAACACTTCAAGTTAGTACAGGTGACAATGATGTTTAGATAAAATTCTTTCAGCAAACAAAAAAGACCTAATTCATAAATGAAAAATTAATATATATATCCACTTATTATCAGAGAAGAAATTTTCTTGTACATAATAGAGAAAAAATAATAAAAACAAAGACCAGTGTATTCATCTACTTCCACAGTGTGATTTTGTATTTTAGAGGAACACAAAAAGGAGTTGAAAGAAAAAAAAATTACATACATTATTACTTAACAGCAGAATTAACTCTCTAGTTCTTCTGAGAGCAAGGAGATGCTTACTATAAAGTAAGCATAATATTTTACCATAACCACATTTCCAAATCTGTTGAAGCAAATGAAAGTATTAAGGTTCATTGTCAAACCTAATTGTTGCGAAGTTCTAATAAATGCTTTTCAGACATAATGTATCTAGTTAACATTTTTTTCCTATAAGTAGGAAAAAAACTGGTGTCTCATATTTACATATCTATTTGTAATTTATTTTTTATGTTAAATTTCAATTTACTCATAAATATGATTCTTAATCAGACACAGCTTCAATTTAGCGGGACGGCATCCATGGAAGCCTTTTGAAAGGCCAGCACATATTGGATATGGCCAATGCATTGGCCTCTCCCAATGTGTTGCACCTCTCCCATTACCGCAAGGACATCGGCCGTATCCAATATGCATTGGCCTTTCAAACAACTTCCATGGATGGAGTCCTGCTAAATGGAAGCTTTGTCTTACAATAAATGAGTGACTAGCAGTCATTTACCTTGGCTAGACAAAATTTAATGATGAAAGATAATGCTATCTTTAATTTACTTTCAGTAGATTCATCAGAAAAGAATCATACAGATGAATGCAAAAAGAAATCAGTGTGGTGAAATTTGCATATCTAAATGAGGGAGATATATATATATATATTCTTCGTTCTAGACTTGTAACTTTCTGTAGGTGTCATTTTTTAATCACAATTAAAAGTTGGAAAACAAATGAAATAACATGTTAACCCTCCACACATAATCACGATTTTTAAATTTTTTTTTAAATTTTTTGAGACAGGGTCTCACTCTGCCACCTAGGCTGGGAGTGCAGTGGTATGATCTCAGCTCACAGCAGCCTCAACCTCGTGGGCCTAAGTTATCCTCCTACCTCAGTTTCCCAAGCAGCTGGGTCTAGAGGCATGCACCACCATGCCCAGCTAATTTTTTGGTATTTTTTGTAGAGACAGAGATTCACCTTGCTGCCTAGAGTAGTCTGGAACTCCTGAGTTCAAGCAATCCTCCCGCCTCAGTCACCCAAAGTGCTGAGATTGCAGATGTGAACCAGTGTGCCCAGCCAAAAAATTTTTATATGGCTGGAAACATTCCATTTTTAACATGCCATCATGAGTTAGCACACAGTTTTGGAGTCTGTATCAGTTGTCTTTTGAGCCAACAATTCCTTTTAACAAACTAAATCAAACCATGTGGCATTTAACAAGCAGTGTGTATTGGGCACACAGTTGAGTCAGCTGACAATTGGCTAAGTGAATCTTTTTTGTTGATCTGGCTTACAGATTTGAAGGCTGGATGGCAGATGGCTGCTTTCTTGCAACTCTCCCATTACCGCAAGCACATGCCAGAAGTAGCCTGCAAGAGAGCCACAGAGGAAGCAGAAACATCCCATAGATGTCTTAAGTCAGAACTACATATCATCACTTCCACCGAGTCTATTAACTAAAGAAAGCCACAAAACCCGTCCATATTTAAAAAGTAAGGAAATAGACTTGATCCCTTTAGAAGAACTACAGAATAGTCTGGCAAAAATACAGATACAGGGAGAGATAAGAAATTGTGGCCATCTTTGCAAGCTAACAGACTATCTTTCTCAGATCTACTAAAAACATAGAAAAGTCCACACCTTTTTCCTTTAAAGAGGTTTTACTGAGACAGGAAGAATGCAACCCTACACTATAATGAAAACATAAAGTTTAGAGAATTTAGTATTAGCCCACACTATGTGTCCTTTTTCAGAAAACAGTAAATAATAAGCATGTTATTAACTGCAAAATGCTGTTTTTATGCCACAGCATAATACATAATAATAGTAACAGAATAAATAACACTAATATTATTATCAGAGAACATGCCACCTCAATGTATCTTCCAGTTTATGTTGTAAGAAAAAAAGTTAATCCTCATTTTACGAATAAAGCAGTTGGAGTTCATGGAAGTTAAATAATTTGTGCAAGGCTTCCCTTCTAGAAATGGTAAGACTAGGATTAAGCCAAAGTGTATGTAAATCCAAGGTTTACGGTGCGATAACCGAAGCTTCCTAACCGAATCAGCTCAACCTATGGGTTTAGGGGATATTGAAAAATAAATAAATAAAAAGCTCTTGCTGTTTCCAGTATCTTAATAAATTAGATAATTGGTAAGCAAACATTCTGTTTACTATATTCTCAGTATAGTGATAAGAATTATATAGAGTGAAAAGTCTAAGAGCTTATGGTCTAGTTGGAAAATAAAACAAATGTATAAGGAACAATAGTGGCAATTTAGGCAAGTAGTACATCATTGATTAATTTTATGTCCTGCTTTTCTTATGCCAGTATTTAAGAATTTGTCTTAAAGTTCCCCTATTCCTACATGCCAAGATTCTGGTACATGTGTTGTCACTCTAAACTTTTTAACCCCTAACCTGGCACTTAGCACATAGCTCTGATTCTTTTCTTCCCCTAAATAAAGTGGCTTGGGCATAGTTGATGCAGTGTTTTCAGCCACCTTCATAAAGAAAAACAGAACACCTTCACAAAAAAAAAACAAAAAAAGAGTTTCTGGAACAAACCTGAGAATTGTGAACACTTTCCTTTTAAATATATTGTGAGTTGGTTATTTCAGTAGTATAAATGCGGTCAGCGTTTCAGAGGGTGCATCCTATAGCACATTTTTATGTTGCTTTCAAGGGAATCTTCATCATTAGAATGTGAAGTTGATGAGATCCGAAATTTAAAAGGTTGGAGTAAGCATTAGGAATTTTAAAAAATAGGACTACAAATATTGATTAAGCTTAAAGGAAAAGCGCCAGAACTGTGAGGGTGGCATTCAATGAAGAAAGCTTTAGGACATGTTTGAGCAAATGTCATTATATATTGGGGAAAATTAGTCACAGATCTTCCTAGGACATATTAGTGGGTGAATTTTTAGAGCTTATGTCTTCTACATCTCTACTGGGTAATATTGCCTCCTTTTTTACTAATTCTTATTTTCTTGCATAAAGTAATATATTGTTTTAAATAGAGGTATATCTACTGTTACTTTAGAATAATTATACTCACATAAAATCAATATGAGAAACTGCAAAAGAAATTGAAGTGCTTAAGAAATCCATAGAAGCTTGATTCAGCTCATTTTAAAATAACCATAAAATTTTCTCTTTTGTACTTGACTGACTTTCCACGATCGGTGCTAGACTTGCATCTTCTTAGGCTACTTTCTGGTAATTTTTTAGATAATTAACAGTGCCATTAAAGAACCAAAGAAAAATAACCATTATCCAACAGGCTTGGCTCACTGCAACTTCCACCTCCCGAGTTCGAAAGATTCTCCTGCCTCAGCCTCCTGAGTAGCTGGGACTACATGTGTGTGCTACCATGCCCAGCTAATTGTTGTATTTTTAGTAGAGACGGGATGTTGGCCAGGATGGTCTTAATCTCTTTACCTCATGATCCGCCTGCCTCGGCCTTCCAAAGTGCTGGGGGAAGTCGGAATTTATATACACAAGATCTGCATAAGCATAGTTGAAATTTCAGATTTCAGACAGTGTCCTGATTAAATGGAATGATTAAATATAAGCAGTTCAACATAGGGAAGCCTACTATATAGTCTTACAATCAATGTATACTTATGATTGTCTTGAAGAACTAACAGATAATAAAAACAAGCTAAGCTAAAAACAAAATTCTTCAAACTACAAACATAAAATTGCAGATGTGCCTGCAAGAAGAAAAAAACAATCACCATTTGGAGGGGGACTATTGTCTATAAACTCACAGATACTTCCCTTTGGATAACAGATTTTTTTCCACTTGCATACCAAATGTATTACAACTTTCAAGAATTTCCTGAAAATCCGAACAGTATTTCATTAAAAAATATTTTAATGGGCTTAAAAAAACAAAATTAGGTGTAATTGGAATTTTTTAATTACCTTTAAGTTTGTGGCTGTTATCATTAACTATTAGCTTTGGTCAATGGTGCTTTTAATTCTTTTAGACCGTTCCATAGTGGATACTTGCCACTTCTTTTGTCTAGTGAGCATCTGAATTTACATTTTCTGAATTCCCCTTTTTGTAAGGTGGACCTTGTCTTCCATTGTAAATGTTGAAGAAACCAAATCTCACTTTCCCAGCATTCCTTGATGCTTTATCAATCACACCTATATCATGTGACCTAAGCTTTTTCTATCATATGTTCTTACTCCAAACTTTGAATTTATACAATGAGGCAGCCACTTCTTGACATCTTGCATGGTGCCTTCAACTACTTCAGGTTCTCATGAGTGGAAGAGACAGAAATTCTGGAGCAGCTCCCATTAGGTGTGTGAACGGAACCACTGCGGTGTTCCTGGCCAAGGGGGATGCAAGCAGTGTTTTCACAGGCCAAGTTCTCCAGAATAGAACAGAGTTTAATTTTTGTTTTTCTTGGCTACATGTATATGAACTGTGATTCTCCATTTTCCTGGCTATTTGGAGCAATCAGTGAGGAATGATGAACACTGACTGATAAGAAGCTTACAGCATCTTGCCTCTGATTAGTAATTATAAAAGCCAGATGGTTTAGTAAAGATGCCTCTGCTTACAAAAACTAAAAAGCAGGTGAAAAAATAAAAACCACATCATTCCTCTTCATCTCCTACTATTACTAAAGCCAGAAGCCTCTTTAAAAAAATCCACAGTCTGAATAATTATTTTCCACTCTTTCCATATCAGCAATCTTCATTATATTAATCTTCACTTTATCCCAGATTAACCAAAAACTGAGAAAGGGGTTTAGCTTGGAGATTCCACATTCTTAAACTCTAAGTTTGATTAATATTTTTATATTATACAGTGTTTTATATTACAGAAGACATTGTTTTAAAATTTTATATTTGATAGTAGAGTGGAAGATTTATCAAAATATATATTTTACTCATCAATAGTCTATATGTATATGATTAAAGAATCATTCAAAATATTCATTTATTTAATTTATAATAAGGGACTGTAAGAAGAAAGAAGTAGATGATTACCCAACTGAGACAAAATGTTAAGATATTCAAGAACATTGTATTATACATTCTTCTGAATTATCAATTACTTATGCATCAACAGAGCCGTGTAAAATCAGCATGTCATTTGGAAAATTAGACGGGGAAAGCAAATGTATTTTTCCCCAAGCAGCATGATTAAGGAGATGATTTTCAGTGACTGAAGAAACAGCAATTTTTTTTTTTTTATCTTAACATACTACCCTCACCATTTTCTGGAAGCTGCCATTTGTAATGATCTTATAAATTTACTTTGCCTCACAAATCACTTATTCAGCATCACCAACTCTCCCAAAAGAGAAAATTATTTACAACTAAGGAAAAGCAAATGTTCGATATTTTTAAGAAATGGATACATTTCGTGCATTGTGTGAGGAATTCTTTTCTCAGGACCCAGGACCATATGTTTACTATTTCTTTAAGTATTTTATCACAATTCAAAATAGTGTTTACCACGGACATCATATATTTAAGTCGTTGAAATTCTGTCTGTCATGAAATTGTACTTTAAAATAACACAATGTATATATTTACATTATATTAGAAAAGACAGCTTAGCTTTAAAAAAAGATAGGCCGGACACGGTGGCTCACGCCTGTAATCCCAGCACTTTGGCAGGCCGAGGCGGGCGGATCACGAGGTCAGGAGATCGAGACCATCCTGGCCGACAGGGTGAAACCGCGTCTCTACTAAACATACAAAAAAAAAAAAAAATTAGCCGGGCGTGGTGGCGGGCGCCTGTAGTCCCAGCTACTCGGGAAGCTGAGGCAGGAGAATGGCGTGAACCCGGGAAGCGGAGCTTGCAGTGAGCCGAGATTGCGCCACTGCACTCCAGCCTGGGTGACAGAGCAAGACTCCGCCTCAAAAAAAAAAAAAAAAAAAGATAGAGTACTACTTTCTGTAATGACAAAGGGCCTCATTTCAGAAACCATTATAAACTTGGAGAAAAACCACAAAAATCAACCTTTTGAAGAGTTAAGAGTGACTAAAAGCAGGCAAGAACTGGATGGAATGTACCCCTAAGAGAAAGCAAATATACTAGGTAAGACACCTGTTTAGCTGGTAGTTCCCTTGAGACCTCCGCAAATTTGGTCCATAGAGAGATGAAACTGACACAAAAATCTGAAATTGGTTACTAAGAGAAAAATTTCTGGAAAGAAGGAAGTCGCTGTTTGATGTAAACTAAAAATGAAGTCCTAAGCTCCCTACTAGCTGAAAATGGACCCCCCTCTTGCCCAACACAAATCTTGAAAACTAAATTTTCAGCCATGATTGTTTAAGGGAGTTTGGACATGCCCCATGATACCCTCTCCTTTTTGGAGTTGAGGCACAATTGACCAGTGCTCATGTAAAACAGAGATTACAACACTGACAAACACACTCCTTATGGCAATGAAATTCCAAATTCCAAATAAGACCCAATGCCATGCAAGGCAAAGATTAAGTCAAGCCTGCTGGCCATCAATCTTGCTACATAGCACTGTTATCTTAAAACATTCCTGTCTGATGACTCCAAGTTTTAGACAGAGTCTTACTACTTTAACCAATTGCAAATTAAAGAATCTGAATCCACCTAAAACTTGTGGATTCCTGCTTCAAGATATCCTGTCTTTTTGGCCCAAAACAATATATACTTTCCATGTACTGATTTATGTCTTTGCCTGTAACTCTGGCCTCTGTAAAATGTATAAAACCAAGCTGTAATCCAAACACTTTGGAGACCACTTACTTAAGGCTTCTTGGGTTTGTGTTTTCCCCAGGCTGTGGTCACTCCTAATGGCTCAGAATAAACCTCTGAACTACTTTACAGAGTTTGGATTGTCTCTGAACAGTAGTATAGCAAAATCAGGTAAAAAAATTCCATCACATTCTTAGATGACCTCAAAATGTGCATGGAGCTGGATATGGTGGCTTTTTGCCTGTAATTCTGGCACTTTAGGAGGCTGAGGTAGGTGGGTCACTTGAGCCCAGGAACTCAAGACCAGCCTGGGTAACATAGCAAGACTCATCTCCACAAAAATAAAAATAAATTAGCCGTACATGGTAGCATTCACCTGTAATCTCAGCTCCTTGGGAGGCTTAAGTGGGCATGTCATTTGAGCCCATGAGTTTGAGGCTCCAATGAGCCAAAATGGTGCCACTGCACCAACTCCAGCCTGGGCAACAGAGCAAGACTCTGTCTCTTAAAAAAAAGAACAAAATGCACATGAGCAAGCTAATGTCCCAAAGAAACCAAGGGAAATTAACACTTAGGGAAAGTCTAGAATATTCTGTTTACCTCTGCTATGTTTTCTAGTTCACCTGCTGAGGCCTTCACTCTTCTGGGATATGATCTTTCATAGAGGAATCTCAGATATGAGCCCCAACTCTTTAGTCACCAGCCTTTGTCTTTTGTGTCCCAGATTAGTGTTTAAATCAAGGTTTCTAAGCTATCACAGGTAACGTCAGAGTATTCCTGGGTTCTATGCCTATTTACCTCTTTGTCCCTTCCCTCCCTTCCTGACCCCTCCTCTTTCCTCCCATCCACTTCCCTTGTCTTCCTTTCTTTCTGTTTCTGGTTTCTAAGAATTGCTTCTATTTTTTTCTTTACCAGTTAAATTATCCATTTAAATAGTTACACACACACACACACACACACACATATATTTTTTAGACAGAGTCTCATTCTGTCGCCCAGGCTGGAGTGCAGTGGCATGATCTTGGCTCACTGCAAGCTCTGCCTCCCGGGTTCACGCCATTCTCTTGGCTCAGCCTCCCGAGTAGCTGGGACTACAGGCGCCCGCCACCACTCCTGGCTAAGTTTTTTGTATTTTTAGTAGAGACGGGGTTTCACCGTGTTAGCCAGGATGGTCTCGATCTCGTGATCCTCCCTCCTCGGCTTCCCAAAGTGCTGGGATTACAGGCGTGAGCCACCGCACCCAGCCAGTTAAATATATTTTTATCTAGAATTCTAGGTAATTAGTACTAGAAAGGCTTCTTTGAGTAACTCTCCTGCTATATTTCTTAAAAGAGAAGGTCATTTCACAGATATAACGAAGTATTGAGAAGTGTATCTTCTTGACTGGAGATCAAATCAATTCTGTCACATGATTGAGTCAAAGGTTTTATGATTCAATCATTAGATTTTTTTTCTTAGTGAAATACTCATCAAAGGAATTTCACTGTGAAGAAAGTTGGCTGATGATGTTACTTATCTTGCAACTCAAACTTTAACTTTTCATGACATGTAAAGGAGCCTCAAGCAATCAACCATCTAACACTCAAACTTAATTTTTATTGCTATGATGTTGTCAGGTGCAATTTAACAGTGAATTTGCAAAATCATGAAAAAGACTTAGATAAATTTTATATTAGAGTAAGTCACAGCAGTTGCTTCCCATTTCCTCATAAAAAGCTCCACAAATACTTATGCATGTAAAAATCACTGATTAAAAAAAACTTTATCATGTTTATAAGAACACTGATATTTTTCACATTGTGGAAACCTGAAGTAAATGCATGAAGGTAAGCTGTTGTAAATGCTGTTAGAACGTATTCACACTTTTCCTCACAGTATTAGTCCAATCTGCAGACATCTCCCCATATTATCTTTAAATTGATTGAAAATTGAAATCATGTAAAAAAGTGCTTACCATTGATTTTACATTCAAGCAATCTATATAAGATATATCTTAAGGATCTGTAAAATTGTCTGATCACTAACATAAACTACATAAACTGAAATCTATTATTTTCTTTAATAACCAGTTTTTAAATATATCTTTGTAATACATTAAAAACATTCCAATAGCAGCATTCAATAAAATAATATATGCATTTTAAAATTTTCAATCTCTTTTTTGTTTAATATTACATTTAACATATCTATATCCTGAAGTTTCACTAGCTTTTCTTTTATTGTGGTAACATTATCTAACAAGATGTTTTTATAACCTATCTTGTAGGAAATAACATAAATTTTCTTATTTTATGCTTATTGTATTATTAATAAGTCTCCTTTTTAGCCAGAAAAAAATGGATGCAAAGCCAAATTATCATGTTTTATAAAAAGAATTTGATATTGAGTAACATATTTGAATGATTAAAAAATAATAAAATAGAACTGAGGGGTACAAAAATAAAAATAAAAATGGTATCCCAATACAATTCTCCATCACGACCCTTTAAAAGTAACCACTTTTAAAAACTATTATTTTAAACCTATTGATGAAATTTACATAGCATACATCTATGCCCATTTTGTAATTATAGATAATATTTATTTATCATTCAGTGACCAGGAATTTAACTCATGAAAACTATTTCCAACTGTTCATTCACTGTTCTCAAATTTTACATGTCTGAAATTGTTTAATCTATGTGAGATATTTTATAATTATTTCTCTTTCTGTAAGTAATAGAAATTATATTTTAATTTTCTATTAAGCATGACAGTGGAATGTATATGTCTACCGTTTTCCTTCCTCTGCAATCTCCACTTCTCAGCTACTGTTTGTAGTACTGTTTCAGCAACATTGAAAAATTGTATAATGTTTACATTATGATCAGTAACTGCAATTCAATTTTCTCTGTCTTTTTTCTATAGGTTTATTCTAAAGGGGAAAACTACTGAATAGCATTTACACTATTATAATTTTGTAAATATTAATTTATCCTAAAAGGTGAAATTAAGAGTAGAAAAGAGGATGTAGCTAAAATATATTAAATCTGTTATTCCAGATGAATGAGTTAGAGAGAACTTTTTAAACTGGCATTCATTAATCCAAAATTGTACCATAGTATGTTTGATGTATAATTGAAGCATTATTTAAAGTAAAATTTTATTTTTCTGGAGTTTTCAATTGTTATTCTAATTTTCTTTTTGTCTTAAGCTATGACACCATTTGATTACTAATAGTATCTAATAGAAAAAAACATACATAAATCTATGTTTTTTCTAGGTGTCCCAGACCTTTTCTCATTTCAATTGATTGCATGCATGCTAACCTTGCTACTCAACTGTCAACTTGATGCTTATTTTTCTTCCCCTCTAGAAAGAAATTGCCAGGCTCTTATCTCTAATATGACTGTTATTTTGGATCTCTTTATTGTTTTGAGGAAATATATCCCTGAGAATATTTTTAAAGTTTGGAAAACAGGTTAACCTTTGAATAATATGGCAGTATATATTTTGCCTATTTTTCTTTGGTCTGAAATTGTGTGTTCATAATCATGTGCCCTTAGAAATCTGAGATATTGATCCTTTTGCAGTCAGTATTGTTAATGCAATGTTTGATTCCAATATGATTCCAATTTCTTGTAGCTATCCTGCTCTTGGCTTCTTGAAACCTTTAGCATCCTCTTGTCTTCATTAACTCTCAGATGTGCTTCAATTTGGTAATCTTTTATGTGCATTCCAAACATTCACCATTTTGTTTTGTAGTAACTAAGTGCAATTTCAACCTTGATATCATATATGATAAAATGACAATTTTGTAAGTCAGTCTCTAATATTAGAATAAATATACTTGCTCAGTATTTCTTTGCTAAAGAAGGCAAAAAAATGCTAAATAATTAGTCTTGAAGAATGACATAAAGGTGACATAATTAGGTTGTCATACTTCAGGGTTTTTAGCAAAATTGGAACTGGAATTTATTTTTATTTCAAGAAATACACAATTAAGGTAAACATTTGAATATGTTTTCTATCAAATTTCTTGGTATACTTTGATATTGCTTTCGCATTCCTTGTAGTCAAAGTCTTTCAGAGTTACATCAGGAGCAATTCCATGCCTTTCATAGTCTTAATTATTTCTTATCTTTACATTCTCAAATGTTTTGTGTGCTTACACTGGCGTCATGAAAGCTTATGCTTCAAACTTATACTTTTAAGATATCAAAAAACAAACTAAAAATAAAATTATTTATCAATCAAAATGGAGAAAATGGCTTATGATTAGTTTATTTATATGCATGTATGGCAAAGTGTTTGGAGAGTATAAAAATTCAAAATGTTTCTCTAAATATTTGAGTGAAATTAATTTTTCAGGGAAAATCTCCATATTCCATATTGATTTTCTAGTTTCCTGCATATGAATGTAATTCCAGGTACCCTTCTTTCGAGAAGCAGGGAGGCATGTGAGTCAGAAGGCCCATGAAACAAAAGTAATCTGATTGCTATGAGTAGCTTTTTTTTTAATGCTTGGGTTCAAGAGATATTTCTATGGTGATTCATCATTGGAAAAACAGTATGTAGCGTAAATGCAACAAGTGTGTTAGGGAGGTTTCTTACTCTATCTCTCATTGTATGCTGATGGCATATTGCCAAAAGGTAATTCTGTAAATGCTGTTGTATTAGGAGGTGGCAAAATTCTGTGGTCTAGGTGGGCGGTACACTTGTACCTTGGATTAATTTATGGGTAGCTATTAAGAGCATTCAGAGAATGAGTGCACTGCTTACCTTTCAGAAACTTTTCCATAAATATTGTGCCTCTCGGCTGAGCATTTCATAAATATTGACCGGGAGTAGATTTGAGGTTATATACCCTGACAGCTAATTGAATTGCAACCATTCTATATTGATGATTCAGTACAGAATAACATTCATGATGGTCAGCTGAGCTGGAAAAAAAGAATAAAAATGACTTGTGAAAGCTGAGGTAACAGAAAAGAAAGATACCACAATAGAAAACAATTCTAACCCAGCACTGAGGTTGCCCTAACAATAACTGAAGGACAGGTCTACAGTTCTCTGTTTAAGAAAATTGCAGAGGAAATAAATCTGTTATCAAGATTGTAATAATCATACCAAGATTTCAAAGAGCACAAAACGTTTGCTCCTAGATGAAACACGTTTTGTGTTTTTTATGTTGACATACTGTTTGGGAGTGGTGATAAAACAGAAACACTTAAAATGAGAAAATTTCACAAAATATCTAAAATGTCTAGCTTTCTTAATATGACAACACTAGATTTGCAATTCTGAATGACAGCATTTAGTTGGAGCTACATATAGGTTGCCTCATTTCTAATTTAGATGGTCCATGTTACATCACTGGCCCTCGTAGGTATTCCTACCAAAATTATGGCTAATATGTGCAAGCTGGGAAGATTTTTCAATTGTTTAAATTGATGCATAACATGCATACGATAAATTGCATATATCATAAATCTAGAGTTTCGTGAAATTTTACAAGGTAAATAAAGCCATGTAACCATATAGGACATAATCAATACCCCAGAAGCTTCTCTTATGGATATCAGTTATTAACTTACACACAAAAGTAAATAATAGTCTGAGCCCTCATATTATATAGAATAGTATATATATATATATATAATAGAATAGTTTTGCCTGTTTAAACTTCACATACTTTAGATAAAGCACATGCTCAGTATTATGATGAAATAGCAGTAGTATCAGTTTTCTTCTTCATTGATGTATGGGATTCCATTTTATGAATATATTAAAAGTATTTTTCCATTTTAGTGTTGATACACATTTTAATCAATTCCAGATCTTCGTTATAAATAAGGAAGCCAATACAAACATTCATGTACATGGCTTTTGATGACTTATGGCCACATGTCTGTTGGGTAGATTCCAGTAAGTGAAACTGTCAAGTCATAGAATATGCTTTTATTCAGTTGAGTGAATAGTGCGATTTTTTTTTTTTTGCCCAAATTTGTACTTCAGAATATTTGAGAGTTAGATTCTTTTATTTAGTGTCAATTTATTTTGTATTTATTTTTAGTCTATTCCATTAGGTATGAATGGGTATCTCATTTTGGTTTTCATTTGAAAATTATTGATGACAAATGATGCAAGAATTTTCTCATAGGGTTATTGAGTGTTTTCTCATAGGATTATTGGGTGTTTTCTCATAGGATTCTTGAGTATTTTCTCATCATCTTTAGTCAACTGCCTATTCAAGACTATTTTCCATTTTTCTCCTTTTTTTTCTTTTTTTTTTTTTTTGAGACAGAGTCTCACTCTATCACCCAGGCTGGAGTGCTGTGGCACAATCTCAGCTCACTGCAACCTCTGCCTCCTGGGTTCAAGGGATTCTCCTGCCTTAGCCTCCCGAGTAGCTGGGATTACAGGCATGCACCACCATGCCCAGCTAGTTTTTGTATTTTTAGTAGAGACGGGTTTCATCATGTTGGCCAGGCTGGTCTCGAACTCCTGACCTCAGGCCATGCACCTGCCTCAGCCTCCCAAAGTGCTGGGATTACAGGCGTGAGCCACCATGCCTGGCCAATTATTTCCCATTTCTTTGAGAGGGTTTTCCCTCTTTTCTTATGGATCTGGAGGAATTCTTCATACATTTTGAATACAAGTCTATTGTTTGATATATGAAAATTATTTGAAAACAAAAGTTCTTAATTGGAAGGAAGCCGAAGTTATAAAAACCATCATGTCTGCTTAGTGGGCTTTCATTTCCTTCAACAAATCTTTGTTTGCCCCAAGATCATGAAGATAATCTATCATGTTATCACTAAGCAGTTTTATAGTTTACCATTCACATTTAGGACAAAACTCTGTCTGGAGCTGCTATCTGTCTTTGTCAGGTAGTTTTTAATGTGTTTTTCTCTATAGGTATCAAATAAACCTAACATCTTTTACTGGAAGACTATTGTTTCATTCCCTGTATTTCAGTGACATTTAGGTAAATCAAATAACTATATGTGTTTAAGTGTTTCAGAAACCCATTTTTCTTCCACTGATTGATTCATCTTTACTTTCGCCCACATCAAGTTATTTTACTTGTTATGGCATTATAGCAAGTCTTGATATCGGGTAGTATATGCTTTCCAAATTTTATCTGTTTAAATATTGTAGAATCAGTTTTCAATTTCAACAAAACTGCTTATTGGAATATTTATTGGGAATATATTAACTCTATAGATAGATTTATGAAGATATAAAATATTTACAAGTTGAGTAATTTAAACCTTGAACATGGTATACCTTCCATTTATTGATATCATCAACAATTTGTCTTGGAACTGTGAGGCACTTTTCGGAGTCACTTAAACAATTTTAGTAAATGTATTTCTTGGTATTTGATGTTTTCTGATGTTATTTTCAGTGGTTTCTTTTTAAATTGCAATATTTAATTACTTTTTACTAATACGACCTTATTTTGTCCATTTTTTCAGTGGACTTATTAAACTTATGTATTCAATTTAATATATTTATTTCCAGATTTTTGAATATTCTGTATTAAAACAGGAAATAACAATATTATAATTTTTCCCTTTTAATACTTTTATTTTTAAAATCCTGTCTTTCTATTATGTGTAGAGCTTTGGCCCAATTTGAATAGAAATTGTAATACTGGATTTTTTTCTCTCATTCTTCTTTTCAGGTGGAAAGCATTCAATATTTTATCAGTAAGTATAAGTTGCTTTGTAGCTTGTTTTTAGCTAATATTTATCAGATTAAGAATATCCATTTCTACTTAAACGTATTTTGAAAATAGCTATAAATTATGATATGTTGTGTTGTTTTCAGGTGCATTTGCTGGTTTTATTGAGAGGATAACATACATTTTTCTCTTTATTCCGTTAATTAAAGAACTTCTTGCAGTCCTGAAATCAGTCACAGTTGGTCAGATTTCCACATTTTAGATTTTCCTATTTACATATTGCTGGATTCCATTTACTAATTCTTTTTAAGTTTTACATATATGTTTATGGGAGAGATTTCCTTGACATTTATTCCATCAAAGCCTTGTCAGGTATCACTATCAACAGGTATCAGTATCATAATCCTGTGGGCCTCATGAAAGAAATTATAAAGTGTATTCCATCTTATAATTCCCTGGAGAAAATTTTATAAGATTAGTATTAAATATTTTCTAAATTTTCAGAAGTCATTGATGAAGCATGTAGGCAGAGATCATTTATTCATTTATTTCATGAAAGAGTCTGACATAAATTTAATTTCTTGACTAGATAAAGGGTATCCAGATTTCCTGTCAGTTTTACGTTTTTTATTTCCAAGGAATATGCTTATTGCACCTAAGATTTCAAGTCTAATTGAAAAAAAATTGCTTATATTATCTTCTTTCCTTCTTAATAACTGTGGGAACCGTAGTGATGCCCCCTTTTCTTTTCTGATAGTTATTGGTATTTAGTTTCTCCTGTTCTCTTGCTCTCTTTCCCTTATTAAATTTTTTAGATTATAAATTTTATTCATTTTATAAAAGAGGAAAATTTTGTCTATTATGTTTTTTTCTGTTTTGTATCTGCTTTCTATTTCATTGATTTCTTCTATTCATTCTTTTGTTCTTTCACTTTATTCTGGCTGTAATAGAATCATTGATTATGGCTTCTGGAGGTGGGTGCTTAAGTCAGTGACCTTTAGACATCTATGTATCTAGTTATTTACCTATCTATCTGCATTCAAGGCCATAATTTTCACCTAAGCACTGTTCTAGCTGCATTTTGCATAGTATGTCTTTTTTATTACATTCAGTTAAATATTTTTTAAAACTTATAAAAATTACTTTTAACTGTGAGTTATTTTGAAGCGTTTCCTTTAATTAACATTTGGACATTTTCTATTTTTGTGTGTGTGTGTGTTACTGAATTCAAAGATTCATCTGTGGTGAGAGAATATACTCTGCGTGAGTCCAATTATTTGAAATTGGTTGAAGTTTGCTTTCTGGCTCTTATAGAATATGTTTTCACATTCTTTTCATGCGTGTGTTTTGAAATTGTTTCCATGTATAATTGCAGTTACTGGGTATTCTTATTAAGCTGAATCTCTTAATGTTAAATTCAAATATTCAAATTATTTTTTACTTTTTGGTTTGCTTGTTCTATGATTTACTGAAAAATTATATTAAAATCTACCATTTTTATTTGTGAATGTATTTACTTCTCTTTTTTTGTTTTGTTAGCTTTCACTTTCCTTTCCTAGGCAGATAGAGTAAGAGACAGATTGCTTTCATTTAATCATGTATTGACCCAACCTGAGGTAAGGTTGCATGTCTGCTAAGCCTTAGTCTAGCTCTAATTAATTCCCAGTCCTAGGACTTAGCTAACAGGAAAAGTGGTCCAACTGGAAGGCTGGTGCAATCAGTAGGGTGTTACCCACTGCAGGGACCTTGACCCCTAAGCCTTCAGTGCTGTTATTCAGATAACTTTTGTTTTGTCTCTTAGCTTCATGTCCCAAATAATTTGTGAATTTGACAAATATTTTGAGGGGCAACCTGACAGGCCAGAACTTCAATCAATGACCCTTCGTAGTAGAATTCTGGTCTCTTAATGTGTCATTGTTATAATTATTGTTTTCTTTCTAGTTTTATGTAACGACCAAAAGCCCTGCTTCTTTTTTCACCTTCAGTTTCACATGTTTGTCCAAATCATGGGCATCTCAGCCCCTTACCTGTGTTCTGGTTAAAAAAATAAATAAAAGTGGCTGCAGAATGCTGGCTAGCCTCTCTCCACGGAAATGCCTTCTCCAGCATTTTAATTTGCCATTTCCCAGCAGTTCTCTGATAACTTCATACACATAATTTGTGGTTTTATGTAACTTTTTCAGTTACTCTCAGCAGGAAGTTTAGTTTGTCATTAGCAATTCCATGGTATCAAGAAGCTTAAGTAACTCTCAGAATTTTAAATAGATACATGAGGAATTGAATTTTCAAATCCAGGTTATCCTCACTTCCAAATGACCCTTATACGTGCTCCACAAAGAGCAACATATATGTGAATATGTGCCTTCTACATTTGAAACATTGTATAAGAAGCTTTCAAATATGTGATCTCATTTAGCAATGGTCATATCAACCTTATTATTATAAATGAGGAAATAGCAAGAGGGGAGTTAACACTGAAAATTAGAATACTAATAAGTGGTAAAATCAAGACTCAATTTGAAACTACCTAACTTCAAAGCACTGTGGAGCCAGTGACAAAATGAAAACAAAGAAGGTTTATAAAATGACTAACCAAATAATTTACACTCCAACTTCACACCATAGTTATGGTGACCCTACAACTTTAGCAGTGTGATCCTATTTAACACCAATTAGGTGTATTAAAAGTTTGAACTATTAAGACGTAGATCCTAGTTACTTTTTCTGTGTTAATAGCTTAAAACAATCACGTATTATCTCTCAGACTTTCTAAGGCTTAGGAACACGGCATGGCTCAGAAGGACCATTCAGGTTGAGGAACTCTCATGAACTCTCATTTCAAAGGATTTTTCACTCCTATTTGAATGCATGGGCTGAAAAGACTCAAATAGCCGGGATTCCTCAGGCTGCTCCATCTGTATGTGTTTTCCCTATGTGGTCTTCTCAGTATGGCAGCTTCAGAATAGCTGAGTTTCTAACCTGATGACTCATGGCTCCAAAAGGCACACGAACCAAGAGAAAGATTCTAGCCAGTAGCAGGCTTGTTGCCTTTCATGATCTCGCCTCAGAAGTCATGCACTGTCCTTTTCTCTGGATTCTATTGGTCAAAGCAGTTACACAGGCTCATTCAGTTTCATTGGGAAGAAACATATATCCTCCCTTTCAATGGAGAAATGGGGTTGGAATATATATTGGTGCAGCCATCCCTGAAAAATACATTTTGCAATATCTATGCTGTCATAGATTAAAAAAATAAAAATATAATGTTTTCTAGTTTCTTGAAACTAGAAACTATGTTGACTAAGTAGAAAATAACATTTCCATACAAAGTAAGTAAAAATTGACTTACCAGTTGAGGATGTATCACTTTAAAATAAAAATAAAAACACAAGTTTCCAATCTTAAATTCTAGGGCTTTTATCAAGGTACAGCAACAGTAAGGGATCTGTGGCAGTTGGATTCCCTTTGGTTTTAGGGAGATGGTAATTTATCAAAAAACGTATATATAAAAGCTCCCTAAGATGATTTATTTACATGTGTCTCTGAATTTTCCCTACTGTCTGAAATAAAATTTCCTCTTGCTGACAAGTGAAAGAAACACTAGCCAGAACTAATCAACCTTAAGTGAACATCTGTGAATAGATCCTAGCTGTAGATTTATACCCTGTCACATGGCCATTAGCACAGTTACATCTTACTATTTATGAAGCATTTTTCACTTAGAAATATCTATCTTCAGCAGCTAGTAGAATATGTGTAAGGCTGGCAAGCCTGTGTGTGTGTGTGTGTGTGTGTGTGTGTGTGTGTGTGTGTGTATCCAGCTTAAATTGCAGAATCTCATGAATTATTCTTGCTCTAATGAGGATGAGAGAGAAACCATCATTGCTTAAGTGAGAATGAAGTTTCCAGAAAACAAGATCTACAAAACAGACATTGCTTCAAATTTGTCTTCTGCTTTCACTGTTTACCTCTCTGCACTTTTCTTCTAGGGTTACCCTTTTGACTTGCTATTTCATCTATCTTTAATTCATTTTTCAGTTCTACAAACATCGTGTGACACTCTCAGCCTTCATATAATCCTTCCTTTTCTTTTTGTAAAAAATCTTGATGCACTTATTTCCTGTAAAAATCGCGAATGTTATTTTAAACTAATATTATTTTAGGTTAATATTAGAATAAAAACTTTTATCTTTTCGGTTTATTTGTGGCAAGTTTTACTCTAGGTTCTTGTTATATATTATTTCATTTGAGTAAAACCACTCTAAGGGATAAGTATTATTGTGCAAATGGTAAAGATGAAGAATCTAATGCCCAAGCAGGTGAAATTAAGTTTATCTAGCTAGTAAAAGAAGAGGATGAAATCAAATCTAGTATGTCTGTTTAATAAAACTGGCACTTTTTTATGGAAAATTGTCAGAGATTTTTCCAAAACATCTCCGTTTTCTTTTTTTGTTTTCTTTTTAGATGTCATCCTTTTCAGTTCTAAAATTTCCATTTAATTAATTTTCATGGATTACAATTCTCTAGTTAAATTTGACATCTTTCTACTTGTTTTCCCCCTTTTGCCCTGTGTTTCCTTAATCATCCTTAATTATAATTCTTGTCTGCTAATTCCATTATCTGACCACATGCAGCGTTGCTTCTGTTGTCTGTGGTCCTCCATCTTGGAATACCTACTGATTTTTTATTGCATATTGAACATTGCATATAATACGCAAAGCTACAGATTAAGTTTTATTTCAGCAGAGTGTGCTTTACCCCCCTTTGCTAGGTAAGTAGAGTAGTGGCTAATCACAAGTTTAATAAAGCTCAGTCCTTCACTACTATTCTAGCAGCATGTATTAATACCTCCAATCAGCTCTTAACTAATCATTTCCTGACCTCAGCTCTGGTTGTAAAGAGATGTCTAGCTTGTATATTTTATACTTAAGCCCTATGTAATTTCAGAATTTGGCAAATGTCTTAAAGACAAAACCAACTACATACGATTGGATTGCTTCAAGTCTTGAGATGTGTCTCTGCAGCCACATGAGGTCATCCAATGCCCCAGCAGCAGTCCTCTAGGCAGAGTCCGCATTCTCCAGTCTCCTGCTTTTTGCAGTCAGTAAGCACCCTAAGGAAAAGTGGTTCCAGAAGTTAGCCCACCTCTTGGAGGGCCTTCCTTTTTCCAATATAAACCCCATTAGTTCTCCATTGCATCAGCACCTTGCTGATGCATTACACAGACAATTTGTATATTTTATCTAATTATTCCGTGCTACAAGCAATTTTGTCCTACTGTATCTATTTTACTTTATTTTTTGTTTTTACTTCATCTAGATTAGAATCTACTACATTATGTTGCTGTTCTTCCTTCACTATAATTTCCATCTCCTATTTTAATACCCATCCACCTCCTCAGATACAGATCTCATTTTTTGAGAGAATACAAAGGACACTTTCGTGACAATAAAACCTATTCTTGACTATAAATAAAATTTAAAACAATAGTACAGAGTCTTGAAACTACATCAGCCGGGAAAATACTTGCAGGAAATTGTTTTAAAAGGGCAAAACAGTAGGCTATGTTCTAGGATGACTTCAACATGATTGGCCCAAGAGGAAAAGCAGTGTTAAAAAAAATATATATATGTATACATATATATACACACACACACATATATGAGAAAAATACATTGATTTGTTGGGTCCCTTATAAATATATCTCCTGCTTTGATGTAAAACTTACTAGAAAATAAAATTAATTATCATTTTAGTTCTATATTTGAATGATCTTGTTTCTTTGTGGTCAACATTTGTGAAAATGAAGAACAGACACAAAATATCCAACAAAAAGTGCATGCAGCGGAATATAAGAGTGACTCAGAAACAGAGGAAAATTAATGTTGTCTAAAGTCCCCAATTTCAGGGAGAATATGAGACTTAAAAGAACTGTTTAGAATTTTACACAAACTGAACACACAAAGGAGGGAACCCTAGATAAAATACAAAAAGAAAAACTGAAAACTATAATCCCAGATTGATCTGAGTACACAAACTTGACAGAGCATGTATAAAGTGAGAAATGACATTTTTTGCTATATTATTTGATTGCCAAGAAGCAGTTTTCTAATTTTGTTGAAAAAGCAGTTGGTCATATTATATTAACCACAAGACTAACATAATTATTCTGCATTCCTCCTTATACAGAAAAAGCTACTTTTTTTTTATACACATATATGTTCATATAAGGAACGTCATAGAATAAGAAGACATGAAGTCGGGTGCAGTGGCTCACGCCTGTAATCTCAGCACTTTGGGAGGCCGAGGCGGGCGGATCACGAGGTCAGGAGATTGAGACTATCCTGGCTAACACGGTGAAACCCCGTCTCTACTACAAATACAAAAAATTAGCCGGGCGTGGTGGTGGGCGCCTGTAGTCCCAGCTACTCGGGAGGCTGAGGCAAGAGAATGGCGTGAACCCGGGAGGCGGAGCTTGCAGTGAGCCGAGATCGCTCCACTGCACTCCAGCCTGGGAGACAGAGCAAGACTCCGTCTCAAAAAAAAAAAAAAAGAAAAGAAAAGAAAATATGAAACGATAAATGCTTATTTAGGGCATTTGTCAATGTTCTGGGACTATGTTCATTTAAGATACAAAATTTGCCCTTGAAATGTTTGCTTAAGGAAAGAATGCCTCCACAGACGACATCCTAACTTTTTCTGCATATTGGCAATGACAGCAGCAATACTAACAATAAAATATGTGTATTATTTTATGAGGGTTATGTCTAGATTGTGAGTTGAGAAAAATATGAAGAAGGTCGTACAAGATTGATACAAAGAGCAACCTCAAGTATATGTCTTGAAAGAAAAATTCCATAAAATTGGAGCTGTCAGATTAAATGAATTGTCCAATAGATGCAAAAAAATGTTGCACACAAAGTATGAATTGGGAAATACATTTCACTAATTTTTTTACAGTTTCAATACAGCTATCAATTTACATATGTGACATAATATTATACAAAGCAAGTAAAACAGCCATGACCATATCTTTGATGTATAATCTAAGATAGAAAATTCTTTTATATAATTAATTTCTCTGGATATACTATTTATCTTTTTATATTTATTTTGGATTCATTAGAATATATATAATTTTTTATCCGAAATTTAAAATAACTTACCAATATATTTTGATTGGCAGGTAGATGTTGATGGTTAGCATTTTGATAACCAAATCTCATTCATCTTCATTTTTCATAATACCTCATTCCACTTCAAGAAACTTTCCCAAGCATATTATTTTTTTGGTTGATATGTTAGAATAGTGATCTACAACTTTTAACATACAAAATTAATTAAAAGTGTTAATTTGGTTTAATTCAATCCTAAAAAAATGTTAATGTAAAACTCTAGTTCCTTCTCTCATAATATGCAGTTTTCCTTTTCTTTTTGAATACTGTAAACTATGAAAACAGTCACATTGTCAAATCATATTCTTAGAAATTAACTGTAATCAGTCATTCACTAAACACATTTAATTAAATGCGTTATCTTTCTCAGTGCTATTTATAGTCTGGCTCGTATTTGAAATTTAATATCCTTTTATAAATGACCCTGGAGAATAAACGAAGGCATGGAAATCAATTATTGTTACTTTGTAATGACAAATCTTATTGTTAAAACTCTCTTGCTTTTAAAAATAATTTCTACCCCCTATCTCTAGTTTCTCTTGTTGTAGTCATGTTAGTTCAGGAAATTTTAAGTTAATTTCTATATGACAGCAGAGGGGAAAAAAACAGTCATTTATTGTGATAAATAAGCTGAACTCTGTTTCACAAAAAAATGGCTCAAGACCTGAAATCACAAAGACATACAGAATCCAAACTTCCAGGTAAGTCGTGGGATTAATGATTAACGCTTTCATTCCAGTTTTGATAGCATCTATAACTGTTCCTCATATATTTCTTCTACCTCTTCTCTTTGCTTCTAATATAGAACAGTCAGAGTAAAATACCCGCATTCTACCATTGCCTCTTTTGGCCTCAGTTATTCTTTCTTGATTTGTGACTGATTTAAGAGTGCAGCCATATCCCAGAAAACAACTTCCAAGTCTGCTATTTTACATATTTTGGTCAATAATAAGCTTCTAAATCCCATTCTTCACAAAAACTCTGAAAGTTGAGCCATAGAAAGTACAGAGTTGCTGGTTTAGAATACTGTTCTGTTTGGCATCCAATTAATGGAGACTTGCTGGGATTAACTGTGGTGATGAAATAATTGTAGCAAAAGAGAAATCTAAGGGAACGAAAACAAAGGACGTTATTAACCTAGAGCCAACCCTCAGGCTTAATTTCTAGTATTATAGAGTTTCCGTTCAATCTGATAGTAAAAATAAATTAAATAAACTCTTATAAATGAAATTTTAGTTTTTCACTCTTTATCTCCCTGGCTGTTAATGTGAGCCATTCCACAGAGTGGAAATAAATCAGTCACTAGAACACAAACTTAATCTCTTGGCAACCAAACAGGAGCTAAGGGAACACAGTGCCTCCTTGCATGGAAATATTTTTCAAATGAGCAGTGGACCAAAGTAATTCACATGGAGTGAATACAAATTTTCTTTTCCATTAGCATACAAAGCCATTTTCCCACCACCCATACAAACCACAAATCTCAACTGATTTTTTAGAATTATCCATATGACACATTGTCCAGTTTTAGTAATATTAATTATATCATAATTATATTATATAGTAATATGTTAGAATATAATATACATTAATATTATATTAATATTATATACTATTATATTAATATTATAACATAATAATAGTGAAATAATTATATCATATTATAAAATAATTATATTAATATAGTAATAATGATATATTAATAATTATATTAATAATATAGTAATAATTAATATGGTAATAATTATATATTATTGCATAGTCATTGCTATGATATTATATTAATATTATTAGTATTATATTATAATATATTAATATTGTTGATATTATATATTATATTACATATTAATATAATGTGCTATATTATATTACATATTAACAATATAATATATAATATATTAATATATTATATTATAATTAATTATATTATTTTAATAACATGAATTTAATATTTGACAGTTTGTCAAATGACTACACAGTAGCCCTCATAAATGTGAGCACTCAGCGTGGAAATAAATTTAAACTTTTGATATAAACTGCATAAAGCTAGCAGACCAATCTCCATGATCCTGCCTACTGTGTTTCTATTGATATAATTTTATATGTTAACTTGTTTTCAGCTAAGTCAACTTTAACTTTTTAATTTACCTGATCAAACCATAAGTACCTTTTACACATAGCATGCTGGTTGCTGAATCTATTCCATGATTCCACAGTTCATTTGCTGCGCTTAAGTACAAAAAGATATATGTATTGCCAAAACTGATTGTCTTATTTACCCCCTTTCTCTAGATTATGAGGGTAATTTTTTTAAAAAAAAGTGTGGTCTAAAAGAATACACAGAAAACAAAAATAAATAAAACACCAATATAAGAAAGATAGCCTTGCAGAAAAAGAACACAAACACATATGGTAAGTGAAATTTGTTTTAGCAATAAGGATGGGATGTATTTATTAAATGAATGAGATTGTTGACTACTCATTGAGAATGAAATATGCAAATGGTATACCTAGCTCAAAATAAACAATATACATTTCAGATTGAAATGCACAATATCTATTTCAGATTGATTAAATATATGAGCACTAAGAAAATTTAAAAGCTTATTTTTCATAAAGTTACAATAGAGAAGGTCTTTCTATGCAGAAAAAGCTTTCTACCAAAAGCAGAAGACGTAAAAGTGACAGATGTGACTTCACAAAAATTCACCATAAAGACAAAATTATCATCAAATGATGAACTGGAGGATTTGCAACATAAATGCATTTATGAGATAAATTTCTTTAATGTACAAAAGACCTTACATATTATTACACAGGCAATTGAAAAAAAGAGGGTCAATGCATATTTTATACACATAAAATATGAAATATATATAATATATAAATATATAATATATTATATACTGTAAAATGCTTTAAGTCATTAATGGTAAAAGACATTTAAATTACAAGAAAGAGATAGAAATTAAAATATTTAACCTATCTATATGATGGGTATAATTTCCACACTTTCATTTCTGATTTTATTTATTTGAGTCTTCTCTTTTTCTTAGTAGTCTCGCTAATGGCTTGGCAATTTGGTGATCTTTTTTGAAAAACCAACTCGATTTCATTGATCTCTCTATTATTTTCCAATTCTCTATTTTTTCAAGATGTTGGACATTACCCAGTAAAAGACAATGATTCATAAATGACAGGAAATAAAGGAAGCAAGCTCTACAACGGCTCCACTGTTCTGCTTTCAGAGAGTAGGGAAGGTCCATATGCTGTGTATCTACTCCTCTGTTGAGAATTTATACATTAACGTGTTTACCTGTGCCCCTGTGAGAAATGACTTTACCAACTAGACTGTGGTGTTTATGGACTGTGCCTTTTGTTTCCACCTTAAAGTTTTGATTAGAAAACTATTTTCCAAAGTTAGTTTTTCCAGTCCCTTTTTGCTCGGACTGCTTTGGTAGGACTCTGCCACACAGTTGCAATATAATTAGCTCTGTTGTTATGGCCTGCATTTTACCCTGGGACTCCCTGACTTCTCAGTTGCTAATTTAAATTTGCAAATATTAAAGCTGTCTTTATCAATGCTGCGAAGTTCAGTGGATTGTGACAGTCATAGATTTTCTGAGCTTTCAGACATAGATTTCCTGGGCTTTCCACCACCACAGTGCCATATACTCCAGTGCCACATCAGCTCCACTGACCTAAAATGTCCCCTGTTCTTCTTCTAGTCAAATATGCTCCTTGCTTCAACCCCCTGGTGATCACTGCACTGTATTCCCATCATTACAGTTTTGCCTTTTACAGGATTTCAAATAAATGGAATCATAGAGTAAGCAGGTTTTTTATCTGGAATATTTCTTACAATGGAACAAAACAGAAAGCCCAAACAAGCATCATCAATTGATGTTTGACAAAGATTTAAAAGAAATTACCTGAAGAAAAATGGGTGCCCGTGACACATATTTTTAAGATTAGGAAACAAGAAGAAGTCAGAAGGCACCAAGTCAGGACTACAAGGTGGAGGCCTAAAGATTTCCTATCAAAATTCTCAACAAATTGCTCTTGTTTGATGAGAGGAATGAGCGAGCATGTTGTGTTGGAGAAGGACTCTTTTGTAAAACTTTCCTGGATGTTTTTCTGCTAAAGTTTTGCCTTAACATTCTCCAAACACTTTTTTTTATTTGTTTTGTTTTGGTTTTGAGACGGAATTTCACTCTCTCCCCAAGGCTGGAGTGCAGTGGCATGACCTCGGCTCACTGCAACCTGCACCTTCCGGATTCAAGTGATTCTCCTGCTTCAGCCTCCCGAGTAGCTGGGATTACAGCCACGTGCCACCACGCCCGGATAATTTTTTGTATTTTTAGTAGAAATGGGGTTTCACCATGTTGGCCAGACTGGTCTCGAACTCCTGACCTCAGGTGATCCACCCACCCCAGCATCCCAAAGTGCTGGGATTACAGGTGTAAGCCACCACGCCTGACCCCAAACACTTTCATAATAAGCAGATGTTACCATTCTTTGGCCTCCCACAGAGTCAACAAGAAAAATGCCTTAAGCCTCCCCAAACACTGTTGCCATGATTTTTCCTCTTGACCAGTCTGCTTTTGCTTTGACTAGACCACTTCTACCTCTTGGTAGCCATTGTGTTGATGATGCTTTATCCTCAAGATTGTGCTGGCAAAGCCATGTTCTATTTCCTGTTATAATTTTTCAAATAAATGCTTCAGGATCTTGATCTCCCTTTAAAAATTTTCCATTGAAAGCTCTGCTCTTGTCTGCAGCTGGCATGGGTGCAGTAGTTTTGGCACCCCTCAAGTGGGACGTTTGCCTGTCTTTAATTTTTCAGTTAGAATTGTCTAAGCTGAGCCAGCTGAGAAGTCCACGATGTTAGCTGTTGTTTCTGCGGTTAATTGTCTGTCTCCTTTAATTAGAGCACACACAAGATTACTTTTTTTTCCTTGCAAACTGATGTGGATGGTCTGCCACTGTGGGCCTCATCTTCCACGTCATCTCTTATCTTCTTAAAACGAATTATCCATTTGAAAACCACTGATTTCTTTGGGGCATTGTCCTCATAAGCTATTTTTTTAAGCGACAATGATTTAACCATTCTTCCATCCAAGCTTCACTATAAATTTGATATTTGTTCTTGCTTCAATTTTAGCATAATTCATGTTGTTCTGTTAGGAATTCTTTTCAAAGTGATTTCTTATCCTTCTTAATGGCTTAAACTAGATCTTGTTCAGACATATGTAACAACTTAGCATGAGCTTGTTTTGGTGCAGAAAAAAATTTAAATTGATGCATAGTTATTTTTCAAAACATAAATTTTTAATGAAAATTTATGAAAGACTTCTTGTATATGTAAAATGCTTGTAGTGTGCCTTATATTTACTAAAAAACTGATAAATGTAAGAAGTTTTCTATAGTCACCCTTTTAAATATGATTACTATTACCAAAATCTCTAGTGAATTACCCAATCTTCAATAGCTCATGTTGTTTCTATTCTGAAGCATTGTATATAAATATGCATTTTAATGTAAAAATGTTAAATTAGACCTAGAGAAAAATTTTCTGCTGATAAATATTACTAAGTATTTGTATGATTGACTAACAAAAATTGTGATATATAAATAATTTTATTTAGAGATGTAAAAATTCAGAGTATATTTTAATCTCGGAAATAATTTGTGACCATCCTTCCACAGTTATTAATTACTTTGATATAATTTAGTGATTCTCTAGGCACTGTAATTCAATAATTTTATATGATTTAAGCATTAAGGCTAATATTTTGAAGCAGCAGCAGCAAAGAAAGCTTCTAAAATTAGTATTTTGCTATTTGCTTCACATGTCCCAAACTCCCTATGAATACACAATATTTACTACTAATGAGGTCTATTGTTCAACTTCTATCAAACAGATATTTGTTTAATTGAGAATAGTTATCTTAACATTACATTGTGGTGAAGATTGACTCTACACTCAAATAGACTAACTATACCCCTAATTAGTTCTTGCTTATTTTCCTAACACCCAGTATAATGCCTCATTTACAATAGATATAATTTCTTGGGTTAGTAAGTAAATGAATGAATAGAGAAGTGAGGACTTCAGCCATGAATTTTATTCACTGTGTCACTTAGTGCGGAAATATTTTTCATAAGTTCACTAAATATCTGAGTAAAATAAAATAAATATACATATGTTGATAGTACTCATTGTCATTGAAAAGAAGATAAAAATAAAGTTGGGAAAATTAGTAACTGGTAAGATGTAAATGGTATAATTATTAATGTTTGTTAATAGTACGGTATGTCTTAGGAAAGATATACATTCAGCCCTTGGTATACACAGTTCCATATCTGTAGATTCAACCAACTGCAGGTCAAAAATATTTTAAAGATTCTGAAAATGTACAGACTTCTTTACTTATTCTATTAAAGCAGTATAACAACTATTTACATAACATTCACATCATATTAGGTATTCCGTAGTTAATCTAGGGATGATTTAAAGTATACAAGGGGCTGTGCATATACTACACCATTTCATATAAACGACTTGAGCATCACAAATTTTGACATCCACAGGGGGTCCTACAACCAGTCCTCCGGGATACCAAGGGATGATTGTATATATTTTCCAAGTTTCCATTATATATTCATAAATGTACATTTACAAGGCAAAAAATGAAATTCTAGCTTTTAAATATACAGAATAAAAATTAGGTGAAGTTTTCAGGCAAAAATGAAAATAAAGGAATTATTAGTAATGTGTGAAGAACAAGAACAACAGAAGCAAACAGAATTGGGGAATTCATTTCCAAAATATTAAAACACTGATTCAAATAAAACATCAAAATTAATAATGAGGACTTCTATAAAAGATGAAATTACACATGTGCAATAAAATATAGTGACATCCATGAAATCCAGAAAAAAAAATAGACTGGGTGAACATGGCAAATGCACTTACTATTCAAGTACTTATAGCCAACATTTAGAACTGAATTTGCAAAGCAGTAAACTAAGTGCTTTGATTATAAATCTCATTTATTTCTTACCACAACACTATCAAACGGTGGTATTATAACACAGAGTTTAAAGATGATAACGGTTAAGGTTTTTTTTTTAATGTCAAAGCTAATTCTTCAAGACCTGCTCTTAGTCAATATTCTCTGCAGCCTGAGTTAATTTAAAAGGAAGAAAAATACATAAAGAAGGAAATGAAGAACTAATATGTTTTAAATAACCAAGATTATTTAATCTATGAGTTATTCACATAAATATGAATAATTTTAATACAAAGAGTATACATTAACAAATGAGATATACAAACAGAAAACATCTGTTTGTAGAAAAATTGTGAAACTTTCAATTAGGACAAAACTATACCCCTCTAAACTAAATAGTTTGTACATCACAACAACAAACATATATATATATAGGAAAATTTACTTAAGCAGCAGTGAAAAACTGAAAAAAACTGACTTGCAAAGTTCTCTCTCCCAAAAATATACATGTAAACAACTGAGATTTTTCTTGATGTATAAATTTTAACAACAGAAAAATTTGATATTATCCTATTTATTTTCTTTAAATCTATCATTTACATTGTACAGGGGAGCAATTAAAAATAATAAAACGACAGACCAAACTCTGTAACATAAGCTAAATATTAGCATACTGAATCTACCAGGATAATAAAAGACTATCATACTGTGAAAAACAAGTGATTATTACAATTGTGAAAATGACCATACTGCCAAAAGCAATCTGCAAATTCAGCGCAATTCCTATCAAATTACCACCATCGTTCTTCACAGAACCAGAAAAAACAATCCTAAAATTCATATGGAAACAAAAAGGAGCCCACATAGCCAACACAAGACTCAGCAAAAAGAACTAATCTGGAGACATCACATTACCTGACTTCAAACTATACTATAAGGCCATAGTCACCAAAACAGCATGGTACTGGCATAAAAGTCAGCACATAGACCAGTGGAACAGAATAGAGAATCCAGAAATAAAGCCTAATTCTCACAGTCAACTGATCTTCAACAAAGCAAACCAAAACATAAAGTGGGGAAAGGACACCCTTTTCAACAAATGGTGCTGGGCTACTTGGCTAGCCACATGTAGAAGAATGAAATTGCATCATCATCTCTCATCTTATACAAAAATAAACTCAAAAACTTAAATCTGAGACCTGAAACCATAAAGATTCTAGAAGATAACATTGGAAAATCCCTCCTAGACATTGGCTTCGGCAAAAACTTCATGACCGAGAACCCAAAAGCAAATGCAACACAAACAAAGATAAATAGATGGGACTTAGTTAAACTGAAAAGCTTCTGTACAGCAGAAGAAATAGCAGAGTTAATAAACAACCCACAGAGTGGTAGAAAATAATCACAATCTATATATCCAACAAAGGACTAATATCGAGAATCTACAAGGAACTGAAATCAGCAAGAAAAAAACAAACAATTCCATCAAAAAGTGGACTAAGAACATAAATAGACAATTCTCAAAAGAAGGTAGACAAATGGCCAACAAGCATATGGAAAAATGCTCAGTATCACTAATTATCAAGGAAATACAAATCAAAACCACATTGCAATACTATCTTATTTCTACTAGAATGGCCATAATCAAAAAAATAAAAAAAATTAATGTTGGCAGGAATACAATGAAAAGGGAACTTTTACACTGTTGTTGGGAATATAAACTAGTACAACCACTATGGAAAACAGTAGGGACAGTCCTTAAAGAACTAAAAGTAGATCTACTGCTTGATCCAGCAATCCCACTATTATGTGCATATCCAGAGGAAAAGAAGTCATTATACAAAAAAAAGATACCTTCACACAAATGTTTATAGCAGCACAATTTGCAATTGCAAAAATATGGAACCAGCCCAAATGCCCATCAATGAGTGGATAAAGAAAATGTGACACATATATATACATATATGTATATGTATAAATGTATATATATACACATACATAAATATCACACTAGTCCATTACATTGATGACCTTACGTTAATTGAACCTACTGAACAAGAAGTAACGACTATTGTAGACTTATTGGTAAGACGTTTGCATGTCAGAGGGAGGGAAATACATCTGACTATAATCCAGGAGCCTATATCTCAGTGAAATTTCTAGGGGTTCAGTGGTGCATGTCCAGATATCCCTTTAAAATGAAAAAGAGACCAGGCATGGTGGCTCACGCCTGTTATCCCAGAACTTTGGGAGGCCAAAGGGGGCGGATCACCTGAGGTCAGGAGTTTGAAACCAGCCCAGCCAACATGGTGAAACCATTTCCATCTTTACTAAAATACGAAAATTAGCCAGGCATGGTGGCATGCGCCTGTAATCCCAGCTACTTGGGAGGCTGAAGCAGGAGAATTGCTTGAACCTAGGAGGTGGAGGTTGCAGTGAGCCGAGTTCATGCCACTGCACTCCAGCCTGGGTGACACAGCGAGACTCTGTCTCCAAAACAAAAACAAAAACAAAAAAGTGAAAAATGATGTGTTGCATCTGGCCCCCTCCAAAAACCAAGAAAGATGCCCATCTAGTAGTTTTATTTGCATTTTGGAGTCACCATATATTCTAATTTTGGTGTGTTACTCCAGCCCATTAATCAAATGACCTGAAAAGCTGCTAGTTTTCAGTGGAGTCCAAAGCAACAGAAAGGTCTGTAACAGCTCCAAGCCATTGTGCAAGATGCTCTGCCACTTGGGCCATGTGAGCCAGTAGATCCAATGGTGCCTGAGGTGTCAGTAGCAGATAGGAATGCTATATGAAGCCTATGTCAGGCTCCTGTAGGTGAATCACAGTTCAAGCTTTTAGGATGTTGAAGAAAAGCCCCGCCATTATCTGGGCTTGCTACTGGGCCTTAGTAAAACCTGAATGCTTGACACATGGGTCACCAAGTTCTCATACAGCAGCCTGAGGTGTTCATCATGAACTGGGTGTTATCTGACCCACAAAGCCCTAAGGTTGAATGTGCACAGAAACACTATCCTTAAATGAAAGTGGTATACATGTGACAGGGCTTGAGCAGACTCTGAAGGCACAAGTAAGTTACATGAAGAAGTGGCTCCAATGCCCACGGTCCCCACTCCGGCTATGCTGCCCTCTCTCTACAACCCTGCACATACGACCTCATGAAAAGTTCCCTACAATCACTCGGCATAGGAATAGGAGACTTGGTTCTTGATTTCAGATGGTTCTGCATGGTATGCAGGCACCACTCAAAAGTGGACAGCTGCAGCACTACAGCCCCTCTCTGGGATACCCATAAAGGACATTGGTAAAGGGAACTCCTTTCAGTGGGCAGAACTTCAGGTGGTGCACCTGGTTTCGTACTTCATTTAGAAGAAGAAATGGCCAGATATGCAATTACATACCAAAACAAGTCAATGGTTTGGTTGAATAATCAGACTCCCAAGAAACACGATTGGGAAATCGGTGACAAAGAAATTTGGGAAAGAAGTATGTGGATAGACCTCCCTGAGTAGATAAAAAGCATGAAAGTATTTGTGTCACAGGTGGATGTTTGCTAAAGGTTGACCTCAGCAGAGAAGGGTTTTAATAATTAAGTGAATAAGATGATCTGTTCTATGGATATCAGTCTCTTTCCTCAGTCATCCTTGTTAGCACCCCGTGGACTCTTGAACAAAGTGGCCATGGTGACAAGGATGGAGGATTTGCATGGGCTCAGCAACATGGACCTCCACTGACCAAGGCTAACATGGGTATGGCCACCAATGAATGCTCAATATTCCAGCAGAAGAAACCTACCCTAAGCCCCTGATATGGTACCATTCTTCCAGGTAGCTGGGGGGATCAGCCAGCTACCTGGTGGCAGGTTGATTACATTGGGCCACTTCCATCATGCAAAGGGCAGTGTTTTGTCCTTACTGGAATAGACACTTACTATCGATATAGTCTTCACCTTCGCTGAACACAATGATTTTGCCAAAACTACTTCTGTGGATTTACAGAATGCCTTATCCACCATTATGGTAATCCATAAAGCATCGCTTCTGATCAAGGAACTCACTTAGCAGCAAAAGAAGTGCTATTGTGGGCCCATGTTCATGAAACTCACTGGTCTTCCATGTTCCTCACCATTCTGACATAGCTTGCTTGATAGAACAGTGTAACGGCCTTTTGAAGACTCAGTTACAGCTCCAGCTAGGTAGCAATACTTTGCAGAGCTTGGACAAGGTTCTCCAGAAGGTTGTATATGCTCTCAGTGTGGTATTGTTTTTCTTATAGCCAGTATTCACAGGTCCAGGAATCAAGGAACATAAATGGGAGTGGTACTACACAGTTTCCTCTAATGACTCACCAACAAAACGTTTTCTTACTATTCCTACAAATTTATCCTCTGCTGGCCTAGAGGTCTTAGTTCCAGAGGGAAGAATGCTTCCACCAGGAGACACAACGATGTTTCATTGAACTGGAAGTTAAGACTTTCACTCAGCTATGTTGGGCTCCTTCTGCCGCTGAATCAACAAGTAAAGAAAGGAGTTATTCTGCGGGCTGTGATTTATCTTGACTACTAAGGGTAAATTAGGCTACCACTCCACAATGGAAGTAAGGAAGAGTATGTTTAGAAAACATAAGATCCCTTAGCCTATCTCTTAATAATACATGCTTATGATTAAGAGCAATGTAGAACTGCAACAACTCAGTCCAGGCAGAACAACTAATAGCCTAGGCTCTTCAGGAATGAAGGTTTGGGTCGACCCACCAAATAAAGAACCGTAACCATCTGAGGTGCTTGCTAACGCCAAAGAGAATACAGAATGGGTAGTGGAAGAAGGTAACGATCAGCTATGACCACACGACCAGTTACCGGAACAGAACTGTAATTGTCAAGAGCATTTTTTCGTTCATTTGTTATGAATAGATTTTTATATATATATAAACATATATAAAAATATATATTATATATAAATATATTACACATAAATAAATATATATTTTATATATAATATATGTGTATGTATATACTACATATAGTATAGGTATGCATGTATATATAAAATATATATTTTATATATAGTATATGATATACATATATATAATTAACTACTGTGAATTTTACTTCATATTATTTAAGTTATGAAATATCAAGAAGAAGAGTGACCATTCCTCAAAGAATGTACCTCGTCTCCTGAGGAAGGGGTTAGTGCATTTTTGGTTGTATGCAGATAGTTATGTTAGGTGGAATTTTGACCTTGTTATTTTCCTTATTTAGACATTGAGAATGATTTAAAGAGATGCATGTGAATGCCCAGTTTTTCAAGGAATGGACTTGCGACTGGTCTAAGGGATGCCCAAAGAGCTGGTATTAAAATAATGTTTCTGTCTCTGTTGTGGTACCAGTACCATGCTGTTTTGGTTACTGTAGCCTTGTAGTATAGTTTGAAGTCAGGTAGGGTGATGCCTCCAGCTTTGTTCTTTTGGCTTAGGATTGACTTGGCGATGAGGGCTCTTTTTTGGTTCCATATGAACTTTAAAGTAGTTTTTTCCAATTCTGTGAAGAAAGTCATTGGTAGCTTGATGGGGATGGCATTGAATCTATAAATTACCTTGGGCAGTATGGCCATTTTCACGATATTGATTCTTCCAACCCATGAGCATGGAATGTTCTTCCATTTGTTGGTATCCTCTTTTATTTCATTGAGCAGTGGTTTGTAGTTCTCCTTGAAGAGGTCCTTCACATCCCTTGTAAGTTGGATTCCTAGGTATTTTATTCTCTTTGAAGCAATTGTGAATGGGAGTTCACTCATGATTTGGCTTTCTGTTTGTCTGTGATTGGTGTACAAGAATGCTTGTGATTTTTGTACATTGATTTTGTATCCTGAGACTTTGCTGAAGTTGCTAATCAGCTTAAGGAGATTTTGGGCTGAGATGATGGGGTTTTCTAGATATACAATCATATCATCTGCAAACAGGGACAGTTTGACTTCCTCTTTTCCTAATTGAATACCCTTTATTTCCTTCTCCTGCCTGATTGCCCTGGCCAGAACTTCCAGCACTATGTTGAATAGGAGCGGTGACACAGGGCATCTCTGTCTTGTGCCAGTTTTCAGAGGGAATGCTTCCAGTTTTTGCCCATTCAGTATGATATTGGCTGTGGGTTTGTCATAGATAGCTCTTATTATTTTGAGATACGTCCCATCAATACCTAATTTATTGAGAGTTTTTAGCATGAAGGGTTGTTGAATTTTGTCAAAGGCCTTTTCTGCATCTATTGAGATAATCATGTGGTTTTTGTCTTTGGTTCTGTTTATATGCTGGATTACATTTATTAATTTGCATATGTTGAACCAGCCTTGCATCCCAGGGATGAAGCCCACTTGATTATGGTGGATAAGCTTTTTGATGTGCTGCTGGATTCGGTTTGCCAGTATTTTACTGAGGATTTTTGCATCAATGTTCATCAAGGATATTGGTCTGAAATTCTCTTTTTTGGTTATGTCTCTGCCAGGATTTGGTATCAGGACGATGCTGGCTTCATAAAATGTGTTAGGGAGGACTCCCTCTTTTTCTATCAATTCGAATAGTTTCAGAAGGAACGGTACCAGTTCCTCCTTGTACCTCTGGTAGAATTCGGCTGCGAATCCATCAGGTCCTGGACTCTTTTTGGTTGGTAAGCTATTGATTATAGCCACAATTTCAGAACCTGTTATTGGTCTATTCAGAGATTCAACTTCTTCCTGGTTTAGTCTTGGGCGGGTGTATTTGTCGAGGAATTCATCCATTTCTTCTAGATTTTCTAGTTTATTTGCATAGAGGTGTTTGTAGTATTCTCTGATGGTAGATTGTATTTCTGTGGGATCGGGGGTGATACCCCCTTTTTCATTTTTTATTGCATCTATTTGATTCTTCTCTCTTTTCTTCTTTATTAGTCTTGCTAGCGGTCTATCAATTTTGTTGATCTTTTCAAAAAACCAGCTCCTGGATTCATTAATTTTTTGAAGGGTTTTTTGTGTCTCCATTTCCTTCAGTTCTGCTCTGATTTTAGTTATTTCTAGCCTTCTGCTAGCTTTTGAATGTGTTTGCTCTTGCTTTTCTAGTTCTTTTAATTGTGATGTTAGGGTGTCAATTTTGGATCTTTCCTGCTTTCTCTTGTGGGCATTTAGTGCTATAAATTTCCCTCTACACACTGCTTTGAACGTGTCCCAGAGACACTGGTATGTTGTGTCTTTGTTCTGATTGGTTTCAATGCCGCCTGTCTACAACTATCTGATCTTTGACAAACCTGACAAAAACAAGCAATGGGGAAAGGATTCCCTATTTAATAAATGGTGCTGGGAAAACTGGCTAGCCATATGTAGAAAGCTGAAACTGGATCCCTTCCTTACACCTTATACAAAAATTAATTCAAGATGGATTAAAGACTTAAATGTTAGACCTAAAACCATTAAAATCCTACAAGAAAGCCTAGGCAATACCATTCAGGACATAGGCGTGGGCAAGGACTTCATGTCTAAAACACCAAAAGCAATGGCAACAAAAGCCAAAATTGACAAATGGGATCTAATTAAACTAAAGAGCTTCTGCACAGCAAAAGAAATTACCATCAGAGAGAACAGGCAACCTACAGAATGGGAGAATATTTTTGCAACCTACTCATCTGACAAAGGGCTAATATCCAGAATCTACAATGAACTCAAACAAATTTACAAGAAAAAAACAAACAACCCCATCAAAAAGTGGGCAAAGGACATGAACAGACACTTCTCAAAAGAAGACATTTATGCAGCCAAAAAACACATGAAGAAATGCTCATCATCACTGGCCATCAGAGAAATGCAAATCAAAACCACAGTGAGATACCATCTCACACCAGTTAGAATGGCCATCATTAAAAAATCAGGAAACAACAGGTGCTGGAGAGGATGTGGAGAAATAGGAACACTTTTACACTGTTGGTGGGACTGTAAACTAGTTCAACCATTGTGGAGGTCAGTGTGGCGATTCCTCAGGGATCTAGAACTAGAAATACCATTTGACCCAGCCATCCCATTACTGGGTATATACCCAAAGGACTATAAATCATGCTGCTATAAAGACACATGCACATGTATGTTTATTGCGGCACTATTCACAATAGCAAAGACTTGGAACCAACCCAAATGTCCAACAACGATAGACTGGATTAAGAAAATGTGGCACATATACACCATGGAATACTATGCAGCCATAAAAAATGATGAGTTCATGTCCTTTGTAGGGACGTGGATGAAACTGGAAAACATCATTCTCAGTAAACTATCGCAAGGACAAAAAACCAAACACCGCATGTTCTCACTCATAGGTGGGAATTGAACAATGAGAACTCATGGACACAGGAAGGGGAACATCACACTCCGGGGACTGTTGTGGGGTTGGGGGAGAGTGGAGGGACAGCATTAGGAGATATACCTAGTGCTAAATGACGAGTTAATGGGTGCAGGAAATCAACATGGCACATGGATACATATGTAACAAACCTGCACATTGTGCACATGTACCCTAAAACCTAAAGTATAACAATAAAAAAAAAAAACATGAAAACGTTAAAAACTTAAAAACATGAAAAACATGAAGGTGTTTTTCCCGTCCTCATCTAATAAAAGCTAATATTAAAAATTTTTAAACAAAAACAAACAACAACAACAAAAAACAAAAACAAAGGTAAAGCATTATTTTTTGAGTTTACTATTCCCACAAATCACCTAAGGAATTTATTAAAATGTAGATTCTACCTTAGTAGGCCTGAAGCGGGGTGTGAGTTTTTGCATAACAAGGTCCTAGCAGATGCCAAACCAGGGTCCTCGTTTTGAATAACCAAGCACCCCCACCCTAGTCCTTTGGAATCCAAATCTGCATTTTTTACCAAGAGTAGTGGGTGAATCTTGGCACATTAAAGTTTGCAAAACACTGATACCATGATCTGAAGTGATTCAAATGTACTTTATTACCACCTGTGAAACTTGAATAAAATCTGATTCCTGGGTCCTATACTGGACAAAAAAAGTTAGAAATTGTGTGGTGCAACAGAACCTGGTAACAATGTATTTTCAGAACTTCCTGGGTAAGGAAGACAGAATAATGGTCCCCTGAAATTGTCCACATTCTAATACTTGGAACCTGTGAATATGCTGCCTTTTGTGGCAAAAGTGACATTGCAGATATGATTAATGGTAAAAGTCTTGAAATGGGGGAGATTGTCCTGGGTTATTCAGGTGAATCCAGTGTAATCACATGAGTCTTTACAAGTGGGAAATGTTTCCCAACTGAAGATGGAGACTTGACGACAGAAGGGCCAGAGAGATACAACATCACAAGATCTCCACCCACTTACTGTTGCTGGCTTTAAAAATAGGTTAATGGGGACTCCAACCAAGGAGTGAAGGTAAACTCTAAAAACTGGAAAAGATAAGGAACTAGATTCTCTCCTACAGTCTCCAGAAAAGAATGTGGCTCTGTAGACACCCTGAATTTATCCCAGTGTGACTCATATTAACCTTCCAGCCTACACAACATTGATAACACAAATGTTATCATTTGTGTTTTTTCAAGGCACTATGCCTGTAGTAGTTTGTTATAGCAGCAATGGGAAACTAATATACCAGTGGATATTAACCCACAACCGTTGCTCTAGGGGTCTATCAGAAGAAGCCAACAGAAGGCTTTTGGAGTTCTTATACATAATGAGGGTTTCTTGGGTCCAAGTGTCCTACAGCTTCCCAGAATTTCCTGACCAGCCCAGTCGCTCAGATCTATGTCTGCCATACAGGGATCTCTGAAAGGTTGAGGAACTGCTGTGTACCTGTAACCTTGAAAGTAAGTGCAATTTTGCTAATGTTGATAGATTATGCCCCTAATCATTTGTATTCAAAGTGCAATATGGATAAAGGTGGGTGTTTTTGTTTGTCTGTTTATTTTATTTTGTTCTATTATTTTGGTGGGAGGGCAGGAGGAGGCGGGTGTTATAGAGCCAGAAAAAAAGTTGAAAATAAGAAGGCAGTAAATTTCTCAAATTTTTATAAGATTTTTGGCATCAGAGTCAATCAAACATTCCATGACATACAATCTAATTGCAGGTTTTGGAGATCTAGCTTTCTTAGTAGTTACTGAGAGTGACAGACATTTTCCTACCCTTCCATCTCAAGAGCTACTTTTCTCCTTCAATGTTCTCATTTCTGCTGTTGTTCACAGATGATCTTGCTTCCTTTAGAGACAGAGCAATGGTAGCTGTAGCCACAAGGCTTCTGTGTGCACAGAGGAGGTTCCCTGTGAGCCTCAATGCGCCCTCAACTGTGATTACAGGAAATTTTTCACAATGCAAATGCCTCTTCCATAGTCACAATGCCAAAATAAAACATGTTAGGGCAGCCACACTTTCTGAGCTCTAGTCCATGCTAGTTGAAGTGCATATCAAATAAAAATCTCATTTAAATATATTTTATTCATTTTGCATCTTTAAGTAATTGGATTTATTGAATTATCAACAAAATAACCATAGCTTTCATCATCAGTCTAAGTTTCTATAGTCTAGTAAATTATAATGAGAATATTCCAATGGCTTTTAACAGCTGACATTAAAGAGACATTTCCAGGGATATCAGAATTCTAGAAAACTCAAAATTCGGACAGAGGCCAGGGTTCTGTGATATGGTGGTTTATTTAGCTAATTTAAAGTGTAAATTAAAGAGCTGCTTTTATTATAAAAAACAAATTTGTGGAGCACACACTCCTTCTAAAAGGTCTTGATTCAACAAAATATAAGGACTGAAACTGCAATAGAGTTACCAGAGATGCCATGCTTTTACAATTCAGCAATGTTCATTTCCATCGTGCTTAAAGTTTTTGTATTTCTCTTTTTAGCAACATAGGTTTGAAGACTATTTTACAATATTGTATAGAATATAAAACTTCAAAGTACATATTTCCTATGTAAAGTCACATGCTGTATAATGACATTTCAGTGGTCCCATAAGATTATAATGGAGCTGGAAAATTCCTATTGCCTGGTATTTACAATACTATATTTTTACTGTTATTTTAGAGTGTACCCCGACTTATTAAAAAAAAAATCAAACAAGTTAACTATAATATAGCCTCAGGCTGTCTTCAGGAGGCATCCAGAAGAAGGTATTGTTATCACAGGAGAAGACAGCTCTATGCTTGTTATTGCCCCTGAAGACCTTCCAGTGGGAAAAGAGGTGGAGGTGGAAAACAGTGATATTGATGATCCTGACTTGTGCAGGCCTAGGCTAATGTATGTGTCTGTGTCTTAATTTTTACCAAACTTTCAAAAGTTAAAAAATTGGGAAAAAGCTTATTGAATAAGGATATAAAGAAAGAATATGTTTTGTACAGCTCTGCGATGTGTTTTAAACTACATGTTATTAGTAAAGAGTCAAAAAGCCTTAAAAACTTAAAAAAATTATTTAAAAAGTTACAGTATGCTAAGGTTAATTTACTATTGAAGAAAAAAATTAATAAGTTTAGTATTGTCTAATTTGTAAATGCTCATAAAGTCTATAGTAGTGTATAGTAATATCCTAGGCCTTCACATACACTCCCCATTCACTCTGACACATCCAGAGCAACTTCCAGTCCTGCAAGCTCCATTCATGGTAAGTGCACTGTACAGGTGTCCCATAGCTGAAAACCATCATTCTCAGCAAACTAACACAGGAACAGAAAACCAAACACCGCATGTTCTCACTCATAAATGGGAGTTGCACCGTGAGAACACATGGACACAAGGAGGGGAATATCACACACTGGGGCCTGTCATGGGGTGGGGGGCTCGGGGAGGGATAGCATTAGAAGAAATACCTAATGTGGATGACGGGTTGATGGGTGCAGCAAACCACCATGGCACGTGTATACCTATGTAACAAACCTGCATGTTCTGCACATGTATCCCAGAACTTAAAGTATAATAAAGAAAGTAAAAAAAAAAATTTTATACTTTGTTTACTGTACCTTTTCTATGTTTAGATAGACGCATACTCACTGTTGTGTTATACCTGCCTACAGTGTATAGTATAGTAACATGCTGCACAGGTTTGTAGCGCAGGAGCAATAGACTATACTGTATAGCCTAGGTGTGTGGTAGACTATGATATCTAAATTTGTACACTCTGTGATGTTCACATAATGATGGAATCAGCTAACATCAGAACGTCTCCCTGGTGTTAAGCAACACATGATTGTGTTATACTAACAATTCTCTTAGAGATTATTGGGGAAAAATTTAATAAGATATTTCCTACGTTTGTAATAGACCATCAGTGGTGACGCTCTAACATAAGCTGTCATGAAGATGGCCATACACAACAATTCTGCGTGTTTTCTTTTGCTATTTAAGAGTGCTCTGTTTGGGAACTCTGACTTATAAACTGTGGTTCTGGCCAGAAGGAACCTCTGAAGATATGAAAGAAAGAAAAAGAGAGTGGAAAGATGTTTTAATACAGAATATAAAAAGAAGGGGATTGTGTGGAAGCATAATAAAGGCAAGAAATAAAATTCCTTTAAAGCTGATATGAATTAGAAGGGAGATGACTGATTCAGAAAAGCAATGCAGATGCAGTGAAACATTTCAGAGACATCTGAAATAAAATGAAAACAGGTGCCTCTAAACTGCTGTCTCTTTGTACTTTGACTCCTGCCCATCTATTTTCTACCTGTCAGCCAGGAAGATTCTGTGAGAATTCAAGTCGAACCCTGCCCCTCTGTGGACATCCCTCCAATGGCTCTCCATCAAGCTAAAGTCCTTCCTCTTGCTCTTGAAAGTCTCTCATGATCAGCCTTCCAGAAAACAGCCTCAATTCAACCCGTCATTTGCTCCCCCATGGCTTCTGCACCTGTTCTTCCTGCATTAAAAGCTCTTTGAGTCTGTGTGAATCATTCCTCTTCACTTCCTTTGACATATATGAAATGTTTATATTTTCTGCCTTTTACTGGAAAACTTCACCCCCATGCCTACACCCCTTCCATTTCCCTTCTTTACTTCCTTTTTTTTTTGTCTCTAGTTCTAGTTACTTTCCCGCTTATGCTATTTATGACTGTCTGTTGTTTCCTACACTGCAGTGGAAGCTCCAGGAGAGCAATGAGATTGTCTGAAATCTCAGTACCTGGAGCACTGATTGTATTTTACGAATTTGATAAATACTCACAGAATAAATGTAGTAGCAATAATCATGTCTTCTGAAGAAGAAATAATCATTAATATTCAGTACTTAGTAGGCATCAAATCTATGTTGAGTGCCTTCCGTAGATAACCTCATTCTGTCTTAATAACAAACCTATAATAGATGCTAATACTAGACCTCGCTTACAGAGGAAGTAATAGGATGATGGGGAGGGGTAAAATGTGGCATAGACATGGTTGTGGGGTAGTTGTGGTTATCACAGTCTTCTGATACCAGTAGTTTCTTCTTTTAATTTGTGGTTATATGGGAATGATCTACAATGTCTGTTGGTTTATTATGTTAGAAGATTATATAGTTGTTTGGGCAAAGCATCATGATAGAACTATACACATTAATCCTATCAGGAAATTGATACAATTTAAAAATTATTTAAAACTACATAAACTTTTTCTTTATTATTGAGACAGAGTCTCACTCTGTCCCCCAGGCTGGAGTGCAGTGGTGCGATCTTGGCTCATTGCAACGTCCACCTCCCAGGTTCAAGCCATTCTTGTGCCTCAGCCTCCTGAGTAGCTGGGATTGCAGGTACGCGCCACCACACCCAGCTAATTTTTTTGTATTTTTAGTGGAGACGGGGTTTCACCGTGTTGGCCAGGCTGCCTGGCCAACATGATCTCAGATGATCTGCCTGCCTCAGCTTCCTGAAGTGCTGGGATTACGAGTGTGAGCCACCGTGCCCAGTGTCAACTACAATAAACTTACTTCATCTTGGCAATAAACACCAGAGCAAAATTTATCTCTCTAAAAAAAGGGAATTCAACCATATTCAGCTTTCTCTCTTAGGAAATGTTATTATGTTACTATTTTCTCCTGGTGCACCTCAGAATCCCTATATTGAGAGTCAAAAGAAACATAGGGCATAGTAATGACCTTCGTGGTTCTTAGTATTATATTAGTGGATTTACAAAGAAGAATTGAAAAAATATACCTATTTCTAGATTGTATCAAAACTATATTTGACTCATTTTATAATTTTAAAATGTGCCCAAATTGAAAAATATAGTACAATAAAGAATCTATATTATCCAAAGACTTCGTATCTTTGTAAATCATTTTTATTTTGGTTGTTTTTTCCCGGTATATGTGAGTGGTCTTTATCTCCTCAGGAGTAAAGTATCTTTTATTACTCAGAAACTGAGCTCAAAGTGATGTAGGTACAATAATATTCTATTTCAAAGGGAAGTGTGCACTCATAATTCATTTTCCTCTGCTGTAGCTTGTAACAAGAAAAGGGATGAACTTAGAACAGTAGAAGAAATATTTTAAAAAACAGCAGTGGGATTTAAAAATAACTACTAAGCTGGATGCCACCTGACCACGATGCCTTTTCAGTTTCACACGTGTATTTGTCAGGGCTTTCCAGAGAAATGGAACCAATAGAATGAATATGTACGTATCAGGAGACTCATTATGGGAACTGGCTCATACCATTGTGGGGGCCAAGAAGTCCCATGATCTCTTCTGTCTGCAAGCTGGAGAGCCAGGAAAGCTGGTGACATAATTCAGTCCAAGTCGGAGAACCAGATAGCATGAGGAGCAGATGGTGTAAGTCCTGGTCTGAATCTGAAAGCTTGAGAACCAGAAATACCAACGTCCAAGGACAAGGGAAAATGGATGTCTCAGCACAGAGAAAGGAAATTCAGACTTCCTCTACATTTTTGTTCGATCCAGGCCCTCCATGGATTGCAAGGCCCAGATTGGTGACAACCTTACAGACATACTCAGAAACAATATATATTATTTTAATATACTTTAACCATTCTCTTATTTTTTTTTATTTTTTTATTTTTTTTATTATTATACTTTAGGTTTTAGGGTACATGTGCACAATGTGCAGGTTTGTTACATATGTATCCATGTGCCATGTTGATTTCCTGCACCCATTAACTCGTCATTTAGCATTAGGTATATCGCCTAATGCTGTCCCTCCCCCCTCCCCCAACCCCACAACAGTCCCCGGAGTGTGATGTTCCCCTTCCTGTGTCCATGAGTTCTTATTGTTCAATTCCCACCTATGAGTGGGAACATGCGGTGTTTGGTTTTTTGTCCTTGCGATAGTTTACTGAGAATGATGTTTTCCAGTTTCATCCATGTCCCTACAAAGGACATGAACTCATCATTTTTTATGGCTGCATAGTATTCCATGGTGTATATGTGCCACATTTTCTTAATCCAGTCTATCGTTGTTGGACATTTGGGTTGGTTCCAAGTCTTTGCTATTGTGAATAGTGCCGCAATAAACATACGTGTGCATGTGTCTTTATAGCAGCATGATTTATAGTCCTTTGGGTATATACCCAGTAATGGGATGGCTGGGCAATCAGGCAGGAGAAGGAAATAAAGGGTATTCAATTAGGAAAAGAGGAAGTCAAATTGTCCCTGTTTGCAGATGACATGATTGTATATCTAGAAAACCCCATTGTCTCAGCCCAAAATCTCCTTAAGCTGATTAGCAACTTCAGCAAAGTCTCAGGATACAAAATCAATGTACAAAAATCACAAGCATTCTTGTACACCAATAGCAGACAAACAGAGAGCCAAATCATGAGTGAACTCCCATTCACAATTGCTTCAAAGAGAATAAAATACCTAGGAATCCAACTTACAAGGGATGTGAAGGACCTCTTCAAGGAGAACTACAAACCACTGCTCAATGAAATAAAAGAGGATACCAACAAATGGAAGAACATTCCATGCTCATGGGTTGGAAGAATCAATATCATGAAAATGGCCATACTGCCCAAGGTAATTTATAGATTCAATGCCATCCCCATCAAGCTACCAATGACTTTCTTCACAGAATTGGAAAAAACTACTTTAAAGTTCATATGGAACCAAAAAAGAGCCCTCATCGCCAAGTCAATCCTAAGCCAAAAGAACAAAGCTGGAGGCATCACGCTACCTGACTTCAAACTATACTACAAGGCTACAGTAACCAAAACAGCATGGTACTGGTACCACAACAGAGACATACATCAATGGAACAGAACAGAGCCCTCAGAAATGATGCCGCATATCTACAACTATCTGATCTTTGACAAACCTGACAAAAACAAGAAATGGGGAAAGGATTCCCTATTTAATAAATGGTGCTGGGAAAACTGGCTAGCCATATGTAGAAAGCTGAAACTGGATCCCTTCCTTACACCTTATACAAAAATTAATTCAAGATGGATTAAAGACTTAAATGTTAGACCTAAAACCATTAAAATCCTACAAGAAAACCTAGGCAATACCATTCGGGACATAGGCGTGGGCAAGGACTTCATGTCTAAAACACCAACAGCAATGGCAACAAAAGCCAAAATTGACAAATGGGATCTAATTAAACTAAAGAGCTTCTGCACAGCAAAAGAAACTTCCATCAGAGTGAACAGGCAACCTACAGAATGGGAGAAAATTTTTGCAAGCTACTCATCTGACAAAGGGCTAATATCCAGAATCTACAATGAACTCAAACAAATTTACAAGAAAAAAACAAACAACCCCATCAAAAAGTGGGCAAAGGACATGAACAGACACTTCTCAAAAGAAGACATTTATGCAGCCAAAAAACACATGAAAAAATGCTCATCATCACCGGCCATCAGAGAAATGCAAATCAAAACCACAGTGAGATACCATCTCACACCAGTTAGAATGGCCATCATTAAAAAAATCAGGAAACAACAGGTGCTGGAGAGGATGTGGAGAAATAGGAACACTTTTACACTGTTGGTGGGACTGTAAACTAGTTCAACCATTGTGGAAGTCAGTGTGGCGATTCCTCAGGGATCTAGAACTAGAAATGCCTTACCTTTGAGTTTGGGTAATACTAATAACAAGACACATGTAATCACAATTAGCAAGTGTCACTCAACTTAAAACACACCAGACTTTTACATTATTTTGACTTAATAATTTGCGAGCAATGGTATTTTTCAGGAACAATTAGAAGTTTGGCTATTCAATGTATCTTGTTCACTTGGAAATGTGCTCCATCGTGATAACAGAGTTATAAAACATCTTACCCTTCATAAATTGGGGCCATAATACCTACCCTACCTACAAACAACTCTGACACAAGACTAGATGAGGAAGCGAATTTGATGAAGAAGCCCAAGATATTCCCATTATCTTAGCTCTAAAATTTCTCACATTGCCATTGAGCCCACCTCCTGTGGGCACGCATCTCAGTCTTCCAAGTCCCAGTGATAGACACCTAAAGGAAAAGGCTCAAAACTGTCTTAGGAGAGCTTATGGTTATGAATATTATTCCTTTAATCTCTCATTCTCTTGATGGCTTGTATGTAATTTTGTTAAGCAAAGATAGAGATCTCCGACAAAACAATACTAAATTATCTAGCCATTTCTAAAAGGTTGATATCCTTCCTCCAGGAAAAAGATTTAAAATACTGTGAGAGCAGACGTTCTTAAAGGTTAGCAGTCATCAATGAAACCTGCAGAGCTTGTTACTGCACAAATTTTAAGCATCTCCAGAGTTTCCGATTTAGGGGGCAGAAATTTGTACTTTAGGGGTGAATTCTGTACTCACCTTTTTGTATACGCATTAATACCAAATATTTATGTAATAGCATTCACTTCATTATTTCCTACCCCAGCAATGTCATTAGTATAAAGGAAAAGAATACCTTTTAGGTTTTAGCTAGATCTTAACATACTATATAGCAATAGCTACTAGACACTTTTCCATCAACCAGTAAATATACAATTAACTGGACAATTTGCAATGAGTCAGATTAGGATAATTGCAATGAGTCAGATTAGGGCAGGCATTGAAATAAAAAATCATTGATTAAATCAGTCCCTTAATACAACACATTTGTATAGCCAAAACAAGATCATATTAGCATGTAATCAATATAAGGTTATTAATGAGATATTTTGCATACTTTTACCATACTATTTTTTTCCATTTTGATATGCATTTTATGCTTAGTGCCTATCTCAGTTTGGACTTGCCACATTTCAGGTACTTACTTTCTAGTAACGTGTGGCTATTGGCTCCATATTGGACGGTGCAGGTCCCTGGGTTCCTTTCAGGTATAATTTGTCTTTAGTGTTCTTAACAGGCCCTGCAGGAGCACTAAATAGCCAGCTGGCGAAACCCAGAACTTCATGCTTACTTAAGTAGCTATTGATGGAGGAAAAAATGTCAAGTGTTCTTCCTGCTGTTCACTACTGCCTCAAACTTCTGCTTCCTCACTTGTGCTTCTAGGACTTTTATTAATCATTCTTCACATCTCTCCCATCCCTTCATGGCACACAGAGTTACAGGTCTTACAGAACAATAGCCCACGTGCCTGGACAACCCTCCCCATACTCCTCATGAAGAGAATACAAATTCTAGTAATATATTATGAATAATCACTTATAATCCTATTATTTAATTATTTTTTTTTACCAGCCAGTGAAGCCTTTCCTAATGAAATTTAGCTTGTGAGTCTGTCTGTAGGCAGTATTGATTGCTTCCAATTGATATTAGCCATTTCCACAATGAAGGAATGTAGGGACCTAAGTGGATGTCACACCCTCAATTATGTCTTATGATTTTCTCTACAAAGGTTTTCTTTGGACGACCTTTTCTAGTCACTGAGCCTCCTGTGACGTTACGTTTTCTTATGAGCTTTCCCCCTATTGGGCCATTGTTTACTAATCGCCTTACCAATCAAATACAAGCAGCCCATCTATTCAGTCCTGAAGTATTTGCGTATATGCTAGGTTCAAAAATCCAGCATAAATTGAGATAAAAGTGGATAATCTGCATAAGCACTCAATGTGATAACATACAGATGAATGCATACTCCTGTCACCCAAACTCTTCCTGCTGAACATTGTCACCCTTTGTAGTGAGTTCATAGATTGTATCTAATAACATTGGATCTTTGAGTATACTATTCCCTAATATATTTTTAATGTCTAAGTTCATTTCTGAATACAAAAATCTTTCTGAAGATAAAAGTCAAATGTTGTTGAATTAAAATTAGGATAGGCAGAGCATATTCCTCTATGCCCCATTTTTAATATAAAATGTTCAAGTACAAGAAGTATCTCTTCTTTTTTGTCATTGAGAGAATACAGTCAACAGTTTTTGAAATTCATTACGAACTGGATTACAGGTAACTGTATCTAACCATGTGGGATTCAATGGTCTTCAATTTCCCTAAAACTCATACTTCATCTTTAAAAACTCTCAATGCATACAAGAATATAGCTACTATCTTTTGAGACAGTTGATTATTTGTCAGGCATGATACAATCTTACTGTTATATCAATATTAGCAAACTAACGTGGTATTTATATTTAGGAATGCAGTCACAGAAATAAAGCATTCTGTGCTTCTGGCTACCCCAGTACCTTGGTGATCCTCTACTAGACCAGTGCTCTCCAGCAGTATTTGCTGAGATGAGCAAAGCCTCTTTTTTGTATCTGCACTGTCAGGATGGTAGCCATTAACCACAGGTGGCATTTGAGCACTGAAAATGTAGCTAGTAAGACTGAGAAACAGGATTTTTAATGTCATTAATTATAATTAATATTAATATGAATCTAAATTTAAACAGATGCATGTAGCTGGTGGCTTTACTATATTAGCCATCAGAGAGCTAGACCGTGCAGTCAGATCTGGAGTGTCTTAGCTAATCCAAAAGTCTGTAATCAATCACAGTATGAAGAGTCCTTGATAAAACTAAAGTCACTAATTTCTTCCTATATTCAGTGAGACAATTAATACCTATCAATTAACAAAAATAGGGCATTTCTGAACACATCTGGATTAATCTAAGGCCGGGCATAGCGGCTCACACCTGTAATCCCAGCACTTTGGGAGGCCAAGGCGGGCGGATCACAAGGTCAGGAGATTGAGACCAGCCTGGCTAACACAGTGAAACCCTGTCTCTACTAAAAATACAAAAAAAAAAAAAAAAATAGCCGGACGTGGTGGCAGGTGCCTGTAGTCCCAGCTACTCAGGAGGCTGAGGCAGGAGAATGGCGTGAACCCGGGAGGCGGAGCTTGCAGTGAGCCAAGATCGCACCACTGCACTCCAGCCTGGGCGACAGAGCGAGACTGTGTCTCAAAAAAAAAAGAAAAGAAAAGAAATATCATTTATAGAAATTATGGTTTTACCTTAAGATGACTCCTGCCACTAAGAGTTTTAGGATTTGAACATCAACTCCACATGAATCATTCCTATTCCATACAGCATATATTAATAAAAACACTTTTTCATCACCTTCTTCTGAGCACAATCTCTTTGTCATCAAACTCTTAGTAGTTTACTACAAAGATAAAGCATTTTCAAACTCATTGAGCCCCATAGATTTTTCTCTAAACTGTCAATACCATTGTCTTCACATTCATTAACCGAAGGCCGATGATTCATTTGTCAACTTACCAATATCTTAACACCACCCACAAGCATTTTAGTCTTCTATTGTATAAATCTGAAAAAAGAAAAAGAAAGAAAGAAGTTGTGGATTAGTCAGCCTCTGTGTTTCCACACTTAGTAAGCTGAATACTGCTGAAAAAAAATTGCATTCATTTTAAATTCATTGATTTATTCATTCATCCATCCATTCATTCGTTTAAAATGTGTGTGTGTGTGTGCGTGTGTGTGTGTGCGTGTGTGTTTAATTGAGAGACTACTAGATCCAGGTGCTGTACTTGTGTTAAGTAAAGGAAATGGCAGTGAAGAAAGGCAAGGCCCTACTGTGATAGAGTCTATATTCTAGTAGGGATGGATGGCAATTGAAAAAAGAAACAGCTAAATCAATAGGTGCCAGTCAGAAATAAATGAAAAAAATCAAAGTATATTAAGAGGCACAGAGTATCTATGGTGTGTGTACCGATTCATGTACTGTGATGAAGGAAAGCTAAGTGATATCTGAACACACAGCTGAATGCAGTAGTGAATGGAGCCATAGGATGTCTAAAGAAACGCATCACTGGCGGTAGGTAGGCTCTGTGGTAGAAGTATGCTTGGTATGTTGGAAGAAGATAACATTGCAGAGCAAGTGAAGTGGATCTACAACAATAAAAGCTAAAATAAGAATGAGAGTTTGTGGAGAGATTTGCAGACCATAGTAGGGAATTTTTATTTTCTTCTGAAAGAAATGGGAGCCATTGGAGGCCCTGGAGTGAAGGAGTGATATACTATGGCTTCCATCTGTGTGGAGAACACGGTAGGAGACAGAGCGGGAAAGGCTGTTATGATAATATAGAGGGAAGGCATTAAAAACTTGGATTACGCTGGTGGCTGTGTAGACTATAAAATGTGGTCAATGTACAGACATTTGAAAGTTACAACCAATAGAATTTGTTGATTGATTAAATATAAAATGTGAGACAAAGATAGGAGTCAAAGATAACTCCAAGGTTTTGGCTTGAGTAGACTAATTATATCATCACGAATATCATTTTAGATATATATATTAAAAGTATATGGTTTCCAACATTAACTGGACACAAATTCTTCTTCACATCCATTCCTATTTTTTAGAATGATGATTTCAAAAGTCTATGACACTGCCCAAACTTCCTTATATTCAGAAAACAAGCTTTGGTACTTCAGACCAGTCCTCAGTATTCTCATCTGTGAAACTGATATAATAACAGTAATAATAATAGTTGGCAGATTAAATGTTACTCTCATTGAATGTAATTGACATGGTCGGGAATCTGTTTCTACTTTTTTAACAGCATCTTAAAGTGCTGGGAATGTTATATAACACATACTGATGCTCAATTATTTTTGGTGTATTAATGAGTTTTTTCTTTGTAACAATTGGCACACTGTATATCATTTAATATTTATTTTAAATGTTTAAGGTAGGCCAAATATTTATAGATGAGAAAACTGAAGAAAAAAAAAGACTAAGCAATATCCCAAGTTTGCATAGTTAGGAGCAGTAAAGTTAGGATTGGACCCAGATAATTTGATTCCTGAATTCATGCAAGTAATCACTGTGTGATATTATCTTCCAGGCACTTTGTGAGGTTTCAATGAGATAATGCAATTATGATGTTTAGCACAGTACTTGGTGAACAGTAAGCATCAACATATGTTGGCCATTTTATTGTTATTTCTACTATAATAGAAACATTCCTATCTTACCCTATCTGTAAGGCTCATTGTTGTCAAATCCCTCTCTGCAAACACTTTTAGATGAGCACCGTCTTCTTTATCCATACTAGTGCTACCATAGCTTGACCCAGTTTCAGGTCCCTGTCAGAAAAAAAAAGTCATACTTTCACTGTTCTTTCTTTTCTCTCTTCCAATTAGTAGCACCTGCAATTTAATTGTTGAAGCATCATCTCTCTACCTCCATTCCCAAGGAAGGACACATGGATAATAAGTTAAGGTTCATGGATAGACAGGGTGGAGTCAGACATGGGGTGAGAATGGTCAGGGAGCTGGAATATTATCAAGTACACAATTAGACATACGGATAGGATTGGCATCATGTGTGACACATGAATTCTGGATAAAGTAGGGAAAATTTTAAATATTACTTGATAAAGTTTTTAAATTTAAAGACAGAGTCTTACTTGACCACCCAGACTGAAGTGCAGTCATAGCTCACTGTGATCTTGAAATCCTAGTCTCAAGAGATCCTCCTGCCTCAGCCTCCGTAGTAGTTGGGACTATAGGCACGAGTCAAAAAATTAAAAAAAAATTTGTAGAAATTGTGTCTTACTATGTTGTTCAGGGTGTTCTTGAACATCTGGCTTCAGTGATCTTCTGCCTCAGTCTCCCAAAATCTGGGATTATGGGCATGAGCCACCATGTTCAGCCTAAAGCTGAGGTATTTAATGTGTGTCTGAGTGTGTATGTGCACATGCCATGCAATCTCTATAGCCTCAAAACAGTTAACTGTTTTGAGGTAGAAAGGGAGAACATCTTTATAAGTAATAATAATAATTTGCTGTATATTTTAAAATAGCGTTTTTATTGATGATAGTTGCAATAGTGATGACATCAGAAAACTCTAAATTTTAACTTTTAAAAAAGGCTCTTATACAAAAAACATTTCACTCAATATCGATAATAAGAGTACTTGTTTTTGAATTATATTTTAGTTGACTATTTTATAAGCATACTACTATTAATGTTCTTAATACAGATATATATTAATATATGTCATTTTATATATTGTCTTCCATCTTAAGTTTTGTCTTACTAAACATATAAGATTTTCATTTGATCCAAATATAGAAATAGAATATTCTTACTTCTGAACTTAAAACACCTTTAGATAAGCCTATTCTTCTCAAAATATAATAATAGAAAAGTTATTTATAATTATCATAATATCAGTATGCAAATATGTACCAGCAACAACTGTATGTATCAAAAGTCTTTCAGTATTGGGTCATTTCATTCTCAGGATGTCAGAAACATTGCTATTTCATTGGAGTAACACTTCATTTGGTCTTATCTAGATACATATGTAAATATTACATCAAATATAATTAGATTTCTTTCCCCCTGTAGTAGGAGACAAACAATGAATATGTCTGACTAACATTAGTGATGATATATTGAATAAGTAAGGGTTAGATAATTAAAATTCTAGTTTGAACAGTGACTAAACTACCAGATTCAACACTTTATACCTCTTTCTTAAAAAGCAGTTGCTGTTGAATTACTGCTTTACTCACTCAGCTGTCAGTTTGACAGTCATTTTAAAGTTTGACAATGAAAGAATGTTTTAATGTGACAAATAAAATTCAAGTAAAGTTAAGCCATTCTGACCAGCCAAATATCATACACAATCTATGTAGTTTTTTCATCATCTTCTCATTCCAGGCTTAGACAATGTTGTGGTTTGAATATTTGTCCCCTCTGAACCTCATGTTGAAATTAAATTGCCATATTAAAAGGTGAGTCCATCAAGAAGTTACTAGGTTATGGGGGCTCCACCCTCATGAATGGATTAATGCTGTGATTGTGAAAGTGGGTTAGTTATTGTGAAAGTGGGTTGTTATATGGGGAGCATGGCCCTTCCTGCTTTCTCTTTTTGCACATAATTCTTGCCTTCTTGCCTTCCTCCATGGGAAGTAACACAGCAAGAAGACCCTTATCAGATGTTGACTACATGTTCTAGGACTTCCCAGCCTCCAGAACTGTGAACCAAATAAACTTATTTTCTTCATCAATTACCCAGTCTGTGGTTATTCTGTTATAGCAGCAGACAAAGAACTAGGACAGACAATAGATATTTTGTAGATTTATAAAATGAACTCACAAAACTGCACACATCTTTCCCCTATAGTGGAAGATTATGAATTGAGAATAGGAAGTGAAGGAGAGAGGGTATAAGAAAGAAAACGTTTTTTGTATTCTCATCTAAACCTTGAAAGAGTTATAGTTTGCCCAAATAGAAGAAAGCCAACAGATTGTTTCCGGGAGAGTATCATTGGAGGTCAGTAATTTGGGGGTGTTATCACAATTCAAACATGGGCATGTTTTCATTTGTGCACCAGTAATAGAAAAACACTGGAGAATTACTTACTATTGAATGAATAATAAGAGTCTTATTTTATTTATTTACACTAAGAACAATTATAGTTTTTAAAAGAGTTGGCATACTCATTAGCTGGTCAGCACTCTCACCACCTAATAGAAAAATTTATTTTGAAGATCAGATAAGATAAATCTATTTTGAAGATCAGTAAGATAAACTATTATTTAATACAAAGTAAGAATAATGAGACTTAACCTGAATGCTCTTACGGAATGCTGTTAAACATTTCAACAGTCTGATTGATCAATCTCAACTATAAAGACTTAAATGCCAAATGGGCAAAATTAGAGTTGCTTTTAAATTATAATTTTATATCTCTTCAGCCCTTAGAAACACAATTGGCAAAGCCTTTATTGTATATAAAATATTAATATTTTATATACAAAAGTATATAAAATCAAAGCTTTTAATCAAAGCTTTTGTCTTTACATTGCACATGTTAAATTAAAGAGCTCTTAATATTTAAAAATATTACTAAACATCTATTTTTCTGTATATTGATACTAATCTTGACAATTCGATTTTTTTCAGCTACTCTTATGACTCATCACTTTATTATGGTATTTCATTGGAATAAAGTGGCTAAGAGCTATTTTTCATCCATTCAATTTATCATTCATCTGAAATCTGCCCTATTTCAGAACATGGCATTTCTAGCCTATCTCTAAGCTTTGGGTCTCCACCCTTCTGGGGCATTGCTATTTCCAAAGCACAGCTTTTCCTTATCTAACATTATGACCACCGAGAGATTCTGAGATAAACACGAAGATGGGGAAAAAAAGCAAAGTATTCCCCAGAACTTAGTTGAAAGTATCTTTTAGATTAGGACC